>NC_024307.1:17182320-17194747 GCF_000523025.1 Cynoglossus semilaevis
TCAATCTGAAAAGTTTAATTTATCCAAAACCTGTGCAGTGTTTTAAATGGGAAATATTATTTTAAAAAAACCCTTTATTTTACGGTCAATTTCACTTCCAACCACTGACAAACATTCAGGTTTATATATATGGAACCACCATCAGGCTAGTTTGCCTGTAATTGCCTGGATGTGAGATCAACTTTTCCAAGGTCATTGGTTTTAATTAAAGTGGTTCTAACCTTGCAGCACTGTAAGAAGTAAAACCGCTCTCTCGACCCAATGTCACTAATTCTTTCACACTTAAACCTTTAAACATTCTGAACTTTTCCTGGAAAATGATTAAGCAGCCGTGTCGATCACCCTTCCTTTTAGCCCAAAGCTGATTATTGGATATATTCTACTGCTTTGAAGTCGGATCACAGCTCCAACCAGACTTTGAAGTGAAGTTATCGTGGAGGACTGTTTTTCACCAGAGTTTAAATGGATTAATATTTTTTTTATACTTAGTTTTCCCTTTTTTAACCACATTAACCACTGAGCTCTTAACTGTGTGAGAACCACTCAACCAGGAAGGGCCAGGTTTCAATTCCAGCCCCCTGCTGATGTGTCACAGCACTTAACCCCATATTGTTATGCAATTCAGCCCTGGGATTAGTCACAAACCCAGATAAAAGATAAGGGATATGTAAAAGAAATCTGCAGTGGTGCCAGTTGAAGAGATAAGTAGCTGAAAGTGAGAGAAATAATTTAAGGCAGAGATCTTCACCGGGGGTTCCACAGTCCCTGAAGGCACTGCAGAACCACTGCTGTCGGCTGTGAATGTGTTTTGGTCCCAGGAGTTTTGTTGTAGTTTTCCCTTTTTTATTTAAAATTAAAATGTCGATTTAATTATCTTATGGTTATGATTATGTTTATACATGTCTGTACCTTCATATGTTTTACATACAGTAAAAAACAAGGACTTAGAGTATAACTCAATACACAAGTCGTAGTAGTAATTAATAAAAAATACCAAGTTAGAGTTATGAATGCCCCAGATCTGAAAGTTTATTTTATGCATTGTATTGTCAGGGGGTTTGGGTTTAGTTCGTTGGCCTCCTGTAAAGCGTAGCTGTAAAAGTTTAGCCTGCTGACTTTTTAAAAAATGATTTCATAAATGTAAAAAAAAAACAACTCCAAAATACTTTTGTCATTATTCTGCCTACAGTGAAATAAGAGAAATCATCCAGAAACTGAGTTCATGTTGAGGATCGGTTTCCTCCGTTCTTGCATATTTTCCTCACCCGTGTTTCTGGTGTGATGCACTTTTTCTGATGACATGTTCAATGGTAACGCACGCATGCATACACATCAAGCACACACACACACACACACACCAAGCTTCCTGTTGGAGGCTTACTCCTCCTGCAGTACAGGAGTGTTCCAGTCGGAGTGTTTGACCTTTGGCCTCCCCCACGGTATGATGTGTCTGTGAGGAAAATGAAGACGTGATATTAACAGGAGGAGTCGATAACTGTTAGAGAGTTAGCAGCAGCACAGACTCATGAATAAATCATCAGGCTGAACATCAGGTTACACGCTGATGGCCTTTTTCATGTTTCACAGCCGAATTGAAGAGCGATAAGAGCACGGGCGTGGCTGAGGAGCTCCAGAATATCGCATTTGCTCTGATGTTTCAAAAAGAGAAGAGTGACTTATTTGAATCTTGAGTCAATTTATTTTTGTTTGTGTGGCTGCAGTGGTAATGGTGTGTTTCTGTAAATAAAATTTTTAAAAATATGAAATTATAATTCATTCGGTAAGGTTTAAATGTGTTGTATTTCTTCAGTGTTTCACCCTGACTGCCCACATCACCCACATGACAGATCATATGAATAAAGGATGAATTACATTAGTAGCAGTTGTGATATTTTCTCACACAACAAATATAATCTGTTGAGTGCAGTGATGTGTGGTGACGGTGTAAACTCAGTCAGTGAAGTTAATCTGGTGTTGACCTCATCTGTGTTTTCTTTGATTTGTGTGTTTTGATTGTAGCCACACATTTTAATCCTTGAAATTAAACATTTGTCTCTGTTCTTGTGTAAATCCAAACTCCCAATGTTTCACGTTCACACTCTGCTGCTGATGCCAAATGTCACCTGATTGGCTCAAAGGTGAAGTGTCTGAGTCTGAGAGTTTCTGGCTGCAGCAGGTGTAGCATTACTTTTCCAGGCTGCAGTCGTAAAATAACCCACTTCCTCCTCGTCCTTGTTGAATGTGTTACTGCGTCTGTAACCTCTGACCCTGCGGCATGAGTCACTAAGTGTTGTTTGTGTTTTGCCCGTCAGGGCAAGAACTTGAGGCTCAGTGGTTTTTAACCACATGTAATAAACCACCTGCTGAGAGGCTGACGTGACGGCAGGGTCAGGGTTGCTCGTGGTTTCTGGGCGAGGTGTGTGTAGGTGTGTGTACGTCTGTGTTTACACTGGTACTGGTGTGTGTAGGTGTGTGTACGTCTGTGTGTACACTGGTACTTTCTGGTTACAGTCTCTTTGTCCCCGTGGACTTAATGGACATCAAACGTCTGTCCAAATGGTTAGATGTCATTTATGGTCAGGGTTCCAGACAATGGTCTGGTTTCACTGTACTGTCAGGTAAAACATTAAACCACAGTCCAAACTGCAAGTGCAGCAGTTTGTGATGTGCCAATTCAGTACATTTTTGGAGGGGTCTCAGATGTGAACTGTAATCAGTACCACTGCAGATCATGGACAGAATAACAACAGAAACTGAGGGACTGTTTGAAGACGGGCTGTAGCACATCTACAACATTACATCCCTGGGCTGAAGAGGCCAAAACTGGCACAGAACAATAGTGGAAAAAAATAGGACATGAATTGTGTTTGAGTCCAAAGGCCGCAAAGGAGAAGTGGAGCACCAACCTCAGGTGGAAGTACTTCATAACAGCGATGCCAACACACACATTATGGCATACAGGCATTGAGGGTGGAAACAAACTGACCTGT
The DNA here is from genome assembly GCF_000523025.1 of Cynoglossus semilaevis. Classification (NCBI taxonomy): domain Eukaryota; kingdom Metazoa; phylum Chordata; class Actinopteri; order Pleuronectiformes; family Cynoglossidae; genus Cynoglossus; species Cynoglossus semilaevis. Next base: position 17,185,311 of record NC_024307.1, read on the forward strand.
TCATGTATCTTAATCTAAAGGGAAAAAAAACTCAGTCTAACTGTGTGACAGACGCTGAGCTGAGCCTCGGTCTTAGTTGTTGGTAACAGTTACTGCAGCACTGAGTGAGCCGTGACCTGTGGACACACACACACATACACACACACACACAAAGCCACAGAGCAATTACATCCTGCTTTGTAGCCTCCAGTCTCAACCTCTTCCCTGTGGATTTCCTGGTCACTAACTCACATACACAAGAAGATAGGAAAAAGTGCGTGTGTGTGTGTGTGTGTCTGTGTTGCCTGTAGAAGAATATTTGAACAGTCTCTGCCGTGTTAGATCTCCCTTTATCTTGTTTCTCTTCCTGTCTGCATGTCTCTACCTTTTCTGTCTGTCTTCATTTTTCTTTTCTTTTTTCCCATGGTAAATGGGTGAAGCAGGAACCTGAACATCTTTTCATCCACACGGCCCCTCCCTGTGGACAAACTCCGCTCTTTGTGCCTCCTCTCGTTTGTCCTCTGTATTTCTCTGGGTTTGTTTGTTCTCTCTGTGTGCTGATCTTCCCCTGAGGGACAGAGAAAGAGAGTGAGAAACAGACAGGACGGTGAGAGAGACAGATGGAAATAAAGAGATGCACACACGGACCAACTAACAGACAAAAGACAGACAAGACATGGGATTAAGGAGCATTCAAATACAACTGCAATATTTCAATCATGTCCCTCTGACTTTAGACCAACGGTCAGTTTCTACAAAATATGCAATTGAACATTTTTGGCACTTATTTAAGTGACATATATATATCTGTATATATATTTTATTTTATTTCATATATTTATTTTGGCAAGTGGCAGAGTCTTAGGAAAAATATATTGTGTTATATTGTCCTCATTTAGTTGTGGTTGCACTAGTGTCTTGTAAAATCCAAATGTATATAAGCTACAGCTTGATTTTGGAAAATAGTGTTGCAATAAACATATAGCTTTAAGACGAACCTGAGGATTAGGACGTGATGCAGCAGAAAGCTGAACATACAGAGTTTCTGGGCAGTTCAGTCGTAGTATTTTAAACCTTAAATTCCATTTTTGTGCTTTTGTCAGGTATCTGCTGTAACCGTGTTCCAATGTATGTGAAAAGCAGAGACTTTAACGAATGTTGAAATGCTACGGAATAAATGCTGTATCTCAGGGTTTGGTGAAACTGTCGGACACAGATATTTTGCATCATAAACACATTAGCGTCAGTGAAGCTTCTGCTAAAAGCTATATCTATATACTGTATATAAACAGCATGTCCATGTTTACTACCTCAGGCTCATGGCTACTGAGGCGAAGTATTAGCCCTTTAGCCTAGATGTTTAACATATAGATGACCAATGACGTTTCACATCTGATTTGACCCTGTTATTGATGTTTTATTTAAATGTTATTGAGTGAAACACGAAACCCAGTCCTCTCGTCTTGACAAATGAAAAAAGAATCTTAGACGGAGGGAATGTTGTCCACACAGTCGGACGCTCGTCTGACCGTCGTCAACAGTAACTGTCCTCCCTGTTCATGTTTATCTCTTTCATGTTTGTGACCGTGAGCATCGATGTCATTGATGTGATTACGCTACAGTGGTGTGAACTGGGCATGTCTCTTACCACTCACATTTATAAAGGTATTGATCCTCATGGTTGTGAATTGTTTTTTGTCAATGTTTGTTGTCAATTTAGTTGACATGGAGTTTTCCCGATGCTGATGGAAAGCTATATTTTAATAAAACAACGTCTCTCATTCTCTGCCCTAAAACATATGGATTAAAATGAGAGCCAATGCAGGGAGTCAAATAAAGGTGATTGGCTGTGGCCTGCAGTGTCTGTGGGTGTGTGTGTGTGTGTGAAAGGATTCTGTCCCTTTCGAATCACAAGTAACCTAAAGGCAATGGACAGAAGATGACAGTTTGAGTTGGCCTTGAGGCAACACACACACATACACACGCACACCCTGTGTGTGTGTGCGTGCGTGTGTGTGTGTGTGTGTCTCTTGGGGCAGGTTCTATAAAGAGCAAATGGATAAAGGGTGAAAGAGAGAAAGGCTAGCACTAAGCCACCTTCCTCCAAGGCAGTCATCTGGTATAATAGTGTTTCTGTGTGTGTGTGTGTGTGTGTGTGTGTGTGTGTGTGTGTGTGTTTGTGTGTCATTCACAGTGAGTGTGTCCTGTGGCTGTATTTGAGCAGTCCAGTCTTCCATGAGTTTGACTTGAAAAGCCCTTATGTTGTCCTTCCCGTGCTTCCGCTTTCCCTTTCATCCCTCCATCTTTCGACGCTGCCGGCAAACACGTGTAACTTTAACACACTGAAAACAGTGAAGCGTCAAAGTGAATATTAAGTGACAGAGGAAGTGACCACATATTAACGCATCAAAGTGTTAAACGCTAAAAGAATAGCATTCAAAGGAACATTGTTCCTTCAAACACACCGACTGGTTTGAATGCTGCTTAAAGCCTTCAAATCAGTCAGTGCTGAAAAACAAAACGTTACTGTTACTGTGTGGAAATGAGCAGAAACAAAATCTGTTTGTCTCAAAAAGTTTTAAAATTGTAATGTTTGAAAGATGATACTATCAAAAATGTTTTTCTAAATGTTACAAAAAGTCTACAATATTGTGTTACCTTGAAAAATGAAACAACAGTGCAGACTTTTGTTCTTGTTTTGATGCAGGCGGTTCTCAGATTTCTTCTAAATGTTTTACTTTACATTTAGTAATAAACAAAATGTCTACAGATTGTGAGACCTTAATGAAAAATATTAAAACCCCTTAAACATGATACAAATGAATAGTTGACTATAATGTTACATATATGTTTCTAACATAAAAACATTGACTACAAATGAACTATTTGGAGGATTTGTCATGATTCAATCTTGATTAATCATTTTTTACAATCAAAAATCAATATGAGACACATCAGGGAATAGTTTTTAATTCAAATACATTTGGTTTGACTGCTGAATTAGTGAATGGACAGTGATGTTTAACATTGGTCTACTACATTCACAGTACATTTACAGCCATTATATTGAACATTCCTGAACCCTGTCATCATAGTCTCGTGGGCTGACTGCACTGATGGTCTGTACCAGGACTGTTGTATCACATATTTATATTGAAGTCAAAGATGACGATGAGCCTGAAAAGCCCAGTAATGTCTTCTCCTCCCACATCACTCTTTATTAAAACTTTGTTGTCAAAGTCACTAATTACATCAGGTTTACAGTCTTCATGACAGGCGAACAATTATGTGGAAAACTGCCACCTGCTGGGTAAAACACATCATCAAGTTGTTTGAACATGCTCTCAAAATATAAGTAAAATTTCACAATGTCATAAATTCTGCAACAAAAACAAACAAACAAAAAAAAAACCCAACTTAAATCTTTGTGTTGATTGAGTCGTTTAAAAACAGGTTGAGCCTCAGCAGAATGAAGACATCAGCTGACCACCTTCTGCTGTTCAGAGCTGGGAATCATTAAAAACTGATTATATTCAAAGTTCTCATGCAGAAGTAACAGCAGGTGAACCAGCAGTGTCTGTGTGTGCGTCTGTCTGTGTGTGTGTGTGTCTGTGTGTGTGTGTGTGTGTGTGATCACAGTCTCTGGAGGGCGTTTACTCGCCCATGTTGGTGAACAGGAGGGACAGACTTTGCCTTCTCCTCCTCTGTTATTCCTCCTCTGGTGATCTGTCTTTTCCTTCGTCCCTTGCTCCCATCCTGCTCCTCCTCCACATCGCCCTGATCCCATATCATTCCTCAACTCTCTTCTCCTCCTAACCTCTCTTCTTTCTCTCTGCCGTCACACTTTCACTTTAATCATCGTCTTTTTCCAGCTTTAACTCCTGCTCCTCACAGCTCTCACACTCTCCTCTCCATTCCTCTCCTTTCTTCTCCCACCCTCTCACCTTCTCTTCTCTCCTCTTCTTCTTGTTTGTTTAACCTTTGCAGCTCCTTCTCTGGTACTCATAAGAACATACGTTGGTACTGATTTTGTGAAGGCACATAATTAGTAGCGCTCTTGTGAGGCATAATTTATTTCTGGAACTCTGGAATGAATGCAGATGTAAACTGTGCTCAGGTTTATGGATAAGGTTTTGTTCTGGGTGTCATGGCGCTTATTTTCAGTGCAGGGGGCGCCACAGTAAATCAGTGATTCACACTGGGACATAACTGGAACAATGAGTCCAGCAATCAGTCCTAATGAAGATCCTGGTCCTAGTCCAGACTGTGACTGTGTGTGTGTGTGTGTGTGTGTGTGTGTGTATAAATCTCATTACCCAGGGTGCCCACATATTAAATCATCCACACATGCACACACCCACACCCTCTTACTCCTTGTGGCCTTTCTATTGATTTATATTGACTCATGGTTGTGTGGAGGACCAGCCATTACATTTACAAACGCACACAAACTGATGACTCTACCAGACCAAACCCTTGATAGTGTGTGTGTGTGCGTGCACGTGCATTGAGACAAAGAAAGTCCTCACCTTGGTCATTAACTCTCTTTTTGACCACACACACACACACACACACACACACACACACAGAGGCATGAATGACTTCCAGACTGAAGCTCAGCTCTACATCTGAGCCTGAGGAGAGTGGGGAAAAAGCTGCAGTGTAAATTCCCCTGGTGGTAAAACCAGGGGGGAAAAAAAATCACCTGCACATTTATCATCTCCCTAATTTGCAGAGTCGCTGCGTGTTAGCATGTTAGCGTGTCAGTGCGTCCCATCACATGTTTAATGAACATAGTGTCCTGGATATGAGAAAGTGGAACATGAGAGCTGGGATCTGTTGATGGTGAGGGAGAAGCTGGAGAGGCTTTCTTTAGCCTGATTGGTCGGTCCGTGCGTGTGTGTGCGTGTGTCTGCGTGCGTGTGTGTGTGTGTGTGTGTTTGAGGGGATAACCAGATTATCTATTCCTGCCAACGCCTCGCTCTGGTTATCTAAATGAAAACAAGTCGTTAAACCATTGTTTTATGAAGGTGAAACATTTCACGCTTGTGAATCACCGGGGTCAAATGTCACAGCAATAGAAACTCAGTCTTGAATAAAAACACATTTCTTTTTAATGACACAGTGTGTGATTGTATGTGTCCCTGTGAGCGCTGACTGTTGGCAGTGATGGCAACAATTATCCTCTCTGTGAGTCACACGCTGACAGCATCACAGCTCTGTCTTTGGATTTTCACTGACCAAAAATCAAAAATACTTTCACTACATCACAGACCAAAAGTCTCCACTGCATTCAAGTAGAAATGTATTCATGAAAACAAGTGGTGAAATTTAAACCAGTTCAAGTCCATGACTGATGAAAAGGTTTGGATTTGAAAACTTCTCTTTTTCTGCCTTTCTAAAATGAATGGTTTTGACTCTGAGGGAAGTTCATTACGGTCCAAACGTTAATAAAAAAGGAGGTTAAAGGAGGTCAGTGTAGAATACAATCACAAATTCAGTTTGCCAGATTTTCAAATCACAAATTTCAGCTGGGCTGAACCTTTGCTGTGGCTATTCAACATTGTGTAACTCTGAAATAAAGTGGATAAAAACATATGAAACCATTGAAAAACATTTTTTATATTATTTTCAATAAACACACAAACAAATAAATGTTTCTGCTTTAAAACGTTTCTGCTTTTAAAGGGACATTTATTGGATACTAAAATGCTAACGCTTTCAGACGCAAGTGATGCATTGTGGGTTGTATTTTGCTAGGCTGTCGAGATTGTTGCGTTCATGGCCTGTGGTATTTCTCACTAATTATGATTGTCTCAGTTTCTCTCCACGTTTGTAAAATGACCACAGAGCGGGTCACTCAAAGGTCGTGTCTGGGCCGCCACTTGACTAGACTGAATGGACAGGCTGTGGGTTTAGGGGTTATCATTTGGGTTGTTTCTCTGCAGGTCCTGTTAAATGAAAGAGATAAAAATAGATAATGAATGACTTTCACTCATTGAACTCATTGACTCTGTGTTTCTACTGACACCAGAGGGCGAGAGAGAGAGAGAGAGCGAGAGAGAGAAGGGAAGGATAGGAAGAAGAAGAGGGAGTGAGTTTAAATGAAGATGGGATAAAAAAGGAGAAGAGATGGGAGACAGGGAGAGAAAGAGGAGGAGTGAACGGGAAAGTGGTTACATGAGAGTTAGATGGGAGGGGGAGACGAAGAGGAAGGATGCAGTCAAGGGCAAAAAAGAGGACTAAGAGTAGAGAGAAGGAGGGAGAGGTCAGAAAAGAGGAGGGGGAGAAAGGTAGGCACACGAAGAGGGAGGGAAGAGGAGAGTAAGAGAGAAAAGAACAGGAGAAACTGCTTTAGGACCAGAGTGACGCAATGGTGTGTGTGTGTGTGTGTGAGAGTAAGTTTGTGTGTGTGTGTGTGTCAGGATATTAGATCATATCACAGCGGGCAAGTCTTATCAGATCCCAACATGCAAACATGAGCTGCTCTGCTGACTTCCTTTCCCTCGTTCTGTGTGTGTGTGTGTGTGTGTGTGTGTGTGTGTAAATGCACGATCGTGCATGTGATCTAACATCCTGTTGAGAGTCCGATATCCTCGCGCAGACACAGGGATGTACAGCTGACCTTTAGATGGAGGTCGTTTATTGTTCAGAGGTGAAAGAGGAGTGGACTGGTTGAAGAATGTAAAAGACGTGAAAGGAACTAGAGAGACAGGGGGACAGATGTCCTCAGTGTGTCCGTCACATCAACACGACGGCCACGCCCTGGACAGCTGTCTCTCCTTTAAAGACACACCTGCAGCAGCTCTAGGTGATGTTTGACTGTCTGTTGTGTCCTCTGGTTGTCATGATAAGACAAACAGCTGCGTCCCCCAGTCCAACGTCTCATCCTCATCTCCTCATCCAACGTGAAATGAATGGCTTTTGTTGTGAAATTCAGATGAAATATTTACGTAATTAACGGTATTATTTGTTATTCCTGGAAGTAGCTCCTGAAAATTAATAGAGTTCCTGGCATGAGCCACAGTTACTGGTACTGAAAACACACACCCTGATGCTGTCCCTAGATACTAGTACCAAATACACACTGTATCATCTTTACATGTGTGTGTGTTCTTTTACTACTATGTAGGTATGTAGGTTTATTTCTGTCACTTTTTCTGCTTTTTTCTTTGCCGTCTTTGCTGCTGCAACATGGCAAATTGGTAAAAATTTCCTGTTGTGGGATTAATAAAGGATTATTTATCTTCACACACACACACACACACAAATCCCTTCTGCTGCCTCACACTTGACACGATTTACTTGAATCCATTACAGCTGAATTTGCATTTGCACTACTTTTTTCTGCTTAACTGCCTCTGCAGGGACGTGCATATGGACACACACACACACACACTCTCTCTCTCTCTCTTTCTTTCTCTCTCTGTCTCTCTCTCTCTTTCTCTCTCTCTGTCTCTGTCTCTCTCTGTCTCTCTCTCTCTCTCACACAATCACACACGCAGTTTCCATCCAAGTGAAGAAACTGCATTGTCCCCAATTAACTGGTTTATGGTCTGAAAATTTGTCCCTTAAGGTTAACAATGTCTCACACACACACACACACACACACACACACACACGTGCTGCACCTGAGGTTGACCTTGTGCACAGCCGGTGATGGTGTACTATGTGTGTGGTTCTGGGTGTACAGTGTGTGTTTATGCCTGCAGCAGATCACACATTATAGCTTTAATTAGGTGCGCATGCTTGACCAAACACACACACCCACACACACACACACACACACTCTCCCTTTCTCCCCCTCAGACGTACAGATCTCAGGTCAGCTGTTAGTTGACAGCTGGCTGTGATATTTTCAGACAGATGCTGAACGTCAGGCATGCCCAATAGTCAAGTGTTGATTCATGTCTGTGCTTCAGGTCAGGCCATTTACACCAGATACACCACAGATGTAAACACCGCTGTTTGTTTCAGTTGTTGGTGATGATGCCATAGGTCAGATTGATGAGAAGAACTGACACAAAGTCACTGCTGACTGTTCCGTGAGCCCCTGATTGAAACACACAGGCTGTCTCTCTGTACTGCAGTAAATAAAATCACTGGTTTTGAAGAGTGAGTGTTTTTTTTCATGCCTTGATTTCCTGTAGAGAAGACATGAAGCATCAGTGGAACCTAACTGCAGTCGTCCAATTCCATATTTTCTTTTGTGCTCAAGTTTCTGCCGAGAGCTTTTCACTGACGCTGTGTCATTTGTGTGTTTTTCAGGTTTGACCACTGAAGGCCTGTATCGAGTCAGTGGGAACAAGACAGACCAGGACAACATCCAGAAACAGTTTGACCAAGGTGAAGGAGCTCAGAGCTTCACAGTCACACACGCTCAGTGACCTACAAACCTGTTCAGAGCACGTGTGTCGGTGGAGGGTTTATCATTCTGCCAGATTCTCCTTCTCAACCATTTTCCCAGGACTTTAAATCCTGTCTGTTTTTTAAGAACCCTGGAGCACAGTGGAGAAACCTGTTAGCAATTGAGCAGCATTTGTGTGACGTGTGTGATAAATTTAAATCTAACCAGAAGACAAAACTCTGGGCCAAATCCAGACCTGACTGCACTGCAGACCAGCTTAAAGTAGCTGTAGGAGTTTCTTCCCATTCACCCATGATCTGCAGTTGGTCAGAGTCTTCTCTGGTTGTGGACAGTCGTGTGAGGACAGCAGACCTGTCCTCAGTCACTGTCAATCAAACAGGTCTGAATCCAGACACAGTCACAGACAACACAGACACAACCTAACCAGACCAACCCTGGAGCTTGTAAAAACTTTAAGGTTAAGTAAAATTAAGTCTCTTCTCGATGCGTCATTTCCATAATTAATAATAATTCCCATGACACCTACAACATTGTTGGTTTGAAATGTTTACATATAAACAACATTACTGTTGTCTCCTTAGTCGACCTTATTATCTGCTTTTTTCCTTCTCTTTTTTCTGTCACTTCTATCTCTTCTCTCCTTCTTTTGCCTTTTCTTAAGTGGACATGCTGTGTCTGTGTGTGTGCAAACATGACCATGTGTGTGCTTGTGTTGGCACTCCCTCACATTCAGTGTGACAGCTGTCCTGTTACCTCAGGGCTCAGGCCTCCTCCTCCCTCTTCTCCTTCCTCCTTCCCTTTCATCACTTTAGGTCCAAAACAGGAAGTGATAAATATTTCTCTTCCATCCTCTGTATTTATTCTTTTCTTTTTTTTACCAGCAGCCCTCGTTTTTCAGTCCTTGTTAAGAGACGGCTGACACTCCGACGCCACTGCCTGAGTAATGGCTGACTTGTGTCTGTCTTGCCTTTTGTTTTTATGTCCACCTGTAGATCACAACATCGACTTTGTGGTGATGGATGTGGCAGTGAACGCTGCGGCCGGAGCCCTGAAGGCCTTCTTCGCTGACCTGCCTGAACCGCCCATCCCC
>NC_024307.1:17195834-17219467 GCF_000523025.1 Cynoglossus semilaevis
TCCCCTACAGTCTGCACCCTGAGCTGGTGGACGCTGCAAGTAAGAAAACACTTGTTCAGCACATGTTCTCACATCTAACATAAAATATAATCCTGTAGTTCTGTACCTACATGTTTGGTTGGTGGTAAATTAGATTCTTTCCCCTCTTAAATCAGTCTTCTCAAACCTGACCCTTTTCTTGCCCATATTTCTGCAGCTCCTCTCCAGGAGAAAAAGTGCTGAATCATCTTTGGCTCACTCTATAATACAGTGTTTCCCATAGTGTGTTGGGCCCCCCTCATCCCCATGGGGTTATTGCGGGGGGTTGTGGGGGCAGCATAGAACATTCATTGTTTTCTTAAAATAAATAAATGCATAACCTGCTTGACACCAGCTGATCTGCTCTTTTGCACAAAGATTTGGTTTTGACCATTCTGTTAGAAATAGATAGACATTCTATTTCATGTCATTATTTAACCCATTTATTTCCTGGAAGTTTGGCCTGAATATTTACCCTGTGGCGTTGTGGCACTCAGCCGTGACGGCAGACGGTGTATCTAACACATTGACATAAGTTTGAAAAATGCAGAGCTTCCTGTTCCCTTCATTTAATCACAGTAATGATTCTCTGTAATGTAGAGAAGTGGAAGTCTGGGTCAATGACCTCTGACCTTTCAACAGCCATTAACCCACAGAGACACACCATAAAGAGGTCGTGTGTGTGTGTCGCCTCGTGCTCGGTTGTAAATTAAGGTGTAAAAATGTCTGAGACTTCCAGGTCAAACTGCTGCCGTTATGCCAGGAATTCAGTTTTTTTCTGCGGTAATCGTATTATTTTTAGATACTCAGGATGTAGGTTGTTCTAAATCTACATCATTTTTACTCATTTCTTTTGATGTGGCTTTTATTAATTTAGGTTAAATTAGTTAAATTAAGCCAAGTTAGTGTTGAGTCCGGAAGATGCACATCCACGATCCAGCAGAGGGTGCTGTAAGCAGGGTTTTGGAATTTGGAAAACCAGTAAAAGAAGACAATGATGTAATGTTACTTTGACTGCAGAAGTCTGAATTAAAAAACAAGGTTTTAAATTTCATATCTGGAAAAATAGTAAGTAGAAAAACAAGATTTACTGCATTGGAAGTATCTCTCTGTGTGTGTGTGTGTGTGTGCGTGTGTGTGGGTGCGTGTGTGTGTGTGTGTGTGTGTGTGTGTTTGATCAGAGCGTGGGAGCTGCTCTGGAAGCATCAGAGCCTTTTGTTTTCCAGAATGTATCATATCTGTTCCCAAGAGTGTGTGTAAAATGTAAAACCTTGTGTCGTCTGTGTGTGTGTGTGTGTGTGTGTGTGTTTGATCAGAGCGTGGGAGCTGCTCTAGAAGCATCAGAGCCTTTTGTTTTCCAGAATGTATCATATCTGTTCCCAAGAGTGTGTGTAAAATGTAAAACCTTGTGTCGTCTGTGTGTGTGTGTGTGTGTGTGTGTGTGTTTGATCAGAGCGTGGGAGCTGCTCTAGAAGCATCAGAGCCTTTTGTTTTCCAGAATGTATCATTTCTGTTCCCAAGAGTGTGTGTAAAATGTAAAACCTTGTGTCGTCTGTGTGTGTGTGTGTGTGTGTGTGTGTGTTTGATCAGAGCGTGGGAGCTGCTCTGGAAGCATCAGAGCCTTTTGTTTTCCAGAATGTATCATTTCTGTTCCCAAGAGTGTGTGTAAAATGTAAAACCTTGTGTCGTCTGTGTGTGTGTGTGTGTGTGTGTGTGTGTGTTTTCTCAGAAATTGTGGACTATATGGAGCGTATGCAGGTATTGAGAGAAATTGTGAAGAAGTTTCCCTCTGTGAACTACCAGGTCTTCAAGTACATCATCACACACCTCAACAGGTAACACACACACACACACACACACACACACCAATACGTAGGACACACCTGCAGGCTTTTGTGTTAACCTGTTTATCATGTCACGTCCCATCAGTGAAGACTTTAATCAAAGCGTCATTGTACTGAGGCTGGAAACTGAGGCACAGCTGCTGACTGCTCCACACTCCCACACCAAAGTCCATAAAGAAACCGTGATTTTAACAAGGGATGTACCACAGTAACTTTTTGCCGGTATCCTATATGCCGATATTGTCCAAACACTTAATTTCCGATTACAATATCAACCAATACCGATATAGGCCTCGTGATATTTATTTATTTATCTATACAGACCACTGTATAAGTATCAGATTAATTTAATGAGCTGCAGTGCTGCCATCTGGTGACTTTCACTTTACTATACAGCCGTTTATCCCCAAAACAATTTTTAGGGCGCACATCATTTGGCCGAACTCAGGCATTGTGTTATCGGGTTTTCATTATTGGAGGACAAACCGATAACCATTCTTACAGATATTACATAATGTGCTAATGTCGGTCCGATAATATCGGTCGGCCAATATCTATGAACAGTATATGGACATCCCTAATTTTAATTTATAAGAACACATAAGTTGTAAATCCACTAAGTCAAAGTGTGTTGTATTTGTTGACGTGTATACACTGGTCATTTTTTTCAGTACAGACAGCAGGAGACTCACAGCTGCCACCAACCTGCTAATTGATTTTTTTTTTCTGTGGACTTTGGTTTGGCAGAGACAATGGTTCACAAATTAATTTAACAAAGCAACAGCAGGTGAACATATTTTTCACACCTAGCCTTGAACCACTCTGTTTATTTCTTTTTCTCCATCTGTAGAGTAAGTCAGCACAGCAAGTCCACACTGATGACGGCCGACAACCTCTCCATCTGCTTCTGGCCCACGCTCATGCGTCCTGACTTTGAGAACAAGGAGACACTCTCCACCACCAAACTGAACCAGGCCGTGGTGGAGTCCTTCATAGTGCAGAGCGACTACTTCTTCCATGGCGGCGAGGTCGCCGAGAGCTCCAGCAGCGAAGGAACGCCACCGCCGCACTGCCACAACATGGTGGAGGCGCTGCTGCCTCTTCAGCTGCCTCCACCTCTGCAGCCGCAGCAGATTCAACACACCCTGCCCCCTGATCCACTCATATGAGGTCTGGTAGACTAGGGCATGCTGGGAAAGCAGGACCGCAGGTTTTTATTTGTTGTCTTACAGTGAACAAAACGCTGGTCGGATCTAAAAAAAAAGCTGAAGCGAGAAACCTGGTTGGTGATTTTTAAGGTTCCCTGTAGATGGATATTGTTTGGAGGTTCAAGCCTCTTCTGTAAGATCTGCTCCTCCTGTGAGGAGTCCCCTGTCAGTCTGAACCTCACCTTTGGGAACCAAAGCGTGGAAGGGCACGCCCCCTCTTTAACCACACAGACTGAAGAATGAATTTGGATTTTTGGCACATAGAAATAAAAAAACACTACATTTATTAAAAGGGTCTGACTGGAGACCCTGGGGATTCTGGGATACATGTGGGTCAAAAAAATGGAAAAGCACACTCTGATACTGAGCAACTCCAACCTCAGCTTCTTCTTTTTCCTCCAACACTCAAAAAAAGGGAATTAAAACTTAAAGAGTCCCAGAGACTGCAGCTTCAATTAATTACAACCTTTTCTGCTTACTCTTTCACTCCCAGGATGCTTTGCGGGTATTTCACAGTCTTCCTGCAAATTGGGACAGAAGAAAATATTTCCACGTCTCTTATCATAAAATTCATCAGTAAAAGGAGGAGTGAGGAGGAGCGTCATGAGGATTATAAGGACAGTACTCTCGGAAAGAAACTGTGGAGCATATTCTTTTTTTTTTTTTTTTTGATTTTCTGGCTGTGGTGTGGTTCAGGTGTGAACGCTGTGGTGGCCGCAGGCTAATTTTAAACACTAAAAGGAAAAGTGACCCCTGAATGAACTTTGACCCCACAGTAATGTCAGCACATGCACGTTTTGTCTGTCTAGTTCATGTTTAGCTATCATTTCTGTTTTTATATATATATTTTTTGTATCGTCCGACTGTGTGTGTGCAGGTGTGTGTTAAAGAGTGACTGAGTTTGTGTGTCTGTGTGGTCTATGCGTGAACTGATCTGTGGTCTGTTTTACAGCCAGTTTTTGTACCTTCTCTGTAGAGAGGAGGAGGGATTCAAGAGGGAAGAGATTTATGGAGAAGATGGAAAAGACAGACAAATGTGGGAGAAATGTTTTTACCAACATCTCTGAGAGTCTTATAGCTGTTAGAACCTTTAACCCCCGATGCAATGACTAATGACTACGCCCCTTCTCCACCCTAACACACTCCCACCCGCTTTAGGGATGGCACATGAACGAAGAAACCACTAGCGCCGCAACATAACCTACATCCACTCTGCTCGCAAAAGGAGGAGGATGAGGAGGAGGATGAGAAGGCCTCTTTCTCATGTTATTTTTTTTCCTTCTCCTGTCGGTTTGTTCAAACCGAAAAAAACCTGCATGTCTGTTTATTGCCACTTAGTGGAGAAAAAAAAGAACTTTTGAATTTTCAAAAATGATAGAAACAACAAAATATAAAAATATATAAAAAAGACAGGCTGAACCTCTTCAGATGTTGCAGTTTTCCACATTGAGGGCAACATTTCCAGGAGAAGGAAAGAGAGACATTTTCATTCTCTACATTTCTTTATTTCTGTCATGAAACAGATCGACTTTTATGATCATATTTTTGCTTACATGTCAAATAGATGTTCCCTAAACGGAGGAAAATAAGTGTATATGAATATATATACAGTTTATATATAAAAACAGCAGCATCGGCAGCAGGTGCTGTTGAAGTGAAATACCACGGGGTACTGGACTCATCTGTAACAAGTCAAACCATGGTTCTCTGTGGTTCTGCTGGTTGTACGCCTCTGTGTGTGAATGTGTGTGTGTGTGTGAGTGAGTGAGTGAGTGTGTGAGAGTTGGTATAAAGGAGCATTTACATGTACTGTACAGAGAGGAGACATCATCTGAAACAGTCCCCTTCACTGTGACACTGGTGCTGTTCAACCAGTGAACAGTCCTGATGCTGGTGTAAATGAATCAGGTTTGGAGTTGGAGTAGAGATGAAGTCTGTTTCTGTTAGTGATGGTGGATTAAAACGATGTCGACAAAAACGAACACTAACAGAAGTGTCGTCCCAGTTTTAGACGTGTCCTCTGTCCTCATCAGTCAGACGGATTCAGCTGCCTTCAGCTTCTCTGGTTTGTTCCACTGTTGAATGTGTGTCTGTCTGTGGAGGAGCAGGGGTGCTTCACTGTGACACTGCCTTCACACTGCAGACTAAAGTGACCCGTAGCTGATTTTCTGATGATTCTAAATCAGATATGTTTGTTGTTCACAAAGTGTTTCCACCTTTAGAGGCAGCAGTCAGTGGAAAGAACAAGATTCTGATTGTGAGGTGGTGACAGGAGAGCTGGCATCACTGAGTTTCCTCCCCTGAAGGTGGGACGAAAGCTGACGAGCGGTCTGTGACAGCATCAGCTGCTGGTTGATAGAGGGATCACGGTGACTGACGGTGTTTGAAAAACGACTTCCAAATTGACACACAGGCGTGTAGAATCTGACGTGTAGCATCTATATTTAATTCTGTGACCACAGTGCGTGATGTCACGCCCTGTGCTGTGTGTATGGGTCACTTCAGGGTTGAACTCTGTTTACATTGGACTCATATTTTAACTATGATGTAAAATAATTGTCGCAACACAACCTGCAGTGTGAACGTAGCCTGAAACACTCAAGCAGCTCCAGTTACTGTGATAGTTATCGTTGGGAAACCACGGTCTCTAACGTCTGCAGATGAAGAGTGGGAGTTTTTCTTGTTACCAAAAGAGAGAAATTTAAAATATTTAACAGAAGTAACTAATAAAATCAGCACTGACACTGTTGTTGTTCAGTGTAGACGAGGACATGACTCTAGAATGGGACGAGCTCTGCACCAGTCAGGTGTTATTTTCCTGCTGGATGTGAAAGTGTGGCGTGAATGAGTTGTTTGGTGTGTGAATTCACAACATGTCCTGTGGCCAGAAGGGTTTTTAAAATAAAGTTTAAAATAAACAAAACATAAAGTGATAACAGGACTGACAAGGATTGGAAGTGGAAGTAGAGCCGAGAACGTTCTCACGTTCAGGGCTGGAGCAAAGAAGAAGAAGGTGACGATAGGGTTAGCTGAGGGTTGAGAGTTTGAGTTCAGCAGCTGCTAGAAAAAAAGATGAATCTGTTTGTCTGTAGTTTCCTTTGTATCTTGTTTTTATTTTCAATCATTGTTGATACGATCTGTTGTCATCCCGTCACTCTGGTGTAAAAACCACCTTCTCTTTTTCACCACTGTCTCTGCTCTGTATCATAGTAAATAAAATGGTTTTCAGAAATGAGAATAACTACAAATCAACTTTATCTTTTTTCCATCATGTTCCCAAATAAAACATCTTCTTTTTCAAAGCGTGCCTGAAGTTTTTAATGTTTTCTATTTTAATCACATTGGTCTTAGGGGGGTTGAGGTGATGACAGTGGGCCTTGTAATATATAAAGATTTTAAATATCTATATTTTTTTCACAACGTCATAAATAATTGTTCCATTAAAGGGTAAAGTTTAAGTTATTTACTGCTATTATTGGTGAAATTACTGAAGTGCATTTTAATGTAGTTACTATTTTGATATTAAAGATATGCACGCCTTAATTTAAGTGAACATTCTCCATATATTTCCCAGCGAAACAAGGTTAAATATATACATTTTTGGAAGTAGTATATATAATAAACAGTAAATATAAAAAGTTCCATAGCGTTTGTATTACATTATAACTGTTAGAGGATTTTGAGGATGTCAACCTGTGTAAAAATCTGTAGCCGGCCAAATGATGAGAAGGTGAAGGGCGCCATCTGCTGCCTCAATGCCACACTGACACCGAATGTACCACCCTGTTAAGTCGTTGGAAGCAAGCAGCATATTCAAATGTGTCCTTTTCCAGATCACCTAGATGATGAGATTATTTTTAAACCGAGTTTGGCTTGAGTTTTAGCATTACTTTGATTTAGAAATACAACGTAATGATTGTTGGTAGTTGATTCTGAGAAACGTTTGAAGTCCTCAGTCTTTTCTGATCTTAAAACTGATTGGTTGTCGCTGCCACGAGGTTGGCTGACACCTGATTGGTCACTGAAATGACCAGAACACCTGAAGCGGTTTCCTACGCTGACTCTGAGGTTTGGTTCGTAACGTTATTAATTAAACTTTATCGAATTTATTTCAGCATAAACGTGAACCAATTGCAGGGAATCTCTGAACTACACTTTACGTTAACAATTGCGCCGAATTTAAGGTTGGTTCTTTAAATGTTCGTTCGTGATAACTGTTTGTCCAAATGCTAACAGCCGTTAGAAATGTTTCAGTTTATACAGTTAGTTACAGTTTATTTTTTATTTTTGAACAGTTCCACTCTTACACATCGACTTTTCAAGCTTATGTGAACCTAATTAAACGATAACACATGCTTGGTGATATTTTAAAGTTTTCTTTTTACCTTCGTGGTCTGTGTTGAAGTGCAGCATGCCTATTTTATAATTCTACATTACACAAATTAAATAAATAACGGGGTTAAATGGTGCTTAAAAAACAACAAGTGAGACTCATTATTCACGTTTACATACATATTCTTGCCTCTGTGTGTGAATGTGTGTGTGTGTACTCTGCTCTGTATCATAGTAAATAACAAATTAAACCCCGGACAGTTAACTAACTCTCTTACACCTTTCCTCTCTCGTTAGTTAAAAAGCGAAAAAAAAAAAAAAAAGAAGAAAGAAACAAATTAAACCCCGGACAGTTAACTAACTCTCTTACACCTTTCCTCTCTCGTTAGTTAAAAAGCGAATCTTTAATCATCATCTGTTTTAAAAAACCAATCTGCATCACAGTCTGACCGCAATTTTATATTTTTATTTTACATTATTTTTTAGTGAATTCTACCTGCAACGGACAGAGATGTTTAAAATAATGTAATTTTATTTATTTGACTCTTACCTAGGTATATTTTCACACGGTGCAATTCGACCGGTCAGCAGGTGGCGTTGCATCTCTTGTTATTTTGAAAACCTTTATTACAATTGACACATTTATCGTTTTATTTACTTTAATTGGAATTGGAATCGGATTTGGATTAAAACTCCTAATATTCAAGTCCAACTAATCAACAAAGTCAGAAGCAAACAAAAACAGAGTTCAACAAATTTTAATATTATAGTTACGTTATGTACTATAGTTTTCTCACCCGATACTGTATATAAACACTGCATAGAAGAAATATTTAAATTATATTTTAATATTTGACCTAGTTTCATATCACATACTTAATTTATGAATACAAAATTTAAAAAATAATTTTGTGGTTTAAGAATATATATATATAATATATAAAAAATAATATAAAAAATAATATAAAAATATAATATAGATTATATAGATTATAATATAGATTAAAATATAGATTATATATGACATGAAACATGATATAATGTGTATGAACATGGGTCTTTTTTTTTAATGCACTTCCAGGAATCACCAGTTTGAGGCGTCACTGGTCTCCCGTCATCCCTGTGCAGTGTTTTCTCCTTCAGAGAGAGAGAGAGAGAGAGAGAGAGAGGGGCTGCTCCTAACTTCCCATCATCCTCTGCTCTGTCATCCCCTTCCCTCCTCCTCGACTGAGGGAAGCACCACACCCTGTCAGCCAATCAGAGCACAGCTCCACCTTCTCCATCACATCTCAGTCTCCAAGGTAACAGCCCACCCCTCCCTTTCCCCTGTTTCTATCCTAAAAGGTGCCGCATCATCATCACCACTATCCATCCTCCTCGTCTCCTCCTCCTCCTCCCCCCCCTTGCTGCTGCTCCTGCTGTCCCACACTGGGAGCTGGAGGCTAGTTTAGCTTTAGCGTTCTCCGTGTTAGCGCTGCAGCTCTGTCTCTCTCCCTGTGTCACTCGCTCTCTCTCTGCAGTCAGACTCCAAGGCACCTCCCTCCCTCTCTCACTCGCCCTTCCTCTCTCTCTCACTCGGCATCCTTAGCATCCAACAGAAAACAGGAAGAAGACGAAGAAGAAGAAGAAGAGGAGAGGGATGTGGTACGTACTGCTGCAGTTTGACTCTCTGATTCTGTTTGTGCGAGTGTGTGTTAGTGTATGTGTGTGTGTGTGTGTGTGTTTCAGTCTGACCCTTCATGAATTGTTGATTCAGTGAGCTGTCAGATGATAAATGTTGCCACAATGATGGAGGGAGAAGAGAGATGGGAGAGAGAGGTTGACTCCCAGTCTCTCTCTCTTCCTCTCTCTCTCTGCTGCAGACAGAATCAGGGCCAACACCTCTCTGCTGCTGCTGCTGCTGCTGCTGCTGCTGCTGCTGCTCACCTTCTTCCCCTCATTGTTTCCTCCATCCCTGATCTCTGCTCAGTTTGTCACTATTGTCTCATATTATTATTTTTTTTTCCATTGACGTAAAAACAGAGAAAACTGATGTTTTTCTATTGTCTCATATTATTATTTTTTTTTTCCATTGACGTAAAAACTGATGTTTTCGGGTACAAACTAGTTCAGTAAGGAGAGTTGTTGTACAGAAAGCTCAAATGAATGGAGTTGAACTTTTTGGCTTAAATGCACTGAAGTGGAAATACAAATAAAAAGTAGTAAACTAGTGTTTAAAGGCCACTGTGGTCACAGATCTGTAGTGGAACAAAGCAAAAACAATGGATTGGTAAAACACCACCTCAGCCGTGTGTGTGGGTGAGGGCGAGGGTGTGTTTCATTTGCTCACCTGTCAGTGTCTACAGATTACTGACTTTAGATGTTGTTTATGTTTTGATCTTTGGTGTTATAACAGCAGAGAGCGATGTAGTGTGTGAGTGTCAGTCTCTAACAGACCTGTGATCAGTGTTATTCTGGGAGTATTGATGACCTGACCTCAGCAAGTTCACTGATCTAGAAGAACAGAAAGGATGAACCATGATGATGTCTTATGTCCTCATGTAATGGTTTGATGTCATCACAGTGGCGTCACATCCTGACTGGCCTCTTCATGATCAGATTCATTTTGCTGAGTCATCGTTTGTTGTTACAGGATCTCTGTGTTTATAAAACTTTAAAATGAGGCCGCTGTCACATGACCGCCAACCAATCACCTTTTTGTTTCCAGTCCCGTTGACTCAGGACTGAGTGTTCTTACATCTGTCTGTCGTTCAGGTTGAGATGAGATGATTTGCAGAATGTATGACAATAGATTCTGCAAATTCATCTCATTGACGTGTCCTCACAAGAGTCTGCTTTGTTAGTTGATCATTTGAACTGAACATTAAACTGGTTCATTAACAAGAAGAAGAATGGAAAGAATTGGTGAACCCCACATTTGGAGATGCCCACCCCCTCCTACAAGTTCAATGGTTTTATCTTCAAATCCCCTGAACTTTATTTTTAACTCACAGCTCCACGCCTCCTACTATAGGAACCCTTCTTTTCAACAGTGGAGCATTGACTGTTTAATGTGTGTATTCTTCAACATGTTTGTAGAAGCCTCATGTTGGTGGCCCCTGAATGAATATGAGCTGAGGGAGAGAGAGGGAGAGAGGGGCCCCAATATCTGTCATCATACAATAGTACTGTGTGTGTGTGTGTGTGTGTGTGTGTGTGTGTGTGTTGGTGAGTGCTCACCATCTCCACCATCCCCCCCTGAATAATTCTCCCACAGTGTGAGTGTGTGAGAGGAACTGTAGGATGAAGATCTGAGTTCAGGGTCCTCTCTGGAGACTGGGGCTCAGTAACCACACACACACACACACTTACACTCAAGGAGGTGATTTTGCAGCAGGTGAATTTATTCAACAACTAACTGCTGATTTCTTTATTTAGTCTCACTTCTGTCACTCTCCAAACACACACAAGTAAACAAACAGAATGTCTGCCATGTTTCTCCACCATGATTGTGTCACAAAATCAATGTGCATTTTTTTGATAGGTCAGAAGTGGTTTTCAAGAAGGAAGAATTGTGAATTACTTGTCATTTGACCACTGCAGTTTACCCATCCTGATGGAGGACGATGTGCTGGAGAACCTCTGGTTCCTGGTTCTTCATGTTTCAGTCTACAAAGGAAAAAGTTAAAACCAACCTAAATGTTTGCTGATTGAGTCGTTTAAAAGCAGAATGAAGACACATCAGCTGTCCACCTACTGATGTTCAGAGCTGGGAATCATTATAGGCTGATTATATTCAGTTCTCATGTAGAAGTAACAGCAGGTGAAGTAGCAAGTGTGTGTGGATGTGTTTCAGACCTGTTTTTATTCATAACTAATTAATGATGAAATTATTATGGAGAAATGTCTGTTTTTATTCATAACTAATTAATGATTAAATTATTATTGAGAAATGTAAAAGTTACGTTGAGAGTTTCAACTTTCAAAAGTTCGGTGAAGCCATTGTCCTCAACAATATTACTCAGTCTATAGTTCCTCACAGTCCAAGTCAGCCTGTCAGTCTTAGACTTGTTTACTGTCCTGTGCTCTGTGAGGCTGGTCTGACATAATGCATGCTGGGAGTGGAGATGGTATCTGAAGCTTTGGTGAAACTAATACTTTTGCCCACAGTGTTGATAAAAGACAACAGGTGTATGGACTCTGTGGAGCAACGATGAGTGGATGGATATTGGAATTATTGGATATACAGGTCACAGCATTCTGTCCATGCATTAGACCTATGATGTGGACACAGTATAGAACAGACTGTAGAGGCCAATGTGTGTTGTAGGGGTGGACGTGATGATTTCAGACCAGCTGGATCTGAATATGTTTACCTTTCTTATGCTCCCTGTCTCCTCCTCCTCCAGCTCAGTAATGTAAGTCTGTTCAGTCTGGACGTAGGACATATCTCTCCAGTTGTCTATGGGAAAATTAACTTTAACTTCATTGTAATGCTAGGGTTGTTTTTAAGGAGTCCATGAAGGTCATCTTCAGGTCAACATGTAACGTGATTGTTAGTGATGATCAGTCTGTATAAAAGAAAGCAAATGAGGCCTGACAGGAAACAGCTGATTCACAGCTGGAACATCCAAAAGGAACCAGAGTCATCATGACAGCTCCTCAAATCTGATAACTAACTTCAAAACTGGGCTCTGACTGTAGCCTTGTTCCTCTGCTTTCATCCCTGGGTGTTTGAAAACTCCAGAGGAGGAGAAGAAGCAGCTAAAAGAGATAGAACATGCTGGACCTACGGAGATATTTGGAGCTCTAGTGTCAGGTGTCTCCCCCTAAAAAGAACACACACACATATTTAATTACAGTTAAAGTGTGTTTGTTGACATTTTTACTGGTTGTGTACTACAGTGGTCGTCAGTGCATTATGAAGTGTGTAGTACTGAGGTGTAAATACACTGCTGGTATTCAGTGATACTCAATGATACACAGACAGATGTGTTGGTGAAGATCATCTGAGGCCAGACTTTGCTCTGATGTGAAGATTTTCTTGATTTTTCCTCCAGGGTCAGGTGACTGTCCTAACTCCGTGTTCTCTGACAAATGTATAACCCTGGACCTTCTTTCTCCTTTTCTCCTTGTTACACCTCCTCTCTCTGTTACACTACTCTTCTGTCCTCTGACGGATGACGCTGCTTCTTCTCCTCCTCCTCTGCTGTGGATCAGTAATGTTTGCTCAGACCTCAGGGTGTGGCAGTGAACATGTACTCCTCTTGTTTCTGTCAGCAGCTCAGAAACTCACTCCTGTGTCATTTTAGACCAACATATTAGAGGTCCTAATGTGTGCAGTTTTACTGATGATAATAAATTATCTTTTTATAGTGAAAATTAAATATATATGACAGGGTGTTGATTTGAATCTACTTGTCTGTTTAATACCTGCTTACTTGGATTATTTTTATGTGCTGGAGAAAGAGAAAAGGTCTAAAATTCATAAATACATGATTTGTTTCCTTGACTCTCTAAGCTCACTGTAACAGTGGGATTTTAGGTTTGAGATGTAGACGTCATTGGAGTTGAGGGATTAGACTCTAGGAATCCTAGGATGAAGATGTGCAGTTTTAAAGGAAGGAGTCTTATTTATTTATTTATCTTTTATCTGTTATACAGGGATAATGTACACTAATGAACATTTAAAGATAAAATGTAAATGCATCCAATTGTAGCCAAAAGGCTCATTTCTATTGGTAGTCCTCCTGCCAAAGAGCCATAAACTATATAAACTACAGAGTAGGATTTAATCACAAAGGCTGTATCGTGGTCATGTCACCATCTCTAATAAACTTATAAAGAAAGTCTTGTTCCATCAATCCAACGTATGTTGTAAAAACAAACTTCACACAGGAACTAGCGATCGTAGCAGACAAATACATCATCACGCTGATGTGCTACATTCATTTGTTTGGGTTGTTCTCTGCCCTTCATCATGGCTTCCAGGTGTATGGACTTCTTGTCCATGTGAGTGTAAATGTTTTTCTCTATTCTTATATGTGATGCTGTGACAAACTGTCCAGGGCGATGCTGTGATTGGCTCCAGCTCCCCTGTGATCCAGGAAAAAGTGATTAAAAGCAAATGGAGGGAAATTTAAAGAATCAATAAGTAAAAGAAAACAAAAGATAGTTTAATGTTGACTTTAGACCTGCTGCTGCTCCATCACTGTCTCTCCTCCTCCCTCCTCTCCTCTCTTTGAACCAGGACTGGACACAGTCTGATTTAATCCACTTATCAGGTGCTTCTCCCACTTATGTCCCACTCCCATTTACTTCCTGTTGTTCGTTGAGCAGCAGCGGCAGGAGTGATGCTGATGCTGAAACAGCAGCAGCATGATTTTCTTTCCTCCTGTTCCACATCTGAAACATCATCAGAAACATGAGACACAGACAGACTGAAAAATCAAGGACCAGGACCCAGAGGTTCTCCTGCACATCGTCCTCCATCAGGATGCATTATTCATACCTGAGGTTGAACACCAGGAGCTCAGGGGACACACACACACACACTCTCTGAGACACTGCAGTCGTCTCACTGGCCTTTTTCGATCTCTGCTGTTTTTCTTAAAATCTCTGCAGAAAACCTCCCTCTCCTCCTCTTTGCCCTTCTCCTCTTCTTCCTCCTCCCTTGCTCTGTTTTCTAAATGTTTCTCTCAGCACTTTCTATTTTTCTTTTGTAAATGATTTAAAGCTGACCTGAGATCAGCCTCATTTGCCTGTCTGCTGGTGGACTGAGGGCTAAGGGCGTGGCCTGTTAGCTCCATGAGAAGAGAGCCACATTGTCACTGTCACATGAGTCAGTTTTTAATATTTTACTCCTCAGTTTCAGATCTACATTTAAAACAAATGTTTCCTCATACTGAACTCTGGCAGTGGGGACTTTATTTTAAAACATGTGATGAATTATTTTAGGCTTTAGTTCAGCTGAGAAGATCTATGGATTATATTTACTGTAAAACCAATAGATCACTCATATAACAATGACCTGAATGTAAATATGTGTCTAGGTCAAATGATGTTGCTGCACATTTGAGTTTTGACACTTTGACATTTACTCGACGAGGTTACGTCACCATCTCTCTTAAATTTAATAAGAGTCTCGTGCCAAGTAGTTCACACAGGAACTAATTGGCGAGCAGCGCGGATGACAGCGTTGTTTACATTTGGTGGTTGAACTTCAGACATTAGATTGTGCTACATTTGCTTTTCTTCATTTTAGCTCCCAGGTGTCAGTCAGACTCCCCTGATGTTTTTATGTTTTAGATTATGATGTTGCTACTGTGTTAGCATAGGTGAGTGACAGGCACTGATGTACAGTATGTGAATGAACTCAGCAAAAATCGAGTTACGGTGCGTCCTAGGAACGGAACTTCAACGTATATGGAGGAACTCCTGTACTAGTAGTTTGGACTTTTCATGTGACAACCAATCAGTTAGTTTATGTTTGAAAAATGTCAAAGTGACTGTGAACATGACTTTAGCGTCACATCATTTAAACAGACATAAAGAAAAAAATCCTGGCAGTGTCATTACCTGCAGCACTAGAATCAGTATCAGAACTAATGGATTGATCCTTGAGGAGTCTGGGGGATGGTTGGTGTTAGAGCATACATCAAGTGTTGTTGTTTTCAATGTAATGAACAGTCGCTCTGCTGCTACAGCAGTGTGGTCCAGGGCACAATGGTGACAGTGTGGTGATTGTTGTGTCTTATATAATCAGTACAGATGGTATTGTACACAACACTGATGAGTTTGATGAGGAGATGACTGTAAAGAGCGCCCCCTTTGTGCCTGTCAAATGTTTTCTCATGGCGTCTTCTTCCGTGCCTCTGTGATCAAACCCGTTGTTGATGTGTTGAGGAGTACCGAGGTAACTTTCTTTGTGTGAGCTCAGATGATTCAGCAGATTCTGCAGCAGCTGCTGTCATTACATAAAAACCTCTAAATGTGTTTTTAATCTCATCTTTAATCCTGGAATGAAAACAAACACGAGTCAGAACCAGATTAAACCTCAGGTTCTGTCAGAGGTCAGACGACGTGATGTTGGATCAGACTGAGAAGCTGCTGACCCTGATGAGGTTTTCTTTTAGATGGATAGATATGTTACCCTGAAATAAAATAACACATACAATAAACTTTGATTTTAGAATTTGATAATAAATAAAATATTAATAAAATAACAGTGATAATAATATAAAATATATAAACAATTTCTTTGATTGACCTAAAGAAATGTTTATATAAATATTTGTTTAAATGGAGAGAGAGAGAGAGAGAGAGATCAAATCCACATGTTCAGCCTGTGAACACCTCTGCAGGAATGACCCATTTACTGTCTAAACAAGTCATTACAACATGGCTAGGTTTGTGTGTATGTGTGTGAGAGTGAGTGTGAGTGGCTGTGGTGAATGACATAATGGTGATTATTTAACCTCTATTGTTAGTTGGTGTTGCATCAGCAGATCAACCTCCACTTATGAGAATGATGTTGACAGCGCCCCCTGAGGTCATGATTTTTAACAATGAACTTTTATACTCACATGTTATAATTACTACTTCTAGTTAAGCTTTCATACATTGTTGAGGTTTCACTGCTGCAGAAACATGCTATTAAAAATTAGGGAATATTTTAAAGAGCACCAGAGTACAGTAGATTAACTCAGATTATGTAATCCCAGGTAAATTGTTCAAGTCAACTGTTTGTTACATTTTCTAGGCTCTAATTTTTAACTTGTTGGTTTCTCAACTGGTCCAACCTTGTTTTGTCCTGATTAAAATGATACCTGATCAACAAAAAGACAAGAACCAGTAAGGACAAAAGTCTGTGAGGAGAACTGCTGAAACCAGGTCACTGGATTATTCTTAGATTATTAAAGGATGTGATGACTGTCACTGACGAGCGTCTGTGGTTTCTCTCCTTTCCTGCCTTTTCTCTGAACTCTTTCCTCTCATTGTGGTCACATGATGGACGATGAGGTCACACCATTCTCTCACACTGACCTCGCCCTTGTGCTTCTCTCCAAGACAGGAAGTGCTTTCATCAGGCAGAGTCCAGTCAGTGGTTCTGTGATTCAGAGATGAGACTAGTTTGACATCAGAAGTATTTGTGTGCATTTTGTCTCAATGACATTTTAACTTGGACAAACTGCAATATTCTCTGTCTTCTGTCCACCAACTGTCCTCAGCAATGTGGAGCCAGCTCAGCTGGCTCCGAGGAGCACTGCCCCTCATGGACATATTGCTAAACAACAATGCCAGCGTTAGGCAGCACTGGGAGTCTGTGGGCAGTGACGTTAGCAGAAAATAGGCTTGAGGCTAATCTGATAGTAATCAATGCAGAGGCTACAAACACACAGGACTGCACTGTATCACACTGCTGCTGCTGCTGCTGCTGCTGCTGCTGCTGGGTATAGAGCTGTGTGTGTGAGGACCATAGTTATTTCTAACTCTGTGTGTGTGAGTGCACAATGCAGTGACACCCAGAATATGTTCAGTAACAGAGGTTCCTGCAGGAGAACCAGACAGAAAGAGAAGAGGGGAAAATATGGTCTACAGACCCAGTGTTGTATGAATTGTGTTGGATTTTTCTGTGTGTATACAGCATTAACAGGAGTTACAGCCAGACTGTCTGTTCACTGAAGGATGATCAGTGAAATGCTGAACTGTATCTTCTCTAATCTACACCTGGTTTCCTGGTAGGTTTCATGAAATTTCTTTGTTTCTGTTCTTAGTGAGAGATGGAGATTTGACATTTGCTACCTCCAAAATGAAACCCAGCCCCATTTTAGCCCCGTGTTTACTGAAGTGTAAAGGCTGTCAGTGATGGAAAGTCATAACATTGTTGCATCACCTGATGTTTCTCCCAAAATGTCTCTCAGAGGATGAAGAACTATAACAACCTGTGTGAACCTCTGTGTGTGTTCGTGTGTCTCTGTCACTGCATCCACATTTTTCTTTTCTCGGGAGCTGTTCCTTCACGTTGGTGCTGAAATACAGATGAACAAATAATGTTTACAGTTAAGTCATGGATTCTTTTAGCATTCTAACGCTTGTGTTTTATTTTGTTTCTATTTTTAACAGGTCTGCGAGTCAGCCAGTGGAGATGTGACCAAACCCAATCTCTAAATTCTGCAAACATGTTCATGCTGTTGTACAGTAACCAAAGGACAAAAACACAAACACCCACCCAACAATCCCATATGTATCTTATAAAGGCTTTACAGAAAGATGGAACATTTCCATGACTTATTTGGGTTATTAGAGCAGAACAAAAATGATTTCATGATTTGGACTGAATATTTCTTACAGTGCCCTGTGTGCATGTGTTTTACCCTCCGCAGCAGCAGCAGCAGCAGCAACAGCAGCAGCCGCAGCCACAGTAGCAATTTCTTCCAGTGCATTGATTTCCATCTCATCTTTCCTTCTGTCCCGACAATGGAGCTCTTATACACACACTTTCATATATCTGTATACTTGTGATGGATATCTTTGTCATTCTACACGTGTCTGTAACAAAGAATGTATTTTTTAAAAAAGAGACGAAACCCAGGAAGTAGGATTTTAGGACTGAGCCTCCAGGGGGCGACACTGCAGGTTTAAATGGAAATCTATAGGCAATCAAAGGTCTTTTCTCGCTTAACTTATAATGTCAAACCTAAGCTGATGGTGTCATTTCTGTCCTCTAATACAACATGATGACATCTGCATTTTCTCCCTCACACTTTCTCTCTCTAGTTCACGTCAATGAAACTCGCCCATCAACAGTGAGATTCCTCCCCTCTTCTCAGTCCTCTCTGTCACACAATGAGCATCGTAGCCCTCTCACCCGTGCTCCCTGAACCTCCCTCACCAATGCTGACCTCGGTCACGCCCGTCACCCCGACCCTGGACCAGGATATGGACCATCAGTTCCAGGAGGGGACCTCCTCACCTGGCCCAGGAGCTGGAACCCATTTGGTTCAAGACCCTTCCAGCAGGTAATGACCTCATCTACAGCAGATTATTTAACAGATTACACCAGGCACGGGTAAACTACGGCCAGGGGGCCTGATGTGGCCCGTTCAGCTTTTTAGTCCGGCCTGCCAAACTTTTCCAAATTATATAATTTATTTATATTATCATTATCCTTCTGCCTTTTCCCTGCAATACCCACATTTCCCCAATAGATGGTGTAGAAAATGATAAAAGCATTTTTGCCTTTATGCATGACTTTTACACTTATCATTTATCTTAGTTCACATGAATGCTCCATCTGTCTGCTCCTGACCGGGCCCCCCTGTTCAATTTTAGGACAATTGTGGCCCCAGGTCACAAAGTTTGCCCAAGCCTTTTCATACCAAAGACCATAGAAAAAAAATGTGATTTTACAATATGGGATGCAGGGTTTTTGATCAACTGCTGCCTCCATCAGCTGGTTATTCTATTAGTTTTTTACTGGCTGAAATTCTTTGTTCAGATAAAGCACAGTGACCCAAACTGACCACAGGAGGCAGCAGTGGACCAGCAGCCCCTGAGTCCCTGTGTACAAAACTCTGATTTTGTCTTTGGACTTTGGTGTGGGTAAATGACTGTTCCAGAACACTCTTACTCCTAGATTGAGATTCAGATTAGTTCATTCCAGACTGTGTGTGGACGCAGGTCAAAGAAACCTCCCCCCCTTCACACCGGGGCTGACTGGAAGGTGGTCCTCCACCTGCCGGAGATCGAAAAGTGGCTGAGGTCCACCAGTGAGAGAGTGACTCAGCTCACACACTCTGCTGCACAGGACAGTGACAACAGACACGTGGATGTCCACCTGGTCCAGCTGAAGGTGAGCTCTGACCCACATCATTCAGACGGGCATGTGATGTTTAGTCTCAAACTTTCCTTACGTGTATCACTCATTTAATCCTTCTCCACTGATTTGGACAGTCTTAATTGTCCCTCTTTGTCCCTCTCCATCTGCTGTATTCATCCTTCTTCCTTCCTTTACGTCATTGTTTTCCTCAACAGCATCATTTCCTGTCTTTCTTTCTCTTCCTCTCTAATCTCTTTTTTCCTCTTTTCTTTCACTTTCCTTCCATCTCCTCTAACTCCTCCCCCTTCTCTCTTCTTCCTCCCACATTTGTCTCTTTACCAATATAACATGGAAGCAGTCGTCCCTGAACATCTTCTCACTGTTGGTTACCCATGCCGGTGTGTGTGTGTTTGTGTGTGTGTGTCAGTCGGTATAACAATCCCAGCATTGTGTTGTGGCTGTCTGATGTCATCCTGATGTCTGTCTGTCAGCTCAGTTTAACAAAACGTCTTCATCATCACTACAACAAGGCAGAAAAGGGTATCAAAGGAGAGCGTTAACACCTTTAAGGTCAAGTGCTTGAAAAGTACTTGGACTTTACCAGGAGAGGAAGATTTATGCACCTGTTTACTTTTACTTTCTTCTTCACATTTAGATTTTTCTCCCCATTCTTTTTTTTCTCCCCGTGAGTACTCTAATAACTGCAGCATTAACAAGCTGAGGGTTGAGATTCATCTGTGCCAGAAAAACTACCTAAAATGTTAATACCAAAATGTGTTTTTGAACATTCTGCTGCCCCCCTGTGGTGGTGAAGTAACGCTATTCTTCTAACGAGGAAACATTATAGTTTTGTTTAACCTTAAAATAAAGAACTGCTAAAAAACAAAAAGCTCATGAAAATGAATGTTCTTGCGAATTTGGCCAAACACAAACAATTAAAATCTAGCAATCTCTTCTCTTTCTCAGTCACTCGATTTAATTAGAGATTTAAGTTTTCCATGTTCAGTATCCAGTGTTTGGTAAAAGAAGACAACTGATCAGATAACTGATCATTAACGCTCATATTATTGTAGATTTGATCTCTAAACTCTTATTAACGTCATTCAACTGTAGAGCAGGTCGATGACGGTCTTTTTCTGACTGACTGCTCCATCTTGTGGTTAATGCGCAGCATTACAATCAACCCATTAAAAGAAAAGCGCAGTAGAAAATATGAACTGTAAAAAAAAAAGCAAATAAAAGAAATTTACTTCATTTATTTATTCATTCTAATTGATTCACTAATTTATTTTAATGACCTTATACACCAATATCAGTCACAAAGTTTTGTCTATCTTTTAAAATCTCTAGAACTTAACATTAACATTAACATTAACATTACTTAACATTAGCAATCTAAGTTAAAAATAATTATTACTTTTTCAAACATGTGGTCTGAGATGAAGACATTCTTTTTGGACTCATATTTTATTTAACCATAAAACCAACCCATTTGATTGGCCAGACTTTCACAGAGTCTTTTATTTAGCTTAATTACAGATGTGTTCTAGAAGAATATGTGTGCAGATCATCATCGAACTGGTTGAGTAAAAATACTAATGTCTGTGGTCAATCTGTGTCTGTCTCTTCTCCTCTCTCCCTTCATCCTCTCCTTTTCAGCTTTGTTTCTACTTCATCCTCACCTCTCCTCTGTCGTCCTACTGTTTCTCTAAATCACATTTATCATGTGTTTGCCCGCAGGGCTTTTTTCTATAACCTGACCTTGTCACCGAGTCACTGTAACACTGTAACCTCTGTGTGTGTGTGTGTGTGTGTGCAGCCGCTCCCTCTCAGAGCAGCCTCAGGACATTTTCCATGCAGCTGCTACACGCACACACACACACGCACACACACACACATACACACTGAAACGCAGACTGCCTGCAGCTGAATGCTGAGAATGGCATACAAACCCACACACACTGACACACAGTTCTAGCAACACAGATCATTTAAGTTTTCTCTATACTGACACACAGTTCTAGCAACACAGATAATTTAAGTTTTCTCTATTTTTCCTTTTCCTTTTTTGTCTTCTTTTTCCCCTCATTTCCATATGTAGTCGCTGATGGACTTTGCTCTGGGTAAAAACCCAGCTGCCGGGGGGCACATGAGGAAAACAGATTCTGGACTGGAAATACAATGTGATCATTAAGGGGGCACATGAGGAAAACAGATTCTGGCCTCTCAAACAAAGACTGAAAATACAATGTGTAAACAGCTTTTACTGCTTTATCTCGCTGTTAGAGTCGTTCTCAACAGGAGAACAACGGGAGGTGGTCAAAGTGTGTCACTGAGTGAATCTGACTAAAACACTTCAAACAGCAACGTGACAAGATAAGACTTTTGGACAAACTGATGTCTTGACAACAGTGGACAAACGGTGATGCAAAACCATTATTTTTCTCTATGGACTTCGGCTTGGAAGAGACAGAAGTTCATTAAAGTCGGTGAGGAGGTTCTTTAGGGCTCAGTACAAAAGAGGAATGCATGAAGGAATTTAGAGAAAAATGCATAGAGAGGCAGAGCACAGGGAAAGGAAGGAAGGAAGGACTGGAGAGAGAATATAAAGCAGAGACAGTAGATAGGAATTGATACATGAGATGGGAAGGAATGGGGATGGAAAAAACATATTTGATAAAATGTTGGAGAAGAGAAAATAAAACATAAGAAGAATAAAAGACAATACAATTCAGGCTCAGCTAGCTGATAAAGAGAAAAGTAACCCTTAAATAACAAGTGCATGTCCATTCAAATAATTATGACTCATTTAAATTCATATTTTTAATTCATGACATCACTGTCATGGACACTTTATTCTTTTCCAGGAAATTATATCCAACCTATTGTCAGTGTATCTGACCTTTGACCTTTTAACAGCTGTCTAAACTGACAACTGCTGCAGCTGTGTATGTCAGAGAGGAACCGGTATCCAGGATTTACCACTAGGGGGCGACGTCAGTTTTGCAAAAGACAATTTCAGTTAGCCACTAGGGGGCGACGTCAGTTTTCCAAAAGACAATCCGTAACACTGAAATCAGTAAAACAAAATATACACATCATTTCCTCAGAGTGTGAGTTTGTCTGGTGTGGAGCTGCTGTGTTACCTGTAGCACCGGAGACATGGAATATTGGGATCAGGAATGTGTGTGTGTATTTGTCTGTGTGTGTGTGTGTGTTTTTGTGTGAGTTTTTGTGTATGTCGAGGTCTGGTCTGGGCAAGTGAGAGTGGGAGGGTGAGTGAGATTCATCCTAAAATAGCCTCCCCAACTGTTGTCACCCCTCCCCTGCCCCAACACCCCCTTCAGAAGCAGGTCACACACACACACACACACACACACACACACACACACTCCTCATCAGTCAGTCACCATTTCCCACATGGTCTTCTTCAGTGTGTTTTCTGCTCTGACAGAAAGTCAACACAGTGGTTTGCTGCAGACAAAGTTTTAATCTTTTTGTTTTTGGAATTTGTGATTTTTTTTTTTAACAAATTAATTTTTACTGCTGAGTGGATTTATACCTGTGTGAACTTGAACTTTGTTTTAACTACTGAGCTGAAAGACAAAAAGACTCAAAGGAAAGAAACCCACAGCTGCTGCTCTCTCTACTGAGGTGAATATATTTGTTTATATTCAGTATGTATTATTTATTTCTGTGGAGAATCAGGTAAATGATGACATCAAACTGAAAGACATTCAAGTACGACTAAGACAGAAGTGAAAACCTGCAGGGCCTGAGCTGAGTGAACGTGTTCAGAACATTCCTTCACTGATTTGTTGATGCAGTGGCGGCAAACTGCACGTGGAGAACGAGTCAGACTCAGAAATGTTCTGATTATTGATAGGATATAGAACATACTTCAGTAGATACATTAATTGGAAACTAGCTTTACTTCAAAAACATTACCTTTTTAACATATTCATATCTGAGCTGTTTTCAAGCAAATACTTGGATTAATCGGGAAATGTTCTTGTCACCATATATATACAGCATATACTGTATGTACATATAAAATATATATTTATATAAATATATGTGTGTACATATATATACCCACATACATAGGTACTGTATATGTATATATAGTTGGAAAACATACATTGGATGTGAAAACATAGATTGAGCATTGATTTCATTATCTCTGAGAATAGTGTGAGCATAATATGTCAAAGTGACCAGACATAATATATGAGTACCTCGTGAGTGAAAGAGTCATGCAAATATTTCACCTTAGTAACAGCAGCAATAATTAACATGTGCACAGAAGAACAGCCAGATGAAAAAAGAACAGAAGAAACAGAGAGAGGCATCTTGTTCCACTTCCTCTGAGTTTAATTTTCCAGGATAAGAAAAAATAGTATGACAGCTCACTTGACCCAATGACCTAAT
>NC_024307.1:17219507-17231213 GCF_000523025.1 Cynoglossus semilaevis
GTTGCTCAGAGGTTGATGGTAGTGAAGTTGGAGTGTATGTGGAGGTGTGAATGTTTGTTTATGTTTATGGTTTCTTCACCTCCATCTGTATCTGCTTCATTATTAATGCTCTCAATTACAGCCACTTAAGGTAAAAGGAATTTAAATATACTTCCGATTCTTTCAAAACTGAAGTAAATAATAGTTCAAAGTTAATGAATGTTGCTGCTGATGTATCTAGTAAAGTCAGCAGAATGCTGAAATGTATCAAAGATGACAGCATTATTTAACCACAGACCTTGTTGTGATCAAAAATGTGCCTTTAACCACAGATTTATAAAGTCTAACATCGTTGGACAAGCAAACACAGCTGACCATTAACAAGTATTATTATTTCATCTCAGGGATAGACCTTTCAAACAGTCTTCCCTGGTTGTGAACAAACAGCTTTAGGGAATACTACTTTATTCACTTTGACTTCTCTGTGCAGTAATCTCGTCCTTGAGCAAACAGAGGAGCGGTGAACCTGCGACCAGAGACTTGAGTTTGGTGTCAGAACCATCTCCTTTGACAGAGATTAAAAAGTCTTGATATCTGAGCAGTGGGCCTGTTCCTCTTTGAAGCCCCCTCATTTACATACTCCAGGGGGAGCAGTCGCACCAGAGTATTTGATCTCAGAGGTAAAGGACGCCGAGGGGGCTGCGGTGGAGGAGTTGAAGGTTATTAGATAGAATGCGATCGTGGACCAGGCTGAGCTGTCGCCGCTGATTTGAATGCAGCCGCGCTGAAGAGTCTGATGTCGGTGGTGATGAAGCTCCGACCAGATTGGAGCTGAAGCCTGCGGTCGATGAGCTTCAGATGGTTTTTAGCCAATTAGAAAGATGGGCTGATCTATGGACTCTGTGATTGACTGGTCATGTCTTTAATCTACCTGACTGAGGTGTGAAAACACACACACACAAACACACGCGTGTGTGTGTCTTAGTTACTAGAAATGATTAGTTTCTTGTTTCAGTGGGAACATAAAATGACATCAAATCCCTTGGAAACGGAAACACACACACACTCTCTCTCTCTCACACACACACACTCTCTGCAGACCCTTGTTAGCACACGGCTGTCACTGGACCAAAGGTCTTCTAACAAATGACTCCAGAAAGAAATGCAAAATCCACTTCTTATCCATGCGACGCAGACTGTGGTGTGTGTGAATTATTGAAGCATGTGGAAGACAGTGACATTTGGGCCACAGTTTTGGTGGTCCAGTGACACCACTTTGATGATGCAACTCTGTCTTTGTCGGTGCAGGTGCAAAACTTAGCTGAATGTTCAAGTTCATCTTGTTTGAATTTTACCTTTTTTAATCGAAACGCTGAAGTTTATACATGACTGTCTCTCCTGCACTCTCCACAGAGAGAAATTATTGGTTTAATGTGCGTTCCAACTTAAACATAAATGTGGTATTGATAATTTTTGTGTTGATGACAGATTAAATAATCTGTTTAGGTTGTGCGTTCCAACTTAAACATAAATGTGGTATTGATAATTTTTGTGTTGATGACAGATTAAATAATCTGTTTAGGTTTAGGAGGATACAGTAAGTCAAGAAGTTAAAAAACAAATAATTAAAACATCTATCATGAACGAGCAGTGTAATTCAGTTCAAGTGTAATTCAGTTCCAGTGTAATTCAGTTCCAGTGTAATTCAGTTCCAGTGTAATTCAGTTCCAGTTTAAACTCTTCTACATTAGTGTTGTCTCGTTGCATAATTCTGGAGGAATTCTTTGACATCGGATCACAACCCACTGCTGGTCTGATCCAAGGACTGAAATCCGGGTCCTTCAAATGTTCTTATAGTTTGGGGAAAAAAAAGAAATCTGATGGAGTTCAGAACAAAACCCGATGATGAGCATGTGAGTGATTAAAGACATCCGTTTGAAAACTTCTTCAGTCACAGTAGGACTTCAGTGACACAAATTGACCACAGGAGGCAGCATGTCTTTCTGTGGCTCATAAACAGCACTTTACCCATCATCTTCTCTTCAGAGATTCAAAAGGAACAACATCTTCACCCTCAGCTGCTCATTTGACTTCATGATTCATGAACCTGTTTAAGGCAGCGGAGACCATTTGCGCACCATGTTACAGAAGCTCCTGGCTGCGGCTGCCGCCAGCACCTCTTACAGTAGTGGTGGTTATTTTGGGAGGTAGATCAGCAGGTCAGCCTCTGAGCCAAACGAACGTGAGCCTGGCTGGCACAGAGTGCGACCTACATTCTCACATGCCGGGAGAGCGCGAGCGGGTGGGCGGAGCTTAAGAAAAAAAAAAGCAGTGCTAGCCACTGGAGGGAGGGTGTTGTGTTGTTGTTCAGCCAGGTCACCATGGAGCCACATGGTGACTCAGCGCCACCTCAGGTGCATGTAAAGTAACTGAGCAGAGGTCAGAGTCAGGTCACGGGCATGTTCAAAGGTCGGCTGTCATCAATGTTTGAACGAATATAGTTTTATTTACAAAGCAACAACAGAAATAAAATAAAACAAAAAAAAGTCACTTTTCAGTCTCAGGTGGTGGAACAAAAAAAAGCTTTAGTCATTTAGTCAAACTAAAACTTACCTTTCTCTGTGACAGTATCAGCAGGGACCTTATTTCCAGTTGGTTTTGGATGTTGGACTCCTACTCCCACCATTCACTACTAGAATTACACATGGTTTCTGGGCTAATTTCTTACCTTAACATCAAAACAGTAGGAGTGTTTAATCATCACTTTAAAAACACAGTGGACTGAGCTGTTCACAGGCCATACATATGAGAGGTCAACTAGAGTGCCACCAGCTGGTGAGGCTGCTGATGCAAGGAACTCTGGTTTTATTTGTTATGATTTAAAAATGTGATTTGTGTTATTTGTGTGTGTGTTGTGGGTCATACGGCTGTTATCCATTAATATCTGCAGTGGTTTCTGTGTGCTGGGAGGTGGGAGGGGGCACAAAACCATAATCTTGTCCAGGTCACCAAAAGGGCTTGAGCCGACCCTGGTGATATTAAATTGTATTTTAGAGCTGTTCCTAATAAAGTGGTTATTTTTGCTGCTGTGGGAGTCTGTCTGTCTGTCTGTCTGTCTGTGCAGGGAATGAACCCAGGGTCATGTTTTCCCTCAGTCTGTCTGTGGATGTGTTAGAACAGTGTTTAGATATCGACATGGAACTGACTCCATGAACCTGAGTCACAAAAAGAACTGGAAACATGGTGTCCATCATCACTTCTGCTTTTACTGTCTGTCTACAGAGCTTCATTCCCTGTTTCTGTCACTCATGCTGTGTTTGTGTGTGTGTGTGTGTGTGTGTGTCAGGACATCTGTGAGGACATCAGTGACCATGTGGAGCAGATTCACGCCCTGCTGGAGACAGAGTTCTCCCTGAAACTCCTGTCCTACTCTGTCAACATCATCGTGGACATCAGGTTGGTCCAGACCAGCTGACTGTTGGTTCTCCTGTCAGCTCCTGTCTGACCAGGGCAGGGAGGATCCTCATTGCTGTGACGGTGACATGTGTCTTGTTTCAGGACGGTGCAGCTGCTGTGGCACCAGCTCAGAGTCTCTGTCCTGGTCCTGAAGGAACGTCTGTTGCAGGGTCTACAGGACTCCAACGGGAACTACACCAGACAGACCGACATCCTGCAGGCCTTCAGCCAGGACCAGCACCAGGTAAAAGACCAGAACTTCATCGGTACTATGAGACAGAAGTAACACCTCAGCACAACAGCTGAAAGATAATGCAACAAAAGCTAGTGGTTAGCTAAGATCATTGCTAAAAGCTAAAAGGTTCCCAATATTTAAAAGTGCAACAGAGTTGACCTTAAAATGGGACATTTTATTAAACATGAAATGGGACTAATGACCAACTGGGACTCATGGGTAAATCTGAGGAAACTCTTGCCGTGTCCCCTCAGCTGAGGCGTTGATTTCTGTGTTCCCACAGACTCGTCTTGATGCTCTGACTGAGGTGGATGACTGTGGTCAGCTGACCATTCGCTGCAGTCAGGACTACTTCTCTTTAGACTGTGGCATCACTGCTTATGAGCTGAGTGACTACAGTCCCAGCGACGAACCTGAGGTCCAAGAAACAGTAGCAGACAACCAGAGTGTTACACAGGAGACAGAAGCTGGAGCAGGTGAAGAACCACAGCCAGACCTAGGATCAGTGGACTTGTCCTCTTCTAACCAGGAGTTTCACAACAGTTTACCTGAACTCACAACCAGTGACAGAACCAACCACAACCACTCATCACCTACTACACTGCTACCCACAGTGCACTGTGGCTCGCCAAGCCACAGTCAAGGAGGGAAACGTTCACTTCCGTTAGGTGTGAGCCACAGCACCGAGGTTTCACCCACACAGCCGTCACATCCCAAAAGGTCGGCTCCTCCATCCTCAGACAGAAGAACCAGGACTCAGGAGACCAGAGGAAGTTTGAAGAAGGTCAGCCTCGTCTCTGAGCTCCAGCTCCAGGCCGAGCTGAGTCGCAGCTCCCCTTCTCTCATGGATCCTCCTGATCGCTCCAAGTTCTGGTTGGAGCTGGAGTCGGTCTATCCAGAGAACGTTTCACAGTCCTGTGAAAATCTGCAGGTTTGTCTTGTTGTACACACAACATAAACAACAGCAAAAAAATAGCTTGTTTTATTTAATTTATGAATGCTGAACTAATGAGATTTAAGTAAATTAAACAGAGTGACAAACGTCATGATGTCTGACCTGTGTTTGTACCAACAACACAGATGATGAACAGAAGGAACCTGCAGAGGAACCACATGATCTCCAGACGCTCAGAGGACCAGCACAGAAAACTGACTGAGCAGAGGAGCTCGTCTGTGGACACACAGACCTCTGAGGAGGACAGACACGAACAGATGAAGAAAACTCTGGAGGAAACACACTTCTGCAGCGAGGGAGACTCCGACTCCTCCCTGCCCTCCCCCAGGAGGGAGCAGCTCCCCTTCTCAGACCTGGAGGCCTCTGCTGAGGAGTCAGACCCCCGACCTCCTCCCAGTACAACAGCAGAGGTGTGGGTCATGAAGCGTCACCAACAGAAGGTGATGTTTTTTTTTTATATATATATATATTTTCTTGACATTCTTGAGATTTTTTTTTATTTTTAGTTTTTTTTATATAATATTTTTTTTGGTATCTGATCGTCTGTGTTTGGTTTTCACTGCAGGAGGTTCCAGAAAGGGAGCACTGGTATGGCTCAGAGGAATTCCTGGCTCTCCCTGCTCAGCTCCATCAGACTGAAATGCTCACTGAGAAGCTGGAACATCTGGCCCAGTCCATCCCCCTGGTTAGTTCACAGAGCTGATCAAAGTTCTGTTTTTTTAAGAACCATATTTAATTTGAGCATGTTAAAAAAACCCAAAATCTGAGCATTTTAAACGTTCTCCTGCAGAGGCCTGGAGACGGCCAGCAGGAGGCTCTGCAGGATGTGGATGACTGGGATTTGACGGAGCTCAACCCAGAGTGGGACAGCGTTGGAGAAAGTGGTGACGACACTGGCTCTCCTCTGCCTCCACTGGTACCTCTCCTGTTTATGTCCACCCTCAGTCACAGCAGTCATTAGACCTTGATCTGTTCTTTAGGTCAACAGCATCAGCTCAGACTTCCTCCCTCCCTGTCCTTTCCTTTAGCTTCCGTCCAGAAGAAACCTCCTCAGCCGTCTCAGCCCCACCTCCTCCAGCGACATGGCTCCCTCAGTTGGAGAGAGCATCGAGTCCGGCCCACTGAGCGACCTGCAGTCAGAGGACGATGAGGGCCGGGCATCTGTAGACCGACAGCAGAGGACGACAGCACCTCTAGTGGATGGACATGGACGTGCCTCACTGGTTCAGGTGCTGCTGGAGGACATACAGAGTCAGGACAGAGACCCAGACGTCTGGAGGAAGATTGAGGTAAGGTCCACAGAATGTTGGGCTGTTGTTGGAGGATCTTCCTAGGTTCCAGAACCTGCTGTGGAGACACATACAGTACCTGTCATTAACCCTTTACTAACTCCTGGAATGACTTACTGCTCTAATCTAAAACACTTGGTGTTGTAGTAGTACCTGCTTGAAGTAATTAGTATGTGCATATTTATGGTAGTATTTTGTTACTGAACATACATGTGTAGCTCTTGGTACTGTTCCCAGTGGCTGTGGGTGGTACATAGTTAGTTCCTAACCCACATGCAGTAGTTCCTGGTACTGTACCTAGTCTTTAGAAGAGTTCTTTTAGTGTGTGTTACCAGTTTTTGGTCAATAAAACTGATGACACCATTAGAGACACACACAGTTACAGTGCTTTACCTCATACTTTGTTTCCTGGTACCTCTTATATGCACACTGAACATTATGTCTTGGTACTGTTCTTGGTACTGTTCCTGCAGAAAGTACATTCAACAGTTCTTTAGACTTTAGTCTATGCTATTTAAAGGCACATAGTTCTTTATACTAGTTACTGCAGTGGAACTACAAATGGTTCCTGGTACTGTTCCTGGTCTACATATGCACAGTGCTGCTGCTCTCAGATATGAAGATCAAGGTGAACTAGAACTCATCAGGTCACGCCCCACAAAAACTCAGTCGTGTTTTTTTGCAACATTTGATAAAATGACGACACCTTCAACCAAAGATCTGACCACATTTCAAACGCGTTTCATCGTCACCGCGGCGACCTTGGTGATGGATTGAAGGTCTGGTATTGGATCGTCCCGTGGCTCTGTCCATTCATCATTGCTCTCCTAAAGGTCAGCAGTGATTGGCAGGCAGATTATTGATGAGGCGGCTGCTGAACTAATCACTCATATCTGTCATATTGAATATGGTGAAATGTCAATAGCTGCAGGGATTTGTCCTCCTCACTCTGCTCCTTTAATGAGGCCTGTAAAGAAGCTCCGCCTCCTGGTCATATTCTCTTCATTCTTCCACTCTCCTCTCATTATTTTTCTCTGTTTCTCTCTCTTTTTTTTTAACTGAGTCGTTATGTTTTTACTTTACAGCTGCGACTTCTCTCCTTCTCCTCAGGGAGTTGATGTTCTACAGCCTTTGAGTCTTATCTGGTTTTAACCCAGTCCAAAACCTCAGGACAGAATTAGAGCCTAATGCGATTATCAGGGAGGTGGGCTGGAATATTTTAGGATCGATACCAGAATTAAAGGCTCTGGCAGTGTGGGAGTGAAGTTCACGATCAGTGGTGTGGACGTGTCTCAGGTGAGGTCAGTCCACATATACGTCAGACCCCTGTCTTTATAGACCACTACCCAAATAAATCTGCAGCATTAACATTCAGATTAAAGAGGATTTGATGGATTAAATGTCAAAGCTGTCCTGCTATCTGTCCTTTTTTGTCTCTCTGTCCATCTTTCTCTAAAGAGAAATGTACTGATTTTACATAACGTCCCACGGTAATTCTTGATCTACTGCTGTCTCCAACGATATTTCTGGTTGGTTTCTTTTTTGACCTCAATGTAACAAACTGACCACAGGAGGCAGTAGTGAACCAGCAGTCCCTTTGTTCCTGTGAGATAAGATCACATTTTTATGAAATTGGCTTTGGTGAAGGGGAGTAAGCTGTTTGAAATGTTTCTAAAAAGTTGTCTAACAGCAAGATTTAAAGATATGTAGAATTTCAGTGGATTTTTTGTTTTGTTTTGTATGAAAGCATTTTTGACAAGTGGCAACAGCTCTGATTTTCTGGTGTAACGCTTGAAGCCATATTGTTCTGAGGTTTCCCAGACTGAGGTTGAGGGTGCAGGGGGCGCTCACACTCCTACCAACCTCATGCATTTACACAGACTAAACCACTGAACTGAGTTGAACAGTCGTCAGGGACATGATTAGAAACCAAAGGAAAGCTGTAGCCGTTTATCGTCTCCACGTCTGTCCCTAAAGTCTGACCCTAAAACACAAACACGGCATCGCCAGCAGCTAAAACAGCTCTGGGTACGACAGACCCGACCCGCCCTCCTGACAGACCCTGAACGCCTCGCGGCCAACAACCTACATCTGTATTCTTTGCCACATTCAGGGACTTGTGTATGTGAAGCTTTCCTTGAATCATTGATATCAGCCTTCCAGCACCGAGTGTTTCAGCTCACACTTGATGTTGGAGTCTCATTAAAAAACCCAAATTTAAACTGCCCTCTCTGGACGTAATGTATACAGTAGATATACATACATATATATAGGAGTGTGGCGAGTTTAAGCCGTTCTGACTTGAACAAGGTTCATACACTCTGTGCATCTTAATGATGTTTTTAAGGTTTTAAAGGTTCCTTAATTTCAATAACCAGCTCCTTAAAAATGTTTGATTATTGGAGCTGCCGTTCAATAATCAAAGCTAATGTTTTGTTTATAATATATGATAAACATTTGACCTCACAGCACCAAAGTTATATCTGAATCTTCCAATGTTATGGAGTCATTTAGACATTTTTCATTTGATTTTTTTGAATTTTATAGCATGGTCAAAATGACCAAAGCCTTCCACACAAATAGGGTGGGAAAAGAGTTGACAGATTCTTGCAATTCTTCAGCAAGACTCAAGACACGGAGCAAAAAATTTGGAAACTATTTTAATGTTAAATTAATGTCAATATTATATTTTGTTAAACTCTTTTAAAAAAAGTAAAAAAAAAACAAAACAGATTTACTAACACACACGCGTTTTGCTGTGCCACACACACACAAACACACACACACTGGTAGCTGCTCTATGCTCCTGGGTAATTAGCTGATTAGCTGCCTAATTAGCAGCATGTAATCATGGCGATGGATGAACTACCTAATGGAGGAAGTGGAGAGAGGAGCAGGAGAAAGAGGAGGAGGAGGAGGAGAGCGCTCCTAGAGTGGAGAATGACATTCTGAGAGTCTCGGCTGAATACGATAGAGAAGAGAAAAGAAAGGAAAGAGGAATCACCCGTCCAGAGGGAGGGGTGGGGGGGTGGGGGGGAGTGATGGCAGCTGGAACAGGAGTGAATCAAATGGTAAAAGAGAAGAGAAATAATCCATCTGTACCAAATCTACTCTCCTCAGGTCTGGGATGTGTCTGTTGTCAGGATGGAGATGATTCCATTTGGGTTAGAGAAGATGAACTGAGGAGAAAGTGGTGGAAACCTCCCTTTAAAGCAGGTGAAATCAGTCAGGTCGGCTGTCAGTGGGATGCTTTCATTTTCTTCCACTTCATTGGATTTAATAATGCAGGTGAAAAAAGACACAGCAGGTAGTGTCGATGGAACAAAGTCTAGTTTAGTTCAAATGTGTGTTGACTTGTTAACGGTGTGAGGTACTGACTCCATAAGGTGGTACACAGCACCACAGCAGGACGTTCAAACCACACACATATATATATATATATAAATTAGTATAAGTATAGTTGTTGATCTTTCATCAATTCATTTGTTGTTTGGTGAGTGTGTGTAAGTGATACAAACTGACCAGAGGGGGCAGCAGCAGCAGACTAGTGACTCAAAAACCCAGGTCTAGAACTGTTTTCTCTGTCAAAGTCCATTGAAATCCCTGTTTTGTTAGTCTTGACAAACATTGATAATTCTCTGCTGTTGTTATTGGTTGGTGTCTGTGGTGAAACCTTGTGTCTTGTTTACCAGACAGAATTAGACAAAGCAGCAGCAGATCAGCAGACAGCTGCTGTGTTTAGTGTGGCTCTTGGGTTATTATAACAGGAGGATATTATACACTGTTGTTATAGTAGAATAATGCAGTCAAGATTATTTACCAGGGACCAGGGAGTTCCTCAAAATAAAACTGGATAAATTCCTGTTTTTCTAAATGAGCAGTGGATGTGGCAGCCGGGATGTTCTGACTCAACTTTGACCAACTGTTTGGTTGTAGCTGAATATTTATTCACAGTCTGTATTATTTTATTTTTTTTACATCTTTACTTTTCTCTGCTTGCCCTTTGACCTCCTGCGTTGTTGTGGTCTAAACCTTTACCTCCCTCATTTATTCAT
This sequence comes from Cynoglossus semilaevis, assembly GCF_000523025.1. Taxonomy (NCBI): domain Eukaryota; kingdom Metazoa; phylum Chordata; class Actinopteri; order Pleuronectiformes; family Cynoglossidae; genus Cynoglossus; species Cynoglossus semilaevis. Next base: position 17,229,477 of record NC_024307.1, read on the forward strand.
TTTGATCTGCCGCAGCTGTGTTTTGTGTCCACGTCACGTAAAAACCTGCGAGTCTCTGTGTGAAAGTTGATGAGGAAACAAAACACAAAGGAGGGAAAATCAGCTGCACCGCGGCGCCGTGAGCTCAACACGTCTGAGAACCAACAGAAGGAGAAAACTGCAGAGTTTGTGTGTTAGATAAGTGTCCTGCACATCATGTGATCAGTGTGTGTCTGCACGTGTGTGTGTGTGTGTGTGTCTCAGTGTGAGGCCTCTGAGTTTCCCTGCACGTCGGCCGCTCTGAGATCAGTGGGGGACGGACAGACAACAGACTCACATCAACGCTCGTCTGATTGGCCCGGTGGGGGGTGGGCGGGGCCTCCCACTGTTAGCAGAAAGGAGGGGAAAATAAGTGTGTGTATATGTGTGTGCGCACATGTATAAGTGTGTGTGTGTGTATACACAGGTTAAAGTTACAGCAATGAAGATAAAGTTGTTTGTCTTGAGGAGAAACCTTGACGTGGAATTGGTTTTAAAACATTTAAGATGAAGTGAATGAGGAAGGAAGGAAGGAAAGAGGAAGGAGAGGAGACAAGGAATCAAACAGTGAGGGAAGAAGGGCACAAATGGAATATTTTAAATTAGGAAAGATGTGGCAGGGTTAGGACGGAAGTAAGGAGAGTGGGAGAGTAGTGAACAAATGGATGAAATAACGGGAAAGTGAGTAGAGAATAAATAAAGGACAGAAGGACAGACGGATGGAGAGGAAGGGAGGAAGAAAGAGAGTCATTTTGTCAGGAGGCTGTTTGAACCTGCACTACAGCAGAGGACAGGCCTCAGGAATGGAGCGGACAGTGGTTCCCAAAGTTTCTATGCACACCTCATCTGTTGTTTCTTTTCTGACTTTTCTTTCACTTGTCGTTGTTGTCCTTTATTTCTTTCTCCTGGTCTATTATGTCTCCCATTGACACGTCCTCCTCTTTACCTCTACTTCTCTCCTTCCTACACATTTGATCCTGAGAAATTCAGTTAGAAAGTCAGTTAACTCCTGTCTACCGCTAGATGGCAGTAAATGTCTACAGTCAAACGACTGTTGCTCCTCTCCGTGTTTGAGTCACTAACGAAAAGTCGTCGATCTCCACTTTTACAGTTGATCTTCCTTTCATTGATTTCCTGTTTGATTTGGTTTTATACTTTTTAATAACTGTTTCTTTGGTAATTGTCTCTTTTTCTTAATGTTTTTCTGACTCTCTGACAATTTCAGGATTTCTTTTTAACAAATGTTTTTTTTATTTTGATGTGCAGCACTTTCATTCCCTTGTCTCCTCTCCTCTGCTTTTTGAGGCTCTTCTTTTCTTTGACTTTCCTTCCTCTTCTCATCCCTCCATTCTTTCTGTTGTCCTGTTGTCGTCCAGTAGTTCAGTCATGTTTTTAATCTTCTTCTCTCTCTCTCTGTTTCCCTGTCCCTCGTCCCCAGTGTTTTGTGCAGCAGTTGGACGGGTTCATCTCGTGGCTGCAGGAAGCCCTGGACAGCACGGAGAACTGGACGCAGCCAAGACAGGATCTGGACAGCCTGAGGGTGTACCTGGACACACACCTGGTCAGAGCACACCTACACACACACACACTCACACACACACACACAAATCTGCACCCTGGTATAAATGAGCTCTGTTCTTCATCTGTCAACACCTGTGGAGGACTGTAGCTCCTCCACAGCCCTAATTAATATATGTCCCTATATATATACATATATAC
>NC_024307.1:17234188-17237527 GCF_000523025.1 Cynoglossus semilaevis
TAGAGAGGTCCATATCCACAGATTCATAAAAAAGTCCTGAACATGCAGATAATAAACAGATGGCTGTGACCTCTGACCTCTGACCTCTGTAACCATGAGACCCTCAGGTCATTCTCTCTGTTGATTGGTCAGATCAGAGGAAAGGCTGGAGTGGAACAGTTTGGCACACCAGCAGAGGGACAGGGACAGGGACAGGGTGGGAACACTGGAGACATTGAACCGTAGTCAGAGGTGGAGATGATAAGAGGAACGTCCCAGAGAGGACACTGGGACTAGAACCAGCGCCCCCAGGTGGTTTGGGGCTGCAGGACGATCACAGCTTAGGGAGCATGCAGCTGGAATCAAACCCTAAACTGTTTTGCATGAAGCCGTCCCCTCCCCCGACGTCCCCGTGGCTGGAGGTTCTTCATTTGAAGAAAACCTTCATCTTCGTTTGCATCGAGATTTCAGGATTATGAAGACAAAAGAACACGTTTGACTTCATGACATGGGGACATGAAAATGTCTTTCTTTGTTTTCTCTGTGTGTGAGTGTGAGGGTGTGTGTGTGTGAGACGGGGCCACATGTGGACACATTCATATGCATGTATGTAAATGTACATATGCAAATGTGAGAGTGTAAACCCCAGTGTGCAATTTGTGTGTGGATGTTTGTACACAGCACTGGAGCTCGTCTGTATTTGACCGTGTGTGTGTGTGTGTGTGTGTGTGTGTGTGTGTGTGTAGCCACCTTCTCTGGATCACGTCCAGAGAAAGAAAGACAGCATTTACAAATGACTTTTTCTGATGAGTAATTGAAAAAACAAATGTAATCACTTGTTAATTTACGGACGAGTATGAATTCATTTCATTTCAATTTTGAAGACGAGCTAAATAAATAAATAAATCAGGAGTTTCTCTAATGACTTGTGCAGCCAGAGTCCAGACGTACGGGTCCTAATCCTGTCCCTCTGGGAAAGTTACCTTGTCACAGAACTTTGGTCACTCAGTGGTTGAAGACGTCACCACCTGTTGGAGGACTTTGTTGGACAGGGGAGTGTGATGAGACCCAGACCAGGTCTGTGGGACAGGGACACACACCAACAGGAGGATATCTGTAAAAACAACAGTCAGCAAGCTCCAGTGTGTGGCGCTGTGGAGTTAGAGTTTCCCAGTGCTGGAGGTTATAAACCAGCTGTTTCACTCTGTGTTATTACAGTGTTATTACATTATAAATGGCTGAGCATTCATGGAAATCAACAAGTCAAAGTTATAGACTTGGTGTTGGACGTCAGGAGTAGTTGGTCCCTGCTCCGTCCCTCTGTCAGTCTGCATTAGTGACTGCCACAAATGTGAATTTCATTTTATTTGAGTGTCCGGCCCTCCAGGTGTCTGTCCAGAGAAATTCTGTCCATCACTAAAATATAACTTTTCTGCGTGTTTTTTTTTTTTTTTTAGTTAATGTGAATTTGAACCAGCACACTGGGTCTAAATACATAAGCAGGGACAGTGTGTTAATCAGTGCTGACGTGGGCCTGGTGACCTCATGTGTCATCAACCAATGAATGTAAAGAACATTTCTAATAGTCGTGGGCCAGCATTATTTTAAACATTTGTTTTTCGACTCTCACAAAATTGCTTTTCCAGTTCCGTTCTCAAGATCTGTGTATGTAGTTTCTCACACAAATAACTGACTGATTGTTGAAGATCGTCGGTGCTAACTGCTAATTCATTCAAAACTGCTGGAAGTGTCAGAATGGCTGCAGTCAGCAGCAGTTGGGCCGGTAACACTGTTACTGTTACTGTTACTGTTACATTCAGAGGAAAGTTGGACTTTGTACCAAATACGAGTTTGGTTCACATTTGAATAATTGTTCCAGCTAAATATTATCAGTCGTTTTGTCTCCAGATGATTCTCTTCTTCTTTATTGTAAATATAGAATGATGACGTGGAGAAAAAAATGTGATGAAGAATAGAACAGAAAAGAGAGGAGGAGGAGGAGGAGATTTAACAGAGAGACAGACGTGGGGAAAAGACAGGGACAAAAGAGGAAAAAGAATTAGGGAGGCGGGAAAGGAGCGAGGCCGAGGTGAGAGGGTGAGAGAACGGAGGAAGGGATGATGGGAAAAGATGGAGGAGAGAGAGAAAATTGCCTTGTGCTTTTATTACTTAATATAAAAAAATACACACAGTAAAATCGACAGCAGAGGAGAGAGGAGGCGTGCACGTGCACGCGCTGCTGCGCTCCTGAGGGAACACCACGGTACGGCAGCACTTTCTCTGCGCTGCCTCTGAATGGAGACAATTTGATCATCATTATTACAAAGACTCTTTGATCAGATCATGTCTCATCAGCCTCAGCTCCTCTGCTCTCCCTCCGTGTGTGCGTGAGTGCGCGGGAGTGTGCACGTCTCCAGTCGGCGGGGCTCGACACACCATCTCAATGTCAAACCCCAATGTCATCTGCTGTGTATCAGCGCCGCACAACTCCTCACTAATATCCCTGCGCTGAAACATTCGTCAGGCTCCTGGTGCCGTCCTCCACCGCCGCGCTCCGGGCTAATATGCTAATGCTAACAGGTAATCTGATTCAGCCAGGCTTTGAAGCAGCTTGTCTCCCACCCTGCTCCCTGTGTGTGTGTGTGCGTGGACGTGTTTGTGCGTTCATGTCTGTGTATGTTAATTAAAGCAGGGAGCTTAGACTCTTTAGGCCGTTGGCGACTGAGAAATCCTCAAATCCACCTGCTGCCTTCAACATTCAGCAGTTTGACTTTTAAACAGCCGTCCACAGTCGAGGCCTAGGAACCAAACAAACATGCTCACAGCTTTATCTGGCACTTAGACAGCAGCCACACCAGAGTTCACAATCAAAACCAGTCCATTTGACTCCATTAGACAGACAGAGCAGCTGTCACTCCGATGCTGCCTCTAGTGGTCAGTCTGTGGCACTACAGTGCATTTAAAATGATTTTAAACACTGACTTAGCAAAAAACAAATAAATTGTGAGGTAACTGTTGGAGGCAGCCGTGGATCAACAACTGCTGCGGGCTGTGATGGAAAATCGCTTATTTTCTCAATGGACTTTGGTTTGATTGTCCCTGCGGTTCCCTGACCAGTTACTGATGTGGTTTATTGTTTTATACGAAGATTTTCCAATGAAGAAACAAAGTTTGTTTCACCGTCGCCTACAACAAAGTTCAAAGGGAAATAAAATCAATGGCCGCCACTTAAGTTTGAAGCTACAACGTATTTAGTCGCCTCGCTCGCTCTTCAGCACCAAACTTCATTGAGAAAAGTAGCATTTTTAGATGGATATGACTTCACCAATGAATCAGTGGAACAACAACTCTTCTCTAGCA
>NC_024307.1:17237575-17242697 GCF_000523025.1 Cynoglossus semilaevis
TCAACAAACCAACATCTTCTGTCTCTTCTACCCTGTCCTCACCCATGACTCTCATTCACCCCTCCTCCCCCCCCCGTCCTCACTTGTCTCCCCCCTCACAGACACATAAATACATATACACAGCCTGTTGTCTGACGAGCATAAAAGCGTGGCTGCTTTGCATGTCTTATCAGCCGCTGATTGATAGTCGGCTGTTCTGCTCTTATCGATTCTATGCTCTTCATATATTAACGTGAGGAAACAGAGTCGAATCACCGCTGGAACACGGCCCTGAAATACGATCTCCCGCCCGCTCTCCTCGATAGCGGGGCTAATCTGCACCAACCTAATTCATTCCTAACACCAGCTCCGACTCCCACCTCACCCGCCAGCGCCCCCTCCACCCCCAGAGACTGAGACAGTGGGGCTGTGTTTTCTGCAGCGCTGATAGATGTTACTTTATGTTTATTAGCTGTGAGGTATTTCAGCAGCTTATCTGGAAATTACGCGGGGCAGAGCCCGGCCGCCCGACTCTGTAAAATGACTCAATCAGCCGTGGAATTTGAAGTAATTTACGAGGTTTGAGAGGCAGTAATGATTGCACCACGCACACAGTCATGTTTGTGTTTGCTGGATGTTGATGTATGGACGCGTGAGGAGACGGAGCTGCCGCTCTGCCTTTTCTGAAAGTGATATTTTATTGCTTATCGGAGAAAATGTAATATGTAGTAGCATAGTGTCGCTGTTATCTGTTCACATCCTTTAAAGCTGCTGCTGCTGCTGCTGCTGAGGCTGCTGGTGCTGAGGCTGCTGGTGCTGAGGCTGCTGCTGCTGCTGAGGCTGCTGCTGCTGAGGCTGCTGGTGCTGAGGCTGCTGGTGCTGAGGCTGCTGGTGCTGAGGCTGCTGGTGCTGAGGCTGCTGGTGCTGAGGCTGCTGCTGCTGAGGCTGCTGAGGCTGCTGCTGCTGCTGAGGCTGAGGCTGCTGCTGCTGAGGCTGCTGCTGCGGAGGCTGCTGCTGAGGCTGCTGCTGAGGCTGCTGCTGCGGAGGCTGCTGCTGAGGCTGCTGCTGCTGCTGAGGCTGCTGCTGCTGAGGCTGCTGAGGCTGCTGAGGCTGCTGAGGCTGCTGCTGAGGCTGCTGGTGCTGAGGCTGCTGGTGCTGAGGCTGCTGGTGCTGAGGCTGCTGCTGCTGAGGCTGCTGAGGCTGCTGAGGCTGCTGAGGCTGCTGAGGCTGCTGCTGCTGCTGCTGAGCAGATGTGATGGTTTTAGTGGAGCAGATGAATCAGTTGAAACAAACACCGTCTCTGGAATGTTCCATGTCAGTGTGTTCATGTGGAGCTGATCTGAGAACAGTCTGTCCTTCAGTCACTGATGAGTTGATCACAAAAGAGTGTAGAAAGCAATGGAAACAAGTAGTTTTTTTAACAGAAAGAGGATGTTAATATTCACAATCAATATCTTTACAAATACATTATAAAATGTTACACAAACATATTTCTAGAGTTACAAACTTCAAACCAGAACAAATAAAAAAAAAAAAGGGAATTTGGGAAGTAGCTGAAGCATGTTCTCAGTTTGTTTTAAATGGTTCAGTTGAGTGATCTTAGAAGTCATATGTAATGAAGGCTTGATTGATTGATATTTGATCTTCAGATCCAGCACTGGCTTCAGACTCACTCTTTACTCTGTGTGTGTGACGGATTAAAAGGTGTCGTTTTCTCTGTGTGGATTCTTCTCCATAAATATTGGGAGTGTGGAGGTCTGACCTTGTCAGGTGTTGACTGATGTCCACGTGTCCCTCAGTGCAGACAGACGACCGTCTCAGACTGGAGTCCACATCAGGACTCAGACTCAGAAACTGTGATCTTTCTTTTCTTTGTTTCTTTACAGGTCGTTCACTCTGTGACCCTCCAGATGTATGCCAGGCTAATGAGTACAGGCTGTCAGTGTAAAATGTTGGTGGTGTTCACAGTGAGGAGAGAATAATAAGATCAATCATGGTAAAAAGAATTGATGAAGTCATTTTGAGAATAAGGATAATGATAACAGGGATGATGTTGACAATGTTGATAAAGACGACAACAAAGGGGATGATGATGATGAAGGTGATGAAGGGGATGATGGTGATGATGATGATGAAGATGATGATGGTGATGATGATGATGAAGATGATGATGATTATGGTGATGATGATGATGATGATGATGATGATGATGATGATGATGATGATGATGATGATGATGATGATGATGATGATGATGGATGATGATGGTGATGATGATGATGATGAAGATGATGGTGATGATTGTGATGATGATGATGATGATGATGATGATGATGATGATGATGATGATGATGATGATCTTTGATTTGTCTCCTTCATTTCCAGAGTTTCAAACTGAACGTGGACAGTCACTCTGCCCTGAAGGAGAACATCATGGAGGAAGGAAGAGAGCTGCTCACCATCATCACCTCCAACCAATCAGGTTCAGGCAAACACATTAATACACACACACACACACACAGAGGAGTGGATACACACTGGAACACACACACACACACAGGGCTATAACTCTCCCCTCCTCAACTCTGTTCCATTTATTATTAATATTAGGATTAACAGAGTGACCTTCAGAGAGAGGGGCTCATATGAGAGAAAGAGATGAAGATTAAGACAGAAGGAGGAGGAGGAGGAGGAGAAGCCAGTGGGTAGAAACTCAGGCAGGGGGGGAGAAAAACATTGGATCAAATTTTATTTTTTCTCACATCTTTGCGGGCGATGAAAGATAAAGGGAGGAGGAATCTTATGTGTTCTAATGTTGGGGAGTGAATCCAGACCTGACTGAGACCTCACAAAGGTGACAACGAAGACACACAGGTGTGTGTGTGCGGTTGGAGTGTCCAGATGTGACAGATTATTATTATTATTATTTGGTTCCACTCCTGGCCTCACACTGTCGGCTGGTTATTCTACTTCTAGACAAATGTTGGCTTGGATTGACTCTCTGTTCACACTCTAATCACCAAACACGGCTGTGATTGGCCCTCGCCCTCATTTGGTCCTCCTGTTTATCTGATGAAGTCAGCACTGATTTGATGTTGTCCCTGCCAATATTTCGGTCTTGTTTTAATCAGTGGACTAAGTTCCATCATCGTCATCACACTCTTGTCTTCAAATGTCACTCATTTCCACCACCACATCAAGCTTCCTGTTCCTCCTCCATAAGTGACTGTGGAGAATGTTTACTGAGACACACATTCACTCAGAAGTCACATCGTCGTCACCCAGGGTTTTAATGAGTTCTGTCGTAGCCAGCGGTGCTGTGTGCAGTGTTTCACCTTTGAAGTAGAGCAGCAGAGCGACTTCTCCAGCGTAACCGGCTGCACAGATGATAACGCTGTCATTTAACAGTAATTATCAGGCGCTCACCTTTACTGCTGCTACAACAGCATCAACTTTTGACTGTAAGAACAGACACAGTCTGTGAGGCTGTTCTCCCTCAGTCCAAAAAGCTGCTGGTCGGGGATCAGGTGAAGTGTTCGCTCTAACCTCACCAGAGGTGTGAGTGTAGAAGCTGAATGAGTGGACGACAGTGTCAGTCACCTGGACCTCGGTGTCTTCCTCTTATATAAACTCTCACCCTGCAGGTCTGAAGGAAATCCTCCACATGGTCTCCACTCAGTGGGATCAGCTACAGAAACAGATCCGGCGCCAACATGGCTGGATGCTGCGATCCCTGCGATGCGTTCAGGCCCGCCTCCTCTACACCAGCCAATCACAGGAGCCCATCACAGTGACAGCCGATGGCCTCAAGGTGAGTCTCCCTCTCTTCATCTCTTCATCTCTTCATCTGTCTTTTGTTTTGGGGTTGATTTCCTCCCAGTTGATCCTCGTGATCCGTCACACTTCCTGTGTGTGCGCGTGTGCGTGCATGTGGAAATACATTTGTTTAATTTAAAGCAGCAGGTCGCTACTGTCACTGTCATGAAGTCACGTGTCTTTACTCTTACAGTTTAAATCTACAAAAACACCAACGACTAGTTTTCCAAATGAGTGGGAGATTCATCTTGTTCCTCTACCTCTGTTTGTCCATTCACTTTTGTTTTTTGTTTTTCTCGTCTTCTTTTCATTTTCTTCTCTGTTCTTCCATCCTCTTCTCCCCCTCCTCCTCCTCATCCTCCCTCCTCAATCAATCCTCCCTCCTTTTTTTCTGTTTCTTTTTCCACTTTCATCTTTTTTTTAATCCCACTCTCGTTGTTACACCTCCACCTGTTCATACTTGACCATTTCTCCTCCTCCTACTTCTCCTCCTCCTCTTCATCCTCCTCCTCCTCTTCATCCTCATGCTCTTCATCCTCCTGCTCCTCTTCCTCCTCCTGCTCCTCTTCCTCATGCTCCTCTTCCTCCTCCTCCTCCTCCTCCTCTTCCTCTTCCTCCTCCTCTTCCTCCTGCTCCTCCTCCTCCTCCTCCTGCACTAAAACAGACTCTGATAGTTTTCAGATTGTTTAGTTGCAGTTGGAGCTGCAGCAGTCTGATCACTGTGATCAGTCAACAGTGACAGCCATTAACCAGCTACTACTGGTGTGTGTGTGTGTGTGTGTGTGGGTGTGTGTGTGTGTGTGTCCATTAGCTGCCTGGCTGCAGCACATTAACAGTCCATTCATTACCAGTGTGAATGTCCTCCTCCACTTAAAGCTCTGATCCATAAAAACCATCCATACAACACACACACACACACACACACACACACATAAACAGTACAAACATACCAGTGTTATATATTTCTCTTGTGATATTGTAATTTATTTACATTAAACTAAAAATAACCTGAGGAACCTTTTCATAGTTGAAGGAATCAGACTTTTCTGTTGGAGCTTCTTCATCCACCTGTGTTTGTGTTGACTTGAACCTCAGAGAGTCTGTCGTCCACATCAACAACACCAACAGTCCATACATCTGAATCCCTCAACGTCCTAGAAAGAAATCCCTCTTTAAGGTTTTGGACTGAAAGATTTAGAAAGAGTCAAAAACGTCTGTTTTACACATCGCAGGACGAGGCTCACGTTGGAACTGAACCAAAGGAACTCTCCAAGGTGCTGAAAAGTGTCGAACGTCAACGACAAACATCTGTGGTCCAGAGTGTGTC
>NC_024307.1:17247773-17262773 GCF_000523025.1 Cynoglossus semilaevis
CGTCACTCTGATGTCAGAGTGTGGTCGTGTTTAGAGACAGATGTGACGGAGAAGAGTTCCTGATAAACAAAAGATCATTTATCAAAGAAAAAAACTCATCTTCAACAAAACAAAATGTTGCTCTGAACGTTTGCTGGTTCACTTGTTGTTTTCAAGTAAAGTCATCATTTCTTCACTGTGGTTTAAAAACCCTGTCCTCTGAGGAGACGTTCATGGACGAGGAGGAGGAGGAGGAGGAGGAGGGGAGATTAGACCGTGTTCCTTTAGACACCAGGGACACAAATCCTGTTAGAGCTGAACTGAACACACACACACACACACACACACACACACACAGAACACTGTTAGAGCTGTACAACAAATTGCTGACACACAATAAACACAGGAAGTGTCGTTTTTTTTTTCTTTCTCTCCGCCTCACTCTGTACGTGTGTGTTAGTGTGTGTGTGTGTGTGTGAGAGAGAGTGTGCTCTACAGTGTGTGTGTAGTTTGTCAGGTAGAACATGAACCCCAGCCTGTGTGGTGCCAACATTGACTCAGGTGTGTGTTAGTGTGTGTGTGTGTTCATGGTTGTGTTTGAGCCTCATGTAGTGGCTTTACCTCTGTGTGTGTGTGTGTGTGTGTCTTATCAGTATAGTTGGTACAGACAGCCTGTTGGCCTCAGGCCTCTATTCCACTCTATAGACCTCACACATGAAGAGGGAGGAGGAGGAGGAGGAGGTGTGACTGACGCTGAGTCTGGAGAGAAAGTGAATCTTGGTTTGTGAAGAAATTCATGTACATAAATCTAAGTTCAACACCTCTGCTCCTAATCTGAGCTGCAGTCTGAGCCAGCAGACACCAGGGGGGGGTACACCCTGGAGAGGAGGACCCCCCCCCCCCCCCCCCAGACTCAGTCCGTCACAGGGTCAGAGAGAGAAAAATCAAAAACAACAATTCACACTCACTTTCTCGTCAGTTTCCAGCAGCTCTGACTCTGAGGAACAAAATGAAGTGGTTTGAGCGTCTGGAACTTCAGCTGAAATTTCTATCTTTTAAAATCGAGTCGATCTCTGAACATATCGGACGCTTCTTCTTGACATAACAATTCATTTGTCTGCAGCAAACAGGAACCCAACACTGAAGGATGTTTTTAGAGATCAAACCAGTTCTTAGAGGAGGAGGAGGATCTGAAGTCTTCCTGCTGGAGGTTAGTCATCGGTGGAGGAGTCAGGTTGATGGAGATCCAACTCCAGCTTCTTCCTTTCCTCCTCTCACCCCTCCTCCTCCTCCACCTCTTCTTCCTCCTCCTCCTCCTCCTGCTCTGACTGATTTGAATATTGACCTCGGGTTATTACCGGCTTTTTAAAATCAAATTAGTGAACAGTGTTGGACTCCTGCCTGATACCTGATAGAGCCAATCAGACGCAGCAGCAGCAGCAGCAGCAGCAGCAGCCTCAGCAGCAGCAGCAGCAGCAGCAGCCTCAGCAGCAGCAGCAGCAGCAGCAGCCTCAGCAGCAGCAGCCTCAGCAGCAGCAGCCTCAGCAGCAGCAGCCTCAGCAGCAGCAGCCTCAGCAGCAGCAGCCTCAGCAGCAGCAGCAGCAGCAGGAGCAGCTGTTGTAGCAGCAGCAGCAGCAGCAGCAGCAGTTGTAGCAGCAGCCTCAGCAGCAGCAGCAGCAGCAGCAGTAGTTGTAACAGCAGCAGCAGCAGCAGCAGCAGTTGTAGCAGCAGCCTCAGCAGCAGCAGCAGCAGCAGTAGCAGCAGCAGCAGCAGCACTTTACATAAATTCAGATTAAAGAGAAGAAGTTTGGCTTTAACCACAGCACTCTATCAAGATAAAAAAAAATCCCAGTGTTGGTGGAAATCCTGGTTTAAGATCCAGAGAGTGTGTGTGTGTGTGTGTGTGTGTGTGTCACACTGTAGGCAGAACTTTATGTAAAGATGAAAGTTTGGAGCATCATTTTATTCATGTATGCAGACGGTGAAGTGACATATTTACATAAAAGTTTGGATATGTTCAGAAATCAGTTGAATTCATAAACACTCATCCTTCCTCATGTTGCTTCTTTACGTCTGAATGATTAATGACAACACACACACTCACGTCAAAGGTTTATTTAGTTTGTTAAATACAGACATGTCCTACAGGTGTTTGATTCTCTAAATAGTTTTCACACAGATTCATCCATTAAACATCTGTTTTTAATTATTCCCTAAAAATATGAGACAAATATTTCTCCTACAATATTAATTCAAGATCAAAAAAGACCAAAAGTTGTCAAAAAGATCTGTAACACCAGTAGAACGCTGTGGATGTCAGAATTAAAAACACAAATGTATCAGGAAAACAGTTGTTAGAATGAATAACAAATGTTAACACAGATTTGAATTTCACTAAAACAAGCTGAGAATATTTTAAAAAACCACACATTTGGATAAAAAAGATATTATTTTGTTCAACAAAAGCATAAGAAGCTCAAATTTGGCAGAAAACCTTCAACTTTAAGTCATCTTCCTTAGAAACAATTTTTGAGTATGACAAGAAAAAGCAAAACTGATCTTGAAGATAAGAAAAAACCATCTCTATGAAATCGTCCTGTATTTGATCCATGGAAGTTGCACAGGTTCTTCAATCAAACTCTTCTCCAAACAAAGTCCGTAGAAGAAATCCAGAGTTACTTTAGCTCATGGAGACACAGGAGCTGCTGGTCCTCTGCTGCCTCCTGTGGTCAGTTGGTGTCTCTGGCGAAAAGTGAAGAAATAATTTACAAGATCAGAAGTTCTTATTGATTCTGGAAGGGAAAAAAATAAGGAAACAGAACTTATATTATTAAAAAAAAGAACAAATACCCTCATCCACTAGGACGTCCAGAGAAAGAAAGGAACAAAAACCAGCAAAACGATTTTAAAGATGTTAAAAGATTAACAATCATAAAACGCAGCAGGAGCGCCCACAGTTGGCTGTAACATGGTGGCGCGTACAAATCTTAAACATAAATGTCACAAATAAAATAAAACAAATTTAATGCATCAATGAACTCTATTTTTACCATGTTGTAAAATCAGAGATTTTCTCTGTGGACGTTGGCGTGGGGCAGAGCTCGCTGCTCATAAACTTCACTTTCCCCTAAAAACTCTGACTTGTTTTCTGAGGCACGTGTTGGTGAAAACGAATGGTGTTAATTAAATCCAATCATCTGCTGCCGCTCATGTTAACGACTGGAAGAAAACGACCAGCCATAGCTCCTCCTCCTCCTCCTCCTCCTCATCATCATCATCACCTTCTGTTTTTTTTCTAAAAGCTTTAAAAAATTTCATCCCTAAGTTGTGGAGACAAAGTGGAAAGTGTGTCGCCCGCCCCTGCTCTCCTCCCTCCCACCTGCTTCCTCTACAACAGCTAAATGAAATATGCAAATAATCAGCGCCGATCCCAATAAGAAATAATTAACGCTGTCTGCTCTCCGTAGCGGCAGGTATTAGCATGCCAAAGCACTCCAAAATGTAATTTATAAAGTGAGTTTAAAACACACACACACACACACACACAGCAAGTTCTTTCTGTCTTTGCCAACGGCAATCTGACGTTGGTAATGCGCTCAGAGAGAGGAGAGAAATTGATAGCAGTAGCTGCTGCTGCTTCTTCTTTTAATTTTCTATTCCTGATATTTTTCAAATATTTAATTAAGCGAAAAGTGAAAGTGAACTGTTTTGCTTTCCCTCCGCCTTTTTTTTTTTTTTTTTTGCAGCCACAGATGGTTTCCGTCGTATTAATGGTGTTAAACGTGGATCTGGCAGCAGTGATTATTGGAAGTAGAGTTTGAGTTTGATGAAAGTTGGAGAGAAGTGACGGTGGCTGCGGCGACGGCGGTGTCTGTTAACGAGCGAAAGCCTGGAGATAAATATGAAACCAGTTTGTTTCCTTCAGCTTCTTGTTTTCACAGACTCACGGAGGAAAATTAGTTTGATATTTTCTCCTACGGCTCCAATTTTGCCGGGAAATGCGATAGAGGAAGTTACATTTAGCTGTCAAACTTCAGGGGTGTCATCCTGCGTGACTGACAAGAAGAACGTTTCAAAAGTTTAAACTCTTTTTTTTAGACATTACATTAAAAAAAAAGAGAAAAAACTCAGAGCAGCAGGCCAATATTTTTGATTTGATTCTACTTTGTAGCAGTTAGCACCATGCTAACATGTAAGTAAATCAAAATACACAAATAATAAGATCCACACGTTTGTTGTTAGCCATTAGCATAACATCATGTCTAAGGACCGAATGATAGATTAAATAATATCAATATGAAAAAGGTTTATCATTTAAATAAATCTGAATGAGGATAGTTAGCCCATTAGCATATTAGCTCCGTCAGTGTTCAATGAACCAGCATGTTTTAATTCAGTAAACTGTAAAGATAGCTAGAGCTGCATCACTTTTTGGGAACAGGAAGTTGGATGTAGAAGCTACAACTTCACAATAAGAGCACCATCTCTGCTACAGATGAGAAGACCACAAACAGTGGAGACTGTTTATTTTCTATTAGGAGGCTGAGGTGAAGGAATGCAGTGACAACACACACACACACACACACACACACACCCACAAACTAACGGATTTTCTCCACAGCCAGTCTGACTGACATATAGACTGATGCATGAATACAAATGAATGCATTTATGCAAGGACAAAGAATAAACAATGAAAGAACACACAGTCACTCAGTCACACACACTCACACACACACACACACTCACACACACTCACCTGCTGGTGACTTAATTACACCTCCCTGCATCTCTGTGCTCTCAAAGACTCACAAAAAACATACTCTGATAGTATTTCACTCATTTGCATGTAAAACACACACACACACACACACACACGCACACACACACGTGTACATGTACCTCTGTAGGTAATCCCTACAGTTCTGCAGCCTCTTAAACAGGAACAGGATGGAGGTCCTGTGTGTGTTGTTGTGTGTGTTGTTGTGTGTTGTTGTGTTGTTGTGTGTTGTTGGTGTGTGTTGTTGGTGTGTGTTGTTGTGTGTGTTGGAGGTACACAGTGTAAGGCTGTATGTGGAAGTGTGTATTCATGTTTCTCCATGGAGTCTGGAAACAGGAGTTCAGTCCTCTGTGTCACGTTACCTGAGATGAGGAAGAGAATGATGTGAAGATGAAGAAAAGTAATACCAGAGAGAGAGAGAGAGAGAGAGAGAGAGGAAGTAGGAACGGGAGGAAAAGTGTTGTGAAAAATGAAAACCAGGATAAATGGAGGTGGGAGACAGCCAGGACAGGACGGATAGATGAAGGAACGGTGGTAAGGATAAGAGGACAGAGGGAGGAAGAGGAGAAGGTTCAAGAGAAAGTGAACAGATGGAAGCAGGTGATGATGGAGAGATGAGGGGATTAAGAAAGAAAAAATCAAGAAGTGATGGAGAAACTGGTGAAAAGGTGAGAAATCAACAGGGTTGTGAGAGATAGTAGAGGGAGAAACCAGGAGGAGGTGGAGAAGACGTCAGTGGATGGAAAGAAAAAATCAAGAAGTGATGGAGAAACTGGTGAAAAGGTAGAGAATCAACAGGGTTGTGAGAGATAGTAGAGGGAGAAACCAGGAGGAGGTGGAGAAGACGTCAGTGGATGGAGCTGTACACCTCCAACTGTCAACTTTACCAACCCACCTTAGAGGTTTGATGTTTAGATTTTTAGAATTCACAGCTTAAGGCCCCGGGTCTGTTTGTAGTCCAGATGTCCTCAGACAGGTGTGTCGGATTTAATCCACAAAAACATCCCATTTGAACCAAACTCTTGAGAAACTGTTCAAGCTCAACAAAGGATTGTCATGTGAGCTCTAGCTGACTGGTTATCTTTCCCCAAAACTAAAGAGATAAGACGAAGACGTAGGTCGAGACCTGGGGTCAGAGACATTCTCTGATACAAACACCACTGAAGAAGAGTTCAGACTGGATCTGCTGAGATGTAGAGAAACAGATTCAGTTGTTGTCTTTTTTTATTTTGTTTTCTTCTGAATCCTATTCCTCCCATCTTTCCACTGGTTAATATTTTTCCACACCACGTCCCTGCACACTATACTTTCAGGAGGCGTGAACAGTGACACAGAAAAGTTAAAAAAGGAGGATGATGATGGAGGGATGACAGGTGGAAAAAATAAAAAATGAATGAAAAATTCAGGGTTAATGATTAAAAATGGAGAAAATGAAATAAGACAGAAAGCAGAAAAAAGGGTGGAGAAGGATAAAGGCGGAGGTGTTGGAGTAGGAGGAGCAGATAAAGTAGAAGATGACAGAAAAAAGATGGCTGGATGTCTACAGCAGAAGACGAGGACGACCGTGTGTGTGTGTGTGTGTGTGTGTGTGTGAGAGAGAAGAAGTTATAGAGCAGACAAAACACCTGAAAGAAAGAGTAGAAGAAGATGGATGGAAGGAGGAAAGGGGGTAGAGACACATGTAAGATGTAGAACATGGAGAAAAAAAGCACAAGAACAAAAGATACGGAGGAGGAGGAGGAGGAGTGAGGAGTGATGGAAGGAGGGATGGATGGATGTGACGGAGGTGTAGAGGCTGCTTTTGTCTCTCTCTACCTGTGAGGCACAGTAAATCAGCAGCAGATAAGGTAATTCTGCCGCTCGTACATCATCCAGCTGCAGACACTTTTATGGGCAAGAGAGAGAGAGAGAGAGAGAGATGGTCAGAGAGAGGGCCCCAGAGAGAGAGGGACAGATGTGTTAGGTGACATCACACTGTCAAACTGAACTCCTTTAAAAATCCATATTAATAACAAGAAAAGGAAAAGAATTTCAAAACTTTTTTAGAACCATTAGTAAAATGTCAGATGTGTGGTAAATATGTCATTAGGATTATTTTTTTTTAATAACAAATAAGACTCTTTGTTATCCCCAAGTGAAGTGAAAACTGACGAGTGTTTAAAAGTTGTAGCAGAACTAAAAGAAGAGACCAAGGAGTGAGAGGTAAACATGTACAGCATGACGACAGCTGCTGACGAGTGTGTTCCTCTCACTCTCTCACACCAAAGCTCAAAGAGGACATTTGTGATCAAAGCCTACAGCTGGTCCACTGCTGCCTCCTGTGGTCGCTCTGTGTCACTGAGGTCTACCTGAACAAACACATTTCATACATTAAAGTCATGATTAGTGGATCAAGGCAGAAGTAGAGAAACAACTGCTGTGTGTTGTGATGAAGTTCATTCATTTTCCCCTGGAGGTTGCACTGCTGCCCCCTCGTGATGACCCTCAGTATGACCCTCGTGATGACCCTGGGGGGGTTGGGGGTCATTTTTAGGTTAGCAGGTCAATCGAAAGTCAGAACAGACAAATCTGAGGGCAGTAAGATGAAGAGTGGAGCGTCAGACTTTGGTATATATTTGATCCTGAATGGGATCCATGTCAGTTGTGACCTGACGTTCACGGTGTGGAACCATCCTTGTCTCTGTCTCTGTCTCTGCACCTGATCTGCAGCGTTGATATTCTCAGACCTGAAGGACTCTTCCAGATCTTCCAGATCATTTCAGGATCCCTGATCTCTTGCCATCTGAACAGGACCTGGTGTATTTTGTGGATGTACTCCCTGCTCCACAGTCACCGTGGTCTGGTCCAGGGTCTCATTAAGAGGACATGATGTCTTTGACTGTCTCAGGCTCAGCAGGACGACGTCTCCGGTTCTCAGGATCCATGTCCTGTGACTCAAGGCCTCTTGAGACAAACTCAAATGTCTTTGAGGAGAAATGTTCTCCGTCTCAGATCCTCTTGAGCAGGTCTCAGAGCCCAGTGGGTCGTCAGGTCAGGCCACGCCGCCTCTTCAACACACTCATCATCCTCCAGTCCACCACTCTGAATATTTTAAACTCGTGAAGATCCACACCGGACTCAAAATTACAAATGCCGCCGGTGGTTAATTACAATTTCATGACCTCCTCTCCACTAGTCCGGCGGCTGAAGGAGGGATGAAGGTAAAAAGGAGGAGTGTCTGGGAGGAGGAGGGTGAGGAGGACCCCACAAAATGGCTGCTGCGAAAAAGTGGAGAACGTCAACGTTACTGTATGTGCAGTCGCAGCTGAGGCTGTTTATTTAGTATTTATTCTGCACTTCATCATCTCTCCTCCACTAATCCACCGACTGAGGCACGCACCACTGACCACGGAGCATCGCTAACCTCTGCCTGGATCACAGAGCGTCACCGAGAGTGTGTGTGTGCGTGTGTGAATGTGAGTGTGTGAGAGAGGATGATGTCTATCCCTCCATCTGAAACCTTGTTAAATATTCATTGACAATTATTCTGCTTTGACCGAGGAGTTAGATGATGCTACTGCAGAGTGAGACAGACTGTGTGTGTGTGTGTGTGTGAGAGAGAGAGAGAGAGAGAGAGAAAGAAAGGGAGGAGTGAAGGGGAGAGAGAGACCGAGGGAAACAGACAGAAAGAGGAAGATCATGAGTAAAGACCAAGGGCTGAGGCCGAAGAATAATAGAAGATTGTCCTGCTGTGATGAGACATTATTGACAAAAAAGAAAAACACACACACACAAAGAACAACACATGTGTGAGTACAAAATTAGTACACATTAAAAATCTCTGCTGTGTCTGAGCTCAGTTTGGTCTGAGGTGTTGTTCATGTTCCCATGAAACAACGGCTGAGAAAAGTTCTCTGAATCAGGGTCGTGTGCTGGATGTTGTGCAGTTCAGTGAGAGCCCTGACCCCATGAGGGGTCCCCTGGAATCATGGAGGGTCCCCTGGACTCATGAGGGGTCATCTGGACTCATGAGGGGTCATCTGGACTCATGAGGGGTCCCCTGGAATCATGGAGGGTCCCCTGGACTCATGAGGGGTCACCTGGAATCATGAGGGGTCCCCTGGACTCATGAGGGGTCCACAGGAATCATGGGGGGTCCCCTGGAATCATGAGGGGTCATCTGGAATGTCTAGTAATTGATAAAGGAGCTGAGGTTCGTGAGTGGTCAGAAATATTCCCAGATCACGACTCAAGACGACACGTGTTGTTAACTAGGAAGTCACTAGAAAGAGTTATAGGTTTTCCTCAGTTGTCGTCACACACCTGCTGTGTGTGTGTGTGTGTGTGTGTGTGAGGCCCGGTGGTGGTGAGGTGGAGTCAGTCTGTCACAGGACACACTCTGTTTTCTGCTGGTCCAAGCAAAAAGATTCTGGTTCTTTCTGTTTGGTTAATTATTTTTGCTGCCAATCCATTTCTGCTTCGCTCCATATTTAATTAAAATATCATTTTAAAACATAATTAAGTTTCTAATCCCACTGCCTTTCTTCCCTTCTCTCACTCTGCTCTATTGGCAAATGGAAAACTACCTGCAGACACACACACACACACACACACACACACGTGAGTGGATGTTGTGAGAGTGAGAGTCAAAGTTTTCAGATGTCTAAAACAGACACACCAGCCTCAGTTCAGTCTGATCCGACTGTAGTCTTTCTACAGGCTCATCTCACAGACAGACATTCAGATTGTTTTTAAATGTCACTCACACACCCACGAGCCCAGGTGCTGAGGAGTTGCATCATTTCACTTTACACTTGTATGGAAACCAGAGAGAGAACGGAGAACGTTGGCTGGAGCTGCTGCTTCAGTTCTGCAGCAACACACTTTCACCCAGTTCCTGTAAACTCTCCCTGTGTGTGTGTGTGTGTGTGTGTGTACAGTGTCTGTATCACATCTACACACCTTCACGACACAGAACATATGAAGGTGTGATGAATGATCCAGCTGTAAATGAAGGGAGAGAGTGACGTTGACCAAACCAACATTAGACCAGGTGTTATTGGCCTGGGCTCAGTTCCTGCTCACCAACCACTGGTTAGGAATCACTGATAAAGACTGAGCCGTTCACAGCCAACAGTGATGCTCCAGGAAAAACAGCAGGACAGCTCCACGATCCTATAGGTGTGTTTACAAAATGAAAGATTCTGAGTGGATGTTTAGGTCAAGGTCTTCAACAACAACACATCAGGTCAGAGACGAAGAGAGAAATTAAAGTCATGTCACTAAAGTCATGTCACTAAAGTGATGTCACTAAAGTGATAGGAGCTGTTATTGACAGCTGGATCTTACCACAACAGTGACATCACCAAAGTTCCCTGATGGAGTGACGTCAGTGGCGTTAACAGTCGCCCCCAATATGATTGGGTGATCAGTAAAAACAACACACCCGTGCACTCTCCTGCTCACACGCGGCTGCAGTCAAATCAAAGGTGACACTCGTGATTGGAAGCAGAAGAAGAAAAGGAAAAAGGAGGAGAAAAAAGCGGAGCGCCTGGTCACACCTGAGTGAGCTGAGAGCTTTAAAAATGCAGCAGGTTTCACCCAAATGGAATTAGCTTCAGTCCATTCACAGGCTCCTCATTTCCATCACTGTGGCTCCTGCTCGTCTCCACAACAAACCACTGAAATGTTGCGTTCATTGAGGAGGCAGGAGGCAGGAGAGGTTTGGGTTTTTTTCTTAACAGGGTAAATACCTGGTAATTAAGATCCATTCTGCGTAATTTGGAGTTTTCAAATATAATTGTATGGTGAGGAGCTGGAGGTGAGAGCAGGAGGTGAGAGGGGGTGACGGAGGGGGCTTTTATTTATCCTACTTCTGCTCATCTTCACCTCCTCCCGATGTTACTTCTGGGGATTTCTTCCTCCGTCAAGGACAGCGTTCAGTTATTTTCAACAGCAAAGAGGGAACATAAATCTGAATGTGGGACAGACAGAGCAGCTGCCGTCCTCAAATCCACTGACAGACTCACAGAGACGGAGAAGGAGGAGGGGAGGACACACACACAGACCAGAGTCAGTTAGTCTTTACACACACTCACAAAAAAGTAAGTTTTATTGATCCTGTCTGATGGTGTAATTACCAAATATCAATATCTGACACATAAGTGCTATGTTCAATAGTCAAGTTCCACAGCAGGACTGTTGTGGCTAATGCTAGCTCTGGTGTCTGTACCAGGACTGTTGTGGCTAATGCTAGCTCTGGTGTCTGTACCAGGACTGTTGTGGCTAACATTAGCTCTGGTGTCTGTACTTGGACTGTTGTGGCTAATGTTGTAGCTTGTTTTTATCATGTAGCTGTCGCTGAATACAGGTGAAGAAAGTCACCTCTTGTGGCTGATCCAGGTCATTACAACAACCCGACACTTGTGAAGGTGTAGATACCTGTGATGTTTTTACTGAAACAATGCTGTGTTCTGGTGTTCAGCCAACCAGAGACTAAGTCCAAGGATTTGTCCAACGGTCACTTAGACCTGAAACCCTCTGTGATGAAGAGGTGAAACCTAAGACACTCCACTTCCTCCTTCTTTACTTCTCTGGATAAAATGATCAGGACTCAGATCCTGCACTGACTCTTCAAACTTTCTCCTTCACCAACTCCTTATTTAGATGGAATTTTAGTCATTTCTTAAAAACTTTTCCAATCCAACAGATTACCATCAACTCACCGTGTGAAGTACTGAATGTTTCCTTCTGTTTGTGTTTGCTTGGGAGTGGTGGTGGAGGAGGAGGAGGTGGTGGAGGAGGTGGAGGAGGAGGTGGTGGTGGTGGTGGAGGGATGAGTGAATAGAGGGACTGAACGTTAGGACGGATGAGTGGAGACAGAGTGAGATGATAGAGGCAATCAATATTTCTAGCATTCTAATTAAAGCCTCTCAGTGGAATAAATCCATGTAATTATCAGTAAATTAAATACAAGGTCACTCTGGCTGATGGAGGGATGGACAGAGGAGGAGGAGGAGGACAGAGTGTGGGATGAAGAGGGAGAGGGGGGACAACAGGAAGGCAGCATGTTTAGGCTCAGGTTCTGCTGAGGTTGGATTTGAATAATTCCCCTTTGATTCATTGAAACTTTGAGAGATTTGTATCTTTAAGACAAAGACTGTTCATACATGTGTCCATCGTCCACAGCCGAGGACTCACAGACATCCCTATATTATGTCCTGGGTCTTCCCTGGACGCTGGTCAACCTAACCAGCCCCCCCCTCCATATCTTCTTCCTCGTCTTCTCCTAAATGTTGCAGTGTTTTAGTAAGGTTATTTTGATTTGTAGACTGAATGTCTTCTCTTTTCTCCCTCTCCTGGTCCCCCTTCTCATACTTCAAACATTTCCGTGTCCATGTGTTGTCTGTTCTTTAAAAGAGCGTCCCCGCTCCTGTGAAGTGGCAGATTAATGACCAGAGAAGGGAGAGAAACACTGAACTCCCTGCTGCAGACTTCAGATGTTTGCTCTCTCCTTCTCATCCCTCCTTCCTCTGATCAACACGCATCACTTTGTTTCTCTAATTACATTTTTGTCAGTGTCTGCTCTGAGATCTGCCTTCTGTTGGATTCACCGTGTGTCTGCGCACAGACCATCATGTTTGTTAACCAGAACAGACACAACAGACACAACAGACACAAATAAGAAAGCAGAAAAGTGCATCTGACCTTGTGTGTCATTCACTGTCTCCCAGCCAATCAGAGACATCGCCAACAGGGCGTTAGCCAATAACCTGCTGTCTTCTTTCTGCGTGTGTGTGTGTCTGTGTCTGTGTGTGTGCAGCACTTAAGCGTGCATGTTTATGTGTGTGAGCAGGGACTGCAGAAACATTATTGATTTTCCAGGTGATCACTGTGCTCTCTCTCCCTCTCTCTCTCTCTCTCTCTCTCTCTCTTTGGGCTGCTCTGCTTTTTTTACATGGTGTGTTTGAGGTCTGCGTCACTAGAGCATGCTGGGATATTGGCTCGTCTAGTACAGAGTAGTGTGTGTGTGTGTGTGTGTGTGTGTGTGTGCCAGTTATTACAAGCAACATTGACTTGATTTAAAATGAAACTGATTTGAAAATCAGCAGCAACAAACGAATCAGCAGAAATGGCCTCGTTGTTCCAGAGAATCGTCAATAGTTAAATGTTGATCAGTTTCTCTGCCATGATTAGGCCAAACATTAGCCTGACGGAAAACAGGGTTACATTTAGTACAAATGTGTCGGTTGATGAAACAACTGGCTCTTACTCATGTGTAATAAAGTGTAGATTTAAAACATTAACTACATTTCTATGTTATATGTCAGTGGTTATCAAAGTGTGGGCCCACCAGGGGGCGCTAGGGGGGCTCAGAAAATTGGAAATCAATTTTTTTTAATTGTTATTTTTTAAACCATTTGTCCTGAACCGAACCACACTGCTGTAGTCGTCAGATTCTTAAGTTTCCGATCGTACATGAACGCACCTCGTGTGGCAGCTGCAACTACAGCATGACAACATCGTTATCTGTCGTGACCTGGCTGCGTGTAGCTAGCCAGCAGGAAATGGATAGTTTTTTTTCCAGAAATAGAGCGGAGTCGATCTCATCTGTCAGCAGTTTGTTGGAAAGTTTTCTTCATTCTCTTATGCTAAACAAATGTAATAATTTTTGAATAAAAAGGAGGTAATACATTGTAAAAGTCCATGTTTCTTCACACGTTTTTGTAGCACTGTCTGTGGTTTGTAAAGGGGTCTCGGCCACATTAGTTTGTGAACCCCTGTTATATGCAGCACAGTTTAAGTAGAAAGTCAAAAGCAGAGTGAGTTCTAGTCTGTGGTTTCTAGTCTGTGGTTTCTAGTCTGTGGTTTCTAGTCTGTGGTTTCTAGTCTGTGGTTTCTAGTCTGTGGTTTCTAGTCTGTGGTTTCTAGTCTGTGGTTTCTAGTCTGTGGTTTCTAGTCTGTGGTTTCTAGTCTGTGGTTTCTAGTCTGTGGTTTCTAGTCTGTGGTTTCTAGTCTGTGGTTTCTAGTCTGTGGTTTCTAGTCTGTGGTTTCTAGTCTGTGGTTTCTAGTCTGTGGTTTCTAGTCTGTGGTTTCTAGTCTGTGGTTTCTAGTCTGTGGTTTCTAGTCTGTGGTTTCTAGTCTGTGGTTTCTAGTCTGTGGTTTCTAGTCTGTGGTTTCTAGTCTGTGGTTTCTAGTCTGTGGTTTCTAGTCTGTGGTTTCTAGTCTGTGGTTTCTAGTCTGTGGTTTCTAGTCTGTGGTTTCTAGTCTGTGGTTCCTAGTCTGTGGTTTCTAGTCTGTGGTTCCTAGTCTGTGGTTTCTAGTCTGTGGTTCCTAGTCTGTGGTTTCTAGTCTGTGGTTCCTAGTCTGTGGTTTCTAGTCTGTGGTTCCTAGTCTGTGGTTTCTAGTCTGTGGTTCCTAGTCTGTGGTTTCTAGTCTGTGGTTCCTAGTCTGTGGTTTCTAGTCTGTGGTTCCTAGTCTGTGGTTTCTAGTCTGTGGTGTTTGGACTGATGTCGGTCCTCAGTCTGGTCTCAGCACAGTCAGGTTCCTGCCGTCAGATGAAGATATATGGCAGCTGGTGCAGCCCACTGCTGGGGGCAGGTGTTACGGCAGCTCCCATTAATACAGCTAATTAACATTAGCCACTGTTCTAATTAACACGCAAACTAATTAGGAAATAATTAAGCAACATAAAAATATCTGATCTTGATGAGACGGAGTGAGGGATGAGGTGGCGGCAACGTGGCCCACAGACACTGGGGGATCTCAGGGGAGATTTAGAGGAAGAAAGTGATTGTTGTAATGGAGCAGGCGTCTGAGGACACGGAGCTCTTCAGCTGACACTGACAGTCAGGGAGATTTGAAGAGGACGTTTAACGCACACGTGACCTCCGAATACCAGCTAGGACTCCTGAGAAGAGCTCAGAGAAATGATTGATGAAATGGAGAGAGTCGACCAATGATGAGACCCTCTCTGTCCACAGTCAGGAAAGATATTTAGCTTCAAGAATTGGCAAATAGTAAATGTCAGGAAAAACATAATAATAAAAAGGGATTTAAGCCACAAAACTACAAATGATTTGTCTTAAAGGTGAGAGTGATTAAAACTCATTCCCAGCTTCATCCCTCAGTCAGACATACACAGGAGGGGGTTAGAGTTTATGTTGGAGTTCTGTTTTCTACGATGTGACGTAACTTCAAGTCTGAACATCCTCTGCTTCAGTCCCTGTGTCCCTCAGCCACACTAACACAGTGGTGACATC
>NC_024307.1:17267596-17273969 GCF_000523025.1 Cynoglossus semilaevis
TTCTCCTTCTTCTCCTTCTTCTCCTTCTTCTCCTTCTTCTCCTTCTTCTCCTTCTTCTCCTTCTTCTCCTTCTTCTCCTTCTTCTCCTTCTTCTCCTTCTTCTCCTTCTTCTCCTTCTTCTCCTTCTTCTCCTTCTTCTCCTTCTTTTCCTCCTTCTCCTTCTTCCGTCGTCGTCTCTCCTCTGCCGCGCCTCCACGGCACCAAACCTCCACAAATAACATCCACATGTTGATCTTGGGTTTGTGTTAGCGGTTGTTTACCTGCAGCATATTTACAAAGGTGATAGGTATTATAAATGACAGATAAATGGGCAAGGTTAAAATCCTTCATTTTGTTTTATGTTCCATCTGCACCGTGTGTCTCTCTGCGAGACACCGACAGCTGCTGTAATGCTGATTGAGCCTCTGTTGTGACATGTTTGTTGTTGTCTGCTGGAGAGTGCAGGGAAATGTGGTCTCTGTGAGTTTTATTTTCCTGCAAAAACAGACGCTCGTCTAAGACTGGGTTGTGTCTCTGGTAGTAAATATGAAAAGAGAAAAAGTAGACACTTTACAAAAAATACTGAGTTTAATGTGAGTGGACGGCTCTTGGTAAGAAGAGGAATAATGAACACACGGGGTTTTCAGGAGAATCAGCACCATGGACAGAGTCAGTCTGAGGAAGCCTTTGTTCCAGTCACGTCAGTTTTTTTTCTCATGTCGACTGATTTTTGATTCTTTCAGGTGGAGCTGATATCGGGCCAGCGTGACGCTCAGCGAGCCGCCCTGGAGCAGATGGCCATCAAACTGAGCAGCCTGCGCTACCCATCGTCGACCAGCAGGAGGCAGTGTAGTCAGCTGGCTAAGATCACCAGGTAAATATCTTCGGAGTCGGTGGTTTTCGTACTTTTTAAAAACTTTTGTCTCTCCCTGTAGCAGCGGTGTGGCCGACACTCAGACACAGACGCAGTCAGACCACGGCCAGTGACAAGACCCTCACTGCTGGATGGAAATGTGTTGTGGTCAAATATATGTAGAATCAAATGTATTGAGACATATATTAACTACAAAGATATATATGTCACACAGAAATGATATTTGGTAAAAAGTCCTGGAAAAAACACAACCAAGAAAGAGCAAAAATTCCTATTGTGGTTATTTTCTTTGTTGTGACAAGGAAGAAATGAGAAAACAGGACAACACACACCCTCACACACACACACACTCACTCACACACACACACACACACACAGACACAGAGAGAGAGTCAGTGTTAGCAGCAGTAATCTAGTGTGTCTGAACTGGGCGAGCAGCATCTTTGGTCACGCTGCTGTTGGGTGTTTCATCCTCGGCTTTGAGGAGCCTCCCTTCATGGTTATCACACACGCGCAGGTCGAACACACACACACACACACACACACACACAGTCTGCGTATGCAAATGAGTCCTAAATTAGTGGCAGTGACTCTGGTGTGTTGTGTCGCTGCAGAGTTTATGGCTGTTGTCAGCGTGTCCACACGGTGACTTTCATGAAGGAGAGCCGCACCATGCTGTTACACACACACACACACACACACACACACAGACAGAGACGACTGGATGTGTGTGTGTCTCTGTTTCTCATCTGATTTTGACCAAAACAAGAAACAGAAGTTGTTTATATTTACAGAGAGAACTGAAACAAATGTATGTTTGTGCACAACTGTGTGTGTGTTTGTGTTTGTTTCCTCTGTGCCTGCAGTTTTTATTGTTTCAGTCATTTGTTTTGGATGTGTTGGATGCTAATTGGTTGTTGATGTATTAGCTGCTGCTTGTACGAGTGGATGTTAGTGTGTGTGTGTGTGTGTGTGCAAGAGAGAGAGCGAGAGAGAGAGAGAGAGAGTGGAGTGTTGTATTAGTTGTTGTTTCTTTGTGTAGCTGTAGAGAACATGACTGAGTGTGTGACATTTACTGACCCAGTAAAAACCAGTGCTTTTTTAACTTCATATAAAGTCATGTTTGACTGTGGCCAAAACTACAGTTGAATCTGGTTCAAAACCAGAGCATTTCACCAAAGTCTATTTTTAATTAGATAAATATGAAATGATTCATTTGACCAGTGTAACATTTGAACATCCTCCCCTCCCGCCCCCCGTCTCCTCCTCATGCCTTCTGGGCTGAACAGAGTTCAAACACTTCAGTTCACCTCAGTTGAATTCTGTGTTCATCTGTAGGATCTGTGTCTAAATACAGTTCTATTCTATTCCAGCTTATAGTTTCTGAATCATATGTAGCTTAGAGTCAGAGAGCAAAGACTTCTGGGTATTTTCTCAGTGTTTAACCAAGTTTCTTCTCGACGATGTTCCCCAAACTGAGTCAGAAAGATTTAAGTCTTTTGTTTTTTCCCCCTGACGTCTACAAGTTAATTTATCCTTTACTTTGTCTGCAGCGCCGCTCTGTTGTAGGTGTGTGTGCGTGTGCACCTGTAGGTGCGCACGCACGTCTCTGCGTGTGTGAGTGAATTGTGCTGGAATGGCTGCGGGCCTGACAGAGCTGTCAAACTGTCGTATTTGGCGACTGGAAAATTCCAAGCAATTTCACCGCTAATGTTGAGAAACATGTTGGCGATCCCCGCCGAGACCGAAAAGCAGCGAATATATAAATAATAAACATGCAAGTGCACTGGGACGTGCATGCTCACGTACACACACATACACCTTAACAAAACGGCTGACAGTAATGTGTGTGTTTGAGCAAACGGCCTCTGTTCCAGCAGCATAAATATTTGATGTGATCCTGTGTCGATGAGGAACGGGGGGGGGTGGGGGTAAGAAGATTTGTCAGGAAAGAGAGAAAAGTCAGACAAATGAGGGAAAAAAAAGGAAAACAAGGAAAGGGATATTAGGGAAAAAGGAAAGAAAACTCTGAAGAAATGAAAGGTTCTAAAGTCTAAAGAGTTTAAAAGAATTATTATAAATAAAATGTCTTTGTCTTCAAAACAAACCATATCTGATGAGTGCTGATATAATGGAACATTTAGAGGGGATTGATTGGCTGTTTCAGCTGATTGGTGTCATTGACCTACACTGATCTACTGCTAAGACTAAGAACTTTTCTGGTTCCACAGGTTCCTGAAGTTCCCACAGTCAGTCAGTTATACAGTCTAACTTCTCTCTCTCTCTCTCTGCCTCCCTCTCTCAGTCTGCAAGAATTTGAGGCTGAGTACCAGGAGCTCTGGGATTGGCTGATGGACATGGACGCCATGGTTGTGGACAGTCACCAGCTGATGATGTCAGAGGAGCAGAGGCGTCACCTGTACAAGGTAGAGAGCGTCGGTTTGACAGAAGTTTCCACCAGTCACGTAGAAACTTTGTTCTCCGTCAACCCCCCGTCAGATGGTTGAGTCTTTGGTTTATACTGTGGTCACTAGGGGTCAGTGTGACCTCTGAACTGTGAACTGGAGGTTGTTCACAGAAATCAGATTTTTTTTTTCCGCTCAGCTTTGTGAAGAGCTGTCACATTTCAACAGAGAATGTGAATGACAAGTGTGTGACCAAAGCCAGAGCTGTCAATCATTCGACCCAACCTTGGGGTCATGACTTAAAGTGGGGTCGCCTGGAATTCAAATGGGGTCGCCTGAAATGTCTAGCAATTGATAACCATAAAAATATTTTTCCAACTAATTCCAATTATTTTGCAACACAGTTCAACAAACATCAGAATTCTCCAGTCGACCACTGACTTCACAGTGTTCACACTCCTCCATGACTGGAGTCAGCGTTCCTCTGGTCATCGTTGTAGCTGGTTTGACTGGAGGAAGAGGATTTTAAGTCATCTTGGAAGTTGGTGTTTTTGCCGATCAAGCCATTTCTGGGGTGGAACCAGATCTCTGGTCTGAGGTTCTGAGGTTCTGAGGTTCTGGTTCTGGCTCCTTGGTGACCCTTCGTCCTCAGTGTGGCTGAGGCTTTACTTTAGTCTAGAGAACCTCGCCCGTGTCATTTTGACCAACCATGTGGATCAGGGCGTGTTTGGTCGGAGCAGTTGGCGTCCATTATCTGAAAGAACTCCCCCACCCTCACAGTATTCCATCCATCCATCATAGTCTTTGTCCTCACAGTGGATTCCATGGCCCACTCTTTCACAACCATATCATAGAGAGAAGCATGTATGTGTGTGTGTGTGTGTGTGTGTGTAAAATGATTCCACTGCAGCCAAATGAG
The DNA here is from genome assembly GCF_000523025.1 of Cynoglossus semilaevis. Classification (NCBI taxonomy): domain Eukaryota; kingdom Metazoa; phylum Chordata; class Actinopteri; order Pleuronectiformes; family Cynoglossidae; genus Cynoglossus; species Cynoglossus semilaevis. Next base: position 17,271,774 of record NC_024307.1, read on the forward strand.
TCAGACAGAGAAGCAGCATGTGTTACGATTAGAGATCTGAGTCATCCTCCTCTGTCCTTCACGAACACACACAGAAAACAGTGTCTGTATTTGACTACACTGTGTTTCATTTAACAGTCTCTGAAATGCAGATCCTCTTCTCCGTCTCAGCGTGAGATGATTGACACCATCCGTAGGTCTGATCCAGACTGACTCTGAAACAACGTCAGACCAATAACCAGTGCAGCTTCATCAGCTATAGTGAACAACAACAAACACTCACTCCGATGACCATCTATAAACTGTGTGTCAGTCTGTCAGTAGTTCACCGTACCACACTAGGTCACAGACCAAATCCATTTTATTTTCTTGACCTTTTCATGTTCGTTCTACATCAGGGGCGTCCAACCAGTCAGAGGCTCAGAGCCACCATTCTTACTGTTTTACTGCAAAGAGGAGCATGACGTACATGGGCACACATGAACTGCTCCATCCCTTTAAAAAAATAAACAAAATAAAACTTCCTGTAAACATGTTTTCATCTTTGGGTTTTCCCAAAGTAATTTGTGACAACACCCATCGGCATGAGAGTGAAAAAACACAAACATAAACTTTGACATGAACGTAAGAGCCACAGGTCGGTCATAAACTTTGACATGAACGTAAGAGCCGCATGAGCCACAGGTCGGCCACACCTGTTCTACCAGCTGCCCCAGATAAACGTCTCTGTGAACCACTCTATAATAAACTCAAAGGAAACTAAAGGTTTTCTCAATGACACAAACTGACCACAGGGGGCAGCAGTGGAGCCACAGCTCTCTCTGGACTCTGGTGTGACTGGACCAACGTCAGTCCTTCAGAAACTCCAACTCTCATGAATGTGTTTTAATGACGACGTCCCCACCTGTTTTCACTTTGAGCCAGCCTTCCAGCTCCTAGCAGCAGGGGGCGCTCTGAGCGTAAATCACTGTTGACTGCTTGACATAATCCCTTTAATAATGTAGCCATGTAAAAGTCCCAGCCAACACGTGTAAACACACAGACCAACACTGACCTCAAACTAACCTCCCGCCACACATTAATGTTTGAAGGCAGGTGCCCTCAGACATGGAACTGCTGACGACTCAGACTCTGCTTACCCACAAGGCATTGCAGCTCACAGCAACACACACACACACACACACACACACGCACAGACAAACACAGAGCTTGTTCCTCTTTCTATTAACTTTTCTCTGGGAGGTTGTGTGTGTGTGTGTGTGTGTGTGTGTGTCACTCTACTGTCTACATCAAATGGAGCAGGAGAGAAGAATGAGGTTCGTTCCTGGTGTTTATGTACATGGTCACAGTGAGCGGCTGAAGGATGATTTATATCCACACATCAGCCAAAGAAAGTGTATAGACGTGTGTGTGTGTGTGTGTGTGTGTGTGTGCGTGCACGTGCACGTGGGCTGTCAGCCATGACTTATTCAGCAGCCATTGAGACTCACCTGGCCTGCGAATTATTGATAAGTGTAAAGATGAACCTAATTTCTCCACGGGAGTTGGTGCGCTCAAATATTCATCTGTGTATGAATATTCATGCTGCTGATGATGTGCACATGAATTTTAGATGATTCTGGAATCGCCGGACATTCTTCTCCTTCTCCTTCACTCCCTCCTGCTCCTCTGTCTCTCCCCCTGTCTTTTTTTTTCTTGATGTGTCAACTCCGCTGTTAAAATATTGATGTGGAGCTCGACAGTGAGCGTCTCCTCGCTCGCACAGACCTCTCAGCTCCCAAACCAGCCCTTTGTCCACCCTCCATAGTCCTCACAGCTCCTGCCATCTCTCTCTCTCACTCTCGCTCTCTCTCTCTCTCTCTCTCTCTCTCTCTCTCTCTCTCTCTCTCTCTCTCCCAGGTCTGCTTCAGTCCTACCTATAAGGGCTGTCACCTAGTGTCCAATAATTATACAAACTAGCATTTTTGATTTTAGTTTAAATTTGAATGACGTCATTGATATTGACGCCCAAACGATCACAGAAGTCGCCCAGCCCTGACTTACTGATCGTCAAATGTTAAATGTTTAACTGTTAACTGTTAATACTGAGGTTTGGAAGTTTGAATCGTCAACATTTCCAACGCTTCACATGAGAATGAAAACATTTCTACAACAACAACAGTCTTGTATCACAGCTGCTGCTAACGACTGCAACCAATCTCCCCACCCCCCCCCCGC
>NC_024307.1:17273996-17283958 GCF_000523025.1 Cynoglossus semilaevis
CACACACACAGTGGTTTTTGTGTTTTCTCAGCCCCTCCACTTCCCCTTCCTTCATTCCTCTGCTCCTGCCTTAACTGTCATAACTGTGTGTGTCTCACTTTAATCCGTCTCTAATCTGGCCTGGATCTAATCCCAGCTCCAGACTCAGTCGTCCACCCTCTCACTCAGAGACCGTCAACACGTCCCCACAAGGACAACGTTTTCACAACAACCGCTGTGGTTTTAAACTGTGTCCCCACAAGTATAGATCTACCAGGAAAACAGAACCACACAGTGGTGTGTGTGTGTGTGTGTGTGTGTGTGTGTTCATTTATTAAAGCTCCAGACTCCTGTTTTTGAGCAGCACTGTTTTTTTTTTTTCATGTGAATGTTAAAGAAACTCACTGTGGCTCCTGAAATACTGAGGGGACTCCAGCCTGTAACCATGTCAACGCCAACAAAAGTTGTTCTTTTTGGAGGCGTGTGTGTGTGTGTGTGTGTGTGTCCTCCGGAAAAGCAAATCTGGCCTGACAGTTGTTTGTGTTTGGCAGACCGAGGCTCTACTGTTTATTGTGATGTTAGATGGAGGCAAGGTGTGTGTGTGTGTGTGTGTGTGTGTGTGTGTAATCAAACACCCGTAGAACCGTAGACCTTTGCATTTCTGACAATGAGAGGAAAGTATTTCATTACTGAAGTGGATAAAAAGTGTGGTTAAAGGATGTGACCATGTGACCATGTGACCATGTGACCATGTGACCATGTGATGAATCTTCTGCAGTTTTTTTTTTCCTACTAGAAGTTTCCATTTCAGAAAGAGACTAAAGGATTTAAATGGAAAAAACGATTTGGTGATGACTTCTGTTTTCTCACCTACAGATTTGAGTTTTTATTGGACGTTTTAAAACTGAAGTTATAAGACATTTGTTGGTTGAGTGTTGACTAACAGTAATAAATGAAAACCCTAAGTTGGACAGAGAGTCATCTGAGGTCTTTATCTGAGGGTCCTGTAAACAGACGGTGATGTCAGAGGTGGAAACGATCAGGACATTTACAGGATAATAACCACGTGATGTTATTGATAAATCAGGATCCAGAGTTTGGTCAAAGAAAAGTAAAGCTCTCAGTGATGGCGGCGACTGCACTCAGAAGATTGTGAATGTACGACGTGCACGAGCCCCAGCAGTGTCCACCGGGGGTTGACACCAGCATCCGACCTTGTAGCTGCTGTCAACCAATCACACGTCAAGGCCTCTGTAGTTCAGCCAGTAGATGATCAAGGTTCTGGCCCCGGGAGTCCCACAGGGGACGGTGAGGCGTTCACTGACCATGGTGATATTTTAAATTTAGAAGCAGACACACACACACAGACACACACACTGACACACACACTGACACACACACTGACACACACACTGACACACACACTGACACACACACACACACTGTGGGCTGACAGAGCAGTGCAGCGGCACATGTTTAAGTATGGATGAAACCGAGCCTGAACACGCTCATACATATTTAATCATTATTTTCTTGTAGTTTCTGTAGAAATATTTTGTTTTCACTTTCAAACTTGTTGAGAATCATCTTAAAGAAGCTGCAGAGAAAAATGACAGGTCAGGAAAGACAGAGGGCGCTGCGATCGATTGGACGTCTCCAAAAGTGCACCATGTCCGTCAGCCACAGCTCCGTCCGCGTCGTTTGAAAAAATATATCGATCCGGCAAAAAAAATTTCCATCTGAAAATGACAGTGAAGAGACACAGGATGGATCAGAGTCAGGTGTCACCACTTTGGTCAACTCTTAGTCTTTGGAAACCTTTCTTGTCTCACTTCCTGTTTTGTTACCGCGCTTGGTAGAAAATCAGCTTCAAAGAAAACATTCGTAGTCTTTTAAAAAATGAATTTGAAGCAGCAGTTTTATAATAACAGAACAGGGGTCACAGGATTGGTTGACCCCCCTGGCCCCGCCCCCACAGTGGAACTAATCTTCTGTGCTTTAGTGAAGGATCGTATTTGACTAGAAGGTTCCATCTGAAGACATTTTTCTGCATTAAGTCATCACACACACACACACACACACACACACACGTATGTTTCTCTCACCTGCTCAATCGCTCGCTCCTTTACTCCCTGTGGCCACTTCCAGTCGAGTCCAACTAATTACAGTGGCTATCAGGAGTGTGTGTGTGTGTGTGTGTGTGTGTGAGTGAGAGAGAGAGAGAGAGAGAGAGAGAGAGGGAAAGATAGAGAGCGAGTGTGTGTGTATTTCACTGCTGCTAAATTCTCATTTCAAATAGCCCATGGTGTTCTGACGACATGCTGTGTTACCACACACACACACACACACCTGCTCATTAACTGAGTTCCAAAACCAATCAGTGTTGGTGGAACACAGGAGCTCTGTCTGAGTACACACACACACACACACACACACACACACACACTCAAAGACCCAGTGTGTCCTCCGTGGTTGTTGTCTGGTCCATGAACTTTGGTTCAGTTTTTTAAAAACCTAAATCTGCGGTGGTTTTGTTGTTGGAGCGCTGGTGGACTGAAGGAATGTTTTCAGATGTCACTGCCTGGTTTGGACAGAGGGGGTGCTGTACGTTCACACTGGAAAAAAAAAAAGTCTGAGCTGTTGCTTTAAGTGAAAATGAAGGATGATGTGGAGACGATCACCGTACAGAGACAAGAGATGGAAACAGAAGGAAATGAAAAACAACATCCAGTCGACTCTCAGCCTGTTTCTGCAGCTTAAACCCTCGGGGTGTGTGTGCGCACACACACACACACACACACACACACACACACACACACACCGTGGGCCTGTTATTCCAGCAGAGAGTCATGCCTGAGAAACACACAGACAGCTTAAGTCGTGGATCCTCTGAGCTCTTCCCTGTAAAACCCTTTTCTGTGTCTCCTCACGCTGCCTTCACTGTCATCAGGAAACCTTCCTCTCTCTCTGCGCTGTTTCACTGCAGCAACAAAGACTTGTTTATTTGAACCGACGAGAGACTAGATCAAGAACAACACTATTAATTAGCACCACACCTGTTCTGGTGTTTGTCGTCAACTCTGTTCTCTCTCCTCATCAGATCACAATCCACAGATTCTGACGTTCACGTACAAAAGAACAGGTGACTTTAGAACATGGAATATTATCCAGTTACACTTGAGTACTCGAATTTTACTCATTTACTACAAATACACCTGGCGTTGTCACCGTACGTCTACGCAACAATGCCAGGCAGCACAATACAATGCTGTTCCAGTAGGTGGCAGTAGATGACTGTAAAAGTGACTCAGAGCTGTTGGAGAAGATCTTAATGTGTGTCTTTCTTCAATTCCTGTGAGTATTTGAGCATTGTTTTCAACTAAACAGGCCCATGTTTCACACTAATTCAGTCAACTCTGAGTAAAAGATCATTTTACTTCATATCAAATTTATTTTGTGACTTTTTCCGTTTGTGGTGCGCTGTGGGATAAAAGTTATTTTTATTATTTTCTCAATTTCTAAAAGTCAAACAGGAGGTAACAGAAATAATTTACATAATGAGGAATAATCATTGAACTTTGTAAAAAACAAACAAAAAAACAAACAAACTTACAGTAACAGATTATTTAGCATACATTAAATATATTTTTATCATTTTTGAATAAATTTAGAATTTAAGAATAATTGCAATACTGGCATAAGTAAAAACACAATAAATATTGTTGTTTTTGTCAAAATTTAGAATTTAAGAATAATTGCAATTCTGGCATAAGTAAAAACACAATGATTATTGTTGTGTTTTACAGTTCTTTGATTCACAGGGAGTTTGAGAATTCCCATAGACATTTATGAAAATATAAAAATTAAAGAATCTGTGGAATTTAGTAGAAATGTAACAGTACATCGTGGTAAGGAACATTTACAGAAAAAGAACATAAAGGTTGAATATGTGGCGTGTTTTTATTACAATGTGTTGACACGAATGTACATGAAATCAAAATAAACCTTTTATTACAATGTGTTGACACGAATGTAGTGTGTCAAAATAAACCTTTTTTTTTCTCAAGAACCAGTAATATATTTATGTTTAGACACAGCAATTTTAGGAAATGACTGCAAACTCCGTCTTTAAATTTAGCTACTAACGAATGTGTGACAGCAAGGTTTGAAAAATATTCAACATTAAAACCAGGAAATGGGAAAAAAAGGAGTGCTATAAAGATGAAAAAAATAATTAACAAAAAAAGGTGAAGAAGAAATAAGTTTAATAAAAGCCAAGAAATATGAGAATGCAGACTTTATACTGTTAAAAAGCGTGACCTGTGTTGAATTAGGTACCAGGCTCACCTTAAGACAGGGAGGTGTGTGTGTGTGTGTGTGTGTGAGAGAGAGAGGGAGAGAATCTTTAATTAGAGACAGATGACTCTTTTCCGCCTCAGAAGGCTGAAATTACACTGCAGGCTATGAGGCGAGGCTAATTTCACATGTAATTGTTGCTGCAATCCTGGCTGTGCAGCGAAAGCTCCCAACCTCCATCCCTCCATCCTCTCAGAGAGAGAAGGAGAGAGGAGGAGGAAGAGGAAGAAACGATTGGAGGAAGGAGAAAAAGTAATTTGTTGTAGCAAAACGTTGGTTTGCTGAAAAAAAAAAGAGTTTGAGAGTGTTTTTGATTGCTGAACACGCTGAAGGAGAAGAAGGAGAAGAAGAAAGGAAAAGGGGATGAAAATAAAAGATGAATAGGATGATGAAAGACAGGGAGGGAATGCTTTGATTCTGAACCAGAACAGCAGCACGTGGAAAGGAAAAGTTATTGAGAAGTAAATAAATGTATAAAAAAGGTGTGAAAAGCAGAGGAGGAGAAGGATTCAACAGGAAATGACTGGTATCAAAATAAAATGAAATTAAAGATTTATGACGTTTTGTTGAAGCACCAATGTTAGCATAGCAGCATAAGAAGATTTATAGGTAGCGTAGGACAGTTAAAGATTTATGACGTTTTGTTGAAGCACAGTAAGGGTTTCCTGCATCAGCATTGCAGCGTTTATGTAGCAGTGTTACATTGTGACATCAGCATTGCAGCGTTTATGTAGCAGTTGTATTAGCTCTGTTAGCATTAGCAGGGTTACAATTGTTCAGGTAGCAGCCTTAGTGTAGCAGTGTACAGATTGGACAATTAGCGTAGTAGCATTGTGAATGTAGCACTGATAGCACCACAGGGTTGTACAGACATGCTAACACAGGTGTTTAAACGTGTTTTAACGTCTGAGTTAACAATAGTGTTGTGCAGCAGTTGCTAATGTGATTCAATTATCTTTGTAGTGTTAACATCAAAATTTAGTTGAACCAATAACCATGGACCTAATACCAGTATTTTAGCTGGAGCTAAATTTACAATTACCTACAACTTATATGCTGCGCAAATACACAAAAGTACTGTCATAAAACTGCATATCGGCTGTATATAAGGTACACAGAAACCTTTAAAGTGTAAATTTTTAGAGAAACAAAGATGAGAATCTGGGGAGGGGAGAAAAAATGCCATCAATCGTTGAAAAAAACCCACTTGGAAACAGCAAAAATCTCTCAGTTATCCATCAAAAGAAACTTCCTGAAGCTCAGGAAAATCTGATATCCCTGTTTGTGTTCTCCAGAGACTCACTGAGCTCTGCTGCTGCCGCCGCTGCTGCTGCTGCTGCTGAGTGTGTGTGTGTGTGTGTGTGAACATGTATCATTTGAGTGTGTTTGTCAGCCTGTGTGAAACACTTCACAGGTCAGACGTCCTGATGTTGCATTTTGTCGTTTGTCGCTGTTTGTTAGACGAGTGGAGCGCTGAAATCCTCGGAGACTCTGTGTTTGTGTGTGTGTGTGTGTGTGTGTGTGTGTGTGTGATGTGTTCAACAGTATAGACATTGTGTAAAGGATATATCCTGAACATCCTCACACACCTTAACCAAAGTCCATAGAGAAAATCTATAATTTTACTTTCCAACTTACAAGATGTGGTTGACCCACTGCTGCCCCTACTGGTGAAGTTAAACAGGGAAGAACATTTAAGAATATTATCTTAAGTTAATAGAATACCTTTTGTGTGAGTCTTTTATTTAGAGAAATAATTTTGACTTTATTCTTTTCTCCCTCTTCGTCAGGCCGTGTCAAGAGAAATAAACCAATATATTCTTTTAGAAGTTATTTATTTATTTGACCTTTATTCAACGGTCTTCTAATCCAAACCAGGAATGAAGCGACAACCAACACGTGTAAGAACTCAGCAGCCGTCAAAGACCATTAGAGTCACTGCAGATAAGACTGGAACCACTTGGTTTTTGTCCTTTGTCTTTTGTTCAGTTTTCAGAACATTTTCTTTCTTTTCTTGTATTTGTTTCAAACCTGTTTTTACTTTATATCCACTCTTTACTTATTGAGTTTTCTTTACTAACTTTCCTTCTTGTTTATACACTTAACATGTTCTTTACAGTTTATATATTCACTTTCTTTTTAATTTCATTCCTTATTAAATCAAATTAAATGAATCATTTCCCTAATTTTTCCAGCTTTGATTTGACCTTTTCTATTCATTTTGGTAATTTAGTTTCTTTAATTTAATTTCTTATTTCACTTACACACACATTCACCTTCTTTCTCTGCGTCCTTTTTTTCTCTGTCTCTGTCTTTAGTTTTTTTTTTCTCCCTCATTTGTCTTTAAATTTATTTTTCCTCTCATCCTCGTCCTTCTTCCATCAACTAAACTCTCCTGTCGCCTCCGCATCATGGAAACATCTGTGTTTGCTTTTCATTACCGTGTGTGTGTGTGTGTGTGTGTGTGTGTGTGTGTGTGTGAACCTTGTTGTGTTCACTGTCTCACCTCTGAATTTCAGTGTTTTGTGTGTTTTGTGTGCTTTATGTGTGTTACCTCTGAGTCTGGATGTCTTCACTGCTCTGTGTGTGTGTGTGTGTGTGTGTGTGTGTGTGTGTGTGTGTGGATTATGTGTCCTGTGGGAGGCAGTTTCCTGTGCGTTTGTTCTGTCAGTCTTGATAAAGTCGGGGATATATCTGCTTTAGAACAAAGAGACACGACTCAGCAGCATGTTCAACTCTCTCTCTCTCTCTCACACACACTCTCTCTCTCCCTTCCTCACTCTCTCTCTCTCTCTCTCCTGAGACTCCTCCGCCTTCTCAGAAACGCTGTCTCTCACTGAATCCTGACTCTGACTCGTACAGAGACGAGTTTCAGGCAGGAAGTGAAAGTGTTTTTGGCATTTCAGCGTCGGTTCAAAGTCAGACCAAGGTCGCCTGGAACCAAAGCTGTCAACGACACAATTACACAACTTAACGAACCTTTATTATTTGCAGAAGGAATAGAAAATCTTTCTCTTCTTAAAGAAACAATCCAGCTGTTTTCTTCTTTCTTGTCATAAACCCAGACTACATGTTAGAATGCTCAGTATGTCCTTACAGTGCTGTGTGATAACACACCACCGTGTGTTTGATGTTCGTCACAGTGAAATCCTTCCCTCTGTTTCAGTAAGGCTCAGGTCTGACCACCGACTCTGGTTGTTGAACCACTGCGTTGACTCTAAAGTTCGTAACTTTCTGCTCGTAATTTTTGTCAACAACATTTTAGGATGAAGGATACCAGAACCACAAAGATATATTTGTCTTAATGACGGTGATATAATTAAATAATAACAAACCTGAGGACACTGTCCCCAGAGTGTGGACAAACCCAGAGCCAGAGCCAGAGCCAGACATCGACACAGTTAATGATTTCAGAGTTTAAAAATCTATGGTTGAATCATGAAGAGCTGACTGTGTGTAGCAGCAGAGTGACATGTGGTTTTTGGTGTCCAATCCTGCAGTCTCACTCTGTGGAAGCCTCACTTCCTGTGGTCTGGTGGTCTCCGTTAACCCTCTGCTGAAAGAATAAATATCAATATCAATGTAGGGATGGATTTGACTTCTGGTTAAATGGGCTTCAATTCCCGCTCTGACACTTTGGTCACCTGTAGGTTGTTGTTAAGGGTGATATTAATGGCTGCTGAGGGCGGGGCCTGGACTGTGGTTAAGCCCCGCCCACCAAACGTTTTTCAGTGATGTCACTGCAGTTGGTTATTTATTGGACAAAGTCAACAGAAAGGCTGTGGTGCTCAGTGATTTACACCGTGGCAACAGACTCACACACACACACAGTACACAGTCACACACACACACACACACACAGTTTAGTTGCAAACAGATTTTTATTTCATCTGACGCTGTGTTTAGCTGTGTGTCCAGAGAATAATGTCTAACGACAGGTCAAGAGGAAAACACTTTGCTGTGTGTGTGTGTGTGTGTGTGTGTGTTTGTGTTTGTGTGTCCCCATTCATCACCTGGCTCTCCGTCTGACCTTGGCACCTTCTTCATTAGAATAAAGATTGTCTGTCGTTTAGGCTACAGGGTCGCTGTGCGCAGGACACACACACACACACACACACACACACTCACACAGAGAGAGAGAGAGAGAGAGAGAGAGAGCCACCCTCGGCTGTTGTCTTTGCTTTCAGTGACTTTAACAGGGTAAATGTTAGCAACAGGAAGTAGCACAGACTGTGCTACACCAGTCAGTTTTGGATCAGTGGATCAGTGGATCAGTGTGAACAGTGTGTGTGTGTGTGTGTGTGTGTGTGTGTGTGTGTGCCATGAAGAGGAGATGACAGTGATCCAGAGGATTTAGTTGATAACAGTCAAACAAAAACAGAAACTGTGAGGAAAAAAAACTCAAACTGTCTTTGTTTTTTTAACAATATATAATTGTATATAATCTATAATTCATGTCAGTTTTTGATGTTTATGATGAAAGTGAAACCTGTAATCAGAGTGTGGAGAAGCCAAAGCCCTGCAGAGTTCATTAAAGTTCAGCAGCAGGAGAAGAAACAGACTGAAGATGAAGCTGAGGCTGCAGGAAAAAAACAAATAAAATATAAAAAAATAAAAAGCATCTGTGGGTCATTAAAAAGCACCAGGGTTAATCATCTGAGGAACAGGCACGGACTCCACACTTCACTCCATTGTTCATTAATTTTTCACAGTCGCTGTTTACAAGTGGAGGTTTGACCTGATGGAGGTGGTGGAGGAGGAGGAGGAGGAGGAGGAAGAGGTCTGGTGACCTGTTACATTCACTCCTTTACTGTTGAATATGAACTCCCATTAGTAACGTCTCACTCTGGACAATACACCAGAGACAACGAACCCAATCTAACGTTCGTGGACAGAGGAGCTGCTTGTCCAGTGCTGCCTCATGTGGTCAGGTTGTGTTTTACAGAGGTTAATATTTATAACAACAAAGACACAAAAGTTTTTTCAAGCTGACCAACGGATGAGGAATGGATGAGAATCTTCTCTGTTGACCAGTTTCTCAGGAGGAAGGATCAGGACCAAAAAAAAAAACAAAAAACAAAAAACAAAAATGTTGAAGACATGACTTTCAAACTGTAGAATCAACCAAATGCCACCACCGTCAACCACCGTCTTCACCAACACTAATCAACTTTTGTTTTGGTGTTCTCCATTTCTGCCTGAACTGCACAGAGAATTTCAAACCCCCCAAAGTCACAGTTCATCACATATAAAACCAGCCGTGGATGCAGTGATGTGACTTTTGACCCTTGGTTCGTAAACCTCCTCCACGAGGCTGTTGAAAACCAACAGAGTGTAGTGACGTGTTTGGACCTGCAGGGCTGGAAACCTGCACAGACCTGTTTACACACTTGTGTTTCCTATTGAAACGGCTAAGGATAAAAACGCAAGAAGAAAAAAAAAGTGCTGATGAAGATGAAGATGAAGATGAAGATGCAGATCCTTATCTCACACCCCCGATCCCCGGCTTTGTTTTTGCTGCAACAACAGAAAAGGTCTTCCACAAACTCCCTCTCATTCCTGTGGATGAGATGAAGCAGCAGCAGCCTCAGCAGCAGCAGCCTCAGCAGCAGCTTATGGACCAAATG
>NC_024307.1:17284444-17289981 GCF_000523025.1 Cynoglossus semilaevis
CACCCCCCCCCCCAGCAGCAGCAGCAGCAGCAGCAGCAGCCGCAGCAGCAGCCTCAGCAGCAGCTAATGCTCAAAATGCATTAAATGTTTTTCATGTATGACTGCATTTTTGCTGACATTTCAGCTGGCTGCTCATTAATATGGAGACTAAATTAAACTTATGATTGCTTGTTGATTTTCTCCTCCTCTTCCTCCTCTCTTCCTCTCATCTGTGTCGTCAAGCGTTCATTCCTCGTTTCCTTCTGTTTTAGGGGAAACGGCAGTATTTTCTCTGCTGGTCTGGACTCAGAGCTTTATTTATTAAAACTCTATTTATATATCAATAATGAAGAAAACCAGTCATTTCTCCAGTGTTTTCACATGAGGCCAAACCCACGTTGTTATTATTAACAGATAGATAATTAATAGCTGATCGTTGACTCTTGTTGACAGTTCATTCATTCTCTGTCATTATGTCCTTTTCCATCTGCTCACCTTTCTTCCTTTCTTTTTTGTAAACTTTCCACTTCCTGGCCTCTTTTCTTCATCTTCATCATCTTCCTCTTCTCCTCTCCCATCTCTCCCCACTTCTTTCTTTTTTTTTTATCTCCCTAAGCACTTTTCCTTTTGTCCCTCGTGGTGTCCCTCTCCTCACCGTTTGTCTCCTCCCTGTACCCTCTCCTCTTTTATTTATTGTCCTTTTCCTCTCTGTCGTCCTTCTCTCTCTGTTCTCACACCTTTTCTCCTTCCTCCTGTTCTTCTTCTAAGGCAGATATTCTGGGATGTCTGGGCTCACACCTGTGTGTGTGTGTGTGTGTGTGTGTGTGTGTGTGTGTGTGTGTGTGTGTGTGGTGTCACCTGAGTAACTTTTCTCCTGTCCATCCTTGACTGCTTCCTTTCTCTCTCTCTCTCTCTCCCTCTCTCTCTGTGTCTCTCGTCCTCAGGCCTGTATAGCTCTCCATCCTTGCATGTAGATTGACTTGAGGCTTGAATACATCACAACTAGCCATCCATGTATCACCTCCTCTCCCACCTCCTCACCCTCTCCCCCCAGGATCCCTCTCTCAGCACTTATCTGAAAGTTGGGATCTCATGCATTTTAATGGCCGTGTCTGTCGTCTGTTCTCCCTCCTCTTTTCTTTGACTTTGGATCAGTGGCATCCTTCAAACAAACAACAACATCAACAACAAAACAACCCACCACCTCCTTGTCCTCCTGCTCCTCCCCTGTGACTCCCACTGCCACTGCGTGTCTCCCCTGTTTTTAAATCAATATTTGCTATCAGTGAATAAATCATATCATTTCCCGACCGTTAGACGAGTGCGACGCCGACATATTTACCTTCCACTCCTCTTTTCTCTGCTGTCCATCCCTCGTTCCGACAGCGTGGCTATTAGTTAAGTGAAGGGGATGGATGGCAGTGAAGCGCCCCGTGATAGCATCTCCATCAGAACGGGACGACAGTGAAAAATGGCCGCCGCGTCTCTCTGATGACAGCGCAGCAAAAACACACGCGCGCGCACGCACACACGGAGTCGGAGGCAGACATTTAAATATTCAAATGTGGGCCGAGCCTGTAATGATAAACGACAAGGGAAAAGTAGAATCAAGTAGCTATCGATGCAGAAAATGAAAAGAGGAGAAAGAGGGGGAAAAGGAGGAGGAGGAGGAGGAGGAGGGAAATTAGGCAAAAAAAAGAAGGAGGCATAAAAGGAGAGTTACACTAACAAATGAAAAGGAGGAAGAAGATGGAAAGTGATGGAAATAAAGATGGATGAATTAAGGGAGTAAGAGGAGGAGGAGGAGGAGGAGGAGTTACAGTAAAGAATGTGTAGATAGAGAGAATCAGAAGGAGGCTGTCAGTGAGGAGACAAGGATGGAGAAAGGAAGATGAAGGAGAGTGGAGACAGAAGTAAGGAGAAGAGTCGGAGGGTTTTGAACCAACAACCTGATCTGACTCACCTACTAGTTCAGTTTTCCCAGCAGGACTTTTGGTCTCGGGAGTTTTGGTGCAGTTCACTTCCTGTGTGCTTGTGTGTCGAGGTGGTGCGAAGGGGTGGGGGGGGGGGTGGGGGGAGGGGTCTGCGCACCTGTGGTTGGGTAAGACTGCTTCAAACAGATTGAAAATGGACCCCACAGTGGCTCGTTTGTCGTAGCTGACTGTGACTAGATCAGCAGTGGCATCAACGATGTAAAAATCTTCCCCTACATTTTCTTAAACACTGTCAGTTTTTTTTTCTCCGTTTTGGGACGACAGCGTTTATACAAAGGCAGGAATCTGGAGGGAGAAAAATATACGGCTGACAGTTTCTTACAGCATAAAAAAAGTTCATATAAAAGGTTCTTCACAGTGCTGTCAAATGCTGCTGCTGTTTGATACCTGTGAGTGTGTGCAGCAGCAGCAGCAGCAGCAGCAGCAGAGCGACAGTGTTTAATGTGGTCAAAGCACAGAGAGGAAAAGTGACAAAAAAACTCCGGTGAGTTCCTCCAGCGCTCAGTATCAGGGGACGACTGCAGATCAACTTCTGCTCAAACAGACGTTGAAGAGAAAAGTCAGCTGACTGAGTGGAAGATCTGCCACACACGTGTAGAAGATGTAGAGCTGGACCACAGGTCCTCAAAGGTGACTATTATTAAACCCTGGATGGATTCTTTGATTGGTCTGCTGTGTGTGGCGCTTTGGCCCAGTGGCATTGTGTGCCAGCTGGTGGGTTCACCTCCTGGGCAAGATCGAATCCCGGTCACAGTGGTTGGTACCAGTGCAGTGGACTCACCACCAGGAAGGTTCAGGGGGGTTTGGTGCGGTGCAGTGTGATTTGAGTGGTGGTCATAGAGACTGCTGCCCCCGCGACCCGGTAACGGGTAAGCGGACGAAAATGGATGGATGGATGGATGGATGGATGGTCTGCTGTGTGAAATCCTAACTGTTGTTTCCTAAACCATCTGTAGTGTAAAAGCAATTTAGGGGCAGTGGAGTCTTAGTGGTTAAGGGTCTGGAAGGTTTCAGGTTTGAGTCCACCAGCTGCCACTCAGGTCCTCTGATCATGGCACCGTCCCCACTCACTGCTGCCCACTGTTCACTGTGGTTCAAAACAGAGGTCACATTCAGTTGTATCTCTGTGTTACAGTGACATTAAAGACTACAATTAACAACATTTTGTTTGTTGTAGCTGGTCGTCAGATGTCATTTAGCTGCTTTAACCCGTGCTCTGGCTAACCTTCATCACTGATGTCCTGTGTCTTGTCCTCCTGTGTCTCCAGAGCAGCCACACTGAGCTGATGATGATGGAGAGCAGGAAGACCAACGTCCTGGGCCGAGCCGAGTCCCTGAAGAGGAGCAGCATCCAGCTGCCCACGGACTTCCACAGCAAGATCCACAACCTGACGCACACCTGGTCACAGCTGGAGGTAGGAACACACACACACACACACACACACACACACACACACACACCTGAGATAATGATGTCTCCAAGTTTGCTGTTGTTTAGTTTTCCTCATATACCGTCGCACGGTTGAAGAAATATTTTCAGTGGACAATGGACGAGATGTGAGTGAGACTCGTCAGTTTTCTGGAGGCGTTAGCTCCAGATACATTCCACCGTGCGCTCTCTCTGTGCGTTTTTATCTGTCGTTGGTTTGATGTCCGTTCGTGTCGACGCTCCGACTCCCAGCCATCCGTGGTCCTTCAGAAGAAGATCCCACGTCTCCCTCCGGAGCACGAACACCTGAAGCAACTCCAATGTTTTGAATTCTTCAAAGTTAGTTTAGTTGGAGCGCCGTCTCGGGCTGTGCTGATGGGCACGTCGGCAGCAGTTGTTTGTCTTTATCCAGGCGTGTTGATTAATTCCAGCACCGCGGCGACGCTGACAGCTGGCAGCAGGAACGTGACCATGTGACTTTGTTCCTCAGAAGAAAGGAACGCTGACGCTCCGTCGCTCAATCACACAAAACATGGATATCTCAGACGGATCAAATGCCATCTGTGTGTGTACGTTCCCTTTGTAAACACTGATGACACACACACACACACACACAGACGCAGGTTGAGGAGTGTGTACGTTAACATATGTGTGTGTTTCCAGCAGAGTGACCAGACTCTGATTAAACTTGTATCACTGAGAAACAAACAAACAAATGTTTGGACTCTGGATACAGACAGAACAGAGGGATTCTGGGTAATCATCACTCTCTAATGTCTCTGCTGTTTTGTCATCATCATCCAAGTCATCGTCTTCATCCTTTTTTCCAAACTTGCGATGACTCATGTACAATGGTTTTCATGAAGCTAACCCTTAGCTCTCCTTTGGCTACCGCTAGCGTTTTCTTCCACAGGTTTCATCCCAGTTAGACAGCCCTAAAACAACTACATTCAGATCATTAGTTCAAACTCTAAATTCCTCAGTGATGGCCAGGCTGCAGTAACATTTAGCTGTTGTGGAGCTAACTTACAGACACCCATGAGGGATTTTTTCAGGCTAACCTCAAAACAACACGTAGTCTGGCGTTGACGCTCATTTGTGGCTAACTAAAAAATATAATTTTATCCTCTTAACACTAGCTTGTAGCCAGAGATTAGTGTATCTGTGGCTAACTTTGTTGCAACATTGACATGGTTTCAGCTAACTCGTAGGTACTGTACCTTTAGCTGATCTCAGACCTAGTTAGTTTTATTTTTGTTATCTCAACTCTTCTCTGGGCTGTCACTGGCTAACTTTTAGCTGTTTAAGCTATCTTCGGGCTATAATGATGGCACTGTTCCATCATTCATACATTTCTAAGATAGTTGTCAGTATTTCTGAACTCATCTTTGTGTATTTCCTCTCTTCATTCCTTTATTTCTACCTGTAAGGATTTCATTTATTGTCTCTGGTTTTAATCTTGTTTCTTCTGCCGTCACAGACATGATTGTACATTAAGAGCTCATGTCTCTTCCCTCTCTCTCCCCTCTCTCCCCCTCCATTCACTCGTTTGTCCAACATGGCGTCTCGGCAGAACATTATCACCGCTGTCGACATCTGCTGCTCTGACACAAACGGGGAATTAACAGGAATTGATGTCCTGTTCATCGCCTCTGATCTGTCCTGGCCTTATGAAGAATTTATGATGGAGCATGTGCACACACACACACACACACACACACACACACACACACACACATCAGTATGTATGTACGTACCATTAAATGACTAGGAAAATATAAAACAGACTCTAAATTAGCTTCATCTCTTAGGTTGTGGCCTTTAGAAGGTGACGGTGGCTTCGTATTGGTCCACGTCAAAGAGTCACATTCTGTCTGAACCAATCAGCACGTTGTCTTTTAGCCTAAGAAGGATTCCTATACGGAAAGGAATCGAAATATTTTTTACAGATTCTTATCAAAATCAGTTAATGTGGCCCATTCAAAGACTGATTCTCGTTGTATTAGAAATTAGATTAAGAGAAGTAAGTAAGAGAAGTAACTAAAAGAAATAACTAAGAGAAGTAACTAAGAGAAGTAACTAAAAGAAATAACTAAGAGAAGTAACTAAGAGAAGTAACTAAAAGAAAAAATAAC
>NC_024307.1:17290125-17296048 GCF_000523025.1 Cynoglossus semilaevis
AGAAGTAACTAAGAGAAGTAACTAAGAGAAGTAACTAAGAGAAGTAACTAAGTAGATAGCATATATCTATATATATATAAGGTATTAACAGCTGGAATGGCTCCTGACTGGAGACACCTTTAACTCGTCTTCACCGTCTAAATATGAATGAAGGGAATAGATGTCATTGGTTCACTACAGTGAAGCAGGTTGATGACAACTGAACAAGTCCTCAGTGTCTGACAAACCCAGGCCCAAGTGTCATTTTTTGTGTGAAATGAGCCCTTACTTCAGGACGTCTGGACGCCATGTTGGAAACCCTCGGAGACCAAATTAGGGTCTCAGAGGGTTTGACGTCAATCTTTCCGGATTATCGGAATCTGCAATCAGTAGGAGGAATCATCAGTGAAGACAATTTCATAGAATCAGACCATTGGGGGGAACAGTGTTGGGATTCGAACTAGCAACCATTCATTACCTGTTTTTTTTTTTTACTAAAAGTTTTACTTTTCTTCAAACGAGACTTCTACAGATCTTATCAGCAAATTAATTTACTTTAAATATAAAAATAAAACGTTAGCAGAAAAAAAAACAGTAGAGAATTAATCAGTAGGTAAATATCTGGTGTTTGCTGCTGATAAAATTGAAAATAAGAAAACGAGAGCAGCAGAGACCTAGGAGTGAAAATCACTTCCCTCTCATCTCCCTGGTAAATGAACTCCTTATCATTTTCATCTGCATTTGTGGCCAAAACAGTAAAAAAAAGAAAGAAAGCATGAAGCCAGCAGCAGGTCATCAGGACAGACGGAGAGACAGACAAACACAGACACAGTGTTAATTGTGTTTCCTAAAACAACAGCACATTATCTCTGTTTCCTTCTGCTCCACTCCTTTCCTCGTCTCTGTTATTTGTTAATTTTCCTTTTTCTCATTTTCACTCGCTCCCACTGGAAGGCTTTCGCATTTGTTTCCCTCATTTCCAGACTTTTCTATTTTACCTTCTCTCACACCTTCTTTGATTTAATGATCTTTCTTTGTGCTGCAGATTTCATCTGGAATTTAGAGTCGGAATAAATCACCGTCCGAGTCGACCGCAGCGCGTGGACCCGTTTTACATTAGTTTAATCTTCGGTCTCTGATATGTTAAGAGACTGTTCACTTCTTCATCTGAGTGTGAGACTGTGTTGTGAACAGGACACTGTAAACCACTCACTCATCCACACCAAAGCCCACTGAGAAAATCAGCGGTTTTCCATCACAGTTAGAAAGCAGTTTTTAAACCACTGCTCTCCTTCACCAAGTTCAAAAGTCTGATTCTGGGACTTTAGGTGTTCAAAGTGATTAACGCCAGTGACACAAAATGACCACTGGAGGCAGCAGTGGACCAGAAGCTGCTGTGTCCCTTTCAGCTAAAATCAGCTTATTTTCTCTTTGGACTTTGGTGTGGACAAGTCCACACCCCCTGGGAGGAGTCTTTACTTCTTATTGGCTTACGCTGATATTTTATGATCGTAACCAATAGCCATACAATACAAGAACACACCAAGATGCTAATCTTGCTAGCATAGAACAAAGTGGTGTCTGTAGTTCTTCCTCTGTCAATGTGATGACGTCATCGACTCAACTTGATTATTTTCAGCCAGGTCAGCACTGTTGTGCTCAGGAAGTCAGTCTGGACACGTTTGATTAAGATTCTGTTGGATGGGGACGTTGTCGTGTGTCTGTACCTCCTTCAGTCTGTAGAACATGTGTGGTCTGAGAGGCAGTTCAGTAGATTATCCTCATCACCCGGTGATCCTGTAATTGTGTCGATGTTTCCTGTGAAAAGACATACTTTTGTTTTGAGGATTGTTTCCCTGTTTAGTTCTTTCTTAAATAACAACAGCTCAGAACCGTTCCTGCCCCCCGAGCTTCTTTATCTTTCCGTGCGTCTTTCTCTGCCAAACTAACCCCACAGTCGTAAACGCAGCCACTTCTTCTCAGAACAAAGCTAACGGCCCATTTCAGTGATCAGGGGGTCTTATTATGGTCCCGTCTGTCTCCTGATGGGCTGGTTTTTACCTGCTGCAGCTCAGCTGAAACGGTGTTTGTGCTCAAGAGGGAGAGTCGCTGCCGCTGCGACATCTTTTGTACAAACACATACATATGTAAATTAGCAGCGGTACTCACACAGCGCTCGTTCAGCAGCAGCAACAGTTCTACGGTCCAAGTTTCTCTGCTCCAACTCTCAGGAAGAGCCTCTGCTGCGAGACAACACCGGTTTGTGTTTGGTGACTTCTGGATGAAAGGGTTCTATTATTCTGGAGGTTTTAAGAGCGATGAACTGAAAATAATCATTAGTTAGAGAATGGTTAGAACTGCAGCTGAAGGAGAAGTCCTTACAATAACCATGATTACTGCTGTCACACAACTAGATGGTGAGAGTTTCAACGACAAAATCACAAAGTTCTGCTCTCTTACACACACACACACACACACACGTCTGAATCTTGTTGTGGAGCAGTTTCTCTGCTGTTCGCTTTATCTCACAGTTTGATCAACAGAGGCTGGAAAATTACTCTGCAGAGCTTAGAACACACACACACACACACACACTCTGTTATTCTCAGTGGTTCATTTCAAACAGTGATTACTCTGTTTCTGTTTTGTCTAAAAAGCTGTTGTGTCTCAGTGCGAGCGTTAGCTCAGTGGGTAAATAAACCTCCAAAGTCTTTGCACCTGAAGACGTTCTTCTTTCTTCCGTAATCGTTATCGCAGCGGTAACAGGTGGCAGCGGCGGAGTTAGCAACTTTGTGTTAATTCAGAAGCACAGTGACAGCATGACGTGATCAGAAGTTTGTCACTCACAGTCAACACCAGGTTCAGTCTGAGTCACAGTACCAGAAGTATTCATATTTACCAAACAGAACCATTCTTACCTGGTTCAGTCAGTGTTGGCTATTCATCATATTTTCACACAACAGAGTTGACATAGGCTAGCTAATTTAATCTTAGCATTCTGGTTACTTTAAGCTGAAGGCATTAGCATCTTCAGGATAGTACAGAGTCACTGTTACACTGTAAAAACAAACATGTCAGTGCTAAGTTGTTGGTTTGAAAACAAGCTAAATTCAACATTATGGAATCACAGTGACAGAATAAACATCGTTATGCAACTGTCACTTTACTTTAGCTAACTGAGAGTCACAGAAACAGTAGAGGCAGCTTTAGGCTAGGTCAGATTTAGGGAAACCAGTAAGTACAAAGTATTAGAATATTAATGTTAAATCAGATTTATAATAAAAGGCTTAGTAATAGAGTCACACAAACAGTTAGCATCTTTAGCCTATCTCAATAAGGTCAACCAACAATGAGACAGTGTGGGAGGTCACCACATTCAGTGGTTTAAATAAAAAGAATACCAAGTATATACTAATTGTATCTTCATTTTTGACCAGCTCATTAATTTATTATTAGTTGGTTTTATGAGCTTGGCCCCTGTACTCCATATTAAACCCAATCACCTTGGACACAGAATTATTATCTTCACTCGTTTGGTTAATCATCTAAAACTTGACTATCCTCATTGGTGAAGTTCTGTGGTGGCGTTCATGGTCTAACCATCCTTTGCTGTCTGTATTTGAGCTGCTGTGACATCATCATGGCAGTGACATGTGTATCACTCCTGTTCACACTCCTCCCTGCAGTATTTACCAATAATCACAGGACATTCTTCTTATCGATCACTGTGTTTCCCAGTGAAAATGATTAATGGCTGTGAGCCTATTGATTGATATGCTGCTTTGCATGATGGGATATCAATACTCCAAGGAGTCCTCTCTCTAACTTCTGTCTTCTTCTCTGCTCTGCTGTCTCCTGTCTTTTTATTGTTAGAAAATCCTCTCAGGACCTGGTTCCTCCCAGAACCGTTTGGACTGTGGCGACTCTCTGTCAGTCAGTGGTGACTCTGCTGCTGAGGACCGCCGCTCTGCTCTGTCGCCGCTCACCAACTCACTGTTGGAGCAGCTGGAGACGCGCATCAAGGAGCTGAAGGTGTGGCTTCGTGACACTGAGCTGCTCATCTTCAACTCCTGCCTGAGACACGACAAAGACGCCCCAGACCAGCTGCAGAGCTTCAAGGTAGGAGGGCACGGCTGGTGTCGGCCATGTTGGGTGGGGTCATTAATCTGGAGCTATGGGTTCCAGATTGTGCATAGGAAAAGTTAAAATAAATAAAACATGGAACGTTTATGCCTTTAGGAGCAAATAGGTTTAAGTTAGAGATTTTAGAAGTTTTAGGGAACTATTTCTTGGCCCGTTTTTCATCTTTAACAAAGGCACAAAGTTTGGGCCAACCGACGACACGCTTTCCAAACATCACGATTACTTTGTGTACATTGTTTCCAAGTCGTTCTAAGTCCTACACACGTCTTAATGAGACGCGTAGATTCCAAACTGTGTGGAAGCGATGGATGTATGGAAGAAAACAGCGGTTAGCCTTGAAGCTGCAGGACGCTAACAGGAAATTAATCAGCCTGTGTCACACAGCGAAGCAGCTAGCTGCTCTGATGAGCCCAGACTGACAGACGCTCCTTACACACACACACACACACACACAATGTGGAATTACATAGCGACAGACTTGCATTTATTAATGCGTTCATGCATTGACACTGATGAACTCACACTGAGACACATACCAATGAAGTATCAGGTACTTCAAAGTTTTTAAACAACAACAACAAATACAAAGACACACTTTTGCAGAACTCTCTCAGGTCACCAGGTGGGTTTGGTTATCCTTTCTGTTCTCATGGAGTAACGACTCACCACCTTTTCCCTTTAGAGACAACATTCCATTCCCTAACTCAGCTGATAATGTGCTGGTGTACATGTTAGCAGTTGGACTGTCCTGCCTACAGTCCAGATCTGTCCTCTATTGGAAATGTCTGGAGAATCAAAAAGTCATTGTTGAGCAGTGACTCTGGAGCAGCTGAGGTGTTTTATACCACAGGAGACTGGAGCTGTACAGGTCAAACCTGAGCAGAAACTATCTGTACTGTTTAATACACACTGTGTGTGTGTGTGTGTGTGTAGAGATATTCAGTCTCAATGCTGCTCCCTCTCTCTCTCTCTCTCTCTCTCTCAGTCTGGGCAGTAATAGGCTTCAGCCTCAGAAATCGAACCCTTTTACGGGTCCATGGACCAAAAACAGACAAATGATCAGTGAAATGTGCTGCCTCTCTCTCTCTCTCTCTCTCTCTCTCTCTCTCTCTCTCCCATATAAATGACTCATATCAATATTTCCACTCTCCATTTCTGTGGCAGCAGTTTTTCTGACCAGAATCAATGGTTTCCCAGTGATAGAGTTGTGACATGGATCAAGAGCACCAGCCTCTTCACACTCTCTCTTACTCAGAGAGTGTGTGTGTGTGGACATGTGTGTGTGTGTGTGTGCTGACCTAAGACAGGAAATGACACCATCTCCTGCCATGATGTCTTGTTTTGTCCTTTTGTCTTAGCTGTCAATCACAGCGGCAACAGAAGTTCCTCCTCCGTCTTTTCCTGATGTTTGTGGCAGTGATTCCCAACATCAGCAACTTCCTGTCTTTGTCTTTTCCTCTTTCTCCTCTTCCTCTCTGATCTCACCCTCCTCCTCCTCCATGTCTTCTTTTCTTCACCCCCCTCCTCTTCCTCAGCTCCTTCTTCCACTCTTCTCCTTTCTTTTCCTCCTCCTTCACACTCTCTCCCCCCAGCATGGCTGCTCTCCTCTTTCTGGACTCTACAGTGATTGTCTGTCCTCCTTCTTCCCGTTCCTCCTCTGATTCCTCTCCCTCCTCCTCCTCTCCCTCCTCCTCCTCTCCCTCCTCCTCCTCTCCCTCCTTCCTCCTCTCCTCCTCCTTCTCCCTCCTCCTCCTCTCCCTCCTCCTCCTCTCCCTCCCCCTCCCCCCCCCTCCCCTCCCTC
>NC_024307.1:17296373-17297283 GCF_000523025.1 Cynoglossus semilaevis
TTTGCTTCACCCCCCTCCTCTTCCTCAGCTCTTTCTTCCACTCTTCTCCTTTCTTTTCCTCCTCCTTCACACTCTCTCCCCCCAGCATGGCTGCTCTCCTCTTTCTGGACTCTACAGTGATTGTCTGTCCTCCTTCTCCCCCCTACTCCTCTCCCTCCTCCTTCTCCCTCCTCCTCCTCTCCCTCCTCCTCCTCCCCTGCTCCTAATTGAATTAATGCTCCTCATAGATATGGCTTTAGTCAGACCTCCTCCTCCACTGGACCCCAGGCCTCTGATGACTCTCTATTGTAGTGCAGTCGCTCCGGGGCCTGGACACACGGAGAGTTAATGGAATGAGTCTGACACACACACACACACACACACACGCAGACGTCTCTTTCTGGAAGGTTAATTGTTGCCTGTTGCCGATCATTTATTGCTTTTTGTTGTTACCTCTGCAGCTGCTTTGAAAACATCTGTATCCAATGCTTTTGGGCAGACTGTGGAGAAGTGGTTAGTGCCCCTGCTTTACAGCAGGAAAGTTCTCAGTTTGATTCCCAGGATCCTAACTACTGGTCGTTCTGTACGACCTTCTCCAGGTTCAAAACAACAACCATGTAGATTTAGGATTGGGTTGATTGTTCACTCTTAACAGACCAAAGGTGTGAATGTGAGTGTGAAATATGAGTGTGAATGTGAGTGTGAATGTTAGTGTGAATGTTAGTGTGAATATTAGTGTGAATGTTAGTGTGAATGTTAGTGTGAAATATTTTCTCTTGGCTCTTTGAATGTTTCGGTGCCATATATTGTCAGAGATATCCTTTAAAAGTCGTCCAGACCAAGAACATGCCGTATTTTAAGACTCCGCCCCCTCGTCGTCTCTCAGACCAACGGGCAGAGGGTGATGATGATGGTGATGATGGTGATGATG
>NC_024307.1:17297792-17322755 GCF_000523025.1 Cynoglossus semilaevis
TGATGATGATGGTGATGGTGATGATGATGATGATGATGATGATGATGATGATGATGATGATGGTGAGACATCGATACCTGTTCAATGCTGAGGATTAGAGATTCACACCATCCCTGCTGAGTGTGTGTGAGTGTGTGTGAGTGTGTGTGAGTGTGTGTGAGTGTGTGTGTGTTTTTGAAGAGGTGTTTTCTCGTTAAGGGTCGGAGGCAAGTAAACAGGTGAGGCGTTTCCACAGCGACGGCGTCAACAGAGAAGATGAGACTTTCATCTTCATCTGATCCTGAGGAGGAGGAGAAGAAAACACTCAGCTCTTTCATCTGCTGAAGGAGGAGGGAGGCAGAAACATGCAGAGTGGAGAAGAGAAATGAGGAGGTTTGGAGAAAAAAAAACACCAGAGGAGAGAGAAGAGGAGGAGGTCAGGAGAGAAAGAGGAGCGGTGGCAGGAGGACAATGATGGGAAAGAAGAAGAAATGTCTTCAATCTTCTAAATTGGAAAACTCACAGAAGAACGAAGCCGAAAAACAAAGAAAAGAGAAAGAACATGAAGAGAAAATGAAATCAAAGAGCTGCTGTCAGAACAGAAGCTGAGAGCTCAGGGTTCCACCATCAAACACCTGTTCACGTTTCAGCCACAGGTGATCCTCACCTGTTACTTCATGACATGACTCATCACTTCCTGTCATTTACATGTCACTATTCACAGAAGAGGAAAAAAAGCCTTTTATTTGACAGCAGGACGGTCATCTGCTGCAGGATACTCAGTTCTGTGGGTGTTTCATTTACAGCAGAGTCCAGAGAGGAAGTGAGTGATTTAACATCACAGACGACACGAGCTGTTCATCCACTGCTGCTCTAATCTCTGAGTTTACAGCTGGTTTATGTTGTGTTTCTTGACCTTAGTCTTTGAAACCATTTGTTCACATTCACCTTGGTCACACAAACTGACCACAGGGGGCAGCAGTGGACCAGCAGCTCATGTGTGGTTCTTGAGATAAAAGTGCAGACTTTTTCTGTGGTGTTTTGTGATGAGGGTGTGTAAAGTGTGAACCAGAGAATGATCCAGACAAAGATGAAGCCGAGGAAAGTCAGACAGAGAGAAAGAGATGGACTTTGAACTCGTGGAGCTGGTCCACCCTGGCTGCATTAGCCTCGACACTAAATGCTTTCTCTGGCAGAAACTTCACATGTTCTCCCTGGTCGTTTAGAGCTGCTGAATATTTTAAGAGCAGAGCTTTCAAAGTTAAAACCTCGCTGTGAGTGGAGCTGGAGCAGAAGGACCTAGGCTAATGTCAGAGATGAAAAAGATTTATTTTTTCTTTTACGTGTGAAGGACACACACAGTGTTTGTCACTAAAGGGTAGAGGTTTGACTGAGGACAGGTTTAATCCAACCAAGACTGGTTTATTTTGTTAACTCTGTCCTGTACGACAGGTTTTCACTAAGGAAGGCCTAACCTTTATGTTACCCTCAGCTCCTGCTGACTTATGTCCACATCATAATTGTGTAACTGTTCTCTCCGCTTCTTTGCGGTGATTGGTTGAAACTGCCTCACCAGCACACTACCTCATTGTGCTGTCGGACATGAGTCCGACTCACAGACCTCAGTGAGTTTTTGCGTAGTTTAAAGCAGCGAATCTTTAACAAAAAATGTGTGCAGCAGTCTCCATGACCACCACCCAAATCACACTGCACCGCACCAACCCCCCTGAACCTTCCTGGTGGTGAGTCCACTGCACTGGTACCAACCACTGTGACCGGGATTGGATCTTGTCCAGGAGGTGAACCCTGGGGTTCCACACCAATGACAGAGACGTTGACTCTGGGCCAAAGCGCCACCTTGTGTAAATGACAAACATTTTTTAATCATATGCCCGACATGAAGCCTGTCCACGTTGGTCAAAATATCTGTGTATTTTATGGAACATTAAAGCCACTTTAGAGTAAGTTGTTTTTTGTATCCACAGTCTAAACTCCTCTTTTAAACTGAACTGATCACTAAATTAGCTTCTCGTCGTATAAACGTGTTCCTGAGGGGAGAAGAAAACAAATTCTACCACCTCTAACCTGTGCACCTATTTTCCGGGGTGAAAAGGGGAACTGGGATTGGGCCTGGGCGTTGTGTGTTAACAGCAGAAATCCTGGATTATACCTCTGGCTTCATTCACTCCCCTGTGCTGCTGTTTGACTTGTTCCCAAAAAGTTTGACTGACATAACAAGACTCTTAGGAGAGAGTTTGTGTGCAGCCTTGTTTTACCTGGGTGTCTGAGCGGAGGAGCCCCGGAGGTCCCAGGATCCCGGTTTGGGAATCCCAGGCCTTGAGGTTAGAGGACAAGGTGATGAAGTGAAGGATTAATGTTTCCAAACTTACAGAAAAGGAAACTGGCTGAAAAACATGCTGCCCTCCAGCAAATCTCTGCGGCCAAAACGTGCCGGAGACCTTTTGTATTTTTATACGTTTGGCTAAGGAAGAACGGACGAGACAGGAAGTAAAAAAAGAGGGAAGAAGAAAGAATGGAAAGAGGGTGGAAGGTGAGACGGGGAATTAAAGGACAGAGGTACGTGTTGCTGTAGGCACCGTTAGCATCAGCAGAGGGAATATGTGTGGATGCAAATTGTCGACAGGAATTCATTAAGGCTTGTGGTGCGATAACGAGTGTTTGTGGTTTTAATTGACTTAATCAACAAATAGAATTAATCAGAGATTTCTAATTAATGGTAATTGATTGAAATATCCAGTGGGTCACAGCCCAAATTCTCAGTCTCCTCCACTCCTGTTTGTCCTTGTCTTCTTCTTCCTTTTCGTCTCCGTCGTCACGCCCTTACGGTTTTTTTTTCTCCCTCCAACTCTGGTCCATTTAATACGTTTTTCTGGAATTTTGCACCAGAGTGAGTAGACAGAGTGTTTAGGCAGAGAAATTCACATTAGTAGAAGCTAAGCTTCAACACGAAGCAGCGACTTAGCACACGCAGACATAACTGCTGATCTACTGCCACCTCCTGTGGTCATTCAAACCACACCCAGGAGTCCACCGTCTCTGAAGAGACATATTCAAAGACATTAAAACAACTCCTCTCTGCTGTGATGTTAGAGTCAGAGTTTTTCTCTGTGGACCTTGGTCTGGTTGAGTGAACAGGTTATAAACCTGACTGTCAGTGCTGTATCTGTACGACTACTGTAGTGGCTTCACAAACAAACAACCTTCTGTCTCCTTCATCCTCTCTCTCTCTCTCTCTCTCTCTCTCCTCTTCATCCTCTGTCACTCCCTGTTCCCTCTCTTCACAACAGGTCTCAGTAATTAGATTGTGGAGATGAGGAGGTGGAGGAGAGTTAAGAGGATTTTGTTTTTAGGAGAGGAAGTCTTAAGGAGGGAGAGAGATACAGGATAAGAGGAGAGGAAGAGGAAGGAGGAGAAGGACAGGAGGGGAGATTGAGAGAGAGTGAAGAGGGAATTAGCAGAAGAGAACAGCAGATCCTCTTGGATTTTTTGTTTATCCTAATTGTGTCACACTTACAGAACGAGGGTTGAGTGATGGGCTGAGAAAAAAAAAAAAAACGGCCTTACTGTGGGTCGACCTTGACCATGGAGACACTGGTGGACATGAATATCCTCACCATGGTGCTATTCTGTTTTTCCTTTTAACGACAACAAATCTAAACGATCACTCTCACTCTGTAACCACTTGTGTTCAGCTCTGCTGTCATTCCTCAGGTCTGTTTTCCGTAAAATAGGACCATAATTTA
The DNA here is from genome assembly GCF_000523025.1 of Cynoglossus semilaevis. Classification (NCBI taxonomy): domain Eukaryota; kingdom Metazoa; phylum Chordata; class Actinopteri; order Pleuronectiformes; family Cynoglossidae; genus Cynoglossus; species Cynoglossus semilaevis. The sequence continues at coordinate 17,301,536 of NC_024307.1, forward strand.
CAACATTTGCTCTGTGTTCTCAAAAGAATCCAAACCAATATAATTTACAACATTTGCTCTGTGTTCTGTTCAAAAGAATCCAAACCAACGGGAACCACTTGAAACTGCTTCATTTATTCAACTGTGTCCTGGGAACATACACAGCGTCACATCATCTGCAAAGCGTGGCAGAAGTTTGAGAAGTTTCAGTAATAACCCTCTGTGTAAGAACTGTTGTTGGTTCCAGTGTCACATCTACAGCTTGTGGTCTTTTCTTTTCATTTCCTGCCTCTTTCTCTGTTTCATGTTGTCTTATTTCTTGTCTTTTTTCTCAGCGAAGTCTCACTGTTACTTTGGCTTTAATCTTCCTGCTCCTCTGCTCCTCTGCTCTGACCTCTCTCACTGTTTTCAGCTCTTTTCTGCTCCTCTTTTCTCTACAGCCGCTCCAACACTCTACGTATTTTGGAAGGAAAGCTTTTCGGCAAATATTTGTCCGACTGTGTCTGTAGAGCCCTCTGAGTCAATACGGGCCCAGCCAGGCTCAACTGGAGGGAGAGAGATAGAGAGACAAAGAGGGAGATAGAGAGAGAGGAGGGGGCGATCAGTGCATGAAAAGCAGCAGTGCAGAAACAATAGAGACTCAGGATTCAGGATTTTTCTTCTGTCTAAAAATAAACTGTGAGAAAAACTCCACTCTTCCACCTGAGGCCTTTCAAACCTCTGCAGGTCATGAAGGAGTGACACTGATCTGTAGTTTGGAACGGCTGATTTCCACTCAGTGTGGACTAGAGCCAATACAGAATTACTGATTTTATGAGACTGTGAAAAGTCCAAGACGTGGTTCACTTGGGAGTCGCCTGGTTCTAGGTGTGGATTTAAACATTAACGTTAATGATGAAGTGGTTTTCTGTTTGATATAAAGTTTTTTTAAAAACAAAACCTGGTGTCAGTTTTGTAAATGTTGACTCTGTGCGGAAGAAAGAAGTAGAAACAGAGTTTTGATGTGTTGACGACGTAGAAGATGTGGGTATTTTTTCAGTCTGTATTGCTTGTAGTACTAGTAGTACCATTACTACTGCGACGTACATTCTGTTGGTTTGAATCATAAATCACTCTGATCTGTGTTTTCACTGACTGTTGACCCAGTTTGACCCCCCAGTGTCGCTGAACTGTTCTGTTGTTGTTTACTTCAGCCAAACACACACATACATGCACACACATCTTCTTTCACGTGTCACTTTATGTGCACACACACACCTACACACACACACAACGGTCTCGTCCTCTTGATCCTGTCTGCTGAATTCTGCATCTCCATCTCCTGTTTAGACAACAAGGCCAGCCCCAAATATGCTAAACTGAAGAGAGAGAGAGAGAGAGAGAGAGGGAGAGAGAGGGAGAGAGAATCCCATTTCATTGTAATAGTGTTTAATATTTATTGGAAAAATGTAAAGAAAATGTAAAGGAAGTGCTTTTCCAGCCAGGGAGTGGGATTACCATAAACAGTCCGGGGCTTGGACGTGTTTGGCTCCGTGACACACAGCGAGGCAGGGCTGTCCCCCGTCCGACGCACACTCACGTGCACACACACACTTACACACATAAACACATTCAAGTGCACACAAAGAGAGGAAAAGTTTTTGCATACATATGGACACACACACACACACACACTCTATTACACACATATTAATGCTTTTCATTGCTTAACATATGGACCACCCACACACACACACACACACACACACTGCTGGCTGACCTTTGTGTGTTGAAACTCATCAGCATATAGTGATTTCTAATGGGCTCCGTCAATCAGGCCGTTTGGTTTTTTTCCTGGTTTTGTTGCATTTATTAGACAGGGGTGAGGGAGAGGGGGAGGAGGAGAGGGAGAGGAAGACGAAGGGATATTTACTGTTGTCCTTTTTAGTTCGTTGCACTGTTACGGCTGATGACGGATCTGTGAGCTGCAGCGCAGTCTGCGCTAATGAACAAAGTGCTCAAACCAATCAAGCAGAGCGTCACGACCTGATCTGAGGACGACGGGACTAGAAAACTAAACCAAGGTTTCATTTGGTTCAACGTGTGATCATGATGTTTGATTTAACTGTTGTGTTGATGGTAAAAATGAAGATAAGAGACAAAGTAACGCCCAAAAATCCTCCCACCTGGTTCACTCTCTTCAAATACTGAAATGAGTCAGTATTTAAAGTAGAGTGCAGATCAGAAGGAACAGAAGACTTTACAGCAGTTAAACTGAAAAGGCATCATTTTCTAGAAGTGACTCTGAACTCTGGTGTGGACGAGTGTACCGTGTCACTCAGTGGACTTTAAAAAGTTTTCTTTTTTAAGTTTTAAAAACTTTTTCCCCATTCCTTCTTCATCTTCTTTTTCTTCTTCCAGTCTCTTTGTGCTGAGGTGCGAGCTCGACGCCGTGGAGTGGCATCCGTACTGAAGCTGTGCCAAAAACTGCTGCAGCAAAGTCAGGTGAGTTTGTGGTAAATCTTTGCTACCTCTAAACTCCTGCACTGTGTAAACCACAGCAACACAATGAAAAACAACCTGTAATGTAAATAAAGTTGAGATTAAGTTACATTCAGCTCAACACAACAATTGATGTTGTTGTTAGTTTTAAATGAAGGTTAAAGTTGGGATAGGTAATCCACATTTTTGTTAACAATTTCTAATAAACAAAACACCCTTGTGATATAAAAGAGATTTTAGGATTTGTTTCCAGTCCAAACCTGGTTGGAGATTTTAACCAATCACAGACCTGAATAAAGAGAGACAATTAATTCATCCAAATATTCATTTGTTTTTAATTATCAACTTTTCTATATTTATAGGACGTACAGAAAAAATGAAATTCAGTTTCTCTACTTTCCACCTACCCGCTGTTCAAGCACTGAAATAAAACAAAAATTAAAAAAGTGAAAAAAAATTCAGCAACGTTCAGTTCCAACGTTGATGATGTGGGCGGGGCTAAAGGCAGATGGTCGTCCAGTGATGTTGTGGAAGTGGGTGGAGGTCTAGGACCGAGAACCTTCAACTTCAAATGAAAAGTCTTAAACCCCTTAGAAATTAAATTCAGCAATCAATTCTCTCCTTCCCCCTCTGCCTCCCCCCTCTCTCCCCCTCTCCCCCCCCTCTGTCTCCCTCTCTCTGTTTTCCTCTCTGTATCGCTCTCACCTACCACAGCTTTAATCATATGATTAAAATGAAAACATTTTTTCATTGTCATCAGTCTAACACCTTCTCCCCAATCCCCATCTCTTGGACAGTCGGGCCTCATGGCGGAGGCGGCAGGCCCTGAGGCGGAGCAGCACCAGGAGGCCCTGCAGCTGCTGTCCATCAACCTGGAGCGTCGGTGGGAGGCCATCGTGATGCAGGCGCTGCAGTGGCAGAACCGACTGAAGAAGGAGCTGGGCGAGCGGCAGGTTAGAGCCGCCTGACATTTAACACGCCACATCCGTCACCGGCCCGCGGGCAGCAAGGTTATGCTTGGCGAGCACGTCAGAGTTTGATTTGATGCTTAGATGCGAGCGTGAAAGACAGATGGCGCCGTAATTGAAGGCGAGGCGTTTCGGCAGCGGAACAATCTTTACAAGATGAGTCGGTGTGAAATAAGCATCAACACAAACTCACTGTTTTCTTTTTTCAGAAATGTCAGGCGGACGCACACACACACACACACAGAAAGACAAAGGCATTAAATCACACTCAGACATTCATCTGGAGACACAAATATATTTTATTTTATTTTATATTTCACTGGTCACATGTTACCTTTAAGATACAATCAGATTAAAGAGAAAATGTTTTAAATAAAAACATGATTAAAATCACAGTCCAAGTTGAAGTTATAGACATAACATAAGGAACTGTAGTAAAAAAGTCATAATATTTAAACACACCCGCAGTAGTGGAGCCTTTTTGCTTCAGTTCAGTGGACTTCACTGGGCCTGATGCTAATTGTATAAATGTTGAAAAATTAAAATTAAAAAGTGATGTTTCACAGAGGTGATAAAACTGTTAAACCACACACAAATTTAAATAAACAAATAAAAACAAAAACAAATGAAGTCAAGAATATTAGTACGTAATATTCGCAGCAAAATTAGAGATAAACAAAAAGACAAAAATAGCTTGGAATTAGAACTTGATGAGGAAATGTAAACAGTTAAATCTGTATTTTATTATTAGAGTTTATTAATTCTACACTGAATTAACACATGTTTATCAAATTGTTGATTTTATGAAGCTACAGTTAACCTCCTGCTGGACTGGAGATCACAGTGTGATTTCAACAGAACAGTAAAGAAGGAAAAAACTGCTGTTTGATGAAGGCCAGGAGATACTTCCTCTCTCTGAAACACACCCTCACACACACACACACACACACACACACACACACACACACACTGTAGTGTCGGAGAAGACAAATAACAGAGGGCAGACAGTGTGACCTCGCTGCCTGACTGCAGAGTAATTTCACTGTTCGTGAAGAGAGAGAAAAAAAACTGGGGGTTTAGGATGTACTAAAAACAATGTATTTTTTCAATTGTTTCGAGTTCAGCCACAGCTAATCAGTTTGTAATATTTGAAGTGATAGTAACTATTGACAGTTTATATTTATAATTTAATATTCTCACTGTTCATATTGTTGCTAAGTGAGCCACAAAAGATACACGGGTTTAACTACATCACAACATTTTTTTTAAAATTATTAATAAAAAGTATTACTTTTAGCTGCAACATCTTTAGTTGAAAGAAGTTTTGCTGATGCTCAGAATATTCTCATGAAGAGCTTTAACAAGTTAGAGCTTTTAGCCTCCACGTCCAGTTGTTCTTATTGTTAGCTTATGCTTAGTGTTGCTAACAGTAGTCCCATTTAAAGGTTAGACTAAGGACAGTCTAATAGTCAAGGTCATGCTAACAGTACTCTGTTGTGTAGGACACAATAATTGTAGTGGGGAGGTTTTTACAGCTAGCATTAGCATCACAGAATCATGCTAATGGTAGCCCCACTTAACTTTTAATTGTTGTTGGCATTTTTAACTGAATTCCAGTTATGGCTAACACATTGTATTGTATTCTATGTATGTTTCTGTAGAGGAATGCTAACGCTAGCTACACATCTCTCTGTAAACAGTTGGTAGTTCCTGTTTGATTCTTTTGTTCTAACCATTTTTTGTTTCCCTCACACTTGTTGAAAACTACATGTTGATGTATGGAAGTCCTTTTTTCTCCAAGTTCCTCAGGAATGTTGGGAATACTTTAGCTGCAGTGCATGGTGGTTTTCTCATTCAGGTTTTATAATTACATTCAAAGCTTTGCTGTCTGCACAGGGACATGATTTATCTGTGAGCTTCTGCTGGTTCTGACGCCGGACTCTCTTGAGTGCAGTGACAACAGGTACAGCAGGGACCGGGGCCTGGGCAGCAGCAGCAGCAGCAGCAGCAGCAGCAGCAGCAGCAGCAGAAGGTCCACCTGGAGCTGAGGCACATGAATAATCACCTAGATGCTGTTAGATAGCCACGCTCTCCTTGGGCCTTCAGCTGCTATGCTAACAAATGGGAGCAGTCAAACCAAAGCTAATGGAAAAAAAAAAGTTTTTCTGTTTTATGGCAAACACACTCCCACACACACGGCCACAGTGTGCAGTAAACAGTTTGTGGAGGATCTTCTGTAAACTCCGGTCTCTGGTCTGTTTGTCCAGAATAATTTAAAGTCTTCTGGTCTTCAACACCAGCCTGTTTGTCCAATAGAATAATAAATACACTCATCCCAATCTTGGTCCGCAGATAACAACTCACTTTTGATTAGTTCGGTGTCAACTAAAAGTCTGACTCCAATTTCTGACCCAACTTTACTCGATCCCATCAATGTTCAAGGAACAAAGTCAGGCTGGAAATATGGACGACAGACCATGAAAAATGGATGTGAACCACAAACAACTTCTTAGTTAAACTAGTGTTTCCAAACCTTTTTTTCGGCCATGAATTGATTAAACATTAGAAAAATCCCAAGATTCAAAAACAAACAAAAATGTCAGAAAAAGTAAATGTAATGAAACAGAATGATCTCATATTATTTACAACTCCTTACTTGATGTGAAGCCTGTTTAGTTGAACACAATACTGATATACTCTCAGGAATTGAAGAAATACACACATCTTCTAGTGGAAGAGGATTCAACTGTTCCGTCTGTCACTGTCGCTTAGATGAACAAAGACTAATCATTTGTGGAAAATATATTATGGTTTTCAGACAAATTAAACAAAATTGGCTAATTTTCCAAATACTTGGGTGGGTTGGATTAGGTTAGACCTAATTCACCAGACCAAAGTCAATCGAAGAGAATATCAACTTAACGTCACAAAGTGTCGACTCACTTCTACCGTTTCACTCAGCTCACATGTGATTTAAAACTGTCCAGTGGAGGGAGCTAGCTTGATGCAGTCTCCTACCAGAAGCTTCTGTGTGCGATAACACCTTCCACCACTGTGATGACCTCTGAGAAAAGGGTCAAGCTGAAAACCCACCTGGTTGTCAAATACAGGGACAATGATGTTGTTGATTTAGACCAAAGTACGGTTTAGATGAAGTTAGTTCATCTAAAAAGAAAACGTCTCTGCCTTCCCTTTTTTTTTCATTGTTGCGTTGTTATTCCATGTGTTCAGCTTTAAAACTCTTTTATTCAGCAGACAAGTACAGATATAGAACGTCTGGCAGGTTTTCTTGGGTCATCAAAGATTAGATTGAATCAGATTAGTCTGATGGATCGTTCTACCTCTTCTCCTCAACGTGTTTGTGAACACGTCTGTCGCTGCAGAAACCCCAGTTCAGCCATTTACTCCCATCTGAAATATCAGCACCAGGGAAATAGACACAAATCTAATAGAATTTCATTACACACACACACACACACACACACCAGCACACAGAGAGGTAGTTTATTAGATTAATAGGCTATGAATGGCTAATAGGAATTACTCCCCTCTCTTGTTAATGAGACGCCGAGCAATTTGTATAATTATGTCTGCGGAAGAGAAGAATTCCTGTGTCTAAGCATATTTTCAGAGAGCTGTGCTTTCTGAAGGATTCTGATTACGTATTTACTTTAGTATTTTTCTCCCTTCATCTCCTCGCTCCTCTTCCTCCTCTCTTCCACCTCTCCCTCCTCCTCCTCCTCCCCCTGCTCCTCTCAGAAGTCCTTTCTGAATAATTCATCGCTTTGTTCCACAGCGGAATAATTTGTGTTGAGATTTATGAGCAATTGCTTTGGGGCGGGATGATTTTTGCTCTTCTTCTCTTTTAAAATGACGGCAGAGCGTGTTCCTATCAGAGGCGGGTGTCAGCGGGCGTGTGGTTCAAACAAAGCTGATTCCTGTGATTTTTGCAAACATGTCCATCTCCTTTTATTTAAATATATATATAAAAAAGAGTTTGCTGCCCGACATAAATAAAAACACACCGTCTGGGCGTGGAATAAAACATTTGTTGCACTTTAAATGTTAATAGAAAACATCCTTTCTTTTCTAACAACACTTTTATGCATAAACGGATCCACAGGATTTGACTTGGTGCAACATTTGACATCCGTCTGAGCGTCAGCGCTGGAGATTAGAGGTTCTGGAGAAAAGGAATTTTAAAGAGATAATTCAGAATTTGGGAGTTTTAAGTTTACCATGTTGTGGGAATATATTCACTACTTTATTTCTCCTGTTAAAGAGACATTTTTTTACCGAAAAAAAAAAGGTTTCAGACAGCTCATGGAGAATGTCATCATTTTGATCATAGAGAAATCAGTGCTGTTGGATTATGTCACTGATGTAAATCTGAGTCTGGAATTTGAAACAACAAAGTCACACGTTAACACATCTCAGCTTCACGTTGGCTGCAGCAGTGGATCAACCTCTCAGCTGAAAAGGACAAACAGTTGAAAATATCTTTCTTCCTTATTAAGCACCACGTCCTCCACATTTAAATGAATGTTGTATAACAACAGCACATTTGTACAAAAGGTAACAATGTACAAAAAAATATGAGTGGAAGGAGAATAATGTCCTTCAGTAATTTGGAACATAAAGAACAGAGAATCAAACTGAAAGATTTATATATCACCAAGAGGAAAACAGATAATGAAGATGAATGCTCCTCGTTTACTGTGATATAAACACAGTATCGATCACTGCAGACTTCCACAACATTAGTACAGGAAGATGATAAGTAATGGCAGGGAATCCTCCTGCCAGTGGCCTCCACACTGATACCTCTATCAAAGACCATTATCAGTATTGACTGCACAGTGAAATGGTCACCGGTCCACTTGACCTGAGTGGCCGCTTATTTTTTCAATTGACAGAGACAGAAAGTGACACAGACCGAAAACAGAATGTTGTGGAAATCCGTAAAACTGACCAACAGACATGAAAAAAAAAAAAAATATATATAATCAAGTCAAGTTCCATATGTTAGTATTATAATTCAAATGTTTACGTTGCTGTCCACTGTGGTGTTCCAAAACAGGAAATGAGGATTTTATTTGAATGAAATGATTCTAGTCCCAGAGTTCCATGTCAAGCTGTGCTGTGAGTGTTATAGATGTTCACGTTCCTTCCTTGTGACTCCCACCTTATTTTTCCTGTTCTACACTTCCCTCGTATCCAGCCTCCTCTGAAGTGCTCCGGTGTATCCAAATAGAGGCAGACCTCATACACTGAAAACTCCTGATTTCTAGAAATGAAACATTTCTAAATGTTAGAAATTATGTTTCAGAAATCACAACATTTGTTTCAGAGTCTAATTAATAGTTGCACAATTCCTTTAAATGTCAACATTTTTTCTGAACCATATTTCGAGACAGAATCATGAGAGTGCTTTACCTCTTTAATTTTTGTTCAAATCAAACACCCTTTTTTTTCCTCTGTCTTTAGGTTCCTGGGAACTTCCTTGAGCCAGGTCTTGTTGATCTTCGCCAGATTAGCCCAGTTCCTGCTGCACCAGTGCAGGACGATTCCTGGGAATGGGATGAAACCGACATGACAATGACAGAAGTGGAGCCACAGGTTCTGGAACCCGACCTGACCCAGAACCTCCCCACAGAACCAGAGTGGAACCAGAGGAGTGCTGCTGCCAGTCAGAGTCTGGGAGAGTCTCCGTCAGAAACTGCAGCCCAGATGACCAACAACAACAACAACATGGTGTACCAGGTTTACAGCCTCCATAATGTGGAGTTCTACAGACAGCCACAGTTTACTGGCTGTTCTTCTAAAGGCAAATTAGGAAAACAAAAACAGCACCGCCTGCTGAAGAGTCTCAGTAAAGACTCTTCTTTCTCCTCCATCGAATCACTCCCAGACCTTCTTGGAGGACTGGCATCCAGAAGTGGTGGAGGAGGAGAAGAAGACAAGTTGATTGGTTGTGTAGATGGAGAAGGTGGCAGAGAAAGTGGTCAGTCAGCCAACAGCCGTCGGTCTGAGTGTGAGAGCGGGATTGTCAGTGACACTGGAGACACGGAGACCACCGGGAATCCTGAAAATCCAGATAAAGACGAGGCAAAAAAGGAAAAAGTCTCCAGAATTACCCAGGCAGTTAGGGTGGATGAAAACAAGAGAGAGAAGGGATGGAGGAAGGATGATAGCAGGAGGAACAGAGAGGAAGAGAAGAGGAGGAGACCCAGAAGAGGGGGAGGAGAGGCTTTGGAGATCATTATTAATGGACGTGGACTCCTAACACCTCCAGACTCTGATTCTGACTTTGAAGTGGAAAGAAGTGGCGGAGAATCATCCAAGCCGTTTGTGTCGTGTAAGGTCTACCCAGGGGTTGGAGTTAACAGTTTGGAGACCCCGACTTTGAGTGGAGAACCATCCAGTCCAGGTCTGTCACAGGGCTCCTCTCTGGAGTCTTTGCTGGCCTCTAGTGTAGACCTGTTTCCTTCTAAAGAAACGTTGCAGCGCAGTGCTTCTCTGGAGAGTTGCCTGGCGCCCGGTCGCAGCAACACCTCCAGCCTCTCGGAACTGGATCCTCGACGCGGCGGAGAAGCCGATTTGGTGAAATCACAGGGAGAAGCTTCGTCTGGAGAACTGAGTCGAAGAACCCTAGATCTCCTCAAACGCTTGGAGAACATCCAGAGTCCTCTTACTCTGGATGCAAAGATGACTCGGAGTGTTTCTGACATGATGCTTCCAAGTATCTCCTTGCAGCACAGACGTCTGTCCGCCTCTCCGTCCTTTGGTCCTCACTCAGCACTCTGTGGGATTTCAGTGTCTTCTATGAGGAAGGGTCCACCATCACTGATCAACGAGAGTTCAGCCACTGCGTCACTCACAGAGCTCAGCAGCACTGAAGAGTCCTCCCTGGGATCTGAAGATTGTGCTTTGGTGAGAAACCGCCGCCGCCATCTCCTCAACCCTGCGATGGCAAATGCCTCCTACAAGAAGCAGCCGGCTCCACCTGTGATGGAGGAGGCAGATGCTGCCAGTTTGAGCATGGTGGTGAACGTTTCAGCATGCACGGACGAGGACGAGGACGACAGCGACCTCCTGTCGTCCTCAACCCTCACACTCACTGAGGAGGAGCTCGGTGTGCGGGACGGAGAGGAGGAAGAGGAGGTGAGGTTAAGTGGGGCCTCCTCAGGTAACGAGGATGATGAAGATGAAGATGAGGAGGAGATGGAAGGTTCTTACGTCCTGGGACTGGAGTACATCAAGAGTGAATTGCAGAGCTGGAATCGTTCTCCTCGCACCGCTTCCACAAAGTCTGAATCAGGTCTCCGTGATGAGCTGCAGTGTGGGTCCCACCAGACCTCCGTCTTTAACTCCTCCACCTCATTCAACAAGGAGCAGAGCTGTTTTCGAAACCACTCCTCAACAAAACCTCCAGAAAGTGGCAACGAAGTTGTGGGAGGTGAGGGAGACGAGGGAAACCTGAGGAAGACGACCAGAAGCTACCTCAGCCAGTTTGTGGACGACGTGGAGAACGGGAATGTGGACCAGAGCTGCTTGAGAAGGAAAGATGATGAAGATGACAGGCTCCTCAGGGAGGAGTCCAGTGTTTTCATTAAAAAGGAGGAGCTGCAGAGAGAGTTGTACTTCTTTGATAAGTCAGAGGAACTGCCTGAGGACGTGGACAGTACGAAAACAAAACCAAACTCCACTCGACCTCCTACTTTGTCAGTCAGACGTGGCTGCTCTTTGATAGGCCAACTTCAGGGAGAAATTCCCTGCCACAGCACCTCCTTCCCCTCACCTCCATCCCTCTCTCCAGTGGACGACTGCAGATCCCACAATGCATTTCACAACGACAGGGCAGGGAGCAGTGAACGGAAGGCCATCACCATTCAGGAAAAGTTTAAATTCTCTACACTCGTGACAGAAGAGACCAGGAAGGAGATACGGGACAAGGACTCTTCTCTCCCTCCAAAAAAACAGCGAGGGTGTCGCCCCTCCTGCCACCTCCACCTCCCTCCTTCCTCCTCCACGCCCTCCTGCTCAGCGAAGAAGGAAAACGTGCATGACTTTGTAATGGAGATCATTGACCTGACGTCACTGGCGCTGAAGAGCAAAGAGAATCAGTCTGAGGAGAACAACCAGTCTGAGAGCAACGGGTCGAACCAGGACCAGAGCCAGGGACCAGTGGCCAACATCAGGGACAAGGTAATCCAGCTAGAAATGAGTGAGAAGTAGTTGGTGGAAGTATGTGGGATTCTGATGGATTATTCTGATCATTTTATTTCTGTTTCCATCAAATTTGAATTTAAAGTTTAATGTTTGATTTGAAAAGTAAAAAGATGTACAAAAAAGTTTTTAAAATAGTAAAAAACACCATTTTAGTATTTGTTATGTAACTCCTCATTTTTATTTGAGACTTTCTGACAAATGCAGCTATTACATATAATTGTATGTACATTTACCTGATGAACAGCCTTGAGATACACAAAGATTTGAGAATAAATCGAGATTGTTTTATACAAAAAAGGTTCTGGTAACAAAAATATATTTGATTTCATTTGACGACTCCTTTTTATACAGTTTCATTCAAACTGTTCCCAGGAACTCATCACTGTGTTGTGGCTAATGTCTGTATGACTTTTTCTTCAGTAAAAAAACAGAGTTTTCTGCTTGATTTCTTTTCAGAAATAAGATGAAGATTGGAAACTGATTATTTCTTAGCTTCCCTCACTCACAGTGGATCCTGGGAAGAAAAAAATAAAATTCATCACATCCTAAAAGTTATGATCTGTGATGCGATTTATTGAATTACTGCGACTGGCTGAACAGATCAGAGGAGATCACTTTTTTAACTTTTAGATTCATTTTCTCTTTGAACATAGACACTAAAAATAAAAGGAGAACTATTTCATAATAATCAGGATTCTTTAGTGAAACGACTCCATGACCGATTATTGATTACTGTCAGTCGACGGCTTTGACTTGACTTGTTATCGTGCGTAGGAGTTTTGTTGGCTGAGTTAAGGACCAGTTGAGAGTCGAGTGCAGTTTTGGGAGATGATTAAGTTTTTAACATGTTAGCTAGGCTAGTTAGCCTAGAGCTGTTATTAATTCTATAATGAGTTAAAATGCTGTTATAGTTATAGTGTTAGTTATACTGTTTGTTGTCCTGCCTTTTTGTTTTCTAGAAATTGTTTGTTCTTATCACGACCTGTCACAGTTGTGTACGTTGTAGCTTAGATTGAGCTGCTTTTGGTCGGATTTTAACACCACCAGTTTTTAAGTCTTGGTTTTATAGAAAGTCTTTCCAACTGTTTTGTTGCTGTTTTTGAGGTTTGGACTTGTATCAGTATTTGTTTTAAATAAATAATCTAGCTTGAAAGTCATGTTTGTTGTCTTGAGGACTTGTTAGCTTTGAGAGCTTTGTTGAGGTCCTTGGGTCCCAGCGTTCGAGGGTGTGTCCGGGTTTTTTAGACAGGTTAACGTCTGTTTTGACTGACTGTTTATCATGGCTTGTTAGCTTGTTGGTTGGTCTAACAGTTTCAATGTCAACAGTTTGTAGCTGGTTCCAGGTTTGTTGTAGGACCTGTTAGCTTGACTGCAGCTCAGTCCTGACCTCCTCTTTCGTCCTTCTCCTCCTCCAGGTTCTGGAACATTCCCACCGTCCTCTGCACCTACGTAAAGGAGACTTTTACTCCTACCTGTCCCTGTCCTCACACGACAGTGACTGTGGTGAGGTCAGCCAGTGCTCCGAGGAGAAGAGCTCCACGCCGGCCCCCTACACCATCCCCACATACGTCTCCCCAACACAGGGCCTCCACAGTCCCAGCCCTGAACTCTTCACCAGCACCAACAGAAAGACAGCCGCCTCCCTCTCCCCTCAGTCCGCTCACTCTCCTCCGTCATCCGTCCCCCCCAGTCCTGACATCAGGGACGAGGAGACGCTGTTTGCAGCCTGCACAGAGGAGGTGTACCTCGGTCCTCCTCTCTGCTACAGCATGACGCTCACCAGGAAGTCTCGGTCGGCGTCCTACCCACCTGGACCTATGTCCAAACCAGTCGATGATCTAGCAGACTTGTCTCCTCCAGAGGAGTTCATCCCAGATCAGGAGCTCCTGTACTTCCAAGGATCCAGTCCCACAGTGAAGACAGAGGGGACACTGAGCTCCTCCTCTCCTCTGCTGCACCCCGCTCCGGGCTCCATTTCCTCCCCCGCTGCAGACTTCACCTGTGACGACCCTCCATCTTCACCCCCGGTGTCCCGGAGGCCAGTCCAGGACCTGCACCTGCTGCGTGATGTCACTGGAAGAGAAGTGGCAGCCGCTGAGAGTCGGCGGGAGGAGAGTCGTAATGAGGGGCCTCCTTATCTTAATCCCTGCCAACGTGTCGCCTCCTCCTCCACCTCTTCCTCCGCAGCCCAACGTTTGGCAGACACTAAAACGCTGGAATCCGATACGGACGCCGTAATGACCAAGATAAGTGTCTGCAGCTCGGCTACAAATCCCTCAAAAGAGCCGGCCGCCGCCACGCGTGCTAATCCCAAAATTAACTGCTCGCCGATGAGAGAGACAGATAGGGAGAAGGGGAGGAGAGGGAGGAGCAGCTCGCAGCAGGAGGTGAAGACGGTAAGTGCTCCCGATTCTGAACCTCACTAATCTCTCCTCCAGGTATTAGTCTGAGCCCAAACCTGAGTGGTGATGAATGTAAAACGAGGAGGAGCAGTGTTTGTGTCACTGACTGTCTGAAGACAGACGTGGGAGGTGTTAATGTTTACTCCCCCGTTTCCTCGTCTCCCCTGCCCCACCTCCCTCCTTTTTTCTCTTCTTCTCCTCAGGGATTATTGACAAACTCTTAACATTGTGTTAAGGTGACAGAACAATGACATAATTATTCTCCTCTCTGCTCCTCTCTTCCTCCTTCTCCACTTCTTATTTCTACTCCTTTCCTCATACTTTGCTCCTTTGTTCCTCTCCTCTTTCTTCCGTCCAGTAAACGGACTAGTTTACTGTTTCATCAGTGTAGTGATCTCCTCACTCCTCCCCCTGGGTCTCCTCTCATCATCACATTTGTTCCTCCTCTCTCTCCTCTGTTTTGTCAATTTGTCCTCCATCTTTCTCTCCCTCTTTTTCCATTCCTTCTTCTCTCCTCACTTCTTCTCCTCCTCTCCTGCTTTCCCCCCTTTCCTCCTTTTTTTCTCCTCCTCTTCTTAGTTTTTGCAGCCTCTGTGACACTTCAGGCTCCACTGATACATGACTGAACATCAGTACCGTCTTTAGTCTTCCTCCTCCTCTAGTCTTCCTCTTCTTATCCTCCTCCTCCTCCTTCCTTCCCTGAGGTTTTGAAGGCTCCACAGAACAGCTCTACTTTTCCACCCCTCCTTCGTTCTCCTCCTTCTATCCTCTGCTCCTCTAATCCCAGCCTCCTCAGCAGTTTGGGTTCGACAGAGCGACTCTGAGTCAGCTTTGATTAGGATTCATCAGCTGAGAGCGTCGCTCCTCGCTGAATTAGCTTCTTTCTGCTCCTCTTTCACTTTTCTATTTCCTCATGCAAATGACTTCTTATTTTCTCCTCCTCTGTTTATCATCTGCAACTGTGGTGAGGACAAGGAGGAGGAGGAGGAGGAAGAGGTGGAAGGAGAGCAGGAGATGCAGCCAGAGCTGAGGAGGTGCCTCCACTCCTGGCGTCCTGTCTGTCACTCAGTGGAACTTCATTCATTCCTGTTTACATTGAACTTCTGAGTCAGAGGCCGACGGCGACACAAACTGCTGCACAATTCACTTGTTCATCACTTTATCAAATTAAATAGAACAAAAAAGTTCAAGTTTTTCCTGTAAAAGAGAAGTGGCTTCAGTTTAAAACTGTCAGTAAATAAATGTCACTCCTGTAAGAGAGAGAAGAAAGGACCAAGGATGGAGGAATGAAGGGAACAGGGAAGGAAGGAAGATGATAGGAAAGGACCTGGACAAGGAGGAGAGAGGAGGAGCAAGGAAGGAAGGAAGGAAACAGGAAGTCAGGAGGAGTAGGAAATACAAACAGGCAGAGAGAGCAGGAAGCAGGAAGAGAAACCATTAAGGAAGTAATAGATTTGAAGGAAGCTAGAAAGGAGAGGAGGGGGTGAGGGAACAGGAGGTGAGGGAACAGGAGGCGAGGGAACAGGAGGTGAGGAGAGGAGGAGGTGAGGAGAGGAGGAGGCGAGGGAACAGGAGGCGAGGGAACAGGAGGTGAGGAGAGGAGGAGGGGAGGAGGAGGTGAGGGAACAGGGGGTGAGGGAACAGGAGGAGAGGAGAGGAGGAGGTGAGGGGAGGAGGAGGTGAGGGAACAGGGGGTGAGGGAACAGGAGGAGAGGAGGAGGTGAGGGAACAGGAGGTGAGGAGAGGAGGAGGTGAGGAGAGGAGGAGGTGAGGGAACAGGAACTTTTATCAATACATTTCATTTGTATTTATGTTTCCTCTCTTTGTTTGGTCTTTTTCCCAGATGCCTGTCAGTCATGAGACCGGAGCAGGGGCGGTGTGTGGGCGGAGTCAGCCCTCGGTGAGACACGCCCCCTCAAAGACGGGCAGCTTCAGTGTGAGTGACTGAGGGAGAAGCTGTGATCATGGTCATGTTTATTAAAATGACATCATTTTATTTTCTCAACCAAAATCAAAGACAAAGATCAAGACTCACCCTGTCTGTGTGTCTGTGTCTGTGTCTGTGTCTGTGTGTGTGTGTGTGTGTGTGTGTGTGTGAGAGTGTGTGTGTGTGTGTGTGTGTGTGTGAGAGTGTGTGTGTGTGTGTGTGTGTGTGTGAGTCTGTGTGTGTTTGTGTGGGTGTGTGTGATGTGGCCCGCCCTATGGGTGCCTCCAGGGCTCAGCAAAACCTTTTGCCCTCACAACATAAACACACACTGACACACACACACACACACACACACTCTATATAAATACACACAGACCCACAGACGGACACACTACAGACACACAGACACACACACCCCTGAGGGCACGGTATAAAAGTCCAGGTAGAAGCCCTGACAGCCCAACAGCTGCAGGTTAGACACACATGATGTTCACACACACACACACACACACACACACACACACACACACACACACATATGTAAGCCTGTGACAAAAAAGGACAAAACACACACATCATATCAGTGATGTGTACAGCTGGTCCTGACCCCCATGGCGTGCCCCAGTCTAGTCCACCTGTTCACACACACACACACACACACACGCGCGCAGGTGCAATTAAAGCAATGGTAAATGTGGCTCATGATGTGCTCTGTGACCCAGACAGCAGAAGGTCTGCAGAAAAACACACAAGAGTGTGTGTGTGTGTGTGTGTGTGTGTGTGGCAGAGGCAGATTAAAACAATCCCACAGACTTCATATTGAAGTGGAGATATAAAACCAAAGCCAAAAATCAATCAATAATCAATAAATGTCTCTCTTTCTTTCTCGTTCTCTCAGAGACTTCCTGTCCTCAGAGCTGGCACTTCCAGAATTCACCTGTAGGGGGAGCTGTCTGCAGCGGATCATCTTGTCTCTGGGTTTCTTTCCGTGGGTTCTTTTTTCTTCTCCTCCTGTTCTCGGGAACTCGCCCTTCCAGCTCCACCAACACCGACACCTGCAAACCCTGGAGAAGATGCGTCGGAGTTTACGATGCGTCGGAGTTTACGATGCGTTTCGTGGCGTTGACTTGTCCGGTCGTTTCTCTTCTACATTCAAATTTAAATGAACAGCTGTAGCATCGAGAGTATGAAAACAAGAAAGTTACAGACGTTTACACAACAAAAAGTGACAGTGGAAGCTGTCACCACCAGGTGGCGTCGATGAATGAGTCTAATCCCGTAGACAGGTGCAGATTGACGCAGTAAACCAGGCTTGAATGAGCTCACAGTCACATCTACATCTGTCTTACATTTTAGTTTCCAATGGAGCCTGTTTTAAAGGTTTGAAATATAACGGAGCAGCAGGTCAGCAGGTCAGCAGGTCAGCAGGTCATTTCCCAGCTGCCCTGATAGGAAAGTGTTTGTGCCTTCCCCTGTAGGACACTTGTATTTCTGCTGCCGTCCATTCCTCTGACCACGTCTCAGTCCAGGGTGGTCTTCAAAAATAAACGTGTACAAATATCGATCAGTCGTCCAGATTAGACGTGGACAATTCAAAATTATTACCTGTTGGCCAGTCTACATGTGGGCCACGTCTGACACTTCATCTGGGCCAGATACTGGTTGGTGTCTGGTCCAGAGACAGTGTCTCTGACTCATAGACCAAAGGCAGAGTTGGAGGTGGAGGAGATGAAGATGAGCTGAGATCTTCACTGGGAGAGACCAGGATGGACAGGATTAAACTGAGCAGATCAGAGGACAGTGAAGGAGGACAGGGTTGGAGATAAAGTCAGAGAGGAGAGGAGGAGGTGTTGAGGAGAGACAGTGAATATATCTGAAGGAGGGTGTTACAGAAGGAGCTGTCAGACAGAAGGAGCAGAGACCAGAGAGGATGCACAAGGTGGACATTAAGATGGTGGAGACAGAATACTGGGAGGTTTAGGATAATGATAAACTTTGGTGACCAGTCGAGAAGACTATGGATTTACCCCCACTAGTGGCCAAACATTGACACTGCTTCACTGTCAAATTCATTTTGATAGGTTGTTCTCCAGGATCTGTGAGATCTCCTGTGGTTTTTCGTGGTGTTTTTTGCACCGAAGCATCACTGAATGTAAACATTTGACCTGGCAGTTCTAAAATGAAGAGTCTCGTCCTGTGCAGGAGTTTTTCCAGATTATTAATGCTGCTTTTTGGAGAGTTATTTTTTTCATAAAATGACCCAAAAACTTTGGAATAATAACTCCAGCCATGAAGCCTCTGTGATCAGTCTGCACACATCGGTCAGTTGTAAAAGGAGACCCCACATGGTGACTGTAGCTCCTGCCAAGTCTCCACTGAACGAACCTTTGACACTACCCCAGGCTGAGAGATTGAAACCCTAACTCCCAAAATGAACAAAATACTTCCAGTTATAGGACAGAGAAAGGAGTCACTCCCCAAAGAACTTCATATTTAAAACTTCTAAGATAAGATTTCTATATGATTAACATTTAACACATGTTAAATGTTGAAGTTGGACATAGGCTGAGCAGGAGTTAGCTAACATTAGCAAAATACCAACATAATGATCTAACTTTAGCTTTAAACGTGGACATGGTGAGCTGCACAGCTGTATAGGACCACTCAAGTAAAGCTAGCTTCTAAAATATTAGCGATTGGCTAATGTTAGTGTTAGCAATAGTGCTAGTTTCAGACCACTCCTGTCAAGACAGGTAGCTTCAATATCCATCATAGCTTTGCTTGAAAATGTCCAGAAACAAATGGAAAATAGGGTTTAGCTAACGTTTGCAGAATAGCTCAGGTTATAAAAACTACAAACCAGACGAAAAACAAAGACCCAAAGAGCAGCAGAGTCACACCTTACCTTGTAGACCTGAAGAATAAAAAAACACTGACACTGAACAAACCTTTCCATGTTGAAGTTGCCTAATGTCTTGAGCAGTGTTTGGCTATCCTTAGCAAGTTAGCTTCAGAATGCCAGTGTTTTTATTTTTCCGACAGCTCTATCTAAAAATGACAAAATTCGATTTTTGTTTTTGAACTTTGGACTAAAAAGCAAACACCCTTAATAAAGTAAAATGAACAAATATTTCATCTATGCAACACGACCAAAGCTAGCAAACGCTGAAGTGTTGTTGTTGACGGTTTGATCACACCAACGTTTGTTGCCCCCATTGTTGATAATACTGCTGAACGTAAACTATGTTTTTTGGTTGTTTGTTTGTTTTTTTCTAGACAATGATTTTCTGTGAAGCAGGGTTTGGATATGTGTGTGTTTCCCTGTGTGTGTTTCTGTATGGGTGTGTGTGTGTGTGTAGGACAAGTTAGGGTTTGAAATCATTTGTGTGCCTTGCCTCTACTCTTAAGTACTGTTGTGGATTTGAAGAGCACTGTTTGCGACGTGAGCTGATGAAAATGTGAGACGACACAAATGAAGATGAACGTGAAGACGATGTGCGGCTCGTGTAAATAGTGTATGAAACGGTTTCATGAACCCGGAGTGAAGGACGCTTGTCGTTTGTCATTTATTTATGTCCTGTATGTGACCTGTGATGTGAAATATCTTTAATATCATTACGATGATGATTAGACATAAAGAGCTCGACTGCATGGATCCTGCTAACTACACTGTAAAACCAACTCTCAACAAATAAACACTTTATTGGAAAACACAAAACTGCTGCTCTTACTGTTACATTTTTTGTTAATTTAACTTTTTCTCCTAGCCTTATCTCATTATTGTTTAAATTAAATCCCATTTTACATGCCAGAGTCTATAGAGAAAATCAGCGATTTTTGTTTCTCACAGGGACACTGGAGTTACAGGTTAACTACTGCCTCATGTGGTCAGTCTCTGGAACTAAAATAATTCTAAAAGCATAATTTCAAACAATAGACGTTCCAAAATAACACATTTTAACTGACTAATGGCAGCAGAAGTGAGTCACCATACGTCTGCCATGGTGCAAAATCACTGATTTTCTCTATGGACTTTGGTATGGGAGAAAGAATGCTTTGCTTATCCTGAGTTTTCTGTTACAAATATTTAAAATATCTTCATGACATTCAAATCTATATTGTTACGTTGCTGAGATTTTTCTGTGCTGCCACAGCCTTTTTTTCTCAGGCTGCAGGCGGCGCTATCTGTGCTAATTATGTGACTTTATGTCATTAAAACTACAAGTGGCTTCATGGGATACAGCACGTCTGGAGTACGGTACTAGTAGTATATAATAGTACGATGATACTCTTCAAATACCTTCTTTTTCTGGTCTTCTTGTTATAATAGCTGCTCTCATGCTGACGATTTGGCCGTTATCAGACCAAAATAAAACAAGACTGAAATCACGTTTAGTTTTGGTGAGTACTCCTACAAAGTTTGTTAAAGTGAGGCTCTCAGGTGTTAAATACCCATCAGGTAAATCCTTCAGTTTTTTTTCTTTACCTGAGTTTCTTTGATCTTTAATATTTCCATCCTTCGACACCAACCTCTTCAGTAAACTCCTCAAAATCAAAGTGTTAAATCATCACACGTGATGCGTGCAGCCCTCAATCATCACAAATACACCGTTAGCTCCGTGTATTTGTTTTATCTTTGAAAGATTTATTTTTTTGCCCTTAATTAGACCTGTGTGTTTTCCTGCTGTGCTGACTCCAGGCAGCAGACGGGAAGATTTAACGCCCGCAGAGATGAAGTACAATTGAGAGCCGAGGGAGCTGATTGGATATGATGATAAACACACACTTTGAGGCAGTAAAAATAATGTTTACTTCATCAGACGAAGGTCAGTTTGTGGAATGCAGAAATGTTGGTAATGACATAGAGGAGCGACAGAGACAGAGGAGGAGGAGGAGGAGGAGGAAGAGGAGGAGAAATGACCATGATGTGGTGTTTACCTCACCCAAACGTAAAGAGAGAAAATCAATTTAGCTCTGATTACACACACACACACACACACACACACACACTCACACTCAGAATGGCCTTTACTTAAAGTGTATAAAATACTTGTTTTCAAATTTAGAAAAAAAGGGGAAAAGAAAACAAAATAACACACTCTATAAACCAATCACAGCAGCCGTCCCCAACTGTCCTTACACCAAAGACTGGTACAATCAACTGGTAGCACCACGTCGGTACTAGATCACCAGCCCACTGTGGCCCACTGTAGCCCACTGTAGCCCACTGT
>NC_024307.1:17324042-17336660 GCF_000523025.1 Cynoglossus semilaevis
ACTGTAGCCCACTGTAGTCCACTGTAGTCCACTGCAGCCCACTGTAGCCCACTGTAGCCCACTGAAACCCACTACATCCCAGTACTGAGCGACCTCAGACCCGGGGTTAGACCCCCTGCTGTACATGACAATTGTCCCCAGACAACTGAACTTTTCAGGGTCATATGGAGGTGGAGCCAATCCCAGCAGTCATCAGGTGAGGGCGGGGTTACACCCAGGACAGACCTCTGGTCCATCAGGGTCACAGGTCATTTAAAGGGGAACTATTGCCCTAACCCCTCCCCTCCCCCCCCACACACACACAAACGTCTGTAGTGGACCAGACACACCTGTGACCTTGTAGACTTCAAATCACTGATTGATTTGTAGTCACTGATTGATGGACTTTTGTTTGGCGTGCGATGACACATTTTACTGAAACTTTCTGTCCTTGAGTGCCTGCTGGTGGCCATGTTTTGAAGTGTGGTCCGTCCTCTGGTGCTCTCACTTCCTGCTTCAGATCATTTGATTTACATTATGTTGAAAGGTTTTAATGGAATTATTGATGCTTCCTGCAGCACTGGTGTGGGACTCAACCATCGACTGCTCCTGCAGATCTCCTGACGTTGGCAGATTTGGGATCAAATCCTCTCTGTCTTAGCAGTAACATTAAACTTTATAATTAATAACACTTAAGGTCAGTGGCTGTGAGCGCTGAGGCTCCGACTGATCCTCAGGGACAGGTGTTGAAGTCACAGCTTCACTGTCATCTCGGAGCATCCTCTGTTGCTGCTGCAGTTACTGCTGCTCCGTGACACTTCCTTCTGTCTGAAAAAAAGAATATAAACATAAAAACCCACTCCATATTAAAGCAAATTGCTTCCTGCGATTGTTGACCGTTTGCTCATTGTTTGCGTCGCCCTGCGGTCGGTTGGAGCCGTGACGCTGATTGTGGCTGAAGGGGCCTTCAGATGACTGATAAGCCCTGATGAATGAAAATGGAAATGCTTTTCAGCATTTTGCCTTTAAAGGGAAATCAAATATGGAGGCACCAGGAGGAGGAGGAGGAGCAGGAGCAAGTGGAGGAGGCGGTGTGAATATTTGCCTTTTTGCAATTAATAAGATATGTTCCATTTTTTTGTGGTCAGAAAAAATGGAAATGGCTTTTTAAGGTCGTAAAGGTCGAGCGCATCCAAGCATGGTGGCTTCGCAATTACTCTTCAGGCAGAGGGACGGGCTGACTGAGGGGGGAGGAGGAGGGCGCGGCGTCCGGCCGCGCATCGCCGCTCAAATTAACAAGACGGCCGTCGCCCGGTTGAAAAGATCACATGTGATTAACGTTACATCAGACAGACGGACAGACAGAGAGTTCAAATTATCTCCTCTCACACTGAGAAGTCGTTGGAAAAAAAGGGACAGAAATGCAGACGAGCAGATTAGAGAAGAGTTTTAAATGTCAGGAGTTTCACTGTCAAACTGCCACAAGGAGTCGTCTGATGATCTGACTCCAGACATCCCATCATCAACCTAGACCCAGGCACCGTGGCTCACACTTTAAGGCTGCGTTCACACTGCATTTTCACTTCCTATTTACATCCCACTAACATTATAGTTCAGATGTGACCTCCGTCAGACCCTCAGGCACAGAAGAAGACGGGACGTCACACGATCTTTACAGAAGTCAATATGAACACTACCAATTTGGAAGTTGGTACGTTTGATCACCCTGTCACCAATCCGAAGGTCTCCTCTGTCCCCACAGCTGTCGCAGACCTCACTCCAGTGTTCGTCCTCTTAAACCCAGACCTCTGGAGGGAGAATACACAGTGTCAGCTTCCCTGATGCCACCTCACATGTGACTGGTGACATCTGTCCCACTTCATTTGAAATGTGTCAAACAAAGTGTGTTCACACTGTGGAACACACTGTATATCTGATGTAGAAACTCACTGGGTTTGTGCTGTTCTTGCTGTCTTTAAAAGTCAGATTTGTTTCATATATTGAGACAAACATTCACACTAACATTCACACTAACATCCACATCTACGGTCAGATCAGAGTGAAAAATTGATCTAATCTCCCAGCTGCATGTGTTTTAGACCCCATGACCCCCCCCTTTTCCACCACCCTCACACACACAGTGAGAAAATGAGACCTCCAACCAGAAAGACTGGGAATCAAACCAATGACTTTCATCATGTAAGTCAGGAGCACCGACACTCTCCCACCGTGTGGACTGACTCCAACTAACCATCCCAAATAACAGTTCCTAAAGTCTCACATCTGGATTGTCGAAGATCTCATTTTCAACTGGAACTTTTCATAGACTCCTGCAGGTCTTTGTTGAACCTGCTGCAGACTTGAGGACGTGTGACTTCTTTAACTTCTTCTTCTTCTGCGTCAGAATGCAATCTGTGCTCAGCCAAACACTGTGAATGAAAGTTTCATTTAAAAAGTATTTGTGTTATTAGAATCCTCCCAGGAGCTGATGTGTTTTAAACCTTTGTGTAGGAGTGGAATGAAAATGACACTACACACCCACACACACACACACACACACACACACACACAAAGAAACACCTTTTAAAGTCAGTAATGATGTCGCTGTTGCGCTGAGGAAAAGCTTTGACGTTCCTTCCTTCATTTTCCTTCATTCTCCTCCCTGATGAGCACAACCCCCCTCTCCCCCCCCCCCCCCCTCCTCCCCACATCATCATCTCCAGCAGCAGCAGCAGCAGCAGCAGCAGCAGCGACAGCAGCGTCACTGTAATGTTGTTCAGTCGGGGGACCAGAGGAGAAAATGGAAGTGCAGATTGAAAACAGATTTGTGTGGAGCTGATCCTACATTAGTGGATGTATATAATAACAGGCAGAAGTCATCAAGGTGTGTTCTCCACAGCTGCTGATCCATCCACGGCCTGACATGTGGCAGATGAGAAAAGGAGCCGCACTTTTTACAAGCTGCAGGTGTCTCTAAGTGTGACTTTAACCCTTACAGTCATGTGAGGGTAAACAAACCTGAAGATCTGACCGTGGTTGAGTCAGAGCAGGACATGACATCCGTGGGATTTTGGTTTCTCACATGTCCCTGTTGAAGAAGGCCTTAGATCAGACCTGGGCAAACTACGGCCCGAGGGCCGGATGTGGCCCATTTGGCGTTTTGATCCGGCCCTCCAAACTTGTCCATTATACTATTAATTCCTATTATCGTTATACTTCTGACTTTTCCCTGCAATGCCCACAGTTCCCCAGTAGGTAGCGTAGAAAAAGCTTTAAGCATTTTAGTCTTTATACCTGACTTTTACATGTCATATTCTTACTTTACTTCATCTATCTGCTCCTGATACGACCAGGTCTTGGTACCACTTTGTAAAGTCAAGTCAGGTTAAATTGTTTTCATTGAAAACATTCTCAGTCCACCACAGTGCTGTACTAATTCAAACAGGCTCAAACATTAAACAACAGAGCAAATAAAAAAGTCACCATGGTGACACCTGAAGGGAGGGTGACAAAGTGATGATTACCTGTAAATAAAAGACTACTGTTTTAAAATGTAGTGAACTATTTTTTATTATTTACTTAACTGCATTATTTAACTGCAGTGCACACTCCAGTCCAGTAGGTGGTGGAAAGGCATCATACATCAGAGGTGCCAAAGCCATTGCAATTCAGAGAGAAGAAGAAATGCTAATGTTTGCAGGTGTGGAGGGAAATAAGGAGAAACATCTTCATTGTCTTCCTTGTTTCTGGAGAAATGTTTTTTTGTTTCAGTTTGAAGTTGAAAAAACAACCAAAAGAAAAAAAGAAGGATTATGAAAGAAAAGGAAATAATGAGGAAGAGTTGAAAGTGAGGAGGAGTGAACAGGTAAGGTTGAAGCTAGTTTCTCCATTTTATCACTGAACTTGGTGGATATTTTTGAATCATTAATTAGTTTGATTTGGTTCTGATTTTTTATTGGCTTATTTGAGGCTGTTGTTGGCTCCTCGTGTGTTGGTCATTGATTTGTGGCTGTAGCCACAGCAGGCAGTATAGTTGTCTCAAACCTGAAGGGTTGTTTGTTGGTGGATGTATGCTAACTCCCAGGTAGCTGGCATACTCTGTACTACATGATGTAGTACAGTATGAAGTGGTCGGTTGTTTTCTTTACTTCAGGTTTCCATCGACTTATCATTAGCTATTTTACATGTGATGTGTTTGTTTTAGCTACTACTTTAGCATACTTTTAGATTGTTAGCTTAGCTGTTGGTTTGTATTTAACTGGACAATATTGTTGTCATGCTGCTAACTTTATCATCTCATTGTCGTATTGTTAGCATGTTTGTCTTGGAGATTCCATAGCCACGTATGTAAAAACAACAGTTTTATTTTTAACATTACACACTTTTGTTTTTACATTTTAGCACATTAGCATGTTAGCCTGACCATAGCTCATTATTCACCTTTATTCCATTACCATTATTCAGACCAGATCAGGTCATGTGCCTCAGCAGGTTTTATGAGAATATTTTTCAGGCCAACAACTTTCTGTGTCCAGTTTTCTTCTGGAATGTTCCCTGTTACTTGAGTAATTTTGAAAATGATGATAAAATGCTTTTATCTTTTTCTCTGTACTGTTACAGTAAAAAATGTTTTTATATTATTTACATTATTTTTTTTGTCTTGCAGATTAGAGGTAAAATTATCTGGTTTCTGCAGGTGATAAATCACAATTCTTTTTTCGTTATATGTTCAGTCACTGGGTCTATAAAATTTAGAGAATTCTGTTCTGATTTCAAATTTTATTTATTGGGTTTGTCTGCAACATTAGCTTACCGCCAGAGGAAATAAATAGCTGAATATTTTTATATTTAAGAAGGTGATGTTTTAGAACTTGTTAAATTGATCATCAAGAATAACTGAGGACCAATATAATTATTTTTTTATTTTTATGGTTTCCACCATTGACTCATAGTATGTGACATTCAAACCTGTCTGTTGGTCTGTTTTTCTTTTGTTGGCAGTTCTTTCCTTTATGTCATATTCATCTTTTTCCCTTCTTTGACATAAACATAGACAGTATACATCAGTATGAAGTGACTCCATTAACAGTGATGGCGCTCTAATGGCCATGTGGGAGCGTGCTTTTAATATGGAGTCATCAAATTTTGGCCTGATTACATTTTCCCATCGAAATGAATTTAAGAAACAATTTAAAAGAAGATGCTGAGATGCACTCAGACGACAGAGAGCGTCACATTCAACCGTCGATGATGTCAGCATCAGACGGTGACCTTAATCAGTCAGTCATATATGGAACACAGTGTGTGCGTTTGGGGGAAAAAGAGGAGATAAAGTTGACGTCTGTGCTGCCTGTTATCTAAAGTTGGAGTGTGTGTGTGTGTGTTTGTGTGTGTCCTCAAACTGCTCCATCTGTAATTCCTGGTAGCAGTTAATTCATCATCTGTGCCGAGGCGTGCTGGCGTCCGCAGGCGTTTAGGACTAATATTTCAGCTCCCATTACGCAGGCAGATCTCAGAGCCCGGACTCCAGCGCAGCCTCTGACCTCAGCCCAGGGATTCTCAGCCTGACCCCATCCATCAACACGCAGGAAGGGGAAATATTAAGAGGCTAACATTATTAGTTTGATTACAGCACAGAGAGATCCAGCTGTCATCTTTAGAAAATGGTCTGGGTCGCAGTGATTGTAGCTGGACGTGTGTCCACTGCACCAGACTGTCTGTCTGTCTGTCTGTCCATCTGTCTGTCTGTCTGTCCATCTGGACAAATGTAGGGAACATTCTTCTGTCCAGTGGTTCTCAAACTGTGGTACGCATACCACCAGTGGTACGTGAGCACTCTCTAGTGGTACGTGGGGGAAATTCATATTTTCACATTTACATTTTAAATTGAATAAATCTGAAACATACCATGTACAATTAATACAACATTTAAACATAAATATCTTTCTAAACACCTCTCCTGTGGTGGAAGCTAACAGTGAAGGTGATCAGTGTTCATCTCAGGTGGTACAGAGTAGAAAAAGTTGGAGAACCACTGCTGCATTCTTTAAGCAGGAGCTGATCTTGGATCAGTGTCTGCTCTGTTCAATGACAGCTACTGGTCTGTGAAGGATTAAATTAGACTAGATTAGACCAGATTAGATTAGATTGTATTAAATGTATTGATGCCACACTGGGGAAACTGAAACTCGTACAGTCCTTTTTAAAACCGGTCATTTAAATGGAATTCTTTTTTAAAACTTGAGCCGAACAAACAGGACCGTTATAGAAATGTGGAAGAAGAAAAGTCTAGAACAGACCTATTCTGTCTGTCCAGTGCTGCTCCACTGAAGCTGAGCTTCAACGTGGTTTAATACGCTTCACTGATTCACCTTTATATCAACATTCTTAACTCATTTGCTTTTTAAAAAAAATATCCTGCTACACTTGATTATCTTAACTCATTTGCTTTTTTAAAAAAATATCCTGCTACACTTTATTACATTGGGACCTGGGAGAGAGAGAGAGAGAGACACAGAGATAGAGATAGAGAGAGATCACTGCTGCTGTGGCCGTGTTTCTGACCGATGTTCAACCAACACTGAAGAAAAAAAGACAAAAGTCTGACCTCAGTAGGAGATTGTGTATGTGTGTGTGTGTGTGTTTGTGTGTGGGGGGGGGGTTACATATATAAGGGTGTTAGACGCTCACATCAAATAGATTTAAACTGATTTTTGGACATAGTGTCCACCCTGAGGACAGACTGCTGTATTTGTCTGTGTCTGTATCATAGCAGGGGCCCACTGTGGTCACAGAAATGTTTACTGCTGCTGGACTGTAATCGCAGCAACACAAATACACACTGTGTGTGTGTGTGTGTGTGTGTGTGTGTCCTGAGGGATAACAGCAGGTTGACTGTCCTGATTCTGTCTGCTGTATTTTACCTGGTCACAGCTCACTAATACAACCACTACAGGGTCAGTAATGTATACACACACACACATACACACTGACCCACACACACACACTGACACACACATGCACACACTCCCCTATAAAGCTCAAACACACTCACTGCAGAGCTAAATGCATATTATGTCAAATGTATAATGCATGTGCACATCATGAGTTTGTGACCCAATGAGGAAAACACACACACAGGTACACACACACACACACACACCCACACACTCCTAATTCCATAAGGGGGTCCAGCATGTCTCCCATGAAACCTCAAGTCCAATTCATTTGATTTCATTACACAGTGAGAGACGGAGGGTTAGCGAGGCAGTGAGAGTAAGAGGTAGAGGGAGAGAGAAACACAGGCAAACTGCATTGTGGGTAAGCGTTTTCATTAGAAGTTGCTGCTTAGAGCTGCGATCCAATTTAGTGTGTGGGCTGTCAGGGTGGCAAGTGGAGTGAGTGTGTGTGTGTGTGTGTGTGTGTGTGTGTTCATTGGTCTTTAATCAGCTCAATTGGGAGCTTTTATTAGTGCACAGCCTTGTTTCTCAGGACGGAGGAGCAGAGCAGGTTATTAGCAGCTCAGAAAGTCCAGACCTGCTCCTGCCGGGACTTTAAACCAAGTTCCACCACAGGGTGAAATATTGAAAATGTGTCTGTGTGTGCGCGCAGCTCAATGAAGAGGAGAAAGGAGAAGAGAGGAGCGAGGAGCGGCAGAAACCGGAGTCCAGAGTTTGTAGTTTAATTCCCTGTGCTCCCTGAGTGTCAGGAAGCAAATGAGAGTTAAGGAGGAAGATGTAAACAAGCGTGAACGGTGTAGAAGGAGGTGATGCTAAAGGATGATAGGAAATCAACAGTTGGCTTTTTATGGTGAAAAGTTTACAAAGTCTGCCTAGACTTTACAGAGGTGTTCCCAAACCCTGGTTTATGGCCTGTAAATGTGTCACAGGAAACTTTGTTGGGGGTAAAATCTTGTTCAGGGTTAATCATGACTCGTGGCAGGTTGTTTGTAGAAAATGTACCTCACTGTACCATACCATACCGTACCATATGATACTGTACCGTACCAAACCATTTAAGCTGTTTTCTTGTTAGCTTTTCATCTTTTGTGCTCCATTGAACTGTAGCCATTTTTGTTTTGGAACAGATTTGAGTTTTTCCATCGTCAACGTCAGTCTAGTCATAAATCTAGTCTAGTTTAAGCTCAACACATCATTTTTTGAAGTAATTGCCCCGTTGTGACAAGACTTTTTCTCAGCTTCCTTTGTGCTAACTTTATGGCTGTGGAAAGTTCTGGGCCTTCGTCGGTGTCAGCAGGCAGTGCTGAGGCTCTAACATGTCGTGATTTAGGATGCTGGTTTGAAGCTTTCTCCCAACCTCTTCTAATTTAGTTTGATTTAAAGAATAAAAAAAGAATTTCCAATTTGCCAACTGACGTCTGTAGCTCTACCACAGTGACACAGAGTGACCAAAGGAGGCAGCAGTGGACCAGCAGCTCCTGCGTCTCTGTGAGCTAAAATCACTGAGTTTCTCTGTACGGTTCTGTGTGGGAGAGTCAGTGTATCAGAGGGTGAGAGAGGGTGAGGAAGAGAGAGGCTGTAAATGAGTCTGTTTTATTAAGATAAAAGTACTGTGTTATTGTATTACTGCGTGGGGTCCTTCATCATCGTTCCTTCCTTCTTTCCTTCTCTTCTTCCTCCTTCCTTGAGTGTTTTCCTCTTCATCCCCTTCCTTCCACTGTTTCATCCCACATTTTTATTCTTCAACATCTTGAACCTTTAAAATCATTTTGTTTTTCTTCTTCGTTCCTATTTATCTTTTCCATCTTTGCTTTCTTTTGTTTTATTGCATTCTTTCTTGTCTTTTTTTTTTTAGAAATTGAGATGCTAAATTTTTGAAACTAAACATTATTACATTATTTAGAAATTCAATTCAAAGTTTTCCGAGCGTGTTTTTCCATTTTGACAGTTTTCCGTTTGAAACTCCAGACTCTCACAATGAACAACAATGAACAGAAATGAACTGTGTGTTTCTGATGGAGCTGGTTTGGTCAACCTGTGTGCGCAAACACACACACACACACAGGGTCTACTCACAGAACACACACACACACACACACTGGGTCTACTCACACGCATACCGACACACACTGCGCTGCAGCAGCATCTCTCTCTCTCTCTTTCTCTCTCTCTCTATCCCTCTCTCTCCCTTCCTCCTCCCCTCTCCTCCTCTCTCTCACGGTCACACTCACGGAGCAGCACCGGGCAGAGCGGACACACAGCAGACACGCAGCAGCAGCAGCTTTGACCGGAGGAGCTCATGTCTCTCTGAGGAGGACAACCGTTGGCTGAGTCCGTCTGAGATCCATACGACGACCGGGACAAGCAGAGGAGAAAAGACAGAACCGATAGAACCAGAAGAACCAGAAGAACCAGAAGAAGACCCCGGGACGCCGAAGTACCTGCACCCGGGAGACGAGAGCTCGGAGGCGGCTGATCGGTGTCCTCTCACCGCTGAGATCATCAGCTCTCACACTCATCCAGTTAATTCCATTGATCCCAGTCTCTCATTGATTGTCTTTTTGATGAGGACAGAGAGCGCGCGCAACCAGGAGACACCGGGACAATGATCCGGACCCTGATCCGCACAGAGGTGATCTGTGCCGGATAGAACCCATCACTGACACCGACAGAAAAGAACAAAACAGTAAATAAATCACGTCTACTTTCCCTTGCTCCATTGATCCTCTTCAGTTATTGATCCGCTGATTGATTGGCGTCTGTTGGTTTTGCGCACGAACTGCACCGCGGGACCATGAACCGGACTGCGCTGCTCAGAGTGACCTGAGAGCAGAAAAAAGGAACAAAAACCAAATAAAAGAAGCCTGTTTTCTTTGTATCTGTTTCAAAGTCAATACCAGCATCGATCCCAGTGATCAGTGACTGATCGGAGGAGAAGGAACAGTCGGAGCAGCCGCGCACTAAAGACGCACCGGAGCGCGGACCATGATCAGGATCTTCCCGGATTTCAGCGTCCAGGTGACGGCGGCGGCGTCCGGAGGGGCCGGGGCTGGAGCTGGAGGAGGCGGAGGAGGAGCAGGCGGAGGCGGGGGAATGCTGACAGGACCCCCGGTGGGTCGAGTCCCGGTGCCGGTCCCCGGAGCCACGAACGGGAGCCCGCAGAGTGTAGCGGGACTCGGCGCTTATCAGCAAAGGTACGAGGAACGACCTGTAGCTCCGAGAGTGATAGAGTGATAGTGAACACAGAAAAGAAAGTCAAAGTTTAAAGCTGTAGTTTATATTTTTAAGTCAATATTTAATCACTGATAGTTTGTTTTATTTGATTTTCTTCTCGGATCCTCTTCTAAGATCTTTTGGATTCTTTTTTCATTGGTTTTCTCTGTCGTGACACAGTTGGACGTCTCTGACTCACTGAGAATCTGTGGAATTCAATAAATATGATTTCATTTTTAATTCTAAAACGATTCTTAGAGCTCACATCAACTCACACCAAACCTCTTCAGACCTTAGACAACGTTAAATCGTCTCCTCTTCTTCACTTCTTCGTCTTCATCTAACCCTGGACAGGCAGTGTGTGATTATTGCCAAACGTTGCTGAGACGTTGCATAAAACGTTGATTTCTATTTGAGGCAGATTCGTTTTTAGAGTGAAGAACTGTTGCCTCTTTTGAGTTGTGTTTTAGATCAATATATTTGCTGACATTTTCAGGCACTGAGCAGAAAAAGTTGTCTTTTAGATCAATATATTTGCTTATATATTTTATTTTCAGGCACTGAGCAGAAAATCTGTGTGTGAAAATGAAGAAAGTGAGATTTGGATGAATGAAGATGTTTGTTTTAGAGGAAGAAGAAAAAAGGGGCCTCCGAGTGGTTTTTAGGAGGCTGCCAGTCCTGGGTATGAACCTGTTCTCTGTGTCCACCGACTTCCTCCTCCGTCCTCTCTGAGACGGAGTGATGAACACCCTCCTGTCCACAGCTCAGTGCTGTTGTTTTTTCTAATCATCTGGAGCGGTCGGGGGGCTACAACACACACACTTTGAAGGGGGGAAACTCTGCATGTTGGGGCAGTAGTGTGTTTGTGTGTGTGTGTGTTTTTGAGAGCGAGCGAGAGAGTGTGTAGTTTCGAAGCTGCAGGGAGCAAACAGGACGTAAATCAGATCCAGGGGGCCTCATTCTGAGGGTCCGGGGGCCTCTACAGCAACAAATACGAGAGCGAATAGGAAGAGCGTATTGTTATTTAAAGCAGCTCACACACACTCACACACACTAGTGCCATAAGAGTTTATTCCTGTCCTTAGACCCTGCATTAACTCCAACCTGACACAAACCACATCAGTGTCCACATCAGTGTCCAATCTTAATCTAATTCTTCATCCATCGTTTAACCCTGACCCCAGAAATGACGTTCCACCTCCACAGAACCCTGGTTTACACCAGTTGTCCTTCAAAACTATGAAAGTGAAACATTTCAGTGAAATTAGTGGACATAAAATCAGGAGTTAGGACGGACTATGTGACGTCTGAATAACTCCAAGCCTGACGCGACCCGTAGAACCAGCACCAATAACTGAGGGTTAAATGACACCCACAGATGTTAGTACCTCATCATATTTACATTTCTGCTCCCCAAAGGAACTGGAGACATTTTAAAGATGCATCGGTGTTAGAGATGACCAATCATCAACTGTCTAATCCAGTCAGGATTATCGTCACCTCCACATGTAGCAGCCCAAATATTTTACAGCCTACTTCCGTTCCTCAGCGGTGGATCGAGCAGCTCTGTACGTGCCGCTGTGATCCAACCCCATTTAACCAGGCTTATGAATAGAACCAGGTGGAAACGGACTGAAAGGTTGGGTGTCTCCCTCTGTAACTTTGGGCCGCATCCCAAACCTTTTCAGTTGGAATATGAACCCGTTTGTCCACTGACCTGTTGTCACTGTTGCTTCAGGCGATTGCTGATAAAAATCTATCTTTGAATCTCTTATTTTTGAGAATTTAAGTAGAACACTGTAAAAAGTGCGGGATCATTTATCTTGTTTTTGAGTCCAGAGCCAGTCAGGTACATCACAGTGCCTCAATGACATTTTGGGAAAAGGCCAAAGCTGTCCGGCTTTGTAAAGGTGAAGTTCAACAAGCTGCAGAGTCTGCTCTGGTCCTTTGTGGACCAAACAGGACTTTCATCCAGGATCAGGAGTCGGCTCTCCTCATCTTTCTTGCCACGTCTTTCTCCTTCTCCTCCTCCACATGTCATGTTTCCCCTAGCAAACAGCTGGGAGCTAATATGTTTATACATTACGCTCCATTATCCACGTCGCCTCCGTTTGACTGCTCACAGTAAGCAGAGCTGCAGCGCAGAGACAGCAGCAGCCGAGGGAAGGGTTCCCTGACGCTGGACCAGGTGAACAAAACCTGGTGTTTAAATGAAACAGAATAACGACATGGTTTTCTGATGGTTTTTAAACTGCGTCAGTGCAGGTCCAGGTCTGTAGGTCGATCCTGCTGCAGCCGTCCAGGAGTTTTCACCTTAGATTTCTCCGGTTTATTTTTGTTAATTGTAAATAGACTTGCACTGATTTTTAAAAAGTCTTTTTTTTTTTTATCAGACGTACGTCTTCTGTAAATGACTGCGTCTGACGCTGAACACGACCGCCCGGTTTTTCAGTTGACTCCATGGTTT
>NC_024307.1:17336686-17344644 GCF_000523025.1 Cynoglossus semilaevis
GCAGCAGCAGCAGCAGCAGCAGCAGCAGCCGAAGGCTTTTACTTTAACTGATGCTGAATCATTTGACAGAGATGACATCTTGTGTCCAGACCACAGAGTACATTTTACTAGTTTTACTACTGCCCCTAAATCCTGTATTGTGATTCTTTCAAACTGAACAGAACACAAGCATCAGTTTCTTCTCCTTTCGTTTTTTTGGTTTTACAAGTTTTTATTTGTTTGAATCCACTTTTCAAGCATAAAAAGATGAAAAAGCTTTGACCAGAGTGTAGTTTATAATTTTTAAACATTATTATTATTTTCTGTAATATTAGGTAATTTCATAAATAGGAAATTAAGGTAAATATTTACATGTAAATCACTGCATCGTCTCTAAAACTAAACATACTTTAGTTTTGGCAAACTCCAGCAGTAAAAGGCTCCACTATCCAGACTTTTTATTAGGCAAATATTCATGAACAAATTCCAATATAGAATCACTCGTTTTATGTTAAAAAATTTAGAACTATAAATCACTGCATCGTCGGTCAAATGTTTAAATGCTTCAGAAAGGAAGTCATATTTGAAATAGATTTAAGCATTTTTCCCCCTTAATTTTATATTATTTGTGAATATCAAATAATTTCAAACTTTATCGAGTTACAGACAGCTACTTTTTAACTTTTTTTTCATTCCACCACATATGAAACAAATTTTACTGTTTAGAGTTCAAACTTGAAATTTAAGTCCTGCTTTAATTTCACAAAAAGATTAAGGAAAAAAATCCTTACTCGACAGTAAACTTGCAAGTAAGCAATTTCTAGAAGTAACTTCACAGCAGGACATCACTGCATCGTCTGTCAAACTAACCACACTGTTGCGTTCAAAGGCGGCTGAACTTGACTATCTAGAAACAAATGGAAAAAAACATGGAAATGTATTTTTAGTATAAATCCACAACAGTATCTTTATCTGTGGAGCAGACTATAAAAAACATCTTATTTTTTTATCAAGTTGATGCCTTTTTTTCCCCTTTTTATTTTTACCAACAGAATAAACAGTAACCTCAGATTTACAGCGATAAATCATGGCATCATCTGCAAAACATTTCACAACAAAAAAAGGCGTGTCTTTTGACTGCTCAAAGTTTTTGCCCCCAGTTATTTAATCCTGCCTCTGTATATTTAATCTTTTGCTTTTCTGAAAGTTTTTTTTTTTTAATTTGGCTTTGCCCTAAATTAACTTGCCCTAAAGGTCAAAACTGTGACCTTTACACAGTGGGTTTTTATTTAAAAAAACCTGAACGTTTCTACCATTTTTCATTTGTCACAAATCTCCTGTGTGAATGAAGCAGTAAAATCTGCATCAGTGATACTAGAAACGACATGTCAACACTTGGCTCTAGACTAAAGAACGTTCACACGTCTGTCGATCGACAAATTTGTCATTATCCGCAGGTCAACGTTCCCCTCCTTCCTCCTCCTTCCCCTTAATTTCCTGTCGCAGCATCAGCAATAGGGGTGGCGGCAGCAGCAGCAGCAGCGGCAGCGGCGGCGGTGGTGTCCGTAAACCCCGTGTTTGCGTAGAGAATACCCAGCATGCCTTTGACCTTGACAGGTCATTGGTGTATATGTGTGTGTGTCAAGGCAGCTTTCAGGTTGAGCAGAGCTGGAGGTTAATCACACCAACACTGAGCTCACAGAGGATTATACAGATAAAAAAAGAGATAAAAAGAAAGAAAATTTAAATAAAAATTGAAGTGGGAATAAAACAGGAGGAGAAGGAGAAGCAGGTGGCGGTGGAGGATAATGAGGTGTCGCTGATGTGGTGCAAACATCAAAACCTGTGGAGATGGGAAATAAATTTTAGTGCCAGTGAAACATTAAAAACGGAGCAGCAGGCTGTGGTTTTTGATTTAATGGTTCTGTTCCAAAATCCTGAAAAGTGTGATTTTTTTTATTTGAGTTTATTTGATTATTTTATGCCAAAAACGACACAGATGAGGAGTCAGATCCCCTCAGCCAGAGGTGTGAGTGAGACGTTTGCTGTGATGTGTTTATTACTGTGACAGTGGAGAAGGTGGAGGAGAAGGAAGGCTAATAAATCACCCATCATCCTTTGGTGCACGCTGTTTTAGCGCATTTAAATCTGGCAACAAAGCAGGAATAATGTTATAAATAATAGAAATATCAATGAGGATAAATACTGAGGATCTGGATTACAGTGGGAACAACAACAACAGCAGCAGCGGCGGCGTCGGCCCTGTCGGCGGTACACGCGACCTCCCGTCGTACAGGAAGAGAGGGAGATTTAAATAACGCACGCAAACGCACACGCACGCACGCACGCAAACTCCAACTGCAACTGAGCCGCGGTGTCGCGCCATACGAGGAGGAAAACAGCGGAGATGTTCGCTGCTGTTTCTCTGGTTCCTTCTCCTCCTGTTATCAGGGAAGAAGCACAGAGGCTGTAGCCGCACCGAGACGCTCCCAGGCGGGGGACCTTCACCGCGACTCACCGCTGCAGCGGCGGAGCGGATGGAAAGATGTGACGCGCCTGTTTTTTGGGGGGATTTTTTTTTCTCTCCTCCTTTCTCTCCTCCCATTTCTCTCTCTGGAACGCATGCAGGAGATTCCAGTGTCCACACAGGCACACACACATTTACACACACAGGCTGAGAACAGCTGAGAGACACAGCGGGGATCAGAGAGGATCCAGCCCGGCTTCCCCTCACTCTGCTCAGCATGGCTGAGCTGCTGCAGCCCGCTGTCTGCCGCCTGTTGTTTCCACGCTCCTGAAGAGAAGGAGGAGGAGGAGGAGGAGGAGGAAGAGCAAGAGAAGGAGGAGACGGAAAACATCACATCACGCACGGTCAAAATCACACGCACAAACACACACACTCCTGACGTTCCCACACACACGGACACGGACATGGCTTTGTCTTAACACGCCGACCATGACGCATTGCTGTCAGGGCGCAGCGCAGCAGCGGCAGTGCCGCCGCCAACGCGGCACGGCGTGCAAGTAGACGCGCGGCGGAGCGGCAGAAGCAGGAGAAGAGAGAGAAGGTGGCGGTGGAGGAGGAGGCGGAGGAGGTGAAAGTCAGGGAGAAATAAATTGTTGCAGGAAGATGGCGCCCACCAAGCCCAGCATCCAGCAGCAGGACCCGACACGGAGAGAACGGTAACCCGGGCTCGGATTGGAGACACGCACACGGACACACGCACGTCCTTCCAGCATGCTCACACACACACACACACACACACACACATTGCCACCGCCTCACTGTGCTGTGGTTCGGTCTCGAGGTGTCACTGGAGAGTGGAGCTTGTGCGTGCACGTGCGTGTGTGGGTAACAGGTCGCTGTCTGCAAATTACCTCGCCGTGTCTCTCTCAATCTCTCGTGTGGGTGATTGGCAGCGTGTGCGCGTGCATGAACACACGCCGTTTGCGCGTGTGCACGTGTGGAAGCCATATGCAGCGTGTTGACGCTTTGAGGTGTGTTCGAGGAAATCCATGTGCAGCCAAGTATGATGGCGTGTGTGCGCGTGCGTGCAGGTCAGAGTGAGGAGACCCGGACATGACCTCAGAGCTGGTTCACTGACTCTCATCATCATCATCATCATCATTATTATTGTTATTGTTAGAGTTGGTGAGGAGGCTTTTAGGAGCAGCACATGAATCAACTGGTGGAGGTTCATTCTATTCTGTTCTGTTCTATTCTGTTCTGTTCTATTCTGTTCTGCACCCATGAGTCACACAGTCTGCTCACCTGTTGACTGAAAGGCTCGTTTTTATTTCCCTCCAAATATTTACACTTGAATAAAGTTAAATTAATGAGGTGTTGTTGTTGTGCCTTCACTCTGAACTGTCTCCACTGGATTTAAATGAATCTGTTTGTGTTTCTGTGTTTCTGTGTGAGAGACAGTTGCTGCACAGTCATTGTAGTTTCAGTCTATTCTGTTCTGTTGACGTTTGAATCAGTGAGAACAGTCGTCACCTTCATGTCCATCCTGCTGCTGAACTGAACAGTGTTTTGGGCCTGTAAAAGCAACATGATGCGTTTAAGGACTTGAGGATTTGTGGGGAGCTGACGTGCAAACCAGTGTGTGTGTGTGTGTGTGATAGGTTGATGTGGAATTTAAATCTGTTCCATTTGGGTAAAAAAGTTTGTATTTAATCCGCTTTATCTTCACTTAGTTTTGAATATTTAAACGACACATCTGCAGTTTCTGCATTGACTGTGATGTTTCTGTTTCACCATCACTTGTTTGTTATTCTCATATAATATTGAGTTTGATTTTAAACAGTCATTTTCTTGTTGTTGCCTTAACTCATGTTAAGGTAACATGTCCTCCAGGTAAACACACACACACACACACACACACACAGGTCAGCTGTGTTCCACAGAACACTAAACCCCTATGAACGAGAATGGAATCAGTTATTTCTCGTATTTGAAAGTGTTTTTCTTTCACCAACTCTCTGCTAATTTGTGAACCTTGGTCTTAGACGTTGATGGAAACCTCTGATGGTGAGTTAGTTTATCAGCCCAGGAGGATGAGTTCTGCCCTCAGTCAGTCGCAGGTCCCGGGTCAAAGCGGAGCAGCAGCTCAGCATCAGGTTATTTGCATATGTGTGCTGTTGAAGAGCAGAGAGGTTAAAGGTCAAATGTATAAAGATGAAATTAGACTTCACAGCTGTCCAGTTGGTCCAACCGTGATCAGCTGAGAGGAAGAAGAGTTCACACACTTTTATACTGGGATTTCATTGCTGCTGTTCCTGAAATGTCATCACTGTGAACGCAGGAAATCTGAATGATTTATACATCGCTCCTACAGGAAAACATGGTTTTCTAAATAAACCAATTGGCCAACATTAAAACGTTTACTCGACTGCAATGAAACATTATTTTGAATTCAATCTTCAGGAGTCTATCTCATATCGAGCCTGTTTCCGAGTGGATAAAAGATTGAACTTAACGGGTTAATTGAGGTTTGCTGGTTTGAATCCTGACCTTGGGAGGAAGGTGACGAGTTGAGCCAGCATCAAAATCCCAGTGGCCCACTGCTCCTGTTTCATCTATATGTGAAGTCCTTAAGACGATATTGTTATCGATATTGGTTTCTGAGGTTTGCCAGCAGGGGGCATTACTCCTCAGAGAAAACCATAGGGTTTAGCTTTATTATTCAAATCTTTCAAGTTAAGATGATATCAGTGACATTTGGTTTTAGTTTTTTAGAACTGTATAAACGTGTACTAGCTGTGGGATGGGATCGGAGAAACCCTGGTGATTGGCTGGTTCGCTGGCTCTGTCCTGTCTGTTGGTTGTGTCAGTTTGTTCCACAGTAGTATGGAGTAAAGTTTCCATAGAGCAGCATGAACGTTCCTCCTCAGTTTCCTCCAGTCAGCTCTGTCCTTTTCCTGGTCTGTGGCCATTTACTCCCCGTCTGTCTGTTTGACCATCTGATGGCATCTTCTTCCTCCTTCCATCCCTTCTTTCAGCCAGCAGCGTGTGTTGCTGCTAAAAGCTGTCAGGCAGCATTAGCAGCGTTAAGCGGGGTTAGCGGCGTTTTGGCTGAGCTGCTGTTTGTGGATCTATTTCTGGGGGCATTTCATCACCGATAGGCATCTGGAGGAGACCAAATTAATTTCCAGCCGTGGAGGGAGACGGCGCGGCAGCGAGGGAATAGGAGGAGAGGCTTCATAGCCCACTGCACAAGTGCTTCCACTATCAGTACACTACAGCAAGACCAGAGACGAGAGAATGATGGAGAGATGATGGAGAGGACTGGACAGGAGAGGAGGAGAGGCAGAGAGAGGCTGGGGAGCAGTGAGGGAGAGAAGAGGAGGATTAAAGGTCCAATGTGCAACATTTATTTATGAGATTTTCCTGGTGCAGTGAAAACATACTCTCAGTAAATACACGTCATCTGTTCAGAGGACAGTTACTTTAAGTGTTCTATCATTAGAAGAAACATTCACTTTGGAGGCCGCCATCTTGGGTCAGCCATGTTTCTTTTGGCCATTTTGGAAAAATCATTATGGACCATTTGAGATTGTCATTATAAAACAGTGACAAACAACCCTGTGTTGACACTGGTTGCCCTGCAGTTATTGGTTTAGTGTTCGCCAGGTTTCGTGTCCTATTTGTCTTTTTGTTTCTAATCACTTCTGTCCTGTTTGTGGTCAACTTTTCTCCCAATGTTTGTTGTTGTTGTTGTTGGTTTTTTATGTTCTTCTTCAAGGTCCTCTTCAGTTTTTTGCCGGTTTTTGCCACCTTGTGGTCAGGTTTTGTTGCACCCTGGTCTGTGTCCTCTCCTTCTGGTGATCTTGTCTTTGCTTTTTGGTCAGTTTTGTTTTAATATTTGCTGTAGGTCTATTAGGTTTTGTCTGTTTATTTTATTTTTTTTTATTTGATGTTTTACTTTGCCTTAAAACGGTCAGTTCTTGGTTCTGCTCATCTTCGTTGCACCATCATATCAACGTAAATGATTCTTCCCTCAATCATCACGTAACCAAACGGCCAAAGTAATTGTGCTGACAGTTGTTTCTGACAGCTATAATATCACTAGGTAAATGCTAAGGCCTGCATCACGAGGGTGTGATGTTTGTTTCCTGAAAAAGTTCAAACTCAAACTAAACTGAACAACAGTAAACTCCTGAAGTTGCTGCCTCTACTGTCGCTCTGATAAAACCGTTAATACTGGAGTAGAAACTGCTTCTGTAGACGGCGTAAAGTACACGTTTGGTCACCTGACAAAACCAGTCTGTGTTTTCAGCAGCAGCGCTATTTGTGTTTGTTGGCGAACTTTCAGAATGAACAGAAAAGTGCTTTGTCTCTAAGGCCTCCTCTGCTCCTCCTCTGCTCCTCCTCTCCTCCTCCTCCCTTTTTCTCACCCTCTGGCCCACACCCCCACCTCTCACCCAGGAGCCAAACAACAGAATAAAATGTCCCATGGTCCCGTCCTGTCCTGGTGAGGGAGTGACACAGAGGACGAGGGAGAGAGGAGCCTGTGTGAGGATTTGGCAGCTGGTGGCAGTTGTTGTTGTTTTTTTTTTTCTTTCTGTGAAGTAGTTACGGTTCAAACTGGGCCACATCCTGACATGTTGTTAGGAAACGGCAACAGACGCTGAAACAGCCACGGAATACAGACAGGAGAGAGAGAGAGAGAGACCTTTAGTGGCTGCATTCACTTTATTCTGTGGTTGTTTTGGTTTAATCCAAAAAACAATGCGACAGAGAAGGACTTCCAGTTCCAGTTCCATTGTCATTCCAGAGACAGAAATCCTTCTGGTTCTTTCTACTCAGGGTTGTGTTCTGTATTCACAGCTGTGACAGAGTGGAGTTCAGATGTTGGTTCCTTTTTGATTAGTTTTCTTCTGGTTCCGTCAGTTGGTAGCGTCAGTTGTCTGTTTCCCTCTGGTTCTTCACTCCTGGATGTCGTATCATTTGGTCAGTGTTTGACGGAGCTGTGTTTTCACTCCTGTTCTGACTCCTGTTTCCTGTTTCCTCACTTTATGGGATTTAGGTTCCATCTCATCTCTCTGACTCTCTGTCTCCAGCTGCATGTAAACACAGTTATCAGAGAGAAGGAAAAAAGGAACAAACAAACCAAACTGACAGACGCCAATGTCTGGATGAAAATTGCTTCTCTTTTCAAAGTGAATTTACAATTTCCTTTGGGAAGGAAAAGTGTAGAAAATGTCTCCGGACAGAAACTCAGACTGAGCAGCAGCAGCAGCAGCGTTAGCGTCAGCGGCGACGGTGATGATGATGATGATGACGGCAGCGATGGAGACGGTGAAGGCAGTTTGTTCACTGTCACCAAATAACAATGTGTAAATTTCCTGTGCGCTGCTCTGACACAGACTCTGCTCTTGTTCCAGATGGAGAATTGTATGAAAATGTAAATGATGATTGTACTGCTGCTGCTGCTGCTGCTGCTGCTGCTGCCGGCGAGGCTGGTGGCGCGGGT
>NC_024307.1:17344802-17354802 GCF_000523025.1 Cynoglossus semilaevis
GGGGTTCTGTCGCTGGTTGCTGCTGCTGCTGAGTCTGCTGCTGCTGAGGCTGCTGCTAATGCTGGAAGTTTTCTCCCAACATATAGTTTTATTTTCTGTTTGGTTGTTCATGCAGTAAACATGCACCACCACTGGTCCTTCTGTTAGCACTGGTTTACTCACTGACTGCTGGAACATTCTGCTGCTCAGTAAAGCTTTGATCATGTGACTGTGGGAACTCCGTCTCAGTCGTTGTACTAGTGTACTAGTGTACTAGTGTACTAGTGTAGTACGTCGTCAGCCTCTGTCATGTTCAGACTCCTGTTCACATTCAGTCACTTCCTCCTGTTTGTTTGACCTGTGGCCATGTTTCCAACCTCATCTTGTCTGGTTGTTTTTCGTCACATCTTCCTTTGAGTCGTTGTTTCGTTGCGCCCAGTTTTATTTCAAATTTTGTCTCTTTTATGGACAGTTTTTCACAGACAATTCACAGTCACAGTCCACCTATGGTCCACCTATGGTCCACCTATGGTTCACCTATGGTCCACTTATGGTCCACCTATGGTCCACCTATGGTCCACCTATGGTCCACCTATGGTCCACCTATAGTATGACCATTCTGTTGTAGGTATCAACTCCCTTATAGTGGTTTAATTTTCAATGTTCGACCCTGAATTTTTTTGCCATTATCTGATACAGATAATGGCAAAAAATGGCAGTTCACTTCTGTCCTGGTTTGATGGCAGGATACAAATGGAGGGAGGAGCAGGAGAGTGTCTGATTACCATCAAGAGGAAACACCTGCGTCAATAATCGGACACAGGAATTAATTTCACAATATTTCCTCATGGGGTTCAGGGAAACAGTCAGAGCAGCTATTGAATGTGTGTGTGTGTGTGTGTGTGTGTGTTTAATCTCAAGTGCGGTATAATTGAAGTGTGTGTTTTCAAGGACAGGTAGATATTGGTCCTGAGGAGTGGAGCTGCTGAGTCAGCAGGCCTGAGCAGATTACATCCTGTGTTTGTGAGGTGTTGAGGGGGAGTGAGGGGGGAGGAGGGGGGAGGAGGAAATGAGGAGGAGACATGGGAAAGAGAAGAGACAGATTCTCTTCCCGTTTGTCTCATTATGTCCAGTCCACGTCTCCTTTAGGTCAGTTTTGTCTTCATTATGGATTTTTGCTCCACAGCAAAATGACCAACTGCGTCTCCTTTAGGTCAGTTTTGTCTTCATTATGGCTTTTTGCTCCACTTTTCCAACAGTTAGTCATTTTAGGGTTGATTTCCTCTCATTCCGTCAGTTTGTGATCAGTTTGTGATCAGTTTGTGGTCAGTTTGTGATCATTTTGTGATCAGTTTGTGGTCAGTTTGTGTTTAATTTGGTGGTCAGTGTTTGAGTCATTGGTCTGTTTGTTGCCAGTTTGTCTGTTTGTGGTCAGTTTGTGTAGGTTTGACTTTCTCTCTGCTGACCGTGTCTTCATCTGTCCCACTGAGCCACAGCTCCTCCTCCTCCTCCTCCTCCTTGTTGTTTCTGTCTTACTTTCAGTCATTGCGTTCAGTTTTGTCTCAGTTTTTGTCCATTTCTCTTTGTTGTTTTTCTTGTGTTTAAATGATCGTCCAGCAGACAGTGGACACTGACGCTCAAACTCTTTGGTGCAGTTTGAGGTTCAGCTCTGTTGATGAAGGACATCAGAGAGTGACTCATGCTCCTGTGTGTGTGAGCACACGTGTGTGTGTGTGTGTGTGTGTGTGTGTCAGTGAGTCTTCTTTTTGAAGAGCTCTGTTCTCTGATCAGCATGTGGTCGAATCTTCCCCCAAATGTCACCGTGTTTTCTCAGCATGAGGTCACCATTCAGTATCTGACACTATTACACACACACACACACACACACACACACACACACAGATGATGACAGACACCGAGAAATAATCTGTTGTGTTTAATTTAATTTACAAATAAATCCAAACTAACTAAAGTCAAATTAAATCAGTCAGAGAAATTTAAATTAAATGTAAGACATGGAAATGAAATTAA
Organism: Cynoglossus semilaevis; assembly: GCF_000523025.1. Taxonomy (NCBI): domain Eukaryota; kingdom Metazoa; phylum Chordata; class Actinopteri; order Pleuronectiformes; family Cynoglossidae; genus Cynoglossus; species Cynoglossus semilaevis. The sequence continues at coordinate 17,346,813 of NC_024307.1, forward strand.
AAAAAGGAATAAACATTTGAGTGAAGGTTATTTCACAACATTCAATTCATATTAGACAAAAATGCCTTCAAGTAAAAAAAAAAACAAATTAGAAAGATGTTTCTAATAGAGCCTCTGTGTTGGACTGGTCAGAGTGACATTATATTCACTGTCTGTTTTTACAAAATGGGATCAAACAAATATTGAACACTTTTTCTTATTTTCTTCTTCTTCTTTTTTTTTTACTTCCTTCTCTGTCATTGTTTCCCTGTTGAGCTGTTAGTCAGACTTGTTGTTTCTCTCTGGTCAGTTGTAATGTCTGTGTTTCTAAATGAAGTTGTTTTTGTGCCTGGAAAAGAGCAGTTGATTTTTCCAGATAAAAAAAAAACCAAAACCAAAAACAAACTGAAAGAGACTTTTACTGATAATTTTCAGAACTTTTATTTTATTTAGTTTCCAGATTTTATATAACTTCCCACTTTTCTTAAATTTAGGGACACACATTTTTCTTACTAATGGTCCAAACACTCAGGTCTAAAAGTGATGGTTGAAGAATCAGAGGACGTGATGATGTCATCAAATTATTGGACCTTTAAAGATGATTGGAGTGAGGATGTGTAGCATTCAGTGACCAAAGTCCTCCTCCACCTCTTCCTCCTCCTCCTCCTCCCCGTCCTCCTCCTCCTCCTCTATCTCCCCCTCCTCCCTCCCTTCCTCCTCCCTCTGTTGTCATCATTGTCGATGCTGTTGTTGTTGTTCAGCAGTGATGGATCTGCTGTGTGTAATTTCATGCAAGTGTCCTCTGGTTATTGATGTCTGTACTTATTCACGCACTTGACTTACGCCCTGCACACACGGACACACACATACACACACATGTACACACGCACACAGATACACACACATGGACGCATGCTCAGTTACGTGCATCGTTGCTGTGAATCCTTATTGTGTCTCCATGACCTTATTTGGTCGTCACACTGTGAATTCCAATAAAGTTTGGATTTATTTAAACTGCTGCTGCAGAGGTGACCACTGAGCAACAACAACAACAACAACAACAACAACAACAACAACAGTTTGGAACACCAGTCTCACAGTCTACGGTTTAAAGTCAATAGACAACAGTTCTTATTAAAGGTAGAGTACACAGATTTTTTAAAAAGTAAACCATCATTTGTAAATAATAAAGACAATTCAGATTGATGTTACAACCAGTAGGTGGCAGTAAGTGAAACTCACCAAAAATAGTTCAAAACCTATTAATATTTAAATTAACATTAAAAAACAATAATAAACAAAAAGATAAAAAAGATAAGTAAAATATTTAAAAAATGTGTTTATATTTTTAGTTTGTTTGTGACAATTTAAATGAAAACATCTGAGTCTTTACTGACTTCAGTGTGAAAGTAAAATATCCTAATAATTATTTTTTTGATGAAAACACAGTGAGGAGAAAACTTCTCATGAATTAAATATCAACATTTTTTCTAGCTCAAACAGAACTTTCTTAGTTTCCAGCTGATGTTTTCATTTTCTGACCAGAAAGTGCTTCACGTGCAGAGTTGGACTTGGACTCCAGCAGTGACGGAGCCTTTCATCTGTTAAACTCCAACTAACAGGAATGTAAATCTGTGTCCGTGTCTCTGCTGCAAACACATGTTCACAAACACAGATGCCGTAGAAATTTAGCCGAAGCAGCATTTTCACAGGACTGCGATCTTCACTGACCGCTTCCACACGTTCACTGATTCTTTCAGAGCGCTGGTTGGACGTGTGAATCACTGCTGACACTGAGGCAGTTTTAATAGTATTTTCCGAATTATAAGTCACTCTATTGCATTGGTTCGACTGGTCCTCCAATCCGAAGTTCTGAAGTGACATATGAATATACTATATGAGAAAAAAAGAAAAAAAAAAACGCACTTCAGAATTTAAACTGCAGCCAAAGTCGTTCTTTGGGTCGACGTCAGTTTCTCTGACAGTAACAAACGTCTTGATGGTGATAACGTTCTGTCCAAACAGAGACAGGGCAGGACACGGCGGTGGATGGAGAATTCTCCTCTGTGGTTCCCTCGTTTGTGTTGTTGTTGTTATGATGTCGTTGTCTTCTTCTTCCTGCTGTTCCGTTTATGGGTACAGGTGGGCTATAACCCATGAACCAGGCTTCATGAGACCAGAATGGTGCTGTGGTAGGACACCTGCTGCCACCTAGGGAGGGCGCCATACAACTTCTTCATGTCCGATACCATTACCGATACTGGTGTGTGCCCCCTACAGGAGTCTTTGGGCGTTGGTTTTGGGTCAGACGGGCTGTGGTTGATTTATTTTCAACGTTTGATTCTGAACCTTCCCTACAGTCAACAGAAGGTTGTGGGTTTGATGCCACATCTCCACAGTTGCCCCACAGTGTAAGAACTGTGAGTCATGTGACGTCACTCCACTGATCCGTCCTTGACTTTCAGAAACGACTGAGAGAACGACTGATGAGCAATTAATGCAATTACACCAGAGGGACAATTAATCGTCCCCACATGTCATTATTGTCTGCCTATGTGTGTGTGGAGCCTGTGTGTGTGTGTGTGTGTGCACGTGCAGATGCTCGTGTGTGTACATGTGTCCAGGACAATTAAGTGTGGCTTCACAGTGATTGATACTCGCTCGGCTTTCAATTTGTTCCACTACAGAGCTCAGAGCGTCACCTCTGCAACCTCACACCTCCTCCCCCTCCTCTTCCTCCTCCTCCTGCTCCTCCTCCCCCTCCTCCTCCCATCTCCCCTCTAGCACCTCCTCCAGAAACCATGTTGTTTTAAAGAAAGAAAAAGTAATTTAATTCAAAGTGTCTGTTCACCTGATGCCTGCTGTCAGAGCAGTGTGAGCAGAGCGCGGAGGCTCACGCTGTGATTGGTGGCCTCCGTAAATCACTCTGTAGCTCCATCCACAGGACACAGGAAGTGACTCAGGAATCAGTTCACAACATTTAAACAGTTACGTTCTTTTTACAGTCCATTTTTAACAAAATAAAAGAAGAAGAAATGTTTCTTCTTACATCACTTAAAAAATCCTTACTACTAATTTACCTTTGGTAAAATATATTTTACTTCATCACCTTTAATCCTGACATTTTAGTCAAAATCCTTTCCTTTTTCTCCAACTTTTTTCTCACTTGCTGTTATTTTCTAGTATTCAATTCATTTTAGGTAAATTTTCCCAAAAAGGAGTAAAATAATACTTTAATTAGACCTGGTTTCATTTGTCTGTTCTGAGTTGGCTTCTTTTATTTATTCTTTTGTTTTTTTCCCCCCCCCCCCCCCCCCCCCCCCCCCCGTTTACCATGAGCATATTGTTTCCTGCTCGGCAAAATTAAAGGCAGATTCCATTAATTTTTCCGCCCAGCTCCTCGGCCCGTGGAGGTGAATTAGTGTCTGTACCTCACCGCTGAGCCACCACTCCTGTCTGTGATGAAGAAGGAGAAGAAATGCTGAAATAGTAAATCGCAGAAAGCTTTTTTTTTTTACAAGAAATAACACTGCATACACACACACATACACACACTGTCTGTCCCTCTGCCTGTGTGTGTGTGTGTGTGTGTGTGTTAATTGGAGTGTGAGGTCCATGACAGCTATCAGCGGCTCATTCACTACATTAATGAGAATGATAGCAGCTTTAAAAAGACTGTTCCACACTCTGACCAAACTCATTAACACCAGCTCACATTTAAATACACTCCTCCACTCTATTTCTGCTCCTCCTCTACTTCCTCTCCAACTCTGTCTCCATCCTCTGACGTTCCATCTTCTGTCCCCTCTCATCTTCTCCTCTTTTTTTTTACCTTTTTCTCTCTTTATTCTTTTGTCTTACTGTCATCTTTCCCCCCCTTTTCCTCCTCTCCTCCTCTCCCACCACTTTTCCTCTCACTATCTTCATTCTCTTCCTCTTTTTGTCCTTTTCGTCTCTTGTCATTTCCTCTTCGTCCTGTCCTTACCTGTCTCCTTGTCCCTACCTTATTACCTTTGTCCTCTTCCCCCTCTCTTCTGTAATTAAATTAGTTTCACAAACCATATATACAGTATTAGGTTTAGTGTCGTGGAGGAGGAGGAAACCAGCAGCTCAACCATACAAACCAGAGTTGTTCACTTTGTCAAATTGAAAAATGTCCAGTCAATAAACCATGGCTTAAGTTTTCACTAATCGTATTTAGAGGAAAATGAAGTGAAGACTGTATTAACCATCAGGGAGACTCTCATTCAACTGCAGTCTTTGACTGTTTTCTTTTTTCTCACCTTTCCTTCTCCACCTCCTCCTCCTCCTCCTCCTGCTCTGCTTTGCTCCTGCTCAGCATGACTCCCCTCAACAGCTGTAATCCTCCACTTTACAAAGAAATAAAACCTTCAAATGACACGAAATCATAAAAATGAGATGTAAGCCGGTTAAGGCGGATCTGGAGTCGACCGCTCTGCTGCGTAATCTGCTCCTCACATGACTTCAAAGGAGGCGACGGCGGCGGCGGCAGGGGCAGGGGGGAGGGGGACAGGGGTTCCGCTGTTTTTCCAAAAGGCTCCACTGCTGCTGCCGCTGTGGAGAAGAGGAAGGATGAAGCTAAAAGATGAGCTGCGGCGCTCGTAAAAAGGAAATAAAATGAGGAGACTGGTTTTTCTCCTCCAGCCTCCGGCCTTCTACCTTTTTAAAACTGGACTGTTCCATTAAAATGACTCATTATCGTCATGTGGTCCAGGTTTCGGCTGTTTGTTAAGGAAAAGGAGTCAGAGTTCCCAACCAAAGGTCATTGTTTCATCTGGGTAGTGGACCGTAGACAGGGCCGTGCCCTACAGAAGGTCAACCCAATGACACAGCACGTCAGCCAGCAAGCCAATCAGATGGCATGGGCATGACTGTGAGTGTGAGTGGTCGTCTCTACACGTGTTTCACTTTTGGAGTTGTTCTTGTCCTGGGATGTGATCCAGTGATGGACTGGAGAAACCCTTGGGTTTGGATCTGCCCCCCCCCACAATTCTGAAACAGATTTAGCCTTTGAAGATGATAGGTGTGTTTGTAAAATCCCAACCTCGTCCTCAGCTCTGAAGTAAATGGTGCCTAAAACTTTTGCACAGTACAGTTTGAATCCAGACCAGGAGCTGCCAAGAACAACAGTGGGGCTCCACAGACTTTGAGTGTGTTGACCGTCTGGCCTGCACTCCACATCTGGCTGCTGTTGGTGATGCCTGGATCATGGTGACATTAAAGGTTGGTTGAGGTAGAAAAAGGCCACGTAGATCAGCACGTTCTTGACATTAAAGGTTGGTTGAGGTAGAAATAGGCCACGTAGATCAGCACGTCCGTTCAGATTTTTTCATTCAGATTTTTCTGCTTCCGCTTGATTAAATTTTTTTTTATCAGCCTTCGTCGTCTGTCGACCTCTCCTCAGCGTGTGTCTCTTTGCTGCGGTGATGAATGGTGTTTAGTGTCACAGTGGATGGAGTCAGTCTGCACACGCACACACAGTGGTGTGTGTGTCAGTGTGATGGATTGGTCAGATGTTTGCAGAGATACGGACAGAGGAGACAACCGTCCTCTCTTCTTCATCCTCTCCCTCTTCCCGTCAGTGTCTAAAAGCATCATGGGAAATGAAGTTACTTCCTTCCTGGGCCTCCCCTCCCGTGCGTCTGTCATGAGGTCATTTTGTGTTGTTGTGACAGTGAGACAGGGACACGTGGAGACAGATGCTGGTGATGTGGACTTTGGTTTATGATCAGGTTCTTCATGGTCACAGTGGGAGGAAACTTTCCTGGAAGTTTGTGTTTTCTATCCATGTTCCCCCTCGCCTTTGTCCTTGATTTCTTTCATCTCTGTCCATCTTTTATATACTATTCTCTGTGTGTGTGTGTGTGTGTGTGTGTGTGTGTGTGTGTGTGCTCACACTGATGGACTGGACCTCGTTTGAAAAGGAAAGAACAGGAAAAAGAAAAAGTGCAGAGAGGAGCTGAAGCAAAAACAGACAAGAGAAGGAATACCAGAGACAATGGGAATGTGTCCAGAATACACACACACACACACACACACACACACACACACACACACACACACACACAGATATCAGATCAGATTCCCTTGTCAATTTTTAATTCTTAATAACTTATTAAAACAGGCTCAGGAGTCTGGGATCGATATTTCTCCTCAATGTGCAGACACTGAAAGAAAAGATCTGTGTCTGTGTGTGTGTGTGTGTGTGTGTGTCTGTGTCTGTGTGTGTGTCTGTGTGTGTGTGAAGTTTTCTAATTTGGTGAGGTAAAATAACCAATATTTGTTCAATGAAACCAGTATTTTAACTTTGAAACATTTGTTAAAATAATAGAAAAAAATCTCTTTGACAAAAACGTTACTGTTACACAGTAACAGCTGAATTTAGACAAAAATTTAACACAAAGAAAATGGCCACAAAGACACTGAAACAAACCACTGGAAAACAACGTATATATTAAATACAAAATATTTAAATAAATAAAATAATTGTAAAAATAGACATGTAGGAGCTTTGGACATGAAGTGTTCATATGCACGGTTCATTGTTAGTCGAACTATAGCGAAAACAAAACTGCAAAACTGCAGGACTGGGTCACAATAAGCAAAAAACAACAACAACAAAAACAAAAAAAACAGACAGCTAGCCTAGCAATAGCTAAAGAGCAAAAAGCCAAATATGGTTAGAATACTCCTGGTGATTAGCTTGAACTGCTCAATAGTATATTTTAAATAAGCAAAAGTAAAGAAATATAAAATATAATAGAAACAAAATATAATGACATTCAGTTAAAAACGTCATGAGTTCAGTTCAGTAGAAAAAGTTAAAAACGTCATGAGTTCAGTTCAGCAGAAAAGGCACCAACTGTGTGTAGATGTATACCTGTGTGTTTGTAGGTGTGTTACATTGTCATGGTGTACCTGGCACCAGTGTACAAACACACACTCACTCACACACACACACACACACACACACACTCTCTCCCGTTCTCCTCTTTTCATTCTTTTTCAATTACTCCCTCTTTCTCTGTCTTTCTTTCTCTCTATTTCCTTCAGGGCCTTGTATGTATGGGTCAATGGAACACACACACACACACACACACTCACACTCACACACACACACACCAGGGCGAGCAGCAGCAGCAGCAGCGTGCTAAATTAAATGTAGAGCTATATGTTGCCTCCATCCAGATGACAAATGACGTGTGGTAATCGTCTTAGCTGTGATAGCAGCAGTGTAGCCCCAGGACACACACACACACACACACACACACACACCTCGGTCAGTGTATTTTTTCATTTGACTGCATTTGTCCTGTTTTATGAGCGTCCATGAACACCTACAGTATGTCTCTGTTCATTTGTGTCTGTTTTTATCTGTGTGTTTGTGTGTTTTGTCTCTGTTCATTTGTGTCTGTTTTTATGTGTGTGTTTGTGTGTTTTATTGCCTGCCTGTGTGTGTGTGTGTGTGTGTTAACAAGGTGTGTATTTGTGGCACATTTTTCTTCCCTTCAAAGATTGTATTCAGAAAATATACAATATATAATGTTGGTTTTTTTATTATTTTTTTCCAAGCTTCGACGGGGCACAGTTTAGTGTGAAATACCGCCTCTGACCACCGGGGACTGTTTTGAAAGAATAAAATATTAGGGTTCTGGTTGTTGATCTTAAATAAATGTTTTGTATCACAACCTGAAAAAGCTGTTTGAAGCCTGGTTAACTGACAAACCAACAACAGTCTAATGGGATGTTGAGCACTAGGGGGCGCAACCTGTTTTTTTATTTAACCAAAGTAGTGTTACTAGCTGTTGTGGACATTAATAGACAGTATTTCGTCCTCTTGCCTTTTATCCGTCTGTGGAACGATGGCCGAGGGCGTCGAGAAATGATGGTGGCAGGTTCAGGGGCGTATGGGATTCAAACCCATCATTTTTTTGCTGGTGGTTGGCTATTTATGAGGCAGGATCAATGTTCAGGTGGTTCAGGTGGGCTT
>NC_024307.1:17357302-17360033 GCF_000523025.1 Cynoglossus semilaevis
GTGTTAAGAGGAGAAAATTCCCATCATGCTCTTTTACTGGGAGTTTGGACAATGGCAGCTAATTGGTTCCTATCAGCAGAGAGAGAAACAGAGAGAGGGCTCTTTAGGAATGTGCTGCTGGTGGTGGTGGGCTGGGGGTTGTGGGAAAACAATCATTAAATCAGTCATTAAAGTGACTAAAAGGAACTGGAACAAATATTAGTCTGTAAATTTTAGTTTTTATTTTTTAAAGTTGTGTAATTTTGATCAGACAAACTCAGTCACTGATTAATGTGACTTTGCTGTTAGAGAAAGTTTGGAATTTGCTCAGAAACAAAAAAAAAAAACAACAACCCAAAAACGAGTTTCCTGTAAAAAAAAAAAAAAAACAACCCAAAAACGAGTTTCCTGCGTTAAATATGAATCCAGGTCAGTTTGGTGCCAACAAATCACGGCTTAATTAAAGCTTAATTCCTTCATTTGTTAAATAACCTTCATTTATTCAGCAAAAAGATTACAAAATTATCTTCAAATGAACCAATAGCCACCAATAACGGTTGTTTTAGGAGCGACTTTCCCATTTCTGAGGAACAGAGAAGAAATTCATTTTTTAAATTAAATTAAGCTTCGTTACTTTAGTTAGGTAAATTAGAAATATAATTTTTCTTATGAATAAATTGTCTCGTTCATCTAAAAACACTGGGTTAGAATTAATTCAGCTAAAAGAAAAAAATGGAGACTATTTAAAAAATGATTAAAGTAAACAACAAAGAGCAATTTACAGTAATTAATAATTGCCCTATGATTAAATTGTTTTTTAGTTAATTAATATAAAAATTCTATTGATACATACTTTACTCTATTCATTTATACAATCATTTAATCTAAAAAATAAATAACATTCAATATTTGACTTTTTCTGTTGCACCTTAATCAGCTGACGTCTTTGAACATGTAATTGTTGTAAGTTTTTCCTCAGTTAATTCCATCTTCTTTTTCTTGTAATTTCCCCAATTATCAATGTTATCTTAAGTGAAGCTAACTTAATATGAAAAAGCTGTAATTTGACAAACTCAATAAAGGGCAAAAATGCAAAACAAACTCATCATATTGAAGTTAGTTGAACTTTTAAATTAAGCCTAATTTAATTAAGTTTACTCTCTCATTCCAGTTAATGAATTTAAATCTTCGGGATTACAGGGAAATCACCAGCGAGGCCGGTCTTCGCTGATTGAAGTCGGAGCTTTGTTTAACGGCTGGATTCCCATTTTTCCCTGTATATTTATTCTTACATTAAACTTTGGAGCAGAGACTAATGGAATGTGAGCGCTGATGGGGTTTGAGCAGAGAGCGTCTCCGTTTGAACGCCCGGCTTTTTAATTAAGAAGCTGCTGCAAACAGACACCAGCGATCGCCCTCGCTGATAGTTTTATGTGTCGAAGATTTTTCATTTAACTCGTCTGTTTCACTGGCTCCAGACCAGCAGCAGAGACGGAGACAATGGCGCAGCGACACCAGCCTCCTCTTCTGCTGGTTTACCCTGATTATTTTTTGGACCAACGCCCTAATAGGAAAGTTGGCCTGGATGAAAAGTTGACAGCTGGACGTTCAAACCCAGGTGTGCCTCTGAAATCCACAAACACTTTTGTTCTTCACTTCCATCTGTTCTCTTTAGCCACATTAGCCACGTGGCTCAACAAAGGCAGGCGCCGCCGCCGCCGTCTGCTCCAAAATATCAACAACTGCTGTATGAATTAAAAGCTTCAGAAGAGCTTGTCCAACAGCTAATGTTGGACGTTCAGCCAAAGCACGTCCCTGTGAGTTCCTGTCAGACTCCTGTAGGACAGATTGCTCCATGTAGCTATAGCTAAGTTCTGTTTTCCTTCAACTAAATGATTCCCTCTGTGTTCTCTGTTTGACTGATGAACTCATTTAGCAATCCAAGCTAAAGTCACCGTGTAAAGCTAATTAAATGTTGCTAAATATAACCTCTGCTCCTGATCATCAACCCAGCCTTTAGTCTTCTTTAGGTGGTGAAGCTAATGAACCTGTGCTCTGTCTAGCACTGATGTAGCAACGATAGCTGGGTGAGGTTAGGAAGTTTTAGCCACTTCTTTATGTCTACGTTAATGAGCTGACTACTGTAAAGCACCCTCATGTTTTACAGCCTACGTGGGCTAGGCAGCTTGAGGCTGTGACCAGTCTACAGTTGAGGAGGACAGTCTGGTCCAGGAGACAATCAAAGTAATCACATCTTTAGCGTCTCGTGCCCTGATTTATTCATACTGTAACAAATGAGGTTGGGGACTTGTTGTCCTTCCTGTATCCGTCTGCAGGGGATTCTGGGAGATGTTAGGCTTAGCTTTTGGAGCTTACCTAATTGTGAGAGCAAATTAGGACAGAAACAGACCCAGTTTGTGAGGCGACCTGACGAGGTGGAGAAAATACAGATCTGTGGAGACATGGATTTATCGTTTTTGTACACTGAACTTTATTTAAAACACAAAACTGATGTCATCAGTGAACAACGGAAATACAATTTAAAGGAGTAAATTATTGAAACTGAAATGTACTGACCCTGGTGCAGTCCCCATGGATCAGTCCTCCCCTCTATCCCCCAACACCCAAAGGGTACCACCCCCCCACTTTGAGAACTTTGTGGAACTTTGACACCAGACATTAGGACATGTTGACAACGTCTCTATAAAAACCTGACCTTATCCACTGTGAAGGAACGAGTGGGTTTCACTCT
>NC_024307.1:17360125-17364138 GCF_000523025.1 Cynoglossus semilaevis
GGGAATATTTCAGAGCCCCACGAGGACAAAGGTTCTGAAAAACAAAGGGTTTTACAATAAAAAATGTCCCCACAACAATCACTATATCAGACCACACACACACACACACCTACACACACACACACAACAAAACACACACACAAACACACACACACCAGAGCGATTAGCTTTGGCAGCACAAGGCCATCCAGCGCTCTCAGATATAACTGCTCCTCTTTGATAAACATACAAAACCAGTCAGACACACACACACACACACACAGATGTGCGCTCGCTCGCCCGCCCGCCCGCTCGCTCACATGCCTACGGTCAGTGTACAGCATCATCATCAGCTGCAGCAGCAGAATATTTAATATGTAGATAAGTCTTAAAAAGGCTGAGATTTACATACGGGCGCCTGTTGCACACGGCTGTGAGCCGCATGTGGTCGCTCCATTTTTAATCAGTGAGGAGAGAGAAATTAATTTGTTTTTGTTAGAAAGAGGAGGCAGGAGAGGAGGAGGAGCAGAAGGAGGAGGAGGAAGAGGAAGAGGAGGAGGAGGAGGCGCTTCTTTAGGTTGCATTAGCAAAGTTTGTGGAAAGAGTTGACGAGAGAGAGAGAGAGAGAGAGAGGCTAAATCTTTGGTTCTGAATGCAGGTCTGCTCCTCTGTATCTTCTTGACTTTTTTATGATTTTTTTTTTTTTTTGGTGGCTTTAGTTAAACTATTGGAGAGAATCATTTCTAAAGTCTGTTTCACGTTGACTCCACATTTCATCAACCTGTTTCACTGTTGCTGTTTTTCTTGGACACTTTAATTTAAGTCCAGGCAGTCTGTGCTCCTGTAGCTGTCACAGTGTGTTGGCGAGGTGTAGCTGAACTCTGACCTCCAACAGCCTCAATGTCACACATCTATAAACAAAGTTAAAGGAACTTTCTTTCTTTTTTGTGGCGACTTGATCGAACTTTTCGTCGTAGAAAAAACAAACAGTATTATTAGACTAGTTCCTGAACTAATTATATTATATTATATTATATTATATTATATTATATTATATTATATTATATTATATTATATTATATTATATTATATTATATTATATTATACAGACTTCCATCACAAGAGCTCGTGTACCAGTGCTACAGGGACCCTAGTTTGAGAACCACTGTTTTAAACTCTTTTACTTTTAATCCTTTTGTATCAAGTCTTTATATTTCGCTCCCTTGGTAACAGCACACAGGGTAATGTTGATGGTGAATTTGGTTGTGGTGAAGAGATGAATTCTTCCTTCATGCCTCAGTCAAATCATAAATGTGTCTGTAAAGAGTTCAGAGGTTCATCAGTGGAAACTGAGCTGTGACTTTGAGATGAGCAGCATGTCGACAGCCTGAATCTGGACTGTGTGTGTGTGTGTGTGTGTGTGTGTGCTCCTCTTTATTAAAGCTGAGAGTTTGTTTACATGAGGTGTGAAGTATTTGTTTTCTCCTCCTCCTCCTCCTCCTGTTTCTCCTCTGACCTCCAACTGCTCGTTTGGACATTAAACAGATTCAGAGTCTCGCCGTTTCTCAGACTCAAGGATGGGGATCATCTGTGTGATTACCATAGCAGTCTGGTTATGACACAATCACGGGGACAGGAGAACAGAGGTCCATTTGAAATGTGTATCAGACACAGAACCGGGGGTTGATCCTCATCAGAGATGGTGAGGGAACATTTCAAGAGTCAGGACTGGGATGTTTTTTAAATCATGTCAGCGCCTTCTCCCAGGTGAATAAGTAGTTGTTAATGTGAAGAGGCTAAAACCCTCTTTCAGCCTCTGTGTGGACGTCAGGAAACAAACACGACACGAGTTTGGGATCAACTGTGGTTGGACAGGACGTGGAAATACACCATATACTAATATATTTAAATGTACTAATCTGTAAAGACGACAGAGTCCTGATGGTAGAGGTCAATTTGCTGCAGCCAAACAGAACCTTCACTGTTCTCCCAGATGAACACAGTCTGTCTGTGCAGCAGAACCTGTCACAGAGTCAACCATGGTGGAACAGTTAATTATTAATAATGATCGCACACTAAATATTTTTTAGATTTTTCTTGCAGAAATAAGATTTGGTGAAACACACAGGGCCTTCCTTTGGTAGTGGTCATTCAGTCATCTGTTGGAGCGGTAATAACTGTACTGTGAAGTTACACACACCCACACACACACACACACACACTCACACACTCAAGTTCTCCGCTTGCAGCCACAAAGCAGCCGTGACAGAAATTGGGCAGCAGGTTAATAACTACTGCCCATCCTCACAGTGCCCAGGGACACTCTCACACACACTCTCACACACACTCACACACACACTCACACACACACACATACAGTCATCCAGGTACTGCAGATGATAAAGTGTGAGGTCTCGGTATTGAGTCAGTTTTTGTCAAGGATGTCGAGCTCTGCTCTATTTCCTCTGCATGTTATTAGATTAAGAAACTGACACACACACACACACACACACACACACACACTGTTTCTCACAGACTTTCCTTCCTCTTGTTCCATATCCTTATCGTAATTACAGCAGAATCCTAAACTGTAACATTTCGGTGTAGTTCCTCTGGCTACCACACAGAGGCGATAAAAGAAGATTTTAGTCTCTCACGCGAAAAGTGAATATAAAATGTGAACGTCTCGTCTTCCACTCAGGGATTTGAGTTCATTGAGAATATTGTCCGTTTCAGCTAGCGGAGACACTGCTGCCTCGTGTGGTTAGTTTGTGTCCTTCAGCTGAATTTACACCAAGGAGTTCAAACATTATTATCATCTCATATGAAGTCATATTTAATGAATGGCTTGTTCTCAGTTTCAAACTTCAACTGGTTTTAAGGCATGGACAGAACGACGTCCATGGTAAATCAAAACTAATCTGATTAATCATTCAAAATGATGTGATTGATTGGGATCAATTCACAGCTAGCTTGTGATTAATCAGTTTATAAATGTCAATAATTGAACAGCCTTTAATATAATATAATATCACTGTTTTATGTTGAATTCCTACCTTTCCCATCAAAAAGTCACAGTAGATTTAAAGACCAGAGCTAATAAAACATTTATTATTTATATGCCATGCTGGACAATTTAAAATGGAAGAAGAACACGGGACATTTGAATGCAGTGTCTGGAGTCTGGGGGTTTGTTTGAGGTGCATTGTGGGGGACTGAGAGAGACTGTGTGTTTAAAATAAATGTCTCTGAGTGTGTGTGTGTGTGTGAAGTGTGATTGAGATTGCTGAATAAAAGCTGCCTTTCATTGGCCAATGAGCTGCCAGTGAAACAGCGGAGGGTGAAGGAGCCAAGATGATTGGCTGTCGGCCTAAGATCACTTCCTGTGCAGCTCGTCTTCTCTTCCATCGTCCCTCCATTCCTAATGTTGCTCCTCTGTCCTTCCTCCTCTCTTTATTCTGTCCTTTTATTACTGACTCTTGGTGTGTTTGGACCGTTGTCCACTTTGTCTCCTGGACGACCGTGATTCTGTGTTAGCGCTTCAGACTGATTTAGGGACAAACCTGAGGTTAAATTACGCCCAATCACTGACAGCTGTTGTTACATGATTGGCTGAACTCCTTTCCTCTGTCCTTCTTGTCTTCAGCTTTTTCCTTCTTCCGTCATGTGTCCTTTATGTTCTTCCTCCTTTGCTTCTGTCTTCTCGTCTCCTCTGTCTTCTTCATATGTCCTTATTGCCTTTCTTCTTCTTCTTCTTTCATTTTCCAGTCTATTGATTTCTTCATCTCCTTCCTGCTCTTCCTCCCTGTAACCCCCCTCTCCCCCACCTCCCTCGGTCCCCTTCTCTCATCTTTTCCCCCAACTTCTTTGCTCCTCCTCCCATTCAAGTCTTTCCTCCCCTCCCTCTGCCGACTCCTCCTCCTTTCTCTTCTTCTCTTCTCTATCTTTCTTTTCTTCCTTCTTTTCTCTTTTCTTGATTTCCTCATCTCCCATCCTTCCTCCCCCCTCACTCCTTCCTCCCTCCCCTAGAGAGT
>NC_024307.1:17364153-17395399 GCF_000523025.1 Cynoglossus semilaevis
CCGTCCTGTCGTTTGTCAAAACAACATTTTTCCTGCAGTTTGTTTAAGAAAAGTGTTCAGTGGAGAATGAAGGGAATGAACACAGAGAGAAGGAGAAATGTGAGAAGAAGAAAAAAAAAACGAAAGAGAATGATTTTGCGATGAAGTACAGAAAGAGAGCGAAAGAGAGGGAGGAAGGGGGGAAGAAGGAGAGATAGGCTGAGAGAGGGAGCTGGTCGCTCTGCTGCCTCAGAGATCGATTGCTTTGCCGAGCTCCTGACAGCTGTAATTGTGAAGGCGTCATCTGTTCTTGTTTGCACAAAATACATTTTTTCTTCCTCTGCTCTCCCCCCCCCGACCCCCCCGTCCTCCTCTCTGACTGGAGAGAATCGTACGGCAGTGTCGGTGGCGTAGTCACGGTGCCGCTCGGCGCCGTCAGCGTGGCCTAATCTTCCCGCCATCATCCCATTCTTGCACTTGCCAGCGGACAAATCCCCTGTTATTTGAACAGATGGTGGGAAATCCATTCTGGTGATAAGTTGCCTCTAGTTAGCATTTAGATTACCTGCAAAAATGGAACAATTTACTACTCTGCCTCCCAGCATCACTTCCTCCTCCTCCTTCACCTCCCTTGTTTTCTTCACCTCCTCCACCACTGCCACACACCTGCCACCTTTGTTTGTCCTCCCTCCTCCTCCACCCCTTCTCTCGGATTCCTGTCATCTTTTGTTGTCGCTTTGACTCGTTTTATAACAAATTACACTGAACTCTGACAAGTGTACATAAAAAAGTCAGGGAGGAGGAGGGGGAGGAGAGGGAGGAGGAAGGAAAAGGAAAGAAAATGAAAGTGGGGGAGGGGAAACTGGGGGAGAAAGGAAATGGAAAGAAACTGAAGGAATGAAAGAGGGAAAAAAGGAGAAGGAGGAAAAAGAGAAGGAACGCAGAAAAGAAATGTAAAAAAGAAAAGAAATGAGAGGAAAATTGAATTCAGACAGTGGAGAAATTCAAGATGGCTGCTGGGTTTATATGAAGACATAGAATAAAAGGAAGTGACCTCTGATGTCACCACACACACACACACACACTATGTACCCTCCAGGTGTGTGTGTGTGTGTGTGTGTGTGGAGGTTTTGGGGATTTTATCGTACTTCCTGTTTCTTCCTACCTCCACCCCCTCCTCCTCCTCCTTGCGCTCCTTCACTCTCCCAACAACAGGAAATTAAAGGAGCGTCTCCTCGGCCTCCAGCGCCTCCACTTTCCTCCGACTCCAAGAGCTGCTATCACTAATGAAAATCAGCAGCGTGGACACGGAGAGGAGGCTGATAGAAGAAAAGAGGCTTGTTCACAACAAAACAGGCCACCAGGACTAACAAGGAGGAGAGGAGCAGGAGGAGGAGGAGGAGGAGGAGGAGGAGCAGGAGCAGGAGGAGGAGGAGGAGGAGCAGGAGCAGGAGGAGGAGGAGGAGGAGCAGGAGGAGCAGGAGGAGGAGGAGGAGGAGGAGGAGGAGCAGGAGCAGGAGGAGGAGGAGGAGGAGGAGGAGGAGGAGGAGCAGGAGGAGCAGGAGGAGGAGGAGGAGGAGGAGGAGGAGAAACATACCAACACTAACACAGGTGTCAGAGAAGATCAGAGGAAGTTCTGTGACATCATCAGGTCCATTTATGGTTTCAACAGAAGACACGTAGAGAATGTGGTCTGGTCTAGTGTCTGTCAGTGGCCCACATTCTGTGTCCACGACTGGAGGATGTTGGAGTTTTCTTTTCTTTTCTTATACTTCACAGTCCAGACCTAGGTAATGTCTGGTCTGTGGGTAGAACATGCTGGTACCATGTAGTACTCCAGGTACTCCAGGTACTCCAGGTACTCCAGGTACTCCAGGTACTCCACTGTAGGACTTTTGAAGCTGAATCTTAAATAAACCCTAACCCAGAGATGGATACCACCTGGGATTCATTTGAGATGACCACATGTGGTCACATGTTCTGTCCACCAAACCAACACCAAACACCACTCTCATGTTTCTAGATGGAGCTCCACTCTAGTTTCCAATCATCGTTGGTGCAACATACACATGTACACACCACGTAGACCTTAGATTTCTAGAATGTGGGCGACATGCTCTGAGCGTCCACTGATGACTAGTTGAAAACCCACTGGTGTTGTCATCTATTACTGACGTCTTCTCTTGATTTTTCACATTTTCCACCCATGTTTAAAATAAAAACAAGAATATATGAAGCTGTGTTTTATTTAAAATGGTTTGGATTAAATGCAAAATACTCTGAGAGTTTCACACCTGGCTCCAGGCCCAGATATAAAACACTGTTTTATACAATGTATAAAGTTTGAGGTCATTACCTTAAAACCCCTGACGACCCCTGAGCCAGTGTTCGTTTGGTTCCTGAACTCACTCTGGTTTACCCTGGTTTGATGTTGTGACGTAGATAAACATGTGACGTGACTTCTAGAATCTTCCACGTCTGTGTTCGCCCTTTCTCCTTCCTCGTCTCATCGTCTCATTTCTCTTAGTATTTAGTCAGAGCTGCACTTACACAAGGTCATGGAGATCTGTGTGTGTGTGTGTGTGTGTGCGTGTGTGTGTGTGTTGCGGCTGCTGCTCTGCTTCTCATCCAGGCTCTTTGCCAAAACACAACATCTCCATTATACTCTCAGGACATTATGTGTGTGTGGTTGGCGTGCAGTGTGTGTGGGTGACGTGCACGTGTGTGTGTGGTTGGCGTGCGCGTGTGTGTGTGTGTGTGTGTGTGTGTGTGTGTGTGTGTGCACAGACTCTTCTGTAATAATTGTAATGCCCTAATGGTCAAAGCGGGACAGCTCCGCTGCTGCACTAAACTGATCCAAACTGCCCTGAAAAGACAAAAATATAAAAAAGTAAACGTCTGAAAGGTTGATTTATACGGTTTCTAAAAAACCAATCAGATAAAAACTAACGGCAGCTCCAGAGAGTGACTGTGTGCAGCGGCAAGTGCACACTTTTAGTTATTTACTTTTGATTTTGTTTGGGCTTCAGACGTTGTTAGAGACTCGGTGACAAAGCGGTGTTTGTAAACGGCTCACCCTGTTGTTGTTGTTGTCAAAATCCTCATAGAAAAATCATCCATTTTTGTATCAGCCTCCAGCAGGCGCTCCTTTTCAACGTTTCTATTCAAAAGTCCATAGAGAAAATCACTGATTTTTCACATAAACATTGAAGTCTTTTTGATCAGCTGCAGCCTCCATCAGTGACATCAGTCTGTGAAATATTTCTCAGTCTTAGTGTGTGCTGTGTGATCACCTACGTTTACTACAAGCGGACTTCGGGCCGGAAGGCCCCAGGTTCGAATCCACCAACTGCCAGGTTACCACTGAGATGCACTGAGCATGGCATCGTCCTCAAGCACTGCTCCCCGGGCGCTGACCATGGCTGCCCACTGTTCACTTTGGTGATGGGTTAAATGCAGAGGGCAAATTTCGTTGTGCATGGTGTGCTGTGCTGTGCTGTGTCACAATGACAAATAAAGATAAGTTTAAGTTTAAGTTTTCCACAATGACACAAGTTGACCACAGGAGGCAGCAGTGTAAAATCTATATATTTTTTCCCACAGGCTTTGGTGTGTTGTCAAATCAAACTGTGCCTAATCTACAGGGCTGAGAACCTGTGTTTGAGAACCCTTTGACTCACGAAACAAGATACGACCAGGAAAATGTCAATCTTAAACTCTGGACAGAAGAGATGGAAATCTCCAGCTAACACCCAAACACACACACACACACACACACACACACACTCTCTCTCTCTGTCTCGTTCTCATTAGGAGTGTATAGAACCCCCTCTTCCTCCTCCTCCTCCTCCTCTTCTGTCTTTAATTGGACCAACATTTTCTTTTGCTTTAATGCATTTGAAGGGAAAAAAAACCAAGTCAGTTTTAATATGAAAACCTGTATTTTATAAACGTTTCTCTCTTTGCTGAGCAGCTCATCAATATTAATGTTGGCCGTGCTGTGTCACTCTGTGTGTGTGTCTGTGTGTGTGTGTGTGTGTGTGTGTGTGTGTGTGTGTGTGTGCATAAATGACAGAAGTGTGATGCCCCTGCAGTGATTCTTTTCGAAATAACTGCCCTGCATGTGGCAAATGGTTTAATTTCTAGCAACCCCCACACACACACACACACACACAAACACACACACACACACACACACACACACACACAGGAGACTCTGCAAACTCATGAATAGAAATCCATCCTTTTCTCTGCAGTTTTGGACTTTAATCAACTTTTTAAATGACCATTCACCTGTTGGTGAGACATTTCAGACACGTTAGACTCAGACGAACAAAGATTTGATTTGGCGGCTGTCGGTGAACGAAGGAACCCTGACTCTGCTGTGGCTGAGGTTGAACTTCTAGTTTGGAAAAAAAAATCTTAAGGTCAGACATTTCTTTATGTTAATCAATGGAAATTGCAACATATATATATAAATAATATCTGTGTTTTATAAAAGAAAACGACCATACAGTAATAAACGCTGTCTGATGCCATGGTACAAAACAACGAAGGGTGCCCCCTTCCTTCAGGGCTCAGAAGCGCAGCAAAGACAAATGTTATTTTCAGCCTTTTCTTTAATTGTTTGTGAAACTGCAGTGATTTGTAAATGGACTTCCTTTGTTCCAAAAGAATATCCGTATCATACTGAAGTTTACTGGAGAGGGGGAGTGGACGGACAATAAGCCTGTCTCCAAAACAGAGTGCTAAGACATCGGGAAACGCCACACTTTTAGGAAAGTCAAAATTCCAGATGTGTGCGCCCCCTGCAGCTGAAAGTAGTTCAACCCACTTTAAAAGCCTGTCTTTGCTGGTTTCCACATTACCACCAAACAGTTTCAGCCTTTTCATGTGTAATGAAAGTCAGTGGTGCACTAGACGTGAGATTAACATTTATATTGTAGTGACAGTGGTGAACGTGTGTCCCCCCCCTCACCCCCGCGTCTCTCTGTGTCTTTTGAAGTCGACGTCATGCTGTTTTTTCTCTCGTTTTTTTTTTATCACACAGTCGCTGCACTGCTGCGATTATTTACAGTAAGAGAGAGGAAACAACATTCTCCTCCCTCTGTGTGTGCTGCTTACTGTCTCTGCTGTTGTTTACTGATAAACAGAGAGTCAAAGAGGAGAGAAGGAGTTAAAGGGAGGACAGAGGAGCACAGTCACACTCCTTAAGAAAGGCTCAGAGTCGGCGTTTGCATCATCTTCAAACTCATTTGAAGTTAAAAAAATGTTGTTTTTTTTCAAGTTCTGTTTATCTCTCTCTTTTTTTTCCAAGGGTCTGTAAACCCCTCACCCTTCAGCACCAAACTCCACAGAGGAAAACAGTGACTCTACAGCAGTTTCTGTTTCACTTCTGCCTCGACCAGAAGGTTTAAACGTGTTGTTCAGTCATTGTTGAAAGTGTTTTTTTTTACTTAGATTGTGGAGAATAAATGAAACTCCTAACTCCAGTTCCTTGGTCTGAAAACTTTCAATTATCCGCTGCAAATAATTTTAAAAAATTCCACTAGATGGCAGTAGATGGCTATAAAAACTTTTTTGAAGTTTTTTGAAGATCTTCTTGTATTTCTTTCTTCAATTCCTGCAGTTTTATCAACGTTGTGTTGAAGTAAAGCGGCCCAGAGTGAGTAAACTGAAACTGAAACAACTTTATATTTCATTACATATAATTTTGGGACATTTTTGTTTGGTGCGATTCTTATTGTCAACTCTAAGATGAACTGACCATACTGACCACAGGAGGCAGCAGCAGACTAGCAGCTTCTGTTGACCTCTTTATCTTTGGACTGTGGAACACTAAAAAAATCAGGTACAAAACATTCTCACAGTCTAGTGTAGGTATATGAAATAGCTAAAGGTTTGAGTTAAATGAATAGCTAACGGTTAGCCACAGAACAAAGCTAACAGCTAAAGGTTAGTCTAGAACAAGCTAAAAAGAGATCAAAAACCCATGGGAGCTAGCCAAGACTTATTTGGCTTGGCTGTTTAGAGTTGTTGTTTTTGTGACACTGATGTATGAAATTCTTCACTCACTCCAGTGTAAAAGCCAGCGTGAGTGAATGATGGACAGAAACCATTTCCTCTGACTTCTCCTTCCCTCGTTTCCTTCCACTCTTTTCTGTTCTGGTCCTCATCTCAGTGTCATCTCTCCTCTCCATCTTCATTCCCCACATATTTTCTTTCTTTGGTCACCTTCCTCCCCTCTTGTCCATCTCTTCATCATCCCCTCCATTCCTCCTCTAATCACCTCCCCTCGTCCTCCTTTCAATTCCATGGTAACGGACAGTCAATGAAAAAGGCATTCAGTAACCAGGGAAACTTAACACACACACACACACACACACAGTGTCTGGGAGTGTGTGTGTGTGTCCGTGTGCTTGTGCGTGCACTCTGTCTCCATGGGAAAAGTGAATGTCTGGCAGGAGACACAGAAGCTCTAATGGACGCTGTGAAAAGAAGAGGAGAGAGAGGGAGAAGGAGAGAGAGGGAGAGAGAGTAAAGTAAATCAGCAGTAAAATGAAACAAAAACATTAAAAAAAGTAAAAAGAAAAAAAACATCTGTTAAGAAAATGTCATTTTCAGTCCACTGAAACAGAGATGCCTCTGGTCAACCACTGCCTCTGGTGGTCAGTTTTTGCTCTTCAAAGGTAGACTTTGAACTTAGTGATGGAGGCAGATGTTGTTCGACTCTCTATATCATTTCATTTCTTTATGGTTTGGAAAATTGATTTAAAAAGAATCTTAATCGCTAAGTTTGTAAAAACGTCACAAATCAACGCCTACAGCTGATCAACAACTGCTCTATTGCATTTGTAGGTCGTTAACTTCACACACTGCCGCATTGAAAATCATAATTGTTACATCATTGTTACCCCAGGAGCTGCTAGCCCACTACTGCCCCGTGTGGTCTGTTGTGGTATGAATGCAAATTTGAAGAAAAGTCTTAAAATAACAGTGTTACAAATGTCTCGCTCTAAACGTACCAGTGGAGTCAGCGCAGCATAAAGACTTCACTCTAAGTTTAAGGTTACAATGGCTGACTTAATGTCTTTTTTTAGGAGAGAGAGTCACTTTAGAAAAAAATCTCTCTCACACACACAGACACACACACACAGACACACACACACACACACACACGTGTCTTTCAACCACATGACTTCTTCAGTCTTTGCCCTTCAACAGTGACTTCAATCCTTGGCTCAGATGTCGTCTTCCTCGACGTTCGCCCCCGAAAACTTCACTCTGAGATTTATTCTTCTTTTTTCCACGTCTTGGCGTCAGAGTGGAGACGTCAGTGTTTTTCACTTCTCCTTGACTCTGAAGAGTCGGCAGACGCAGAGAGGGAGAGACACAGAAGACACAAAAAGTTGGGAGTGAGGAAACGAGAGAGAGAGATAGGAGAGGATAGGAAAACGTAAATAAATAAATAAAGGGGAGAAACCGTGGGTGAAGGAGACAGAGGTGTGGAATCTGAAAACAGTTTTATTGTCTGTCATCTTTGAGTCAAATATATGATGGGATACAGGAGAACAGTGAGGAAGGTGGAGCAGAGGTTTAGTTCTGACAGACAGTTCTGACGTGGAACTGTCCAAGGTACTCAACAAGGATTCAGAGCCGAGTGAACTGCCAGCGCCCCCTGCTGTCTAAGACACGGGGATCGAGTCAGAGTTTGACTGGGAAACACAGGTATTGAAGTGTTGAAACACTGGGCTTCTGAGCCAAAGACAACCAAAGACCCAGGATGGGACTTCAGCGCTGAGCTTTCACTAAGAACACGTTTGGTTTTTTTCATTCAGTGACACAAAGTGACCACATGGGGCAACAGTAGTCCATCACCTCATTTTTACCAGAGCCTGTGGTAACTGTGTTGGCTTCTAAAGTTCATTATGGACACAGTTTACGGGTCACTACTTCAGTGTCCGACCTCCTTCAAAAGAAAGTTTAAAACACGTTTCCTTTAAATTGTCTTTAACGACGTCCTCCCCTCAGATCTGGGGCTGCAGCCTGTGATTGGCTGAGCTGTGAAGGACAAAGTGACCACAGGCGACGCTTCTGTGAATTATTAATGATGACGGCCAAACTATCCATCATTTTAACACACACACACACACGCACGTTTGGACACAGATATGAAGGTAGACGGACATGGGAGAAGACAAATCCGTCCTCCTTCGTTATCAGCCGGGTTTTTTAAGTGTAAGGTGGTGGTTTCATATTTAACTGACGATGTTATCGGCCCCTCGTCTCTTTAGCCCATTCAGACCGGCTCTTTAGCAAGGTTAAAGCAGCGGCAGGTGAAAATGAAGCGGCTCACTCTGAGATGTGTCCGATAAATGAGCACGTCCTGGAATTATTCAGGGGATTATTACTTTTCTAACAGTCCTTCTTCAGATACAAAGGGAGGAAAAAAAGCCGTCTTTGGCTGCAGAATATCCTCCGACTGACTCTAATGACCTGAAGAGGCCGGGGCTCAGTGTGACGACGACAGTTTTTTGCCAAATTCTTCATCGTTTAACCAAAACTCTGTTATTTTTCCCATACATTTGAGAGTTGTCCAGACAGCAGGACATGTTCTTGGAGTTAATCCTCAGGAATAGGTTTTACCAGTTGTTGGTTTCTTCTTTAGCTGCTCCCCGTCTGGACGGTCTCACACAGATTTGATTTGACTTGATGAATTCTACTTTAACTCCCCTGGGGGAACTTTTGGTTCAGTTTTGATGACGACACTTTGCTGTGTGTAGAATAGTCTTTTCAGGTGTGTGTGTGTATGTACGTACGTGTGTGTGTGTGGGGGGAGGGGGGTGGAGGGGTGCTCTTCAGCTGAAGCACTTCATCCTCTGTGTTTTGGCTCTGACGCCGTGCGAATGTCAAAGAGGCGTGTGAAGCTGCAGCTGTCAGTCAACACGGAGAGTGTACTGCAGTGTTGTAGAGAGTTTCCACAGGATCTGTGTGAACACCGATGTGTGACAGTGAGAGTCAGAGGCAGATTTAAAACCAAATCAAACACTGAACTTTCCATTGTTTCTTTGCTCTCCCTCACACACCAAAGTCCATAGAGAAAATCCAGGATTTTCACTTTGGGAGCGCAGGGCAGTGGTTGATCCACTGCTGCCTCCATCAGTTCAAGGTAAAATACCTAAGTAAAAAGTGAACTCTATCAAATTCATTGTTCTTGTAATGATGACTTCATGGAGTATCGAGGTTTAGAAGAAATTAAATACTTGGTCAAATATTTGGATTAGGATGTTGTAAACACAGTTTCATTTAGTTTTTGTGTTTTTGTGTTTTTTCGTCCGTCAGAGCTAAACTCAAAGTCAGCTCTGAGTTTGTTTCAGCCGACCAGACAGACGGAGTTCAAATAGTAAATACATAGTTGGACGATCAGTTTACTGTGAGTGTTCTCACAGAGGAATGAGGTCTGCAGGAAGGAGGAGAGACAGTGGCACGGTAGAGAAGAGAGTGAGTGTGGATGTGGGAGAGTGTGTGTGGATGTGGCAGAGTGTGTGTGGATGTGGGAGAGTAAGTGTGGATGTGGGAGAGTGAGTGTGGATGTGGCAGAGTGAGTGTGTTTGCGTAAGGAAAAGTGTGTGCCTGCATTTTTCTTCATGCTTTCATGCACAGATTTATTGCACTTGAGTGTGTGTGCATAATTCGTACATGTTCAGAACCACCTGAGCTTGTGCTTTTATCTCTGCCTCTCTCCTCCTTTGTGTGTGTGTGTGTGTGTGTGTGTGATAGACTGTACCTGTAAATGTCAGGCAACTGTCCTCTGTGGTTCACTGCTAGGACATCAGCAGTAAATCAGGCCTAAAGATGTGATTAATAAACATGTGTGTGCTCCTCCTTTGTGTGTGTGTGTCTGTGAGAGAGAGAGAGAGAGAGCGAGAGAAAGAGAGAGAGAGAGAGAGAGAGAGGGAAGTATAAATAATAAAAGCCCAGACAGGACGAAACCTCCAAGTAATAATAAAATAAAAACCAAATAAAGTGAAATAAAATGAACCCTCTGCTGTGAGTGAAGTCTACTGAGCTGTGATGTCACAAATCAAACATGGCCGTTGTGCTTGGCTGCTTTGCCGGCTCAGCTTAAGGCAGCAGTAGACCAATGGCCTCTGTGTCCACGGGGTTTAAATCACTGCTTTTCTCTCTGGACTTTGGTGAGGCCCAGGGAGTGGTTCATATTAAACTGGCCACTCAGTCCTCAGGTAGGTGAGTGTTCAAATAGGAAGTCAACGGTTGTAGACTTTATAATTTCTCGCTCCAAAGTCCATTTTTCATCTGTAGAAACAGAGCAGATGTAGATTCACTGCTGACCTTTTGACTTTTGGTTCATATTCACCATAAAATGGCAGCAGTGCATGTGCAGCTTCTTCATTTCAAAGTTTAAATGACTTCTTTTTTTTTTGCCTAGTTTATATGAGTCAGACCACTGAGCATATTTCTATGTGAATGTCACCAAACTGTAAGTAGTTAGAGACGTCAATGAGTGAATAAACAGATTGACTTTGTTTGCAAACTTCTCACCTTCCCTCACCAAAGTCCATGGAGAAAGTCCATGTTTTTAGTCCTGGGAAACTTAGGAGATGTGGATCCACTGCAGCCTTTATTTGGACTTTCATTTTTACACCTTTAGTTTGGATTGACCAGAAATGGCTCCAGCTGAGAACCAGCTGAGAACCAGCTGCTCCATCTGTGAGCTTAAATTTCTGGTTCTGTTTATGGACTTTTGAATTAAAGAGTAAAGACTCTACAAATGAATCTAACCATAAGATAAAGTTGAAAAAACATTCTAAATGTGTCATAGGCCTAGGTTGATGCAAGACCTCATGTCTCTGTGTGTGTTCAGCAGCAGGGGGCGCTGACAGCGCAGTTAGAACTGTCCTATGCCTAACATCTGAAACATCCGTGTTTCAACTGCTTTTCTTTGGCCATTTTGCCAAAAACCACTTGAATGTAGTTTCTTCTGTTACACAGACAAATGTGTCAGGGTAGAAGGTGAGACGTTTCATTAGGCTAGTGTTCCTGTTGACTCAGGTCTCATGAGCAGCATCAGTCGTGGCTGCTGACAGACTGTGGTGGACGTCAGCTCCGGCCTCTGTGTCTCTATCTGCTGTAAGACCTCAGATGTAGAAGGAGGACGAGGCAGAGAGAGGGAGAGACTCCACCACTTAGCGCTGCGACGCCGTGCTCCCTAATGGAGCTTCATCCATTTCAAATGACAGAATCCATTACCCCCACTTGCCGCGCTCTGCGGCGCGAGTGCGGCACACGCTGGATTTATTCCTGTTATTTGCCGATAATGTGTGCAAACTAAAAGCGAGGCCACATTCTTCGTCCCGACGCTCGTGTCCATGATTAACTGGAGGGAGGCTCAGAGCAGGAGAAGAGAGATGTTTAAAGAAGGAAGGAGTGCAGTTCAGTCTGAGTCTGGAAAAACAGCATCTGCTCTCAGTGAAAACCACTGTTTACGTTTACATTTACAGCTTCATATATGGTATTAGTGACAACATAAAGAAAAATTCACAATTTAGGTTCCGTAAAGTGCATGACACACGTCATGACATGGTGTTAGCGCCCCCTGCAGTGAGAGCCAGCCTCTCTTTGAGATACACTCCCGGCTTTATCTACGGTACTTTCTCTCTGTGAAATCATGTCTGGTGTGTTCTAAAAAAGATTTAATCTTCACCTCCATAAAACATTTGAATTGAGTTTACTCTTTTATATTGTTGTTAAACTGTCTTTATAAACAGTGAACCACCAAACTCCATAGAAAAAAACAGTAGTTTTATCTGTGAGGAGGTCACAGGAGCTGCTGGTCCACTGTTGCCTCGTGTGGTCAGTTTGTATAAAGAAAGTCTGTCCTCGTGTGGTCAGTTTGTATAAAGAAAACAAATTTGATCAAAAAATAGCAAACTGCAAAGATTCCCCAAACAGTCAGTTTATATACTAACAGTAGAGATTATTGTCATTTACAGTAATCTTACAGTTTGGTATTTGCTGCAATTACAAAAATAATTGATTGTTTGTTCTCAGGAATTTGGTGTTGGAGAGTCTGTTGGTTTGCATTATAATCACTGCATAGACCATAAGATGTTGACCATTTAATGACCTATTAACTAACAAGGAGAGTGATTAAGGAGCGCACTCTTCCACACCAAAGCCCATAGAAAATATTAGCGATTTTAAAACAACTGAACACAGGAGTTATTTTCTTCTGATTCTCCAAACAGTTCATTCTAACAGGCTATAAAGATCTTCAGTCTGAAGAATTTCAGTGACCTATTCTGACCACTTGGGGCAGCATGAGACAAGCACCTCCATCTTTTTATGTAGGCTAAAAGCCTGGATTCTATCCATGGACTTTGGTTAAGGACAGTGACTGGTCAACACACTCAAGTTACGTGTGTTAGACCGTGGACTTTTTTTTTTACCATGGCGGCCATGTTTGTAGTAAGAGCCGCTCCTCCGACATCAGTCTGACCTCTGTGCAGCGGGTGATCACAGCACCGACCGTGTGTCAGTACGTGTTGTTGTAATTTGGAGAACATGTAGACGTCTGAGTCTGTTGTGTTTCAGAAGGATTTAGTCTCAGAGTAAAGAGCTGTTCCTGTGGATTTAGTGAAGCAGCGGAGCAAGACCGAGCAACTGACCCTGGACCGGAACATCCTGAGAGAGAGAGAGAGAGAGAGAGAGAGAGAGAGAGAGAGAGAGAGTGTGTGTGTACTTGGCCCTGCTGTTGAAGTGTGTCTAAAATTCACATAACAAATCAAAGTTACAGTGAGTAAACACAAGTGTGTGGAGTTCAGTGTGTGTGTGTGTGTGTGTGTGTGTGTGTGTTTCTGAAAATGACACATTTTCAATCACATGCTTTATTTTGAGGAAATAGAGGAAAAAGATGGAGCAGGGCAGATTTCTGTGGCTCTGTGGACTACAACAGGACAAGGCAGGATTAGTTTTTCACTATGTTCCTGTTGTGTGTGTGTGTGTGTGTGTGTGTGTGTTTTCAAACAATACCCTGGTAGCCAATTTGTAATATATAGTCGGCCTTGAAAAATGGTCCAGATCTCTCCTTCTCTGTCTGCAATTTAGCTCCGCTGGCGCCCGGCGGTACCGATTGTGCTGCCTGCACCGCTGCCATTCCGTCCTGATGGAGAGTGTGCACGTGAGCGTGTGCACGTGAGAGGGTTTGTTTACTTGCTTATGTGCGCCTTAGTGTGTATTTACTCACAAGTCTTTCTTCTTGTGTATTTCAGTTGGGTTTTTTGTAGTAATATTGAGTTTTTTCGAGTTTTACGTTTGTGTGTGTGTGTGTGTGTGTGTACGTGTGTGTGTGTGTGTGTGTGTGTACACAGTTGATTTACAAATGTGTCAGATGTGAAAGGAAAGGAAAGGAAGGAAGTGAGAATAGAGAGAAGATGATGGAGGAGAGGAAGTAGAAGAAGGATGGAGGGATGAGGAGAAATACTGTAAGATGTTGTCAATAAGGAATGGAAACAAGAGTGTGAATGGAGCGGCGTGAATGGAGCGGCGTGAATGGAGCGGCGTGAATGGAGCGGTGTGAATGGACTTTCTTTACCTTTCATCTCCAGTAGACCGGAGCCTAATTGCCTGTAAATATTCAAATGTTTGTAACATATTTTCAACTATTTTTCTTCAACTTTTAGTCATTTTAAGACTGGAGTTGAAAGAACATTTATTTCTGTAGTTGTGTCTCTGATTCCAGTTGATTCTTATTAAAAGTATAGAAATACAGGAATCCCAAATATAAAGGACGGTGTCGTCTGCATAAAGAAGCACGTTTAATTTGATTTATTTCAGTTGTTATGTAATAATCCAGTGCTGAATTCCTTCTAGTCATAAATATAATCCAGGGGATTACGTTAATCTGAGTTCAGCTTCCCCATGGCCACATCTACACAGACCAGGAATCAAACCCCTGACCTTAAGGCTGCTTCTTTATCGGGGGAGGACATGTTAGTGTTAAAGCGTGTCGTCTGAGAGGTTTTATTTTAAAATCCAAATCTGTAAAGCTGCAGCTTTGAAAATGAAATGAGTTGCGACGGCCGCACTGCTAGCGCCACCTTTCTCTCTATGTCGTTCTGCGTCTCTCGTCCTCCCTCCCTCCTTCCCTCTCGCTCCCTGACAGAAACAATAGCGGCCCCCCCACTCACCTCAGAAAACTGTGTTCTACAATAATACTCGTCCACGAAGCACGAGCTGCGATGTCAGTGGTTTTATGGAGCTCGACAGCGTGCAGTTAATGTTCTCCTGCGAGCCTGCGTCGCTTCACTGCCTCCTCCTCCTCCTCCTCCTCCTCCTCCTCCTCCACCTCTTCCTTTTTCAACTCGCCCTGGTTCTGCCTCCCGTGTGTTTTCTCTTTCTTCTTCTCTGCTTTTATTTCACCCGTCTCTCCCCCCTCTCTCTCTGCCAGTATGAGAAATCCGCGGCGGCATGCGTTTTGACAGCCTGTCTTTGGTGGGAGTGTAAAAATTCAAATAATTCACTGAGCGCAGACAGTCACGGCGAGGCCGCTTTGTATTTCCTATTTGACTCCGTGTCACTTTGGCTGCCTGTCGAGTCCCAGTCGGCAGCGTTTAGCTTCTTCTTCTTCTTCTTCTTCTTCTTCTTCTTCTTCTTCTTCTTCTTCTTCTTCTTCTTCTTCTTCTTCTTCTTCTTCTTCTTCTTCTTCTTCTTCTTCTTCTTCTTCTTCTTCTTCTTCTTCTTCTTCTTCTTCTTCTTCTTCTTCTTCTTCTTCTTCTTCTTCTTCTTCTTCTTCTTTCAAAGTTTAATAAATAAATAAAGAGGCTAAAGCGCAGCTGGAAAGTGGAGCTTTATTAAGTCAAGATAAATCTTTGTCTTTTAGAGAGTGGGAGATGGAGAGGAAGACAAGAGGAAACAAGAGGTTTGAGTGTGAGGAGGCAGAAAAATCAGCAGAAACAGTGAAATGTAGAAAAAACCCGAGGAAGTTTACAGCTGTGTTTAATGAAGGTCTGTCATCAAATCCACTGAAAATCAAATGTACGTCATTATTTTATTAAAATGAATGATTACACAAAACTAACACGAGATTTTAGGCTTGGTTAGGATTTTTTAAAATTTTCTTGCAAAATGTTACATTTCAGAAATGTAATTCACACAAATCTAATTTCTAAACATCTTTAAAAATAAATCAATTAGAGTGACGTGAGTCCAAATTCCAATGACATTAGTTAAAGATTCCAGTTAGAGAAACGTCCAACTGTTGACCTGCGACTTCTTGGATCAAATTGTTGTTTTTTTTATTTTTATTTTTTTAACTCTTGTGAAGGAAAATGTGTTTCATGAATGATCTTTGTTTGTTCAGACGTCAGTAGTTCAGTTTGTTCTTCTCTTTTTCTGACCTGTGACCTTATTGATTTTCTTTTCCTCACTCCTCGTCTTCTTCATCACCTGCTGCTCATGTCTAGTCCTCACAGAGTCACCTCCTTACTCAGCTCCTTCTCTTTGGTCTCCTCCTCTCCTCTTTTCATGTTGTTGCAGGAGATGGTTCTCCTCCTGGCTCTTTTCTCCATCGTCACCTCCTTCTCCCGCTCCTTCTCTTCCATTTCTTTCCTCTTCTTCTTCTCATCTTCTCTCCATTACCACAGAACTTCCTCCTTCTTATGTTCTCTTTGTGTTCCACAGTGACCCCTACTGGGAGCGGTCGGCTAATGCAGGCAGCTGCTCCGCCGCTCGGCCCAAGACTCTCCACCTGTCCGGCCAACAGCAGCACACCTCATCGCCATGGTAACGTTTGTGTCCGTAGCAGTCCTAGCTGTAGCTGTAGCATTAGCATTAGCCGTTTTAGTACCGTCTGTGTGTGTGTGTGTGTGTGTCTTTGTGTGTGTGACTGGGTGTGCTCGTGTCAAAGTTATACTTCAACCAGGAGTTTTTTTTTTCTTAAATACTGTAGTATTTAATAAATACTGTCCTTGTCCATCTTTCAAGATTGAGTTTGGAGTCGAGATCAGACCTGGATATTTGTAATAGTTGAGCTTAGGTGTATTTGTATTTGAAGTTCAAGAGATCAAAACAATCCAGAGTGTGTGTGTGTGTGTGTGTGTGTGTGAGAACAGCTCCTGTTGATGTCGTCAAGTATCAAAGCAGTGAACAAGAACCTGCTGCCGACTCATTGATCTGTGTTTGTTTTCGCTTTGATTCAGGAATCATTTTTTTAACTTCTAAATAAACTGCAGTGGGTTGTGTTTTATTGATCGCTTATTTTTCAGAACACATCAAAGACATAGGATTCTTTTTGTTATTTTAATTTTTCTTTTTACATAAAAGAGCTAATTAATTTCTGACCACTGGTCCTGCATGTGTGTGTTCAATAATGAGTTGTTAGATCAGGATTAGGGCTGGTGTCAGACTGGGTCTGGGTCTGGGTCTGGGTCAGGGTCTGGGTCTGGGTTTGTGCTGGTTCTGGACGGAGGAATGGATCGGAGAAGTGAGAGTCAGAGTCAGACTGAGACCAGAGAGGAGACGGTGGTTAATAGCTCATTACAAGACCAGCGTTACACCACCCAGGCCTGCACACACACACATACACACACATACACACACACACATACACACACACACACACAGACACACACAGTAAGTTATAAAGCTCTAATTTATGTCCAATACTTAAATCTGTAATCAGTGATTTAGTGATTTCTAGATGAATAAACATAAAGCAGGGAGCATTCCAGCACAGTTAGATTTTATTAGACACACACACATTAACACTCAAATACTGACACACACACACACACACACACACACACAGCTGTTATTTCAGTGACACCTGAATGGGTCTTGGAGGGAAAAAAGCAGTGAAATAAAGATGATAGAGAAAGGAGTTTGACTTCATCCTCACGTCTTCACCTCTTGTTTACCATCGTCAGAGATGGAGGGAAAACGGTGTGGGCGGAGCCATCATTACCCCCTGAGAACAGATCGGTGGGCACGGTGGTCTGCCAGTGCCTGACTAAAACCCCCGTAAATTACTGTTTTGATCATGTGCTGTTGTCAGGGACAGATTGAGTGGAGTAAATAACACACCTTCAGTTTGAAAAGACAATCACAGTCTTTGTCCCCCTGCAGTTTGGAGACGCAGACTTGTTTTCAGACTTTCTCTCCACACTGCTGCGTCTTTAACAAACTCTCTGGATAGAGATAGTTCAGGGTTTGGTTTTTGAAGCAGAGTGACGTGAGGTGCCGATGGAACCCTGTGTGGAACCGTCTCTGCAGCGCTGCCTGCGAGAACGCCAGAAAGTGAAGGTGAAAAAGGTCGTATTTCAACCAGTAAAGGAAGAGACAGGAAGCTGTGGTGACTCACTGTTTAACAGTCTTTACCCACAGGAAACTGTAGTCTTAAACACCTCACTCTCTCAAACCAAAGACCATGGAGAAAATCTGTGATTTTAGCTCAGGGGGACGTGGAAGCTGCTGGTCCACCACTGCCTCCTGTGGTCAGTTTGTGTCATTTAGGTCAATTAATGTAAAACATTTTAAACACTGACCAAAACATAAATCAATAATTAAACATATTACTTCAATTCCGGTGGATTTACTTTGTCTTTAGACTTGTTGATACAGAGTACTCAGGTGACAAACTACATATAGCAGAGTACTCAGGTGACAAACAACATATAGCTACATATGGAAACTATCAACTATTTTTAGACCATATTTTTTCTTTGCTAATTATTATAAATAATTTTTTTGTTTCCATCTTTCCTTCTATTTTGTCTTTTTATTAAAAAAGGAAGCTGCAAATTCAGTATTTTAACCTTTTAATTTTTTTGTTTCCATCTTTCCTTCTCTTTTGTTTTTTTTATTAAAAAACGAAGCTTAGTGCAAATTCAGTATTTTAACCTTATCTTTTATTTCTTGTTATTTTTTCATGGTCAGGAAACCTGTTAATAACAAATCGTATGGATTTAGACAGGGATGTGTGTGTGTGTGTGTGTGTGTGTGTGTGTGTGCATCTTTTGAAGTCTGGATGACGTGATGTTTTCAGTCCACAGACATTGATCTTAATGCCCATCTGTCTGATGGTCCCTGAACTCACCACAGTTTACCCTCATTCATTCTGACGCTGTGATTTACTTCAAACTTCTCCTTCTGTAATTTCCCAGCCCTGGATCAATAAAGGACAACTAAATATCTGTCCATCTAAACAAACAGAGACTACACAGATGAAGCCACTGCTGTTGCTGATGCTGATGCTGATGCTGATGCTGCTGCTTCAGCTTCATAGTTGAGGCTTCAAACTGTAGCTGTAGAATCTGCCACTGAACCTGATGCTGGGACCTGAGCAGCAGCAGCAGCAGTAACAGCAGCAGTAACAGCAGCAGCAGTAACAGCAGCAGCAGTAAGTTCAGCAGCAGCAGGTTCGGCAGCAGCAGTAGGTGCAGCAGCAGCAGTAGTTTCAGCAGCAGCAGTAACAGCAGCAGCAGTAACAGTAACAGCAGCAGTAACAGCAGCAGCAGTAACAGTAACAGCAGCAGTAACAGTAACAGCAGCAGCAGTAACAGTAACAGCAGCAGCAGTAGTTTCAGCAGCAGCAGTAAGTTCAGCAGCAGCAGTAACAGTAACAGCAGCAGCAGTAAGTTCAGCAGCAGCAGTAGTTTCAGCAGCAGCAGTAACAGTAACAGCAGCAGTAACAGTAACAGCAGCAGCAGTAACAGTAACAGCAGCAGCAGTAACAGTAACAGCAGCAGTAACAGCAGCAGTAACAGTAACAGCAGCAGCAGTAGTAGCAGCAGTAGTAGCAGC
This sequence comes from Cynoglossus semilaevis, assembly GCF_000523025.1. Lineage (NCBI taxonomy): Eukaryota > Metazoa > Chordata > Actinopteri > Pleuronectiformes > Cynoglossidae > Cynoglossus > Cynoglossus semilaevis. Next base: position 17,382,955 of record NC_024307.1, read on the forward strand.
AGTAGTAGCAGCAGTAGTAGCAGCAGTAGTAGCAGCAGTAGTAGCAGCAGTAGTAGCAGCAGTAGTAGCAGCAGTAGTAGCAGCAGTAGTAGCAGCAGTAGTAGCAGCAGCAGCAGGTTCGGCAGCAGCAGCAGCTCCTACAACAGCTCCATAACTCCAGTATCTTTCCAAGCATCAATTCCAGCTCAGAGGCTCCTCAGTTTACAGCAGTGTTTACATCACCATCTCCCATATGTTTATTAAAGTATTAAAGTCTCCGACATAAGGCGTTAAAACTTGACCACCAGTCGTGGACCGGACCGGACTGGACCGTTATGTGGTCATGTAGGGCTATACGCAGGAGACGGCTTTATTTACGTTCACCGGTTTTACACCACACAACTTATACATTAGCAGGAAAACATTATATCATCAGCAAAAAGTTAAGAATAAATAACTGATGCTGCCCCCTGGTGGCAACATCATCCTCTTATCACTTACACGTTAATGCGCAGAGCTGTGCTCTCTGCCTTATTCAAACTCACCTGCATCAACTGCTGCTGTTGCTGCTGCTGCTGTTGCTGCTGCTGAGGCTGCTGCTGCTGAGGCTGCTGAGGCTGCTGCTGAGGCTGCTGCTGAGGCTGCTGCTGAGGCTGCTGCTGAGGCTGCTGCTGCTGAGGCTGCTGAGGCTGCTGAGGCTGCTGAGGCTGCTGAGGCTGCTGCTGAGGCTGCTGCTGCTGCTGCTGAGGCTGCTGCTGCTGCTGCTGTTACTGCTGCTGCTGCTGCTGCTGCTGCTGCTCATCTGTTGCCCGCGGCGTTTTCCCATAATCATCGGGGCTCGTTTCTGCTGAGAGATTCCCCCGGAGGAAAACACTGAGACAGAGAGACATGAAAGCCACTGTTTTTTCTGCCTGACACCATGTTTGTAAATGTGATTTCTTAGTCAGGACAGGTGTGTGTGTGTGTGTTTATGTTACACACACACACACACAAACACACCTCAGTAAGAATTAATAAGACCAAACCTGACTGCTGAGGATTTTGAATGTTACAACTAGGTCTGCAAAAAGAAGCAAAAAGGGTTCAACATGAAAAGCGCCCCCTGGGGTCAAAACATGAGTTAAAGACTAATGAGTGAGAGACTAATGACTCAACATTTGTGAAATTTACACTCTAGTTATCGATAGATTTGAATGTTTTCCCATTTTTTAAAACTTCGGTGGAAAGTCTGTGGGTTTCAAAAACCAAAAATGTATAAAAATCTCTCCTCCTCCTCCTCCTCCTGTCTGGTATTTTAGCCTCTCTCGGCTTCACCCGCTGCAGAATCTTCACTCTATCTCCTCCAGTTCTGCTCCACTTGCTGCCTTGAGACCATTTAGCAGAAAATCCCCCTCAGTTTTCTCTCTCTCTCTCTCTCTCTCTCTCTGTCTCTCAGATTAGAACTGAACTGAGACGAGACAAGATCATAAAAGAGCTTCTTCAGCCACCATCTCTTAGAAAAAGGTCCGTCCAATCACGAGCAGCGCTGCAGAGAGCAGATATACAGTATGTTCTAGAAGAAAAGCTCTGCGCCAAAGTTATTTATGAAGAGTTAACGTTAAAGCGTGACGTTCACTTCTGTGTTTGTGGTTGAACTAATGCTACAGTGGAATATTCCAGAACCTGCTGTGGTGAAGAGAATATCCTGCTGACTCTATTGTCCACGCTGACCAGAGCCAGTGATTGGTTCACCTGCTAACAGTACAGCAACAAACAAACAAACATCTGTGTGTCAGTCTGTACTAATGAGTGATTCCAGAGCCCCCTGCTGGAGGACAGGGGACGTCTACACATAAAAACTGGAATTCAACTTTTTACCACAACGGTACTGATCCGATTGTTGTATGTAGTCTTAGATTGAGGCGGCGGTTTATGGATGCGCACACACAGGCACACGCACACACACACACACACACACACACACCGTCTGGTCTGAGACCATAATCATTGCTGGACAAAAGACACTCTGGTCTCTCTCTAACTCTCTCTCTGTCTTCCTCTCTCTCTCTCTCTTTGTCTGTTTCTCTCCTTCTCTGTACCACATAGTCTCTCGCCCAGTCTAACTCGCCCTCCTGTGGCTGTATAAACCTGTCGAGCTGACAGGAAACTCCCTCTGGAGACCTGAGATCACAGATGCTCTGCTGATGGGACGTCCAGTTAGTCATCATGCACAAACACACACACACACACACACATGCACATCACACACGTTTCCATTTACGTGTCACACGAGGACACACACAGTTTGACCATGGTGTCTTTATTCAAGGACGAGTGGACACGCACACACACACACACACGCGCGCTGGTCCATCTGGCCAGTAGAGGTGCTACACACAGTGTGCAGAGCAGGAGGCTGTTTGGAATTGTTGGACACTTGAACTTCATTACACACACACACGGAGCTCCACACACACACTGTGTTTGCACATTTGTGTTTGTGTGTGGAAATCCAAGTTGAATTTTTCAAGTTTAAAAAAAATATTTTTCTTGAACGTAGGAATCGCTCATTGATTTAAAGCAGAATTATTTTTTGACTTTGAAAAAAATGTATCATAATTTATTCAATCATTCATTCGTCTCCTTTAAAAACAATTCAAAAATACAAAGTTAACCCCAAAATATCTAAAACCAAAGCCATTGTTTCTGGCTTCAAAATGACCACATTTAATGGAATGTGTTTTTTAAATCTTGCACCTTGACGTCACATCTCCAGATGTGCTCTGTATGCAGACGACACGATATATTTATAATCTTGATTAAATTAATTAATCGCAGGATGTTGATGTCAGTCCTTTGTTGACTGTTTTTAAGTTGGATCGTGATTTGTCTGAATGCGACTTTGTTTCAATTCGTTGGTAATTTATTTATTTTAAAATGTGTGTGAATTCTATAAAGTTTACAGCGTTTATTAACGTTATCTTTGTGTGCACTGTAGCTCGAGAATGACCAAACATGAATAATCGCTTTACTTTGAAAAGACGGATGAGGATGTGGTTCACCTGCACAAACAGTCAGGCTAGCATGTTGACCTCTGGATCAGGTGGTTCACCTGCACAAACAGTCAGGCTGACCTCTGGATCAGTCGTGGTCAGCCCCGCTTTCTAACTGGATAACAGACTGTGCAATGATTGTTTTGTTTTTTTGTTTTTTTTCTTTTATTGAAGTGTCCTGTGGAGTTTTATTGTAATAACCAACTGGATGACAAAGAGGGAATGATTGGAGCGTCAGCTAAGACTGTATTGATTAGGACACTACTGTGTTTTTATTGTTGACTGACGCTAGAAAAAAGAGGTTCATTTTCAAACACACTTGCTTTTAAATGTAGTTTTTTGCGACGGATGGATGGATGGAGGGATGGATGGATGGATGGATGTATGGGTGAGAGGCTTAAGTGGGTGAGAGAGAGGAGTGACTGCAGAGCAAAGCGTTAAGAGTCAGAATAAAAGAACAATTTGCATAAACACTTGTGCTTTTGTTGCCGCAATTAACTTGAATGGCTTTTAGCTTTTCACTCACATTGGTATGTGTGTGCGTGGGAGTGTCTTTGTGCGAGCGTGCGTGTGTGTGTTTTAAGAGGGCTCTGTGCTATGATCCTGGCGAGCGAGTGAGGAAAAAGAGAGGGAGGAAACAAAGCATGAGGCTGAGGAGCAGAGAAGGAGTCGGGTCAGACTGGGTCAACACCCAGTGAGGCGTTCAGGGACACGATAACTCCAATCACAGATGGTGAGCTTTAGTGCGGATGAAGCTCATTGCAAATGAACGATACCGACAAGGACTGACAGTGTTCTGGGGTTAGAGTGGGCAGCAGCAGCAGCAACAGCAGCAGCCTCAGCAGCAGCAGCAGCAGCAGCCTCAGCAGCAGCAGCAGCAGCAGCCTCAGCCTCAGCAGCAGCCTCAGCCTCAGCAGCAGCAGCAGCCTCAGCAGCAGCCTCAGCAGCAGCAGCAGCAGCAGCAGTAGCAGCAGCAGCAGCAGCAGCAGCAGCCTCAGCAGCAGCAGCAGCAGCAGCAGTAGCAGCAGCAGCAGCAGCAGCAGTAGCAGCAGCAGTAGCAGCAGCAGCAGCAGCAGCAGTAGCAGCAGCAGCAGCAGCAGCAGCAGCACTGGACATCTGTCAGGTTGGAGTAGGTTTTAAAACTGTGACCTGGTCTGAACACAGCAGGGATCAAACCCTGGACAGTCCTGTGTTCCATCACTGGGTCACTTTTAAAGATGAACACAAATTCACACACTTTTTCACACATTCAAGGCCAATGACATGATCATTATTTGCGTTGAACATCGGTGTCAAAGACTCACAGACCTGGACAGTTCCTCATTGTGGGACGATTGAAGAACTTCATTTTTTTTAAATGTAAGAATTGAATTAGCATTGCAGTTCCAGCAGGTGCATCGACGTTTCATTAGTTCTGATCCCTTCACAGTGACTTTGACACCACTGGAGTCTGGAATCATTTTGCAGGAGGGAAATCCTTTAAAGCAGAGGGACGCTGGGTAAAAACCACAGACACTGTGTCATGACCACTGCCATAAATAAAAGTGTGCTGAAGTGCAGGGTTGTTTTCCAGGTGAAGCCTCATCCGTCACAGTCCAAACTCTTGGCTCTGACAGAAGTTAACTGCAGAAGAAAAAGCCTATAATCTTTGATTTGTTTGAGTGTTTACTCGATAGGAAGATAAATCAGAGAGAGAGAGCAGAAGAAAAAAAGGCCAGAGAAAGTCTCAGCGTCTTTGTGTTTACCTCATCTATTATAGATGGAGTGGAGCTCACCCGTGTGTGTGTGTGTGTGTGTGTGTTAGCCTTAGCAGCAGCAGGTTTCTGTAACCTGCTTTGATCAGTCACAGTCAGAGAGGCTGGCAGCAGCGTGGCACCCGACAGATGTGCACGGAGCCTGTTGTTGTTGTTGTTGTTGTTGTTGTTGTTGTTGTTGTTGTGTTTTTAGGTTTCACTGGGTAAATTACGACAAGCATGCTCCACTTCAGGTGTGTGTGTGTGTGTGTGTGTGTGTGTGTGTGTGTGTCCTCAAGTGTGTGTTTTTGTGGTTACTTCAGGGGTAAAAAGCTAAAGTTAGCAGAACATCAGTCCATTGATTTTCCTGAAGATTATTTGAAGACAGACGGCAGTTTGGAGTCTTACTGACTTTTCCTTTAAATGATTTTCGTTAGCTTCGTCTTCTTTTTCTTTTTTTCTTTTTTGATGTTTTGACAGAAACATGTCAGCTGAGAATTTACTTTTGGACTCATTACACCTGAAACCAGACATTGACAAATAAAAAATATATAAATTAAAAAAAATCTAAATTTTAGGTTGTTGAGACACTTAGGTTGTCCGTTGCTGCCCCTTGTGGTCAGTTTGTGCAGCAGCAGCAATACATCAAAATAATTTATTTTTAAAACTTTTAATTACCGTCCTGACACATTTGCCCCTGTAAATTCAGAGGGCAGTAGTGGCTCCGTCCTCACTCACTGCTCCTGGTTCTTAAAGCTGCCACTGTTCACTGTGGTGATGGGTTAAAACAGAGGTCACAGTTGGTTGTGGTGACAGTGGTGAGCTGTGTCACAGTGACAGGAGATCACTTTTCTTCTCCTTCCTCTCTCTCTCTCTCCACGGCCCCTCCCCCCTTTAATATATCCTTCATTTTTGTAATCCAAAATTCTGCCTTTATTTCCTTCTTTCTTCTCTCTCTCTCTCCTCTCTCACCACTGTCCTTCCTTCCTTACATCCTCCTCCTCCTCCTCCTTCCTGGCTCCAGTGGTGTGGAACGGTTCAGTATTAGCTCTGAAATTAGCAGCAGTCCCTCGTTAAAGAGTTGGCAGGAGTATGGACACACACACACACACACACACACACACTGCTCCCCCCTCGGAGACACAGAATTACACCTCTTTCTGTTCATGTATTTATCATTTGCTTTACTCTTTTTTTCCTCCTCACTCGTCTCCATCACCTCCTCCTCGGTCTTTTTTCTCCTTGTGTCCTCCTCTAACCTTCACACAGAGATGTTCCTCCTCTTCTTCCTCCTCTTCTTTGGCAGACAGCCACAGACAGCCACAGACAGCCACAGACAGCCACAGACAGTTTCCTTCCTGTCGTCCTCCTTCATCTTACTCACTCTTTTGGTTTCTCTGGTTTTCATTTTTCACTTCCTTCTGCAAAACTACCTCCATGACTCCTGTCTCCTGTCATGACTCCTGTCTCCTGTCATGACTCCTGTCTCCTGTCATGACTCCTGTCTCCTCCTCCTCTTCACCCTAATGTTGTTCGTCCAACTCAGAAATCCTCACCCTCTGGTCCGTCCTTGTCTTTTACCATCCATCCAACAATCCAACCTCTTTCTGTTCTTCCCTCTGTACACCAGCTCCACCCATCCATCCATCCATCCATCCATCCATCCATCCATCCATCCATCCATCCATCCATCCCAGTCGTCCCGGCTCATTTTAGGACCTTTTATTTCTGAGGTATGAATGGACTGGTGGTTGGTGGCCCCGTCCCTGGAGGACATCAGAGGTAGAGATGATTGATGGATCTTTGTCTGGACCTTAATAAACACAGGGTTTCAACTCAAAGTGAATGAACTTCTGTGAAATTTAGGCCAAGAAAGTGAACAAACGTGTGCCGCAAACAGAGCAGTGTAAAAGTCGACCTTTGACTCGGATAACAAGATGTTAGCATCGCAGGCCAGGAGAGAGTCAGGACCTGACGCTGTGTGTGTGTGTGTGTGTGTGTGTGAACACTTGAGATGAAGTGTGCGTGAGCAGCAAAAAGGTGTTTTGGCAGAGTTTCACACAGACACAGTGTGGTGTAGCCTCTCCACAGGCCTGAGCTGCTCTACACAGCTAATTAGCTTGGCAACAGAGTCAGAACAACATACCTTTGGCCTGTGAACACACACACACACACACACACACACAGTGGACACCTCTGTCCAACACACCTGGACACTCCAACAGCAGACACACTGAGCTTGGATTCTGTTTCAACTTCGGCCCTGATCAGTTACTGCAGATTAAAGGCAGAGTTCAGGGTTTTTGAGGAAGGCTTTTGTCTGAGGCCGTGACAAAGCAGGTTAATGGGAAACAATTCCTTTTATATTTCCACACTGAAGTCCAGGAGGAAATCAGGGACTTTGGCACAAAGGAAGCAGAACTACTGCTGCCTCCTGTGGTCAGTTTGTGTGTAAAAGTTCACATTTTCTCTCTGGGATTTGGCATTGGAAGCATATAAATGAAAAAAGAACTTCCTGGTGGAAAGTGTCAAAAGAGTTGAAGTCATTAACGACATCAGTTTAAAGGTGTTGAAAACACGTATTAGATGTTAAAATCAACACAACAAATACATTTAATTCAAACATTTTTCAAAACCACAGACTGAGAACAACCTACAGTGATGTTTGCGGTCTATGACAGCAGCCAGCAGACAACACGTGCACACATACGTGCACAGACCTAGTCACACCACAGTATATGAACACTGCTTCCACTACTTTTAATAAATCTTTCCTATTGTCATTGTTTTAGCTCCTGGACATTTTGTCTTTTAATTGGACAACTGCAGTTTTATCTCCTTCAGCAAAAAGACAAACTTTTACATTATTTATTTTAAAATGCATGAAATCATTAATGCACAACGTTAGAACAATTAAGGAACGCTCATGTGACTAATACGATAAGGAAGATTATGGGCTGTAATAATGTGAATTTTATGGATATGAGAGCAGGGTTTTAATTACTAAAGATGAATAGTAACATGAATCAGAAACAAACGAGAGGGAGGCAAATTACAGGGAGGAAACGCTGTTGAACATTTTAAAATAAATTATAGAAAAAAACCTCAGTGTAAATGATAATGAGTGTATTTGTAATGTGTGCTGTAAAACGATCCTTCATGTTTACACCGTCAGCAGAGGAGGTTTCTGTGTTTGTGCTGCTGTTTGACTGCGTCGCTTCAGGGTTAGACAAACTTTTCTGACAGGAGACTGGAGATTATGAACCACTGACCAAAGTCCATGGAGAAAATCAGAGATTTTAGCCCAGCGGGACTCATGAGCTGCAGCTGATGGTTTGTTGTTTGTTGTTGTTTTTTTTAATAGAATCCTCCGTCCTGGTTAACTTCCTTCTCTTCTTCCTTTGTTTCATCCTTCCTTTCTTCCTTCTCTCCTCCTCCCTCTTTGATTTCACCTATAGATCGATTTTGGCACTCCTGTGATCAGTACTCACTCACACACACACACACACACACACACACACACAGTGAACAGCAATGTCATCGCCACGGTGATGTCAGCAGGTGGGGTTTAATCCAAAGTGACACTTGTTCTCTGCCTTCCTTTACCAGAGCCATGGAGGCAATTACCCTCTGTGTGTGTGTGTGTGTGTGTGTGTGTGTGTGTGTGTGTGTGTTCTCCCCCTGGTTCCCGTCCTCAGCAGAGTTGACAGGGTGGAACCTTGGCTGCAGGTCACCTGAATTGAAAGAGAGAGAGAGAGTGGGGTAGAGAGAGCTTTAAAAATGAGGAGCAGCAGTAAAGACAGAGACAGCACTTGTTCTCTGTCCCTTTTCATCAGCCTGAAGCCTAAATCATGTGATGATCCCAGGACGATCTTATTAAAAAGGACCGTCACTTCCTCTTTCACTTCTCCTACAATCATAAACTGACACCTAAAGGACACTCAGCATATTTTTAAAGTGTGTTTCTAAGAGATACTGACACACGCTGTCGGCGCCCCCTGCTGATGAAATCTCTCAAAGAAACGTACCTGTGAAGACACGTCAAATATCACCGTCCTGTGCCAGTGACAACTGTCCTGCAGTCCGGTTCACTCCTCACTCTTCCACACCAAAAACCATTGGAAAAAAAAGGGATTTTATCTTTCAGGTCCATCGGAGCTACTGGTCCACTACTGCCCCTCATGGTCAGATTTTGTAACTGGGATAAATCAAAGCAATTGATTTTAAACACGGGTGTTGCCATAACAACGACTGTGTGCTGCTGGTTGTTCTATTGACCTGTGGTTCATTGTTGTGTGAGTGTTTCCTAAGTTGAGTCATTTCACTTTGTAAACCAGTCATTTTCCATAGAAAAATCAATGGTTTTAGCCCAGAGTGCCAAAGGTGCTGCTGGTCTACCGCTGCCTCGTGTGGTCAGTGTGTGTCACTGAGATGAATTGAAACAAATCATTTAAACTCAGTGGTGTAGACAGTGGTAAAACAGTTGTTACTGAAGGCTGAGGTGTAAAATCATGGGTTTTCTCTGTAGACCTTGGTATGAGAAAGAGTTTGACAAACATTGTAAAATAAATCATGGGTTTTCTCTGTAGACCTTGTTATGAGAAAGTCAGAGTTTGACAAACATTGTAAAACGCTGAGTTTTAATGATTTGTTCTATTGTGTATTGTTGAAGAAACATTTACTACTTCTTTGGCTAAGGATTTTCTCTGCACCTTTTTGTAGAACATGGTATGTTTGTTTCCGTGCATGTGCCCGTGCACAGAGTTCTGAAGGCCGTCAGTGGTCAGGACCTGGACGCTGCTCAGATTTCCCCGTCGTCCCACAGAGCCGTACAGAGCTCGGCCTCTTATCTCTCCTCATATTCACCGCTGCTGTGATTCTATTTTATCTCCTCCGCTGAAACTCCTCCATGTTTGTTTGTTCTCTTTCCTTCTTCTCCTCTCCTCCTCCTTCTCTTCCTCCTCCTCCTCCTCCTCCTCCCACTTCTCCTCCTGCTTCCAAGTCTGGCCTGAGCTGATGGATGAGCTGATGGTGTAAACAGATAACTCTCCTATCTGGACACAAGAGAGGGAAAAAATGAAGCTCGGAGTTTATTTTACCCCCAAATATAAATGGAAGGAAAATTGAATTTGGTTCAAAGTAAATGAAAATGAATTTGCTGCAATATGTGGAGATAAGAACGTAGAGAAACACGTACAGGACACGCCCACAGCATGATGTCACCGTCTCCTCACCCAGTTGGGCTTTTTTGAGGTTTTAGATTCAGTTCTTGTGGAACTGACAGCGGTGGATCCCTTTTCACTCTGTTCTTTCCTCCTCTTCCTCTCCTCTCCTCTCCTCTCCTCTCTTCTCCTCTCCTCTCCCCTCCTGTCCTCTCTCCTCCTCTTCTCTCCTCTCTCCTTAATCTCTCCTCCCTCAGATAAATAAATGACAAACAGTATGAAAATGATATTCTTTCCTTGATGACAGCCATTATTCATCTGTCGCCCCTAAACAACTCTTCCACCTTCTCTCCTCCTCCCCCTCAGTGTTTCTCCTCTCACCATCTCATCCCTCTTCTTACTCCTCCTCCTCCTCCTTCTTTCGCTCCCTGTAACACTTTTCTTTGGTATTTTTTTTTTGCACAGGCAAAAATTAATCACCTGTCTTTTGTGTGTGTGTGTGTGTGTTTATATGTGTGTGGTTGTGTGTGTGTGGCCGGAAGGAAGCCCATAGAGGTTTTTAGCAGCTGATTTATTGCAGAGTTAATTCATAACGGCATGAGATGATGATGACAAGAGAGAGAGAGAGGTAGAGAGAGAGGGAGGGAGGGGGGACGGCGGGGGTAGACGGAGAGAGCGGAAGACAGGGGAGAGAACAAACAGAACGGTTCTTTGGTTTAAATTAATGGAGTGTAAAGTGATGGAGGTAAAAGGAAGTTACGGAGAGCGAGGAGGTGAGGATGGAGGTGAGGAGAGGAGGTGGTGAAGGAGCAGACAAAATAAACAGGAGGAGAAGGTGAAGAGTAGTGAGTCTCTGCAGATGTCTGGGCTGAGGAGGACGTGAAGAGGGTTGAGCATAAAGCCAACCTTTACCACTGACCAACACAATCACTAATGCGGTCACTAAGGTTTTTACTTTGATGTTCAGCAGCTGTCCTAACGTCCTAATGTCCCATCATCCTCTGTCTCCGTCCTCTCAGGCTGCAGGCTCTGAGGAAGGAGAAGTCACGTGACGCAGCACGGTCGCGGCGTGGAAAAGAGAACTTTGAGTTTTATGAACTGGCCAAGATGCTGCCGCTGCCTGGCGCCATCACCAGTCAGCTGGACAAAGCGTCCATTATCCGTCTCACCATCAGCTACCTGAAGATGAGGGACTTCGCCAACCAGGGAGACCCGCCATGGAACCTACGCATCGAAGGACCACCCCCCAACACCTCTGTCAAAGGTAGGACCATATTTGAGAGTGAAAAAAATGACTTTTTAAAGTAATGTTAAGTCTGAGGAGACTTTGTTGCTCCTGAAAGTTTGGACTACAAAATCCTTTACTGATGGACTACCTGTTTGTAGTTGCCATTGGACGAACAACATGGTCACCAATCATCCTGTCGCTAACTAAATGTACATCGTTAGACGTCATGCTAACCCAACCTTTGCTACTGTAACAAATATTAATAATTAAACTGTTGCATTTGGGCGTGTTGCTAGTGTGGCTATTGGAGCTAGTTTAGCTGCTCATAGACCTGAGCTACATGTCACTGACTGACCCTCTTGTTAACTGACATTAGTTCAAAGGAACTTATTTAACCCGTCGCTAACTAGTAGAAGGCTAACCAAATTATTGTCCATTTACTAACAGTCTTGTTAGTAAAAATGTACTGTAATTTATTGACATAAACCTGACAGGATGCTAACACACTGCCTATTGCCACTACACCTATTGCTCTTAACTTGTCCTTGGCTGAACTTTTGCGCACAAACCTGTTGCTAATCAACCTGTGGTTAGTCAAACACACACACACAAACACACATTTGTTTTGCTCTTGTTCTTTGGCTCACAAACCTGTCCAGAGCTAACATGATGCTAACACACCTGTAACTAACTTCTCACTCAGAGCCTTGTTGTTATTGGCTCCGTTGTAAAATAAAAACATTGCTAATTGTTGCTAGCTAAGACAATGCTTAACAACAGGCTACTAATTAGCATTTAGTTTAGATCTTTATGCTGATAAATATGAATGTATACATTCACAGAAACACACACGGGTACAGCAAGGTCTGCACACACACACACACACACACACACATACATTTTTTTCTTAAGTGTGTTTTTTCTCTGAAAGAACATTAGGCTTTGATGAATTTCTGCCTGCTGTATCACTGAGCACACGCTCGTGCACACTCCACAAACTCTAGCCACTCCACGTGCCCGTGCACACTCCACAGGCTAAGTGGGAATTTGACTTTGAAATGTGTCTTTGTACAACAGTGCACTTAGAGCAGGAGAGGAACACCAGCTTCATTTGATTTTCTTAAATGAAAGCTTGACCTGCAGATGAAAGCCAGGACCATGAATATGCACACCAAACACACACACTCACACACACTCACATACAGGTGTATATGTGTGTGTACAATCATATTCACCTGGAGGCTAAGCTTCAATGCTAAGTATTCCATTGTATTTCAGTCAGAATCACAGACCTGACTCTGTGTGTTTATG
>NC_024307.1:17395605-17396170 GCF_000523025.1 Cynoglossus semilaevis
TTTCCCATAACAAAGTTTATAGAGAAAACAACTGATTTTTACACGACAGCGTACAGGGGTTGTTGACTGTGTGACATTTTATTTAGAGGTTTAGGGGAATTTCTTCAGGATTAACGCAGAGACACAAGATGACCACAAGAGGCAGCAGTGGACCAGCAGCTAGTGTTCTTCAATTTGCTAAAATCACAGATTTTCTTCTATGGTCTTTGGTGTAGACGTTGATCCTAGGGATGTCTGATATGAACTTTTTACTAATGTTTGACACCCCAATATTGTCCAAACACTTAACTCCCAATTCTGACATCAAGTTCTACTGATACATGTAGCCGTTTACCCCCAAGACTGTGGTAAACATTACATAATGATGCTAATTGTGCTAATATGAGGCCTATGATATGGGTCGGCTGATATTGTCAGACATCAATAGTTACTGAGTTGAGTTACATGAAGGAATTCACCTTGGTCTGATATGGATATGATTGGTGCTTCATCCTGCTGTCTGAGAACATTCTCAATAGTAATGAGTACTCAGTTACCTGTACTCAGTTACCTGTACTCAGTTACC
>NC_024307.1:17396502-17410553 GCF_000523025.1 Cynoglossus semilaevis
CTGTACTCAGTAACCTGTACTCAGTTACCTGTACTCAGTTATCTGTACTCAGTAACCTGTACTCAGTTACCTGTACTCAGTTATCTGTACTCAGTAACCTGTACTCAGTTACCTGTACTCAGTTACCTGTACTCAGTTACCTGTACTCAGTTACCTGTACTCAGTTACCTGTACTCAGTTACCTGTACTCAGTTACCTGTACTCAGTTACCTGTATTCACCAGTACTCAGTTACCAGTACTCAGTTAGCTGTATTCACTTACCTGTACTCAGTTACCTGTACTCAGTTACCTGTACTCAGTTACCTGTACTCAGTTACCTGTACTCAGTTACCTGTACTCAGTTACCTGTACTCAGTTACCTGTACTCAGTTACCTGTACTCAGTTACCTGTACTCAGTTACCTGTCCTCAGTTACCTGTACTCAGTTACCTCTACTCAGTTACCTGTCCTCAGTTACCTGTATTTTACTCACCTCTGCCCCAAAGACCACAGAGAAACTGTTCATTTTTGAACTCTGGACCCACAGCAGTCGTTTGTCACCACCGTGTCTTGTCCAATCAGAACTCCTGTGATGATGCTGTGATGAGGGAAAGGTCAACGGTTGGTTGCATCGTTCTTAGGAGCCGGTGTCACAGTCACTGACCCTGACTTTAAAAATGACTGGCCTTCAATACATTGATGTATGTGTGACTATACTTGTGGGGACATTTTGTCCTAATGGGGACATTTTGCGTCTTTGTCTTTGTGGGTGAGAGTGTATTTTAAGTGAGTGTATTTATAAGTCCAAGATTTTGGATTAGGGTTAGGATTAAGGATTGAGATTAGAAATATATTTCGGAATCGTTGCTCCTCGTCGTATGTGTGTGTGTGTGTACAAAAATGAATTCATATTTTTTCTACTCTGTATAGACGACACACACACACACACCCCCCCCCCCCTTTTCTTTTTCCAAGCCCTCCCCCCCCCCCCCCCCCTGTATTGACTGACTCTAATGAATGAATCTCCTCCGCTCAAAGACTTTGCAGGAATGTGTGTCTTTTTCCTAGTAATTGTTTTGTGTGTGTGTGCACGTGTGTGTTATTGATCCTGCGTTGCTGCTTTGCATCAGTTCAGGTAATGAAGATGACCGTGTGTGTGTGTGTGTGTGTGTGTGTATGAATGTAATCCTTTTCTCTCTCTCTGACAGTGTCTTTGGTAAAGATTTTTTAATTTTTTTTTCAGTTTCCTTTCCCTGATGTTTGTCTTTGTCTGTGCGTCTCCGTCCTCTCCTCCTGCTCTGTTTCTTCTCCCTTCTTGTCCCTTCCTCACCTTCCCTCACTCCTCGCTCTACTTCTTCTTCTACTGTTTCATTCCTTCACTTCATCTGGCTTTCCTCACACCTCCGCGGCCCCTGCTCCTCCTCACCTGTTTAAACATTCTTTCACCTCCTCTGCCTGGTTTTATCTCTCCATCGTTGTTTACTTCCCCTCCTTCTTCACCTCCTCCCCCTCAGTCACTTTTGTCCTTCTCTTTGTTTTTTTACTCTTTCCTCATCTTTTTTTAAGTTTTCTTTTCTCCCCTCCTCCTTGCCCTTCTCCCCCTCCGTCTCCTCCGTCTCCTCCGTCTCCTCCTGCTCCTTCTCCTCCTCCTAGTTGACCTTTGCAGTAATTGACCCATCAGTTGCTCTTCTACAGTTTAGTGCTGGAGGTTTTGACTTCCTGTCAGAGAGTCTCCACATCTGCTGCAGGACGCCGACAAACAACCATGACCTTTGGAGGAGCATCCTGACACCCAGACTCTCTCTCTGTGTGTGTGTGTGTGTGTGGCTGACCATCTCCCTGTGTGTTGGTGAACATTACTTGGTGTGTTTTTGGACGACTCCTCTCTTTTAGCTCTACAGGAGTGTGTGTGTGTGTGTGTTTGCACATGTGCATATGGTCGGTGTGTTCAACAGTGTGGTGTGTTTGTCTGACAGTCTGCTGCATGTGTGTATTTGTGCGAGTGCCAGTATGCGTGTGTGTGTGTGTGACCCTCTTCGACACCTGGCTATTCATTATGCATGCAGAGAAGAACAGACACCAAAATGCCATACTTCATGAGCAAGTCAACAAACAACAAATAACACACACACACACTGCTGCTGCTTTGCATTGAAAATAGTTTATATTAATATCATGGTCAAACTGGTTGACTGGAGTCTAACTGAAAACATCCTTATTATTATACTTATATTTATAATCTGTTAAAAAACCAAAATAACGACATGACAGTAAGATATCAGTTACACTTGTAAAGTTTAAAGCACTGCCACACTTTAAGATTGGTTCTATATAAAAACCAGAGATTGTGACCCACTCACTTCCATTTAAATCAAATGCAGTAACACAAACTCACCATATGTGGCAGCAGTGATCCCTGGTATTTGTCTTTAGTTAAGTCTCTAAACTGAGCTGATGTGTCGTCCCTGCTGGTGGTCATGTAACGTGGGCACTGAGCCTTGGTGTCAGGCTCCTCCAGCAGCAGGGGGCGCTGTGTTGGTGTGAGACAGTGAGAGACAGAGGTGGGGGTGTCCTGTGGTTATGATCTGCCTCATCACTGCAGCCATTGATGTTTTGATGGTGCTGCCTGCAGAGTGGGCTGATGGCTGTCTCCATTATTCTGAAGGAACAGGCCAAACATGCAGAACAGGCCAGAAGTGGTTACAGCGCTTGCCTTACAGCGGGGAAAATCACTAATGTGATGGTTTCAATCCAGTTTCCCCACCAGAAAAGTTAGAAGTTTGTTAATGCAGTTTAAAAACACCTTTAAAAGGCCCACAGCAGTCGATGCCAAATCAGGACCCTGGACAGCTCCGTCGTGGCTCTATATACAGCTACAGCTACAGGAAACTCAGCCACGTGCCTCAGCAGGGCCTGAGGTGGCTGGTGTGGAGGGGGCAATGTAATATGGGCGCTGAGCAGAGCAGCTGAATGTGAGTGTGAGAGGAATACTGCAGCCAGGACTGTCTTTTTCATTTTCACCTCTCCAGCCTTCGTCTATGTGTCTGTGTAACCAACCAGAAATAAACACACAGTGGTCATATGGTTCTACAGGGAGAGCAGCAGTTGATGATGACGTCAGTGGTGAAGTAACGGCTCGTTTCCATGATGTGTTTGAATGAAAGTGAATATTTAAATATAAATTGAATGAAACAGAATGGTGTGAGGAATAAATGGAAAAGTCGGTAAGAGAGACAGTGGAGACACACATCAAGAAAATGGAAAAAGAAGAAGTTAAAATTAAAGTCTTTCTTTCTCATCTGTTATGGTTTTGGGGACAAATAGGATGAGGTGGAAGACGGGTGTGTCAAAGTAATGGGAACGAGAGAGAAAAACCAGAATTGTCCCTTTATGTCTCTCCTCCTCCCATCCTATTGTTTACTGTCACATCCTTTAGAGAAAGCAGCCGCCATATTTCCTGTCTTTATGACTGGCTGTTGGACGGCGATGACAACTTCCTGCAGCTGTCTTTCTGTTTCTCAACAACATAATGACAAAACTAACATATGGAAAAGTGTTTCTCCTCTGATTATTTCTGTCTCCGCTTCTGTGTTTAACAGCAGAGAGGAGAGGAGGAGAAAGAAATAATAAAAAATATTTCAAAAAAGGGATGAGTGAAAACGGCCGGCAGCCGCGGCAGGAGCCCGGAACTGTTTCTCTGCATCTAAATTTAGTGACGCTGCGCCTGAGGGCGTCATCAGCATTTTGTAATTAGTTTTATAATTACTTCTGTTTCCTGCTCTTGCTGGTGCTGTCTCTTTCCTTCTATTTGTCTTCACACACCGACAGAGAGGGAGAAGGACCAGGAGGAATCAGAAGTCAGTCTCACAGCTGCTAAAAAAGGACTGTGAGTTTATTAGATGTGAGGGAGAACGGTGAGTGGTTTGTAGCTGGAGGATGGAGGCAGAGGAGAAGGAGGAGGAGAAAAAGGAGGAGAAGCATTTGACAAGTTTATTACATGAAGGAGATGTTGTGATGTAACCAGAGAGTGGGTAAAAAGGCTGCAGTGATTATAGGCGTCAACGGGAATTATGAATCAGATGTTAAAAAGAACAAATCTGAACTTGTTGTTGAGCTTCAGTCATCTGAACCAATCTAATTACATTTTTGATTTTTTAAGACTGAACAAACACAAACGAGGGGTTAAATGACAAGGACAAATGTGTTGATGAATTAGTTTATTACTAATAACAAACAAACAACTAGTTGCAGTGGAAACCAGGTGGTGGGTTGTAACGCTGTACGTCGGAAAGATGGAACAAGACTTTCCTAAAGATTTATGAAAGATGGCGCAGAATCACGAAACGCCTCAGGTGGAGGACGTTGTATTTAGTAAAGTTATTTTAGCGTGAAAATAATAAGGATTGCATTTTAAAATAATTTTGGACTCAGACTAAACTACAATTCAGTCTAAACGACTAAATCCATTTAAATTTTTTAACAATTTAAATTTTATTTTCCATTATAGTTTGGTTATAAATGTTTGACAGTAATTAAATAAAAAGCTCATCATAGTAAAAGTATCGACAGCTCAACACAGAGTGACAGATATAATGACGACTGTGTCAGATGTGAGACTTTCACCTGCACAAATGGAATAAAGACCTTTGTTTTGGCCCAGATTTCATGTTGACATAACTCTCTTTCCCATCATGCCTTTGAGCTGGTGTTTCTGGGAAGCCCCTCCCCCTGCCCAGTCACTGGTCTATCACCCGTTATTAATGACAGTGCGGCTCTTGTGAAGGACGTTGAGCCATTAGAGCTGATGTCCTTACTAACCCGGTTATACGTCTAATGTCTTCTTCTAATCTGTTTATCCCGCGCTGCCTTTCATAGCAGACAAATGGGACGTTATTGGCCCTCAGCTGCGGGGCCCTCAGCAGTCAATCATTCGCTCCAATATTCAGAAAGCCCCGGCTTTGACACTGAATTAAAAGCGACATGAAAAGCATGTGTTGAACAAAGTAAAATATTTCCAATCAGGTGTAATTGGCTTGTCGGAGCCGGCGGTGATATATGTAGGTAATTAGTTAAGAGTTTGTCTCAAAGGCTGTTCTCTGTTTTCGTCTTTTTTTTTTCTTTTTTTTTCCCTCCTTGTGCAACTGATCGTGAATCAAAATATCAGACTAAACACAGGAATAAGAAGACAGCTCTGATTGGCAAACACTGGTCATTGTTTACAGACTGAGGCTGAGGGCGTCCACGGAGACGTGATGTCATCGCTGATGGTTCCTTCTGATGGTTGACGTGTTTGTGGCGATAAATACAATACTTTAGTCATTTAGTCAAGGAATATTAGTTTAAGATGATAACTGAACAGCTGGTCTGCTGCTGCCCCCTATGGTCATTATGTGTCACTACGTAAAATTTGAAGGAAAGATTTCATAACAAAAAACTGTTTTGATTTTTTTTTTGTTCAGGCAACAGTGAAATAATGGGTCACTCGTGCCCTAATATAAAAATAATATATTTTTTCAATGGACCTTTGTGTTGGACACTCCCATGGAACGACACATTATTTTAATACTATTGATGTAGTAAGTTAGCAAAGACCTCACAGGGAAAATGATGCTTTTCCAAACCAGTGACCACATAGAAAGAATTAATTTCATTATATGGATTTCTGCTGCCCCCTGTGGTCAGTTTGTGTCGCAGAGTTAAGGTTTCGGTATTTTCATTCACCAAAGTCACAAAATAAACATTGATACTTCCTGATGGAGGCAGCAGTAGATCAACAACTCCTGTTTACTGAGATTCAAAATCAGTCTTTTTCTCAGGGGACTTTGTTTGGGGAGCGCAGCGTACTGCTAGGACTGTAGAGGGAGCAAAATGAGACGGTTGAAAGATGGAACACACACACACACACTCACACACACACACTCACACTAACTGCTGCACTCTGATCTGTACCAATGGATTTAATGGATTTTTACAATTTCAGAATTGTACCAGAGGAGAGTTGGAGGACAAGTGAGCACAGAGATGGAGGCAGATAGAGACGGGGGAGGGTGGGGGGACGTGTGTTTGCTGCGCCGTGAAGCGTTCAGCTGTAGAACCATCTGATCGCTCTGTTAGCGTTGGAGGCCATTTCTTAATAACACTGATGTTGTGCCCTGGTACCTTAGCACGTGGGGAGAGAGGGCAGCACCATAAAGAAGATCAGTTTATGGACTGTCAAAAATAGTCATAATTAAAATATTACCGCAGAAAAATGGGGCGCCATCCAGGAACTGAAGTCACATCCAGTTGACTGATTACGTCTGTGTAAATCTGGCTAATTATCAATTGACATTTGTATAGCTAATTGGCTAATAATTAATATTATGCTGTAAAACATCCTGTAGTCTACTGTAGTGTTTCTGTCCCTGTCCTCTCTGCTCTCTCCCCCGTTTACCCCCCTTCGTGTCTGATAGAGCAGACAGCTGCACACTCTGACTCTGAATCTGAATAATCACAGACCGGTGTGAATGAATCAGTACGCAGTCAGTGGAAGCCATATATTCTACAATAAAAGAGCACTGGCCTTTAGGAAGTGAGCTTCTCGGTTTATTATTTCCTACTACTCTGATACTCTATGCAATATATAAATATATATAAATAATATATGTATAACATATATATATATATATATATATATATATATATATATACACATATAACATATATTGTTAACATGCTTTTCATGAAGGACCTGGTCCTTGCACCTTGACTCACAGCATGTATTTGTGGAAGCTTCAACTTCAGGTCAGTCGAGGTATTTCACTGAAGTTTAAAAGAATCTCTCGACAAGTTCCACATGAACAGTGATGGCTGACATCCACTGACACTGTGAAGAATAATGTATCAGAGTTTGAATATTTTTCCATTCATGTTATTAATAATCATTTCATCATTTGGATTGGTCAGTAGTAAAAAGAGGTTTGAAACACGTACAAAAAGAATGTTGCCATATGTAAGGACACGATGGACCATGTGGTCTGTCTCCTCCTCCCCACTCCTGGGTGTTTGGAGTGTGTGATGGTAACTTCTGATCTGCCACACTAACATCCCCTCTCTGAACCTCTCCACTCAGCCACCCGTCCATCATTTACTCCAACTTACAATCAGCCCTGTCTGAGCTTTTGTTCATTCTTCACACCAGGATCATGGCGTCCTCTGTGTCTCACCTGGTCCTCAGCCTCGGTCGGTCTCTTTCTACCCCTCCTGTCTCAGACCAGCAGCGTCATCAAACCCAGTTCCTCCCTCTACCTCTCCTTTACCTTTCAAACATGTTTTGTAAAAGTCAATTAGTGTGATCAGATCAAAGGGAGTGAGTGACAGGAAGACAAACACGGCAGCAGCGTTGACGGCATCCACATCCTGAAGGACAGATGGTCTCAAAGTCTTCTCTCTTTGTTTCAGCCTCAAAGCACCGGGGAGTGTGTTTTCATTTTGGTTTCATCTTCACTGCAGAGTTCATTTAGGAAAAGAGAAGATTTAAGAGACGTGAATCAAACGCAAACAGCTGCTGCTGCTGATCAAAATAAAACCAAGCAGCATAGGTGGGAAGGCAGAGGGAGGAGGGGGGAGGGGGACAAGGAGAGGGGGAGAGAAGTGGAGAGTGTAGCAGCAATGAGTCGACAAGAAGAGGAAAAACTGATGGATGGAGAACAGGGAGAGGGAAAGACAGTGAGACGGACCAGACACTAGTCCTGTGGATTCTGTCAGTCCATGGAGAAAATCAGTGATTTTACATCACAGCACATGGTGATGTAATGCAATGTGATGCAATGGTTCATCTTTTTGTTCATTATTTGGTTCAAATTCTTCATTCTTACATTTCTACCTTTGCCATATAACCTGAGTGTCACAAACTGAACACAGTGGACTGATCAGCAGGGCCTGTGTCCCCGTCAGCTAAAACCATTGATTTCCTCTGTGGACTTTGGTCTGAGGGACTGACTGAAACTGGAGTTTATAAAACCAGGATTCCAGCTGGATGTCATTGTTAAATAGTTTTTTACAACTGGTCCGCTGCTGCCTCTGGTGGTCAGTTCATGCTAAAACTGAACAGAGAATTCCAGACTTGCGACCAGCTGATGGTGGAAGGACAGTCCACAACAACTGTGAAATCACATTTGTCTCCATTGGCTCCAGTTGATGACACAAACTAAAACAGTACAAAGTGGCCTTTGTGTTGAATAACTGTCATTAAATAAGGCATGTTGGTATTTTATGTTCATGTTCCAGTGGTGCTCTTGTACATCAGTGACATCAGGGGCCAGGAAGCTCAGATGTTCACTCTGATCATCCGTCAGGTCTCTAATGACGCTCCCTAGTGGGTGACAATCTGTGGCTTTGTGTGACTGTGTGTGCGTGTGTGTGTGTGACTGTGTGTGTGTGTGTGTGTTCTCTCTTATTCAGGCTTTGCATTTTGTCCATTTATTTTTCTCTTTTATTCTGTTATCGCCTGAATATTTTCTCTTTCTATTTCTCTGATTTCATGGCATCTCTTCCTTTGTGTGTGTGTGTGTGTGTGTGTTTGTGTGTGTGTTTGCCAGCCATCATGCTGTGGAACTGCGCTGCTAATCGATTAAGAGAAACATGTTTGAACCAGCGTCACATTAGTCAACGTCCCATGCTGACACAAACTACAGAACACACTGTGGTGGCGTGTGTGTGTGTGTGTGTGTGTAGGTGTGTGTGTGTGTGTTTCACTAACAGACAATTAGCTGCTGCTTTATTTTCATTAAATAGGAAATATATTAAATTTATTTAAATTTAAATAAACTGTCTGAACTGACTCCGTCCACTCAGTCTATGGCCACTCACCGTGTGCTTACTTAAAGACCACGCCCCAGCGGTTTGTGAAGCTGTGAACCTTCAACAACAGTGATTCTAAATTCACAGTCATGTCCTGTTCTGATTGAGGAAGAAAAAGGAAAAACAGATGCAAAGAACACTGTGTTCTTCATCCACTGAATGTTATTGTTGTATATTTGACAAAAAACAAAATACAACAAAAAAAATCTGTTGAAAAGAAACATTTTAAAATGATTTAACAATTAACAACCCTCATATTTATCTTTTTTTTAAATTACCTCACAGTAATAATTTTAGAGCGGTCTAGAATATGATGAATTTAATTAGTTTCTTTAAATAAAATGAGGTAAAGGAAGTTCCTGTGTGTCCAGTCCAGTTGTCTCTGTGGACAGAGAGCAGCAGAAGAACTCTGTTGTTTTGTCCTTTTCGTTTGACTCTGGATTCAACCTTATTCCTGGGAAACTGGCCAACGTGGAAATAAATCTCAGACGCTTTCTGTCCAAAACTGTCTGCTTCAAACCTTCTTTCCTTCCCTCGCTTCCTCCATCCCTTTTCATCTTTCCTTCTTTCCTTCCTTCATCCTTTCCTCCCCTGTTTTATGTCTCTCCCCCTCAGTATTCCCTCCTTCTTCATTATGTTTCCAACCTTCCTCCTAGTTTCCTCTTCCTTCCTTCCTTCTTTCCTTCCTTCCTTCCTTCCTTCCTTCCTTCCTTCCTTCCTTCCTTCCTTCCTTCTTTCCTTCCTTCCTTCCTACCTACAATTGTATTAGTGTTCTTTTCAAATTCAGCATTCTTCAGAATGAATGTCTTTCCTCTGAAACACACAGGGCAGAAGTTGTCCAGCTGCTTGTTTTAGAAGAAAAGAAAATGTGTTGTCGAGGATGTGAAAGATCAGTTCCTCTGTATTTAATAAACCTTACAGAATGTTGTGCCACAGGTTTTTGGTTTTCAGGTTCTGAGTGGATTTTTGTTTTCGCCCTGAGGTTTGTTTATTATATCACCAGGAAAGTGTCTGTTTTCCTTTTCCCTCCAAGGAGAAGGTTTACAGTGGGAGTGTAAAAGCTGTTGTTTATAGCTCGTCTCCATTTGATGAATTAAAAGGTATAAATAGATTTGGCTGGGCTGCAGGTGTCTGGTGATTTCATTTAGTTCCAGGAAGTTTAAAAGAAAAAAAAGTGGGAGCCAAAAATAGTTGCAGACGTCTCAATGTCACAGGTTTTTATGGCGGAGAGGAGACGCTTCCAGGGACGCAGTTTACTGGTCAGTGCTGGAGGAGAGACGGAGGCAGACAGGGACGGAGGCGCCGGGGGAGAAAAATATGAGGAAGGAAAAAGACTGAGGTAAAAAGCAGAAGGACACAGAGGGAATAAAATAGGTGTAAATATAGGAAACAGGTAGGATGAACAGGAAAAACAGGAAATGGAATTTAAAAATTCACTTACGTTATGGAAAATAAAATGTAACTCAGAAAAGTAGGAAAATGAGAGAGCATTGAACATATGAAGAGAGACGTGATGATGAAAACAAAAAAAGGAAAAAAATAAACAAACAAGACGACGATCTAAAAAGATCGAAAAAGAAAAATGTCATAAATTGGAGGTAAAACAGAGAAAATCAGGTTTCAGTCATTTAACAGAAGTTAATACTGGGAAGTAGCAGCTACTGGTCCACTGCTGCCCCCTGTGGTCAGTTGTTGTGACTGAGCTAAATCTTACCAACATTTGAAATTACGAGGCAATAGTCGATAAAGACACGTTTGTTCGAACAGAAAATCGCTGATTTTTCCTTTGGACTATGCATCTTCTAGCGTCTTACAGACTTGTGCTCGCAGCAGGGGGCGCTCTCTTATAAGTCTTCGTTTCAGAATGTTTAGTAAACAGTGTTTGAAAGTGTCAAGATCTCTGACTGAAACCCAATGAGAAACAGACACCAGCTTGACCTGAACCCCTCGCTCCAGACAGGAAGTCAAAAGCCTTCACGCTGAAATGTCGTCCTCTTCACCGTGAAAGCAAACAGAACAAGAGCTCTGCACATTTGCCCTTTCAACGAGTCTGAAGCTTTTTCGTGGCGATTCAGAGAACTCTCCATGCACAGCTGAATGCGACGTTTGATTGCAAATTTGTGTGTGTGTGTGTGCAATTCAGTTGAAATAGCTGCACTTAGAGTGAGAGGTGAGAAACAGAGGGGGGAGAGAGGGGAGTCATCTTCTCACCTGGCTTCACCTCTGATTACAGCCTGTAAGTGTAGGAACTGATCCTGAATCAAATCTTCTGTCAGTCCACAGAGGAAATCACAGCCTCAGTAAAATTAATGAACTCTGACCCACTCATCAGAGAGGGAGACAGAGAGATGGGTGATGCAAGGGAGAGGATTGATGGAGTGAGGAAAGACAGTGAGGGGAAGGAGACCAAGGGGAATTCTCATGGAGGGAAATGGGGGGAGAAAAGGATCTAAGTTTTCCGGGAGTTCCTCTTTAAAATTTGTTCTTATCCTCGGAGATTAATTAATTTTCTTTTTCTTTCTTGTTTCTGTATTTCACCCAGTGATTACCCAGTCTACAGTTCTCTCTGGTCCACGGAACTTTCCAGTGATGAAACGTGTCATTCCTATTTGACACGGCCTTGTTGCTGTTGCTGTTTCTTGTCGATTTTCCTTCACGTGATGAAGTTGATGGTTTAACATCTTGTTCGCTTGTCGACCAACGGTATACTGTTTGAGAACAAAGATAATCTTTTCAACCTCTTCTTCATGTTCGCCTTCATGAAATTTTAAACTATTCTCACTGCTATTTAATGATGTCTACAATAGCAGGTGAAACAGGAGTCAGAGTCTGTGTGTTTACACCTAACAGCTGAGTAGAAGTCTTTCTAAGTTGTTGGATTTCCTATTCTATCTTTTCTTTTGAAATCAACAACGTTAAAAAATATCAGGTAAGAAAAAGTAATGAACTAAAACAATACTTTACAGCTGCTTACTACAACTAATTCACTTTCACTAAATGTTGATTCTAGGGATGGCTCAATACAACCTTTTCATGTGCTATACTGCAACTTGGAGTATCTGTCCATACGATATCAATCTGATACCTTAGGTTGGCCGTTGCTTTGGTCATAGTGTCGCTCTTTACCACATGCCGTACAAGGTTTTGATGAGCATTTGGGTTAAGTTATCAGATTTGACTATGGTCGGTTTTTTTTATCCTGATATTTGGACCAATGTCAGACTGATACTGATCCTGAGTATTGGATGGAGTTTGTTTTTCAATACTTTGATATGAATGTACACATAGTTTATGAGAATCTAAACTGTTTTGTAACAGAAAAAGTCAGGGCCGAGTTTAAGACTCTGTGGAACACCTCGTCATTAACGCTGTCTCAAACCTTAGCATTTAAATCTGCCAAAATCTTTGTAAAGAAATGCTTCTATAGAGTGTTACATGGTTTCCATGATACACACAGACACACACACAGACACACACACACACACACACACACACACACACTCACTCCACACTCTGAGGGGCCTGCTGTTGTGTGTGCTGACAGAGAATAATGGAGACACGTGGCCTCCGTCACCTCCGTGTCTGCTGAATTAATGATGAACAGCTCCACAGCCAAACTTCTGCAGCTCCTCCTGTCTCATGTTAAAGTCCAGACAAATTAACAGCAGATTATTAACAGCAGATTAAAGAGGGAGACACACAGAGTGAACTGCACTTTAACGGCTTCAGACTTCAAGCTGTCAATAAAGGTGAAACAAAAACACGCTAACGATAACAGGCTGTCATTTAGCATTTCCCTCTCTCGTCTGTGATGTCTGGAGAAAATCACCTCACCTCACTGTTAGACAGAACGTTCCAGTAAACCTCACCGTCTCTCACACCAAATACCACGTAGAAAATCATTGATTCAGGTTTGCAGTCAGTAGCTGCTAGTACGCTACCTAAAAAAAAAAAAAAAAATCTAAATAAATTATTTAATTACACAAACTCGTAAAGTATCACATTTAAAATACAGTGTAAAAATGTTAATTTTCTTTATGGACTTGACTGTGGAAAGTGAAGCCGTGTATGACGATGTGGCTGAATGAAGGTTAGCAGCAGTTACATTTATCTGATACTGTTTAACTATAGAGACTTTGGTTCTATAAAATAAATAAACTAGAATGTTCCCTCATCCCAAACTCCACTGAGAAAATTGAGAAGATTGAGCTCAGTGATGCAGGATGACCACACGAGGCAGCAGTGAACCAGTAGCTCTTGTGTCTTTGTGATGTTAAAATCCCTGGTTTTCTTTTTGGACGTTGGTGTGAGTGAACTAGAAATGGAGACTGTTATATTATCATTTTTTTCACCTGTTAGCTGTTTATAATCATCTGTTAAAAGCTGTTAAAAATAGTCTAATAATCTGTTAATAATCTGTGTCTAATCCCTGCTGCTGCCGTCTCTGTCGGCAGCCATGTTTTCTCTGACAACACGTAAACAATCAGCAGGTCGACTGGTGTTAATCCTGACCGCTGCAGGTCTCAGAAACACTCCCACCGCGGCCGCCGTGTACCGCTCACACACTATAGACTGCCATTTAATTAACACACACACACACACGCACGTGTGTGTTTGTACGTCTGTGTGTCTGTGACTGTGTGTGTGTGTGTGTGTGTGTGTGTAGGACGGTTCTCAGTCGTTCTCTCTGTGGGTATTCAAGGGCTTGTTCACTTCACCGCTGGGGCGAATGGGCCCCTACCTAATTACACTGTGTGTGTGTGTGTGTGTGTGTGCGTGTGTGCGTGTGTGTTGTACAGTAGGCTGATTCCTAATTACTGTCTGCTCCTTGTATTCCCTCAGTGCCAATACCTTCCTGCCTCACTGAACCCTGTTCTCTCTCTCTCTCTCTCTCTCTCTCTCTGTGTGTGTGTGTGTGTGTGTGTGTGTGAGTGTGAGTGAGAGTAAAAGACAGAGAGAAGCATATCATGCCCTCTGACAAACAAGACACAAGAGAGGCTTAAGAAACCCACCGGGAACGCACGCACACGCACACACACACGTACACACGCACACACACACACACACACAGTATGGCATTGTCAAACCATATAAAGAACGCTGAGTTGTTTCCATACCAGAGGCCTGAGATGAACTCCAATGATCTTCAGTGATATATTCCAGTCTGACCACAGCTGGACCGGGACCCGGGCGGGGCGCGGGGCGCTGCGGGGGGCGGCGCGGGCGCCGC
>NC_024307.1:17410571-17493418 GCF_000523025.1 Cynoglossus semilaevis
GGACTGACCAGACCAGTCCAGTCCAGTCCAGTCCAGTCCAGTCCAGTCCAGTCCAGCTGTGGTGACCCAGATGTTGGAGTGTGTTGCAGACGTGGGTCAGACATTACTTCCATAGTTTTCTGTGTTCTCTGTCCTCCTCCGTCACATCAGTCCATCACATCACTAGAGCGTTATTTATTTTAGGAGCTGTACCAACGTTGGTGGAGATGGGCTTTCTACATGTTCCACCGATTTGGAACAAGAGCAGAATAATCAATGGAGAGAGGATGAATGGATGAACGACGGTGCATCTCTAAACATTTAGATTCTCTCTTCTTTCACACATAGTCTCTCTCTCTCTCTCTCTCTCTCTCTCTCCCTGTCTTTCTCGTCCTCTCCTGTCCTTGACTCACACACAGCAGCTGGCGTTCAGCCAAGTGAGGAGACAGCAGAGATGATGATACACTCACACATGGACTCTGTTCGTGTGTGTGTGTGTGTCTGAGAGAGAGAGAGAGAGAGAGAGAGAGAGACCGACAGCTGAGGGACATCATAAAGTCACACACACACACACACATAGAATAAAGCTCAGACAAAAACAACAAAGAGTCGAGGATATAAACGTTCCGCCATCCTGTTTACGATGTTCTTGTCCAAACGAACAGCGCCCTCTTGTGGCATCAGCGACCTCTGTCTTTTTGAAAAGATTTAACTGATGTCCTGGTGTTGTTTTTTATTTTTGAAATGCTTTTTGACAAAGACAGTGTTAAAAAAAAAGGATGAACCAAAAATTGAGCATGAAATTCTGACCATTTTGAGCCAATCCCAGGAGACATTGGGAGAAGACAGGACACACCCCAAATACCCTGACAGTCCCTCACAGGCTAGCACATTATTTTATAAAAAAAAAAACTATGCAAAAACTGGCAAACTAGTACGGGTCCTGGACCATAGCCCTGTGGGACTGTAATCTTATCTATCCACCATTGGCCTGAATTTAAAACATTTCCCCAGTGTGGGATGAATACAGTTCAACCTTAACCTGAAAAACCTTTATATTAACCTTATTAGCTCATAAACAACACAAACAACATCAAATCCTGAATACCAGCCAAGTTGGTATTTATCCCATTGTAGACTGTTGCT
This sequence comes from Cynoglossus semilaevis, assembly GCF_000523025.1. Taxonomy (NCBI): domain Eukaryota; kingdom Metazoa; phylum Chordata; class Actinopteri; order Pleuronectiformes; family Cynoglossidae; genus Cynoglossus; species Cynoglossus semilaevis. The sequence goes on from NC_024307.1 coordinate 17,411,697, forward strand.
CCTCTTCTCCTACATCTTTAAAGAGGCCATTCCTAAATATAATTTCAAAACAGACTGCAGACTGTTCATTCACTGTTTCCTACATCAGCATGTACAAAATGTGCTGCTGTTACTCTTCAGATTTATTTAATTGACACTAACTGACCACACAAGGCAGCAAAGAATCTGAAAAGTCATTTACATTTTACAATAGATTTTATTTGGAATAATAAGGACAATTGAAATATTAAATAAAGATTTAAAAAATAAAGACCTTAACTGATTTAGTAATATGAAATCGTTGGTGAGGTAGAGACGTCGAACATGTGTTTCTGCAAATTGCCAGGCTTCAAAATGGAAATCCGTTTTGCAACAAGATGCCAATATTTTCCGTAGACTGTTCCTCGGCGCTCTGCTGCTAGTCGATGGTCTACAGTTGGTGGTCTATTTTTTGGACTCCTCGCAGCAGATAGCGGTCTATCACCGGGACTCCTCTGTCACACTGAGGAGTGGGTATTGACCTGTTCAGACCTGTAATTCTCTGTGTTTGCAGTGACATTGAACGTGACGTAGCAGCAACAGAGTGAACGGTGAAAATGAGGAGCTGATGCAGATGTAGAGAGTGATTTAGTGGACCGACGCCGTATCGGAGTTAATCGGCCGAAACATCTCATTTCAGGAAGAAGGAGCCCCTGTTAGGTTGACTGACTCTGGTTTATATGTGAGCAGCTGTAAACTTTGTTACGTGTAACAGAGAGCGCCATCACTCTGCGCTCTGTGAGGACGTATAAAATATGAGCTCGAGACTGTGAGACTGAAGATAGAGGAAAGAAAGACGTCTGGACAGAAATCTGGAAAGATGATGAAAGAAAACAGAAGGAACAGGATGCAGGTGTTGGAGTTTTAGTTGATCAGATACCTGGACCTTTGTGATCATGATGTTTGAAGGGCTTGGCTTTACATGTCTGTCAATGTCACTCCAATTAGTGATTCTGGTTTAGGAGAACAGAGAAGCGACTGTGTTAATACTGCTTGGTGTGGTCAGTTTGTGTCACTGACAGGAACATTAATAAACCATTTCATACAGCAACATATCTGAACATTGTTTTGAAGGTAGCCGTGGCTCCTCAGCATCTTTCTGCTGTTATTATAAAATGACTGGTTTGGTCTATGGAGCCTGGTACTGTAGGGGGAGTTCTTTATAAAACCACAGCTGCACCGTTAAACAGTGATGACAAGAAATAAATGTAAAGATAAAGACAAAGATATGATAGACCAGTGATCATCAACTGATGACCCACAGGCAGAATGTGGCCCACCGTACCGTCCAATCCACCGCACGACTGGATTCCAACTCAGACACGACAACAATGTGTGAATTTGATTTCCGTTTATTTGAATGTACAACCAGCCAAGTTGTCTCTACTGAAGTAAAACGCAACAGTGAACTTAACACTACAGTAACTTCACACAATAAAACACTCAAACTCTCCAGTGGGGGCAGTAGTGGATCAACAAGGTCCTTTGATCTAAAATCACTCATTTTCTCTATTGACTTTGGTGCAGACGGCTCCATTGACGTGATCACTGCTTTAGGAGCGCGGGGCTCCGTTAACTGGGAGAGGTTCACTTGTTCTTTGACTCTAAATCCTTTATAAATCCTTTAACACCCTCCCTCTCTTCCTCTCTTCCTCTCTTCCTCTCTTCCTCTCTCTCTCTCTTCCTCTCTCTCTCTCTTCCTCTCTCTCTCTCTTCCTCTCTCACTCTCTTCCTCTCCCTCTCTCCCGCTCCCTCTCTCTTCTCTGCCGTGATCCTTTAGGATCTTTTCCTTTTCCTTCAGCACTTTCTCCACTCCCTGATTCCTTTCCTACCATCTCTGAGGTCTTTGGTGTGGAGTGATGAATGGGTTCTGACATTCTGCCAAAATACCTGCTGATATCCTGCAATACACTCACACAACACACACACTTTTTGTGTGATAATAGGGATAATACGTACTGTATTATGAATTTTGTTAACCTTAACTAATACATATATAAATATATATGCTGTATATATATATATATATACATATATATATATATACAGAATATAAAAAATGTTTGTGTAATAACATTCTGTCTTCCTCACATCTGAGCTAGACACAGTCTGTTTGATTTTCTTCTTCCTAAAAATCCTCAAAACATTTCTCCCTTTCCTTCCAGAACCTCCTTCTTTATCTACTCCCATAAAATTCACTTTCATTCTCTTTCTTTGTCTTTTTCTGTCAGTCCCCTTTTTCCCACCAATCCACTCTTTTCCTCGATGACAAGTCACTTTTAGGCCATAATTGTAAAGAAATAAATACATAAACAAAAACACATTTTTGGATTTTTGGACAGACCTTTCTGAAGAGAGCGACCAGATGAACACACTTTGGTTTGTATTCAGTTTGGCAAAATATTTCTCAGTTGTTGTTTTTTTTTCATCTTTCTTCTTAAAGAACACAGCTAGCATCATTAGTGCATTTAGCCTCCTCCCTATTTTCTACTATTCTGGGGAAGCTAACGATGCTAACCTGTTTCACTGTCCCACACTGTTCCTGCCCAGCTGACCTCACTGGTTCCTTTTGTCCTGTGCCATGTATGTTCGTCACGCCAGGCTGTATACAAGTGTGTGTGTGTGTGTGCGTGTGAAAGTGTGTGTGTTTATGCACGTGTGTGTGTGTGTGTAGCTTTGCTTGTATCAATGTGTCCTAGTCTCACCGGTCTTTTTCTGTCCTGTCCTGTGCTTCTTCTCTCCTTGTTTGTGTGTGGGTGTGCATGCGTGTGTGCACGTGTGTGTGTGTGCATGTGTGTGTGTGCTGCGTGTAGCTATCGGTACCCAGAGGAGGAGGAGTCCCAGCGCCGTTGCCTCGGAGATCTTCGAGCCTCACATGGGAAGCCACATTTTACAGGTAGGATTTCTTCCTAATATTATAGAAAATGTTGAGCTTCACTCTGAAACACACACACACACACACACACACACCTGCATGTGTGTGTGTGTGTATACCTATGCTAAACCTATATGTAAGTAGCACAACTTAGTTTGAAAGGCAGTTGATGGACGGCAAGAGAGGAGAGAAAATGAGAAACAGTGACACACACACACAGACACACACACACAGACACACACACACAGACACACACAGAGAGAGAGAATCTGATGCTGGTTGTGATGTTAATAGCTCAGCCTTTGGGCTGCGTGTTAAACTGATAAGGAGTTGGAGCATTTTAGGGATTAAAAAGTACAAGAAACACACATGTTTTACACACACACACACACACACACACACACACGCCTAAACTCCTGAGGGAGTGAACGCTGCGATAACCCAGTCATTATCACACTTTCATAATTCCATTTAATAATTTAGCGTAAGTAGCAGCAGCAGCAGCAGCAGCCGCAGCCTCAGCAGCAGGCGCAGGCGGAGGGTGGGGGAGGAGAGGAGGCGGTGCGGAGGTCAGAGCAGCACCACCAGCAGCCTCAGCAGCAGCCTCAGCAGCAGCAGCAGCAGCCTCAGCAGCAGCAGCAGCAGTAACAGCCTCAGCAGCAGCAGCCTCAGCAGCAGCAGCAGCAGCCTCAGCAGCAGCAGCAGCAGCCGCAGCCTCAGCAGCATTAGGAGGATGTTGAGGGATAATTGGAGTCGTCGTGGTGAAAAATCATCGTCGGCTGAATGATGAGGAATCACTGGGATAATGTTAATGTGGACGGGAGATGATGAGAAATAATGAGAGTTCACTGAAAGCTCACAACGTAAATTAAGAGGAATCACTCAGGTGAAACAAAGGCGGGAAAACTCCGATTTTTCTGCTGAATCTTGTTCTGAATCTTGTTTGAGACTGAGCTCATGATATCAAACTGATCCTGAGGTGGAATTCGTAAACCGTTCACTTCCCTCTCACCAAAACATCTATGACTTTACCTTCAAACACACTGGACTTGATTCACTTTGTTCCCCCGTCAGTAATTCCATGGAACGAAGTCGTTACTACGTGATTTTAAGTCATTCATCAGCTCGATGACACAGAATGACCACAGGAGGCAGCGTCGGACCTGAAGCTCCTGTGTCCCTGTGAGTTAAAGTCATGAAACTTCCATGACTTGACGTATGTGAGCGTGGTAGTAACGTGATGCTGAGCTCACTCTCCCACCAAAGTCCATGGAGAAAATCATTGGCTCTATCATGGAAGAACATGGAGGTCACTGTTCTTCAGCAGCCATTTTCCTCATGGACTCCAGTGCAGGAAAGAAAGTTTTTAATTAAAAACAACCAGGCTGTAAAGCTGTGTTTGCAACCAATCAGATTCTGATGTGCCCCCCCAGCCCCCCGCCCATGTATATATAAGCCCCACCCCTTCTCCCACATGGCAGAAAACAAAACTGATCTACACAAACACTGTCTGTTGTTTATTGTTTTTTTTTTTCGATCATCTGTTGCTCCTCTATTTTCACCGACATGACCTTATGTGCAGGAGCGAGTGTGTCGCTGGTTCAATCTGCTCCCCTTCTCTCCCAGACATCCCATAATGCCTTGTTATGGTCCCAAGAGAAGTGCTATGACAACCATCTGAGGTAGATTAGAGGCAGCTGTGAGAAAAGTAACACAGTCACTGAGTGTGTGAGTGTGTGAGTGTGAGTGTGTGTGTGTGAGTGTGAGTGAGTGCTAAATGTTACTTGCTAAATGGTCTACCTTGTCATATAGTTCCTGGTACTGTTAGTCCTGTAACCCTGACACCAGTTCCTGCAGTGGAACAACATCTAGTCCCTGTCACTGGTCCTGGTTCTTTACCTAGTCCCTGTTTTCTGTCATCATGTCTGGTTCCACTAGTACCTGTTCCTATGGTAGAAATAGAACAGTTCACGGTACTGTTTGTGGTTGTTGCTCTTGTTTCATTGGCAGAAATGCAAATGTAGCTGCTGTTTTTTTTTATGGTTCCTAGAATTAAAGGGTTTGGATGCTGCTCCCAGCTCTTAGTACCATTTCCTGCACTGGATGTGTGTCTTCTGTTACTTATTCCCATAGAACCGTTCCTGTAATTGATATTTTTCTAGTGTTAGTTCCGGTGCTTTTTGAGCGGTGAATGTTTCAATCATTCCATTTCATTTTTGCAGCTTTTTTGTGATTTCTGCGGCTACACAAGTGTGTGCGCGTGCACGTGCACGTGCGCCGTTCCATGCACACTCGGCCTTTTCAGCAGAGAGCGCAGGTCGACATGTTGGTGGTAAATTGGCTTCATTAATCTGCACACTAATTGATTGTGAGAAGTTTGAGGATGACATTTGAGAAAAGCGTTGAGGACGCGCGGCACGGGGCTGCTGGGCGCAACAGCAACAGCAGCATCAGCAGCGGCAGCAGCATTAGTAGTGATTGATTTGACTAAAACCAGACGCTAATGAATGCCAGCACGTCAGCGTGGTGTCGGAGAACAGACGCTAATTTCAGAGAGATTAGGCCAGAGAGGTTGATAACGTTAATGAAGAGAGAGAAAGAAGGGTGTGTGTGTGTGTGTGTGTGTGTGTGTGTGTGTGTGTGTGTCAGCAAACAGGAAGAAGGTTGGGCAGAAACGTGGACACAGAAAAGTTGTTTCATCTTCATCAGTGTGAAGATGAAGAGGTGACATCTCATCAGTTTTCATTTCCTCAGCCTGTCCATCCTCCACGTGTGTGTGTTCATTCACACAATTCACCGTTTGAGTTTTAGTGAAGAATCTCTATTCTTTCACATGCTGTAGCTTCCAGTACTTTGTCATAACGATTGATATATTTTTAAAAACATTTTCAACGATTGATATATATATATATATTTTAATGTACCCATTCTGAAGTACTTTTTCTACCATCGTCCTCTGGTGTTATCAACATGGTCTATCATGTATTCTTATACTTTTTATTTTGAACACCAGTTGCTTTTCATTTTTAACTCCTTATTTTTTACTGAACCCTTTTTATTCCTTTTAATTATTATTATGTTAAATAGTTTATCACAGTGCTGTTCTGTGCAGCCTTTTCTACCAAACTCCAAGTTTAACGGAGGACTGGATTACAGGCGGGGAGAACTCCATGACAGCAGCTGTCCATTAAAGAAAGTTTAGTCTCAGGTTTGGGGAAATATTTTTGGATTTATGAAAAAAACCCAAACAGGTTGTGTTTGGTGTTTGTTAAAACAACATGTGGTGTTTGATGATGAAGAAGCTGCAGACAGACGGACGATGATTAGAGCAGTAATGCAGGTGTGTGTGTGTGAGAGAGAGAGAGAACAGTCTGTGTATATGTAGGTGTGTGTGTGTGTGTTTGCAAAGTGTGTTTACAACAGACTGACAGAGCACCTGGTTCAGACACACACACACACCGATGCACACACACACTTATTAATGTAAACTTTTTATGTAAAGTTTTTATTTATTTATTTTACCTTTTGTTCATATTTGAATTTTTGACTTTTTCTTTTTCTTTTCTTTTTTATTCATTTTTTAAAAAGTACATTTTTAAAAGCCATTTTAGGAAATAACAATTAACATTTTTACCTCTTTCTATCTTGAAAAAATAATTAGAATTTTAATCAGATTTTTCACAGGGTAACTTTAGATTAATCATTATCAACCATGATTATTTGATAATTATTATTTTTCACGATTAATCTGGAAAAAAAAATCCTAAATGTGGTCAAAACAATAATAAGTGGATAGACTTGGAATTCTTGGAATTCTTGGATATACAGGTGCACTCGACTAGTTTATTTATTTAACTTTTCCTTGAAATGTTCATTTTTATTATATTATATTTTTATAATATAACTATTGATAATTTGATTGATCTGATTACTTATTTTCTTCTGGCATTTTGATGTGCTGTTCTGCATCAACATATGACTTGGCTGCTCTATATACCACACATCTATGATAAGTGTATATACGTATATACAGTATATATATATACATATATCTGTATATATAAATATATACAGATATATGTATGTATATGTACATATATGTATGTGTATATGGTGTGTTGACTGTGCTGAGATCAGATTCTCCTCCTGAGTTTTCAGACCTGTGTCAGTGTGTGAGCAGTTTCCTGTTCGACCGTCACCTGCCTGGTGTTCAGCAGTGCCGTGTTTTTTTTTTTTTCCCCGACCGTCTTCAAAGAGTCTGTAATTAAAGAAGACAGAGACAGCACTGACGCTACGATGAGACATCGCTGTGTCCTGTCAGACTGTCAATCAATCTGTCATGGCGGGTATAAAATGAGACGCAGAGAGAGACGGGACAGAGCTGCTGCCCTCAGAGGATCATGGGAATTATCACAGAGCAGGTCTGTAAATGGGAAGTGGTGACATGTCAGACAGGGCGTCAAAACTGAAAGTGATTAGGACGTGGACATGTATGGACATGTGGGGAGCTGAAGTCTCTGGGTTTAATGTTACAGCATCAAGACGAGGCCTTGAAGGGACTCAGGCAGGTCAGGACCTTTGGAGACCAGAACAAGGTCAAAGACTTTAGAGTTGAAGACCTGAAGAGGCCGCGTCGTGTCTGTGGCACAGAGACCCTTCAGGAACCGTCACCAGGAATATAGGTGACCATATCAGTGGAATCCAGTTTGAGACCAGATCAACCCCAGTGGTTGTTGGATTAGGATTCAAAGGGCAGCGATCAGACAAATAAGAGTGAGACTTGGAGGGACGAGGACATGACTGTAGGGACTAAGACAATCTTTAGACTTTTTGGGATTAAGACAAGGTCCAGTCTTAAACTGACCATGATGCTAAGAATAATTAGTACCAAGACCAGAAGATGTTAAGAATCGACAAGGTCAGCTGTTAGTCTCTCTGTCAATATCAGAGTTATTATTCATTACCACACACACACACACACACACACGTAGTTTATTACACATTGTTTTACTCACTGGCCTTGTGTTTCATCAGTGAATCCAGGCCTTCAGACACACACACACACCCACACACACACACACTGGCACACAGACACACACCAGGTGTTTTTCTCCAGCCTCAAAGCCCACAAGACTCCAGAACGACGGCCTGACCTGACGACGGCCAGACTAAAGGTCATGGCGGTGAGCGGCACGCCTGGCATCCTGATTACCCATAACTCCCTGCTCTCGCCCGCTATCTCTTCCCCTCTTTTATACTCTCATTCTTGCTGTGAGGTCCGGCAGGTTCATTATCGTCTTCAGTATTGGCAGAGAGAGAAAGAAGAATGTCTGGACCAACAAATGAAGCGTCCAGAGAGCGGAGGCAGAGGTGAAGGAGGTAACAGAGAGGAGGAATGAAGAAGAGCAGCGTAGGGTCGATGTTATTTACGTGGGTGAGGCCCCGAGGTTTGTCTGCATCACTAATTGTTTGATTTCAGGAAGGCGGAGCAGCCTCTTTAAACAAAAGCTCCATCCTATGCTAATGTCCGACACAGCAACGGTGCCCTCCCCCTGTCGGGGTCTGCTGAGAGGGAGGTGCAAGGGATCATGGGATTTTTTTTTTCAGTGTCTGTAGCTGAATATAATTAGGATAATTAAAAATGACAGAGGTTCACACACACACACACACACGCACACACACACGGGCAGTCATTGTCTTGACAGGTGAATGAGGGGAGGCAGGAGGTGGGGGGAGGTGCAGGAAGGAGGTGAGTCCTGATTGCTGTCAATCAAAAGGTCCGGTGGGAGGAGCAGGGAGGCAGACAGATCCCCGTGAACGTTGACCCCATCGCTGGCCGACGTGACGCTGCTGTAAAAGAGAGCGAGAGTTAACAACCTTGAGAGTTGAATTGAAATTCAACAGGCTTACTGATGGAGGGGGGGGGAGGGGGAGAGGGGGAGGAGGGAGGGAATGGAGGAAAAAAGAGAGCGGGAAAGAGAGCAAACTAATGGGAAAATGGTCAAAAAGATGGGCGGTTTGTTTGCTCGTTAGCTTAGCACAGCAGTCTGAGTTATGTTTCCTTACCATAATATACAAGTGTAGATATTATTACAGTAGTTATAGTACTGTATTATCCTAGTTTGTAGCACATTGGCTCATTGCCAGTAATTATGATTGACAGTCAGGTAATAAAAATGATGGCTAATTAGCTATTGTAACTATTGTGTCAAAGACTGACACAGCAGGAACCAGACGATGAACAAAATCAGGACCTTCAGATTAGGAGACGCTCTGAGGACTAGCACGACAGTGGATGAAGAACAAGTTCTTAAACTTTAGTAATCACAACAACACATTTCTGGGACCAAATGAGGTCCAGGACCCTCAAAGACTGCCTCAAAGACTAGTCCTAGAACCTGAGTACAGAGACTCTCAGCCACCAAGGCCAAGACACAAATAATCCTCCAATAAATGTTCCTGATCTCTGCCAAAAAATACCAAGACCAAAACAACTCCTGTACTAAACCTTAAGGAACTCAGGAACTCAGGAACTCATCCAGATGTTTGGGAACAAAGTTTTATTTCATGTGTAAATAGATCAAATGGATAGGTGTGTATACCCTTTGTTTTTATCATATATAACCAATGTTAACCAATATTATAATAATTCAACTTTATTCTATATTTTAACCAACATGTATTTTTGAAATATATATTATTAATTATTATATATAATTAATATTTTTCTAATTTCCATCCATTCTTTTTCTGTTGTGTGAGACATAGCCCACACTGTGTGTTGAAGATAGGCCACAGTTCCTGCTGTTACTGTAGATGTATCATCAGTGTTGGTGGAACGACGTGATGAGCTCTTTGTTTGTCTGTCTTTGTTCTGTGTGTGTGTGTGTGTGTGTGTGTCTCACGAAATGGTTGAGATGTAAAAGTCTGTCTTCCCCACAGATAGAGTTGAATGAATCCTCACACCCTGCCAAATTAATCTGCTCTCTCACACACACACACACACACACATACACACACACACACACAGTGTCAGTGTATTCAGTGGAATAATTTCATTATAAGCTTGTGAGCGTGTGGATTAATGGTTTCACTGTCACCGAGACGACAGGAGGATTTTCTTCTCCTTTTTTTCTTTCTTTTTGCCTCTGTGACGGTTTCATTTTCTCTTTCCTCTTCACTTCCTCTCTCCTCTTCTCTTTTCATTCTCATTCTCTCGTTCATTGTGCAGACGAAGCTCGCACTGATTCAGGAAGTCGAGGCCCGTCATGTTATGTTAGGAGTCATTATGTTAATTAGCTGGTTTTGTTTTGAGAAAATCAAATATATACATGAATGACTCTTTTTTTTTAGGTATGTTTTTGTTTTTGTTTTATTTAGCTGAAGGTCTTGGTTCGGTGACTTAACAGCCTGGTTTTATTTGGTTCTTCATGTTCCTGGACTGGTGTAGTAATTGTTGTGCTGGTCTTGACTTCATCATGTCTTCTGTCCTGAATGTCTTGGTCTAGTGATGGGTCCTTGAGGTCATTACTTCCACTGGTTCTTTCTTGGTCCATAAATATATGAGGATTTCAGGTTTTTAGTTTTGTCTTGGTTCCTAGAAGTTTCAGTCTGTTTCTGTTATGTCTTTGCTCTTTACGATCTAAGGGTTGTGTAGGTCTCCAAACATCTTGTTTCAGAAAGTTTTAAGTCTTAAAATCTTTGATCTTGACTTGGGTCTGTGAAAGTCTTGTCTGAAGTAGTGGAAGGCGAGTGGATGTTTCAGTTTGTTTTAGGGTGAACTATTTTTTTGGTGGAGGATATTGTTGGGTTGAGAGTAGCCTTGGACCTGGGGTTAGTTAAAAACTTTTTCTGAGACGACAGTGACATAATGAATATTAATAATAATAAAATAACTATTGATCCCACACTGGGGTCATGTGGTTCATCTGGGGCTCGAACCCAGGACCTTCTGTGTGTAAGGCAGATGTGTAAGCAGGCATGATAACCGCTACAGTATGGAACCACCAAGGTTCGTTATGGAGGATGCAGGAACTGATCCCACTAACCATTTAAGCTAACGAGCTAATGAGCTAACGAGCTAATGAGCTAATCCCCCTAAAACAAGTTTTTTGCGTATACTCTTTCTTCCCGATTCCTTCTTAAAGTCCTGGTAGTTTGTTTAAAGGCCCAAATAGGATTGAATGTGTTCAGCTCTGTGGTTCAGAGTCCTGATGACACCCAGCTTCACTTCCATAGATATAAAGGTTTTGACTTTGTCTTGGTCTGTAAACATCTAGAGGTGATCTTTGTCTTGGTCCTGGACTTTGGTCTGTCATAATGCATGTATTCAATGGTCTTGGTCTTCGTCTTCATTTTTGGTCTTTGTCTGCATCTAATTTGTCCAAGTCTTCATTTCCACCCTCCAACTGATTTAGAATTGTCACCGTCTCATTGGTGAAGATTCGTGTGTTTGTCTTCATGTGTCAATCTTTTTATTCTTGTCCTTTTTTAACCATTCTACTTTGTCAGATTTGCTCAGTCACGATCACTACTGTTTCGTTTGGTTCAGCGTCACATTATGTCACAGAGTTGTGGTTTCTGTCTGTGTGTGTGTTTGTATTGTATAATAACCACAATCCATCAGAGAAATCTGCTTTAATCAAACAGGAAACGCCTCCATGCTTTTGGCTGCTGTTTCTCGCTGGATCCTCACTTTGTTGTTGTCTTTTTGTATATTTTCAATTTTCTCTGTGTGTGACTGTGTGACCATATTTGTGTGTGTGAGTGTATGTGTGTGTGTGTGAGTGTGTGTGTGTGTTCTACCTTCACTCAGGAAGGCAGCAGCAGCAGCTGGTTGGGTCAGTCCCCAGAGGGATTATGGGTAGGGAGGGGAAGGTTATGGCTTCACTGCTGTCAACGAGCTGTTGCGTGTGTGTGTGTGTGTGTGTGTGTGTGTGTTTTGTTACTGCAGAATTCTCTGGATTCCTATATCTGCTTTTGACCTTGTCTTTATTGGTCTGCTCTGCTGTATGTTTTCTGGTCCAATAAGAACAGTATAACGTAGGCTAAACTGGTTTGTTCCAGTTGGTACTGGTTCTTGGTCTGGCACTTTGTCCCTTCTCAGTCTGCTCTTCTTTAGTGGCTTTGGTTTTTATTGATTTGGGTCTTGGTCTTGTCTGGAATCGTTGGCCTGTCTTTTCGGCAGAGACTTATTTAGATTATTTAATGAGCTGATAGGTTGAGGTTGTAAAGTAGCATCTGGATTTAGTCATCTGATCTAGATAATCACTTTGTCTGGGTTTTGTTTTGGACACTTTTGTTTTTGGGCTTAGTTTCAGTCTTTCCCTTCTGTTGTTTGTGGTTTGGTCTGGTTGAGTTTGGTTCTTGTTTGGTTGGTATTTATGTTCTAGAAGAGTCTTTTTAGCCTGGTGTGCAGCCTGTTTCTCTTTTCATTGGGTGTGGTTTTAGTTTCCAGCTCTTTTTTTGTTTTTTTCAGTTTATATTTCACCAACTAGAATTGGGTCCAGATTAGACTCGGCTTTTCAAGAAAGTTTTATCAATTACCAACAGTAAAACACATGTCCAGCCTTCATTCCTCGTTCTACGTTGAGAGTTTTTGTTCCGCTGTGAGCATCGCCAGACGGGTGGGGTTTAACAGCTGCGGTGGTGAGTGTTAGCACCCCCTGTTGTCAGCCTCTTGTAAACAAACAGCTGTTTTCCTCCAGGTGTCGGACGCCTGCCGTAAAGAGAGGTTCTTTAAATTTTTTACCCTGCGATTCAGCGGCGTATCAGGCGTAACCTCTCACTCTGCCTCCTTCTTGATGCCTGCACGCAGGCAGGGGGTGTTTGTTTTCTATTCCAGTACGTGCCTGCTCAGAAAAGCAGCTGGTTAGAGAGAAAAGAAGGACGAGTCGAGGAGTCTCCCAGCACTGCTGCTGCTTATGATGTGAATGTGATTATACTTTCTCTTCTAACTGAAAAGAAATGAAAAGAAAAAATATATATAAGAAAATCTATTATAGGTATAAATTAAATATAATATGGATGGGAGGATATTAGAAGGAGATTTTTAGTTTTATTTGAGGGTATTACATTATATATATATATATATGGCAGTCCTGGGTGTGCTTTGAGCACCCCCTGTGGGTTAACTCTTTCCTAACAATTACAAATGTTACAAATACAAATGTCCGTACAGCACTGTAACAAAGAGCCTCACAGGGACATGGGAACTGTCTCCTCACTGCTGCCCCATGTGGTCAATTTGTGTTACTAAGGAAATTTTAAATGAGGGATTTTGAACAGTTATATAGATCAATGTCTCATTGTGATTGTGTACATTTTATCACAGTAGCTTTCCTTAGCATAACCAAGGAACGATGTAGTTGTTGGTGGAGGTTTTGGTCTGTTTCAAAAAATTCAATAGTTGTGTCAAAACGTTTTTTCAAACCAGGTTCATTTTACCTTCCCATTTGTGATTTGGGTGAATCAACATGCTGTGTGTTTGCAATGACAGTTCTCAGTGTGTGTGTGTGTGTGTGTGTGTGTGTGTGTGTGTGGGTGTGGGTGTCAGACAGCGAGAGGAAGAAAGGATTTTCATTGACCTTCCTTCATTTTCCTGTGAGCAGGACAAATATTTAAAATAGATGTCAACTCCTGCTCTGTGTCACAGTCCTCTGTGTGTGTGTGTGTGTGTGTGTGTGTGTGTGTGTGTTTCCGTTTCCTTGCAGTCGTTCAGTCGTTGATTTTTCTCCCATCACTCTCCATTCTTGTTTCTCTCGCTTTCCTACAACCTCCCCACTTCATTACATTCACTCTGCCTTTCTCTCTCCCTCTCTTTCTTCTTGTCTCCCTCTCTCCCTCGCTCGCTCCCTCACTCTCTCTCTCTCCGACAGCCGCTAATAATAACGCATGAAGGCAGTCAGGCCAAATGAAGACAAATGCCGTCTGGTGCTTTGGAATCATAATCCAGCTCTTTGCTCTCAGGCATTTCTACTCCTTCCCCTTCTAACAGACTCAACTTCCCTCTCCCCCCTCCACCCTCCACTGCCCCCCCTCCCCTCACCTCCCACACACACCTCCCCTCTCTCTTCTACTCCTTTATTCTCGTCCTCTCTTCTCTCCATCTTTTCAGTTGCAACATGAATTTCTCCTCCGTCCTTTCATGAGTTGAAAAAACTTGAAGCTGTCCTTTAGCCTCAGTATTGTTTTTTTTTATTGTTTGTTTTTAGTTTTATGATGTGGTTAAACAGTTTATTCAGTCATTTCCAATGGACTGAACTGGTTTCCATTTGCTGAACAGTTTTCTTGTTTTAGAAGCCAGTTCATCTACATCCTCCCTCTCCTCCCATGACTGTTTTTTCTTTATAGATGCAGGTCAGTGGTATTGTCTGTGCTGTAGGGTGGAGCTGGATGTGTGTCAGTTGTTAATAGCATACTTAGTTACTTCGACAGTGCTTTGATGTTAATAGGTAGACTAACTAAAATGTACTGCCTCACGACCCACCTGTGGAGCCACCAGTGTCGACATGACGTAGCTGGTGTTTCTTTAGCCCAGAGCTACACGAGCTGCTGTGCTTAGCTCTTGGTCTGTAGGTAAACTACTGTCTGAGTGTCACATACCTTGGTGGTATGGGTGTAGCTACCCGATGGAGGTGAGAGGGTTGGGTTTTTATGATCACACACTTTTTACTCCACAAAGACAGGAAGTCAGAACAGGCCATTTTGCGACACATTATAAATGTGATTTGTCAGATTATAAAAAAAAACATCTACTTAGTTGTTGAAACTGGTACTTAAGGAGTAGACAGACATTATTCCTTTTAAAGAACATTTACAAAAAAAAGACACGACTAAAGAAACTCATTTGCTGCTGTTGTTAAAGTATAAATTACTGACGATCGTTTGTGTGCATTTTCCGAATGATAAATCTGGACGGCGGCGACTTCCTGCTGTTCTACCCCACATGTCTCAGCGTGAGCTCTGCACCGTGATTAAAATGGATTTAAAAAAACATTTCCAGCTCCACAGATGAACAAATACACGGCTGAATGGTAATGTTCGCAGCAGAACTGCAGGGATAATTGATTAAATGAGCATTGTAATTACATTTTCTCCTGCTAATATTGAAGATGTTATCAGTGTATCTTTTATCATCAAGTTAATCAGGAGCTAAGACAACATTAAAGAGAACGAGCGAGCGTGTGATTGGACCAGACCCCTGCCAAGTCTGTGGACGTTTGACTCACTCTGTGGTCTTGTAGTTTTTTGTTTTTTTTCTCAAATAAGGGATATCATTTAAGTCTTTAATAATGTACGTACAGTCATCCTGCTGGTAAAAATTCTCAAGTTTGTAAACCTCACTACCACGCCACAGCAGGGACTCAACGCCTCCTGCGTCCATGTTCTCTATGGTCCCTGGTGTGACCCAGTGATCAGTCTGAAGGAGTTTACTTTCTGAAGAGTTTGATTATCAATATTAACATGTTATAACTATATATGACCATCCATCCATTTTCATCCACGTTACCGGGTCGCCGGTGCAGCAGTCTCCACGACCACCACCCAAATCACACTGCACCGCACCAACCCCCCCCCCCCCCCAACCCCCCCTCCCCCCCCCCCCCCCAACCCCCCCTCCCCCCCCCCCCCCCGAGCCTTCCTGCGGGGGGTGAGTCCACTGAGGGGGGGTATATATGACCACTTTTTAAAAACTAAAAGGAGAGAATTTCTTCAACATGAACAGTAGAAATGTCATGGTCCCACACACACACACACACACACACACACAGTAATATGTCTACACTTCAGGTTATTGCTCAGAGCTCAATATCACTTTAATTCTCTTGAGACGTGTGTGTGGCGAGGCCTGTGTGAGGAGGGGCGTGAGTGGGGGGGGGGGTGTGAGGGGGGAGGGGGTCACCTGTCCACATGTCAGCTGTTGGTTTTGATTAAAAAAAGCAGCAGCAGTTATGACTGAGTGTGTCTCCACTGTCGTACTGTGTTTTTGTCTCCTGTGAGTTCACAGTATGGACATCATCATCATCTTCAAACTCTAGTAACTCTTCAAACCTTTAGTAACGTTTCATTTGGTTGGTTGGTTGGTTGGTTGGTTGGTTGGTTGGTTGGTTGGTTGGTTGGTTGGTTGGTTGGTTGGTTGGTTGGTTGGTTGGTTGGTTGGTTGGTTGGTTGGTTGGTTGGTTGGTTGGTTGGTTGGTTGGTTGGTTGGTTGGTTGGTTGGTTGGTTGGTTGGTTGGTTGGTTGGTTGGTTGGTTGGTTGGTTGGTTGGTTGGTTGGTTGGTTGGTTGGTTGGTTGGTTGGTTGGTTGGTTGGTTGGTTGGTTGGTTGGTTGGTTGGTTGGTTGGTTGGTTGGTTGGTTGGTTAGGTGGTTGGTTAGGTGGATAGTTGCTGTGTAAATCTATTAAAATGCTGTCAACACTTGTGTCATAATGAACCGTTCTGGTGACGACAGGTCCAGTCTAATTGGTTAAATCAATGCTGTGGTGTTTGTCCTCACTGACACTGAGCTCAGTCCCAACGGTGGAATGGTTCTGTCCATTCATGTATGGACAGAACTTTGGTACAGTGAGTGTTTAAATGGAATATGCAGGTCGCGTTCACTTTCACTTCTCTCTCTCTCTCTCTCTCTCTCTGTCTGTCTCTCCCTCTCCCTCTCTCCTTCTCTTATTGACAGGTGTTGACCTTTTTGAACCCTCTCCATTCTCACCTCCTCCTCCGTCCAAGCCTCCATCTCCTCTCCCAACTCTGTTTCTTGTATTGACATGTTGACCTTTCTGCACCTTCCTCCTGTACGTTTTCCCTGCTCTCTCCCTCTCTCCCTCCCTCTCTCCCTCTCTCCCTCCCTCTCCTCACTTGCTCTACACACCCCTCTCTTCCCACACCACTCTGTCCGTTCTCTTACTCTGTTTCGAGAATCCCTTTCTCACCCTCCTCCCTTCTTTTTCTCCCCCCACTATTGATTGGTTCATTTGATAGTTCTATCACCAATCAGCATGAAGCTGACCTTTTGGACTTGGCAATGATATCCTCACGGGAGGTGTGTGTGTGTGTGTGTGTGTGTTTTGTCCTTATAAAAGACTTGCTTACTCGTGCACGTGCTTGGCTGCTGCATTGACCTTTCCTGGACAGAATGTCAACCTGGACTCTTGACTCAGCTCGAACAAACTGTTTCATAGACAGGAAGCACTTGGGCTCTTCAACAGGAAGTCTGAACCCAGACAGCAGAACCTGAGGCCTGGTTAGACACCAGCCTCCGAGGGTTTCCACTGCCTTTCATATTTATTTACATAGACATTGAACTCTTCGTCACCAACCAGCAGCATCACAGGTTTCTGTTAAGGGTCTAGATCCAAAGCAGCGTAATAGTCTGACATCCCAGAATTCATCAGTGGCAGATCTACTTCGTACCAGTGGATCTGTGAACGTGATGCAGGGATTATATTAGAATCCCAAAATAAGGTATTTTAAAGTCAGATAACGTGAATCTGTCTTACATGTAGTGACTAGTAACTAGTAATATGTTGACTCCAGCAGATTTTTTTTTTCTACCATACTGGGAGATAACTACATGTCATTTGCCTTTTTGATGGCTCCATAATTCCTCTGCCTGTCACTCAGTCCGCTGCACGCCATAATCTTCACAATCACCTCAGATTTCACAGCACCAGGTAGTCACAAGATTTCAAAGAAACAGAGTCTGGTGCAGATTTGGACTTTCCATTTTCAGAATCTGAAATACCACACATGCCTGAGGAGACGTGTGTTTTAAAATGGCCTTTGCTCGACAGCTCCGAGGGAGGCGTACCGTCACGAGTGGTCGTTGGTGGATTGTTTTGTTTACATTTTCAGTCTACCAGGCTAAACTTTTCTAAACCTAGAGCACACAGTGAACAGTGAAACACAAAATCTCTGATTAGTCGAAGCCTCATCACTGTTGCTCCATGATTGTCAGTGTGAACAAAGTGACTTCTTTAGTTTTTATAGTTTAATGGCAGCTGCATTGCAGCAGGATAAAAGTGTTTGGACGAGGACTTAACCCCGTGGTGATGTCATCTGTTACTTTAATGTTCGTATCCTTTCATCTTTAATCCCCTGCATTGAAAACATACAACAGTGCTTTGACTCCGCTCTTTCAAAAGGCGAAGGGAGGACATAATGAAGACGGACAGGCAGGATCCCACTGCAGTCCCACAATATGGTGGAAGCAGCAGAAGTAACAGAGTCGGTGATCCAAACGAGCCTTTTCATAAAACTGAGGTCTACAAACATCTGTTTTCCAGAATTTTTAAAAATGAAACTAATCCAAATTCACCCCTCGATGTGACGGAGAAACAGACGCTCATATTTCTGGCCACCACCATCTTCCACGTTCTCAGGAAGACTAATGCATCGAAGGGGCTGTCAGACCAGGAGATGGAGTTTCATATCACCCGTCTGGTGAATCAAACCAGACAAGGACTTAACATCCTCGATGGACATGTCCCTTACATCAGCAAGGCCAAGTCTTTGGCTAAAAGCGTCATCAGAGATCTGGAGGACAAGTATGGTGAGTTACTGGACCGTGTCCTGCTGGATCCTAACTCGCGCACGGAGGCATTCGTTGTCTCTTGCCTGAGAAATAACATTAGCGAGAAATTTCAGGATAAGACAGACTTAACAACGTGGTTCGCAGGGATTTTCCTGGGAGTCCTTTACGTTGGTTTACTCCTGACTGTAATTCTAATAATGATTATCGGGGTTTAGACAAATGGTAAACGTTTCTACCCCAAAAAGAGAAATCTGCCTCCATACAGTCCAGATGTCTAGGAGTTATTGAGTTTGGCAGCACAGAGAACAATAGGAAGGTGGCAGTAATGCAACACTGTGTGCCAACTCACTACTATACCAGAAGGGAATGAACTGCTAGTGCTTCCTCGACAAACAGATGATATAGATGACACCTACAGGGTGGATCAACGGATTTGAGCAAAGAAAGGCAGTAATGCAACAGATTTGGCCATAAAAAGCCACGAAACACAAACAGTATCATTGAAACCATTAAGGGTAGTAAGTAACATTAGCACGGTTAACCAGTCAGACCGTACGGCAGTGCATGTACATGTATAATAATGGTGGAGGTGCCAAGTGTGGAATGCTATTTTGACATGGTAGTAATTTGTTGTCTAAATCACCAGACTGCCTGACCTCCACTGCTTTGGAAATTGTGTTCTTTATAAAACAAATTGGATACATTGTTGTCTGACATAAGTATGACATAATCGCATGGGCATCAGCGCCCTCTACCACCATGTTTTATCACCCTTCCTGCCACCAAATAATCAGAATACAGACACTATTATTATTATTATTGTTATTATTATTATTATTATTATTATTATTATTATATAAGAACAATTCTTTGTGAAGTTTCAGCACCTAATCCATATGGTGTCATAATCATTCTGCTTGTTTTGCATTTACTGTACACTTGATGGCAGAGTAGAGCAATTAAAAGCCTTTGACAAATAATTGCAATTGGATCAATGCTGTATCAGTAGCCCTGTCCTGTCTGGTCTGATCATTGAGGGACAGGTCTGGATGTCAGCTGTTCCTTTTATCTTTATCCTTTGATCTGACACCACTCGGTGTGTAACACTACAGACCTACACAGGAAACAGAACAGCAGAAGAAAAGACCACCTGGAAATGTCATCATTTAACCTTAGTGATGCCAACAAACGAACAACGTCTCCACGGTCATATCTAAAGAAACAGCTTATGGCTAAAACAGAGATTTACAGACATCTTTTTTCTAAAGCTGATAAAATAGACATCAAGTCCAAACGTGACACGTCTCAGGACAGAAGTGAGCGCCAGGTCCTCCTGTTCCTGGCCACCACTGTCTTCCACATCTTCCGTGAGACAGGTGCTTCCAAGGGCCTGTCCGACCAGGTGACGGCCTTCCACATCTCACGTCTGGTGACTAAAATTCACAAAGGACTTCCTGTCTTTACCGGTCAGGTTCCTCAAATCAACAAGTCCAAGACTTTGGCCAAGGTGGTTGTAAAAGAGCTTCAGAAGAAGTATGCTGGGTCTGTGGCAGCCATGCTGCTGGAGTCAACGCCACATGTAGGAGACGCCATTGTCCTCTGCCTTCAGAAACACGCCAAGCAGTATTTGGGTGAGAACATCTTCTGGTCTGAGTGGTCCTTGGTAATCGTAGCTCTTGTTACTTATCTTGGTATTTTTGTCTTTGCAATCCTAAGTATGTTTGTGATCTTTTAGGCTGATTTGTTTCCTATAGGCTGAGTTTGGTAATCGCACATGCACTGGTGAGATATACGATCTGTCTTGAGATCGATTTTAACTTTCTGAAACCCCATTTTTCTAGAGGAGAGAGAGATCGATTTTAACTTTATGAAACCCCGTTTTTCCAGAGGAGGTTTGTCTTGCAGGTTTATATAAAACTATAGAGGTTGTTTGGCAACATTTGGAATGCAAACTGTTGAAGGTCCAAAAACATCTCTCTCTATAGGTGAAGATAAATGTGGGTAAATGGGTCTTTAGTGTCATTTATTTCCAAAAGTTTTACAAAAAAAATCCATCAAAATGTAATAGGTTTAAAATGTTCTTGTAGAAAGAATCTGGACATTCTAAATTGACCATAGGTGTGAAT
Organism: Cynoglossus semilaevis; assembly: GCF_000523025.1. Taxonomy (NCBI): domain Eukaryota; kingdom Metazoa; phylum Chordata; class Actinopteri; order Pleuronectiformes; family Cynoglossidae; genus Cynoglossus; species Cynoglossus semilaevis. The sequence continues at coordinate 17,432,245 of NC_024307.1, forward strand.
GAGAGTGTGAATAGTTGTTTTGTCTTGCAATGTGTGATGGACTGGAGAATGATCCAGGGTGACCCTGAATGACCCCTGAAAAGTAACAAGTGGTGGGAGGTAAATATATGAACGTGTTCTTAAAAGGCTGCACAGTTGAAAATGGACAAAGACACAAAAACGAGGAAGAAAATCTTTCTGAGGAAACTTTGATGGTGATTACTTCCTGCTTCCTGCTAATACTGCAGTGACTGATGGGACATTGTGGGAGTCTCATCTGTTGTTTTGTGTTGGTGTATTGGTGCCTGAGCTAACTGTCGATGTAACTCATTTCATGTTAAGTCCTTTGTCTCTTTGTGTCAAATCACAAAAGACAAAAACGCAACTGATCCATTGTTGCAGAGTTTACATCATGTTAGAAAGAAACAAAGTCACTTTGGGAGGAGGAGCTGAGTTATACCACATTCAGAGATGTGTCCTGGTCTGCTTGGCTGGGCTCCGGTCAGTTGTGTGCGATAGTTTGCGCTGCTTACAAAGCTGTTATTGTTTGTTGTCTTATCAAGGTTAGCATAACTACACTAGCATAAACAGACCTGCGTCACATGGTAATTTAACATCTACAGTAAATAAGAATTTCAAAAGAAACGTGTTTATTGAATGGATTAAATTCATATCTTGGCTAGTAACACAAATACACTTATTTTTGGTCCAAGCCCAAATTTGGTCCAAACCGTATATTTGTTTTAAGCATCCAAAATGTCCTCAGTCATGACTGAGGACATAAAACCACAGCGATAAAACAGACTTTGACACACATGTGCAAAAAATGTGTGTAAAGTGTGTAAAAAAGCTTACTGTCGCTGGGCAGACATCCAACTTAGCGCAGGCTGGTTCACTAAATAAAACCGAAACAGGTGAGAAAAATAAAACCAGGCAAATGTTGTCTTTACAGGAGCCGGGGGACAGACGCTTTATAGCTCGCATGCAGCCGAGGATCTGCTGCTCCAGTTGTTCCAGTTGTTCCTAATGAGGGAAGTGGGAACTGAATGAGTGAACTGTGCCTTTAAAAAACCCCAGAGGGTGTGACTGTAAGGAGCCATGAGGCACACAGCCTCCAACACACAAACACTGCTGCGGTATTTAGTTCTAAATGAGGATTTTGGTGTTTACAGCTCAGTGTGTTTGTAGATGGCAGAATAAACAGTTATAGGATGAACTGGTGAGGGTTGAAGAGGAAGAAGAAGAAGAAGAAGAGGAGGAGGAAACCCACCACAACATCAGCATGAATTCAAATCTTAATCTTAATTCACACCGACCAACACTTGTGTGAGTAAATGTTGTCCCCTCCATCCAGCCTGAATGGTAGTCGTTTTCTCTTGTCATTTTTTTGTCCTTGTCCACTCCACGATGAGACTCGTTTAAACCCTCCTGTCCGGTTCTTCTCTCTGTTCTCCCTCTTCATAAAAATCACCCTTTTATGAATGGACTTTGGTGAAGCCTGCAGCCATGTAAACATCCAAACTTGTTAAAATTCATTTTACAAGATGAAAAATACAAGGGGAAAAAAATAACAATAACTTAGAAAATAATAACTAAATATATTAGAGAGCAGTCAATTATGTTCCAGTGACCTCAGCCTCTGTGGTCAGAGGATGTTGTTATTTTTTATGCCCTCTGCTCTTTTTTTTTCATTTGTATTTGCATATTAATAGCGCACAAACAAACACACTCAAATACTGAATTATTGTGTCTATCTCCATCTTTTTTTTTGTTTCTGCAAAACACATACACCCTGTGGAGTCGGCGGTGTGTGTGTCTGTGTGAAATCACAAAGGCTCTGACCGCCTCATAGTAATTATGCTAATTGCTTGGATGCCCTTGCCTTTATTTATGCGCGGCTGCTAAGATAAATAAAAGGAAATTGCTTTGGATCTAACTGTATTCATTTCAGCATGCTAACTAGAACGCTAACGCCACCCTCTGTGGGCGTATGCATTTGTGTGCACGTGTGTGTGTGTGGTGTGTGTGGTGTGTGTGGTGTACTGCTCTGTTTACCCGTCAGTAGAAATTCAGCAGGTAATTGCAATTTTGATTGTACATTTATTTATTTAATTCTGTTTGTGTGGATGAAACAGTGTGTTTGTATGTATCGCAGCAGAGTGTGTGTGTGTGTGTGTGTGTGTGTGTGTGTTGTGCAGTGAAGTGACAAAAATTGTTTGAAGTTTTCACCTTTGAGCAACGAAACTAACTGCTTTCAAATTGACCTAATGGGGATTTAAGATGCCATATTGGATTCTCGGCCACTAGGGGGCATCTCAGTAAAAACATAGATACCAGCAAAAAATGTCTAGCTTCAGGGATATTTAGCAAGAGTTCAGATATTACACATTTATTTTGATTTCAGGTACACTGATGTACTGATGTACACGGCCCAGCCTGTAGATGGCAGTAATGTCAACCTAGAATTTCAGAAGAAGATGAACAAAGAGTTTTGTTTTGTTTTGTTTTTTTCACTGCAGTACTTCTAGTCCACAGTATCTCCTCTGTGTAAAACATTTTGCTGCACAAACTGTAGTGCTAGAAACCAGAAACCAGTCCTGGTACAGACACCAGAGCTAATGTTAGCTACAACAGTCCTGGTACAGAAACCAGAGCTAAACTCTTTGTCAACAGTCCTGGTACAGAAACCAGAGCTAATGTTAGCTACAACAGTCCTGGTACAGACACCAGAGCTAAACTCTTTGTCAGTAGTGGTGGTGGTGGTGGCAGAGTCGTTCTTTGGGTTTGTTCCTTTCACCTTTCAGAGCTCTAGTCTGGGTGGCAGTGGAGATGAAGGGTAAATGGATGGTGAGGTTTTTACAGCATTAACAACCCAAATACAGTCATCTGAATTAGGTATAAGAGGCAGAACAGCCCTTTGAGAGTGCAGACCTGTTATTGTACTCCTTCTAAAGACTTCAGTCTACAGGGTGAAAGATACTGTATGGTTTCCCAGCATGCCTTACTGCCAGAAGATGAACAGGTTGCTGGTTCACTTCACCCAAAACATCACATTAAAATGACCAAGGTTATTAATGTTAGTGTGAATGCTAGTGTGAATGGTTGTCTCTAAATGTGAGAGTGTAACAGAGTGGCCAGTGCTGGAAAGATTCATCAGTAGAAAAGGAATGAGTGTTGGTTTTAAGTGGATTGTACAGATTACTGGTCTGGGTAAAATGCTAATTTTTTTTGGAGTATTTTGGTTCCACATAAAAAGGCAGTCACATTACAGTTACTAAGTGTGTAAACTTTATTTTGCTTTTGTCAATTCATCTCGGGGCTTAAGCCCAGATGTAATTAAAGGTGTCGTCTCTGATGTGTAAAGTGACTTTAAACATTTATCTGACAGTCCATGTTCGTCCTTTTGTTTTTAGACGTCACTTCACTAACGAGGAAGTTTAACACGGCGCCTGTTGCTTTGAGTCCATGTCAGACTCTAAGAGCAGTTCTTTAATAGGGAGGAGAAAACAGATTAAATGCGTTGTCAGAGAATACATTACTGCCATATTCAGCGCCGGCGTCCTGACACTCGTCAGATTTGTTAATTAACATTTCCTCATTACAGAGATAAAGAAGAAAAGCAATCGAGGACATGTTGTGTTTCCTTCAGAACATATTTGCTGCCGCCGATGAGTCGTGTTCTCAGATGTAATTTCTCTCCCAGAAGAGCAAAGACAGACAGTTAAAGGGATAGTCCTCCATTTTTCTCCGTCCGAGGCTGTCCTAGGATGGTTGATTCTAAGGTAAAAAACTGTGGGCTTCCTCCCAAGATTCAAAGAAACAACACGTCCTCCTCTGTAGTCAGAGTCCAGTCCACATCAGGACGTACATTTAGGAATGATACGACAGGACTTTTGAATTGATGATGTGCAGATTCTTATTACCTGCTCTGTACTAGAGATAAAACCTTTTCATGTCCAATACTGATACTGCAACCTGGAGTTTCAGCTGATACTGATATCAGTACGATACCTTCTTTCCTCCTCCATGGCTGAGGAGATAGTGTCCCTGTTTACGACATCATTTTCATTTGGGCTTTGGTATCGGATGGCTGAAGCTGCTGTTGTTTTTATCTGATGTTCAATCTGGTCATTTTGATCAATATGTGACCAAGAGTTTTGGACACACCTGGTCACTGCAACAATGAAGTCTTCAAGTTGCAAAAGTAAACAACATCAATTTGTGAAAATACAATCTTTATCTTGCAGTTTCAGTCTCATTCTCCTTCACTGGCTATTCTGTACAAAGAACAAACACATCTATTCCTTCTCTCTGGTTCTCCTCTGCTCCCACTCCTCTTTTTGCCCCAGTAACCTACAGTAGAACCAGGAGTGAATGCTTATAAACTACTTAGTTTACATCTAGAATATATTCACTTCATTATCCCACTGCTGAACAGCCTTTTCAAACAGGAAGCTCACTATTGTAATTCAATACCAATTGTACTGACCCGCACCAAAGTCCACTGAAAAAGCAATGATTTTAGCTCAAGAGAAGCCAATAACTGCTGGTCCACTGCTGGCTCTGGTGGTCACATGGGTCACTCAGGTACATTTGAACAAAGGATTTGAAACACTGACGTGGCAAAGACACACGTTTGAAATGACCAGTTCAGTAGTGTCAACTGTTGATGTTTCTTAAAATGTAAAATCAATGATTTTCTCTGTGGACTTGGCCAAATGAAGACCATCATGTTCAGTCTCACTGTTGATGATGTCTGTGTTGGGCTTCAAGCTCAGTGATTTTATATCACAGCTTGTGTTGACCTTATCATCAGGTGTGGTGTCTAGTTTGGTCAATTCACACTAAACCCATTCACATAAACTGCCACCACAAGGGGCAGCAGAGGACCAGTAGCTAAGATCACAGACGACGAGTGGTTAGAAAAAAACCCAGGAGTTTAACATTTTTAACATTGTAAAAGTAGCATCACGAAAGAACTACATTATTTTTCTTTCTGATTTTTAGTTTTTAATCAAATCAGAATCCATCATGTTGTCCACGTAGTTTTAGTCAGGACCATTAAAAATCCCTTTTTTCTCCTGTTTCCTTTGTACTTTCCCTCGTTGTTTTTCGGCCTTGCCCTAATGGTCTTTGTTTCTCTGTTTCTCTCCTGGTTTTAATCACTCCCCCCTCTCTCTTTGTTTCATGATTTCTTTATTTGTCGCTTTCCTATATATATATATATATCACCAGCCACCCTATTTTTCTGCTCCTTTTACAATTCATTTGTTCTCTCTCTCTCTCTCTCTCTCTCCCTCTCTCTCTCTCAAACACACTCACTCACACGATCTGTTTTTCCATTTGTCATTAAGAGGCAGAGAGCTAGACAGTAACATTTAAACCGCCCATTCTGAATGGTTAAAAGATCGCCTTTTTCTCTGCGTGTGTGTGTGTGTCCGTGTGTGTGTGTGAGGGCGATCGATGCAGTAATCTGCAGGAGGTGGAAAGCAGAGGGAGCGAGCCATTCAGCAACGCTCACTAATCAATTGCAATTCTTTCGTTTACTGTCTGAGCGGCCAGATTTAGACGTTTGTGTGTGTGTGTGTGTGTGTGTGTTTTCCTGCTAATTCCATCTTTTACCGTCTGAGATGACTGTGTTTTTGCGTAACATTTGTCTTTCTACTGCCGATTCTGAGTAAATGTCTGTTTGTTTACACATATATAAATCTGTCCAGCAGGTGACGCTGTTAGAAGGACACACACACACACGGTTATCATGTCGTGGCGTTTACTGGTCACATGTGCTTTAGCTCCGCCCCTTTCTGAGGCTGCCTGACATCTGTTTGTTTGTTTGTTTTATTATAGTTTTTCTATGGCAATTAAGAAATCCATTTACAGAAGAAATCTCTTAATTTTTTAAGATTATACAAAGGTCTCTTTCACACAAAGCTCACTCCTATATATATATATATATATATATATATATATATATATATATATATATATATATATATATATATATATATATATATATATATATATATATATATATATATATATATATATATATATATATATATATATATATATATATATATATATACCTCCACCAGCAGGGAGGTGTCTGATTGGACCACCAGCCCCCATCACCACACAGACACGTGTGTCATCAAGGACACCACTGACATCCAGGGTCTGGAGTTGCTTTGGTCCTGTCTCCACGAAGCACTTTATTGTCATTCATGCTTTTTTCATAACTCTCCTCAGCCACTGAGATGCACTTCATGCTGAAATCAATCAGACCTCCCTTTTCGCGCCTGCAGCTTGTACCAAATGCTGCTGCTCGTCTTTCTAACGAGAACGCACCGACATGAGCACGTTTCACCAATTCCCTCCTCACTCCCTTGACTCCCTGTGTGCCGAAGAATTGATTTTAAAACCCTTGTGTTGGCATATAAACGTCCAGCACTTCTGACCTGCTTCAGCCACATGTTCAACACTGAGCGGCTTCTGAAAACTGAAGAAACTGGAGAAACTGAAGGCTGGAGCTCAGAGGAGGTCAAACTTTCTCAGATGTAGCTGCTACACTGTGAAACAGATCAGTAAACAGACGTCTTCATTTCCTCTTTTCAAGATTCTTTTCCAATCTTTATGAATTGAATGGTTTTGAATTTGAATTCCGTTCAGCATTTAGATACAAAAGAAATGGAGTTGGTTACTAAAGTCCAGGTAATGGCAGAAGGAATGAGCATCAATAAGAACAGAGCAAATGTAGAACAGAGTCTAACAGTAAAGTAAGAGAAATGAGGTCTGGTAGGATTTAGAAAGTCAATTCAAAAGAGAAGAATGTTAGGCTAACAATGCTAACCTAATATACACCAGACTCTAAACTGAACACAGATAAAAAAGTACCAGCAGCAGAATAATGTATAGAGTGGACCACAAACACTCGATCACGGAGTGTGTCCGACGGCATGAAGAAACAGAAGAGTCCGACTTTGTCCACAGCTTTTGTTTTGAAACTGATTGCACATCTTCCCAGTACTTTGGCACAGGACAGAGTATGATTCACACTCTGTCATGTGAGAGTGTGAATGATTGTAAGCGCTGCAGGGACTTTATTAAAGGACGCTAACGTAACCTTTAATGCTAGGCTAGTTAACATTAATGCCATTTTAAATGTGATCTGAGGATAATTGACTTGTTGGACAAAGACAGTGTGAAGGGCGACAGTGGGAGTGGACCGCACACACACACACACACACACACACACACACACACACACACTCACATTAACATTAGAACACAGCATGGAAGAACACTGATGAGGCCCAGTGACGATTAACATGTCATTATCATCTCATCATGTGAGAGAGTGGACTAAACGGACACTAGCAGGGAGCAGAGTGTCACACACACACACACACACACACACACACACACACATACACAGAAGAATGTGGTGTGTTAGCAGCAACAGTGGGGAACTGCATGTCATTAACCCATCTGACCTGTGAAGTATTTATCTGTGTGTGTGTGTGTGTGTGTGTGTGTGTGTGTGTGAGTGTGATATTACATTGTGAAGCCCAATGTTCTGCCGTGATCTTCACAAAAATACACCATTAGATAGTGTAGGACGTCTGAATGTGTGTGTGTGTGTGTGTTTAATTGAAGCATTGTTTTATGGCTATATTTTTATCCAATAAATATAAAGGCTGAGTTAACAGTATAGCTAAGAGTTAGGTTAGTAAACTGCTGCTAAGTGTTTTCTTGTCCCAGTGGAGTGAATTCATGTCCCTCTCGTCTCTGTCTTTCCCTGTTTTCAGTCTCTGGACGGGTTCGTATTTGCACTAAACAAAGAGGGACGTTTTCTCTACATCTCTGAGACGGTGTCCATCTACCTGGGACTGTCACAGGTGAGTCTCTTTGACCGGCTCCGTCGTTGTCTCTCTGTCATTTCTCTAACAGAAGTCACCAAGCTCAGCCGTCTTATAAATTTACTCTCTTTAAATTGACTTTGCTGTCACTTGCTAAACATCTTAGCAAATGTTTACTTGTGTAATGCTATGCTAACTACTGAGCCGACTGCTAGGCACATTAAACCTCTAAGCTAAATTAATGTGCTAACTTTGAAGTTAGCTACTTAGAAGAACGGCGAGGCTAATGTCATCCATTTTAGGTTATGCTAACCTAAGTTTAATGCTCATAATTAAGCTACCAAAAACTCAGAAGAGATTTTAGCTGAAGCTAACTGCTAAGCTAGACAGTACCTGACCTCTAATGAGCTTACACAAACTAAAAAAAGACTTTCAAATGAAACACTTTTTAATAAAGAAAATCACAACTTTTTTTGTTTTCTCATTTTCAATGAATTTTTAATGAGCAAATGAAATGGAAGTGTTTCAGATTTCAGTCACATTCTCTTGTTTGTGACAAATCCTTCACTGCTTCTTCCTCTCTGTCTTATTTGACTCTTCTCTCTCTCCGTGTGTCTCTGTCTCTCACCCTCTCTCTCCATCATTACCAAAGACAATTCCCAACAAATTAAGGCTCATTTAAAATCTCATCAGCTCGTCGGACGGTTGTTGATTTGTGCAGTGAGCGACGATGCATATTTTATTGGCCCTGTGTGTGTATGTTTGTGTGTGTGTGTGTGTGTGTGTATGTTTGTGTGTGTGTGTGTGTGTGAGAGAGAGAGAGAGAGAGAGAGAGAGAGACTCAGGGACACTTCATCGTACTCTGTCAGCCTGGTAACGAGTTTGGGCGTCTCAATTGGTTCACTCTCCAGCAGTTCCTGTTAATAAAGACAGGCGTCCATCCTGAAGGGCGACACATCGACCTTGGAGGCGCTAATGAGTCGCTATTGACAAAACTCTCTCTTTCACAGTGTGTGTGTGTGTGTGTGTGACTGTTGAATTAAATCCAAACACCACATTTCCCTAGTTTAAAGGGAGGATGAAAGTAATAATTGTATTGATGGAGTAACTGTTTGTCCAGATACTGATCAGTGCTTGAAAAAATTCTATCAGTTACAAACGAGTTCCCAAACCCAAGTTGCCAAGTTCTGAGAAGTTTATTTACAGAAAGACAATTTCATACTCTTTAATACGATCATCAAAACAACAAGCAGTCGCAGCACATTTTCTGTTTGTTTATATATTTTTAAAACATATATATATATAAATATAAATATAAACATTAGCAAGACATTTACTGGTTTCTACATACATTTAAGCTACTTCTGATTCTTTCGAGACTCTTTCGATAGGTATAGTGTATTTGTGACTAACTGTTATTTTCATGCTAACTTTTAGCTACTTTGTTTCCTAGAAAATTATCAATGTACAAGAAAAAAGAGGACTAATCAGTTTAGCTAATTAAAGAGGAAGTGCCACCTCACTCCTCTCTCTCTCTCTCACTCCCTCACTGTCTCTCTCACTCACTCCTCCCCCTTTGCCAACATTTGCTTCTTTAACACTTGAATTAAACCTCCTTCATTGGATTGATTGATGATTTCTATCAAATAATTGATTAATTGTGGAATCAGGGTCCCTGAAGCTTTTAGCTGTGGCTCTGTTCAGCTGGTTTATCTTGTTCTACTTAGCTTTTATCAGCCCCAGCTGAAGTGGTGGCTCGTTGAGATTTAAAGTTAAAAAAAACATAAAAAGAGGGAGGGAGGGTGGAGGGGTTAGAGAGAGCTTGTCTTTGCCTGTTATCCCCGCATGTGTACATAGAGTTCATCAACCTTCATCCTTGTAATGGCTCTTCCTCTTTAATCACTGAGAATCCCACTTCGTCGTCTTCTTTTTCTTCTTCTTCGTCCTCGTCTTCGTCTTCTGCTTAAATGAGATGAAAATATATGGCTAATTATTTTCCTACTTTAATTAGATTGTGCTGTGAAGGAAAAACGCTGTGGACTTTTCTGTCGTCTTTATTTTAAGCCCTTTGACAAATTGACGGGGTTATGAATTTTCTCTCCCGGCAGTCGAGTTCATCCCTGCGGCCAGATTTATGTTTGTACAGAGGATTTGTCGCTTTAGCTCGTCGGCTGATGGACGGACGTAGTCGTCCAATCGGCTGGGTCGTTAATAGAGTCATTAACCAAAGAGCTGGGCTGTAATTAAACATTAAACTTCATCCTACTGCTTCTTACCTCCGTCTCCTTTATCACGCCTTTATTTGTAGGTTTTACCCCAGCATAATTAAAAGTTGAGGAACAGACACTGCTAATGCTAACTACGACTGGCATGTCAGAGGAGATGATGTCTTTTCTGGGTTATTATTCCATAAACAAGAACCTAGGAAACAAGACATCATTTTTTTACTACTTACTTCCTTAAAAAGTCTACAGAGAAATGGCACTGATTAAAGTCAGTGACACAAAATGACCACACGTGGCAGCAGTGGACTAGAAGCTCCTGCGTACCTGGAGTTTAAATCATTGATTTTCTTGATATCGAAGAATTCAAATAAACACATGTTGTAAATATTTTATTTGACATATACTTGCTTACTCTTCCAAACTAAAGTCCAGAGAAAAGAACAGGAGGATTCTGGCTCAAATAGACACAGGAGCCTCTAAACACTACTGCCTCTTGTGGTCAGTTTTTGTCAATTAAATATGTATAGGCTTAAAATATCAAACACCAAAGAAATAATATTTTTTCTCTGGTCTAAAAACTCCTATTTTTTTATAAATTCACAAAACTCAAAGACATAACCTTTCCAGACTGGGGACAGGGTTTTTTTTTTTTATTTTTTATTTTTGCAGCTCTTTTGTTGTTTCCGTTGTAAAACTTTGAATCTCGCTTTTTAAAAAGTGTTTAGTTCTGAGGTACAAAGACAAGAAAGGAGAGGCTGATTTAAAGCCACCTGTGTGTGTGTGTGTGTGTGTGTCCATGGCTGTGCGTGTGTATTTGTGCATATGCCTGGCTGGCAGGAAGCAGAGCTGGCTGCCGACCATATTTGGGCGTAACGGGCGAGAGTCCAGCAGACTAATTTGAGTCTGGCCGAGACGACGCAGTTATTATTTTCCTTTGGACCATCAGGCAGAGGACACACTGCCATCTGCTGCATACACACACACACACACACAAACACACACACACACAGCTCAATTAGATCAGTAAAGCGGGGGTGGGGGGGCTGCCTTGTTTGGTCTCAAACTGAAATACACCGAAAACAAATTTATGTGGCTGTGACCACACACACACTCTCTCTCTCACACACACACACACACACACTCTTCCCTGCTGTCAGAGGGACAGGCGTTGGTTTCCTCCACCTGTTCATTTTCAAAGAGAAAGTCGTGTTAACAGAAATGTTTTTGACTTTGTTGACTCCCATTGATATCAAACATCAACATGTATTTATAAAGATACTAATGTACATGCATGATGTCACAGCCCTCCATTCTCTGGTGACATCATCACAAACTCCAACTCACAGAGGTCAGAGGTGAAGCCTTGGCCACACAGAGACAATTTAAATCAGACACACACACACACACACTCGTACAAAGACTCTGCCATTGAGAGAACTGGTTATTTTTGAGCTAAAGGACACAAGGGCTGACCGCCCACTACTGCCTCCTGTGGTCAGTTGATGTCCCTGAGGTAGATGAAGTATTGGAGTAACTGACGGAGGCAGCGGTGGACCAACAGGAACTGTCTTTATCTCTATGGATTTGTGGATACGGGAGTAAAAACTTTATCCCTTCCAGTGTCCAGGAAACAGTTGTTGTCCACTAGTAAGATTCCTCTTCCTCTCCTCTCCTCCTCCTCTCCTCTCGTCCTCTCCTCTCCCCTCCCCTCCCCCCCTCCCCTCTCCTCTCCTCTTCTCTTCTCTTCTCCTCTCCTCTCCTCTCGTCCTCTCCTCTCCCCTCCCCCCCCCCCCCCCCTCTCCTCTCCCCCCCTCTCCTCTCCTCTCCTCCCCCCCCCCCCCCCCTCCCCTCCTCCCCCCCCCTCCTCTCCTCTCCTCTCATCTCCTCTCCTCTCCTCTCGTCCTCTCCTCTCCCCTCCCCTCCCCCCCTCCCCTCTCCTCTCCTCTTCTCCTCTTCCTCTCCTCTCCTCTCCTCCCCCCTCCCCCCCCCCCCCCCCTCCCCTCCTCCCCCCCCCTCCTCTCCTCCCCTCCCCTCCCCCCCTCCCCTCTCCTCTCCTCTTCTCCTCTTCCTCTCCTCTCCTCTCCTCCCCTCTCCTCTCCTCTTCTCCTCTTCCTCTCCTCTCCTCCCCTCTCCTCTCCTCTTCTCCTCTCCTCTCCTCTCGTCCTCTCCTCTCCTCTCCCCCCCTCTCCTCTCCTCCTCTCCTCTCCCCTCCTCCTCCTCTCCTCTCGTCCTCTCCTCTCCTCTCCCCCTCCCCTCCCCTCCCCCCCTCCCCTCTCCTCTCCTCTCCTCTGCTCCTCTCCTCTCCTCCCCTCTCCTCTCCTCTTCTCCTCTTCCTCTCCTCTCCTCCCCTCTCCCCTCCTCTCCTCTTCTCCTCTTCCTCTCCTCTCCTCTCCTCTCCCGTTGTCTCCCCCTGTTGTTCAGATTTATAGCAGATCATTACTTTGATGCTGTGGAAGTTGTAAAAACATCAGCACCACTGTTGGCTCTCAAATGGATGCTTGTTTTATTGAAGTGAAAGGTCGAAAGTGTGTGTGTGTGTGTGTGTGTGTGTGTATGCGTGAGTGTGTGTGTGTGAAAACTAATTTTCTCTCTCTCTCTGTTCATCCACACAGAAATATAATATTGCAGTTTTCAAAAATAAAAATGGAACCATCCTAAAACCAGGGGACGCCATCTTTAAAATAAAAGTTTCAGTATACAATTTTGTGTGTCTTTGTGTGTGTGAGAGGGAGAGAGATTGTGTGTACTCACACACCCCGTGAATGTTAATTAAGATCATTTAATGCAAATAAACACATTGACGAGCAATCATTTTTATGGACAGCTGCAGATTGATTGACACTTGGCTGCTGTGGCGATCGATAGAAAAACATATTGATCAGAAGACTGGGAGTTTCAGATGTTTGAGACGTGTGATGTGAAAATGAAATAGAGTTTTGAAAACTTCAGGAAGTCTGATATTCTCTGCCCAGTTCATTAATGGCTGCAGTGTTTGAATGTGTTGTATGAAGTATAGCTTCACAGTCAGTGCTGACTGAGAAATGCAGTCAAGAGAAATTCACCTTCCAACTGTAGAAAGTCAGACTCAAAGTATTTCAGGACATCAGCGTTCTGATGGCGCGTGGACACAGCTGCTGCTCCACTGTTGTCTGTTCTGATCTCTTTCTGACATTGAGGTTAAAATTGAAACCAAAGATTTCAAACACCAACGTGAAATAAAATATTTGAGCTTACGTTTGGTGTTTTTTGGTGTTTTTTATCAATAACAAGCTGGGGCTGCTGGTCTACGGTTGTGTCTTTTTGTCGGCAGTGACGTCAAAAAGACACAGTTGAACTAAATGATGGAGGCAGCAGTTAATCAGAAACACCTGTGGCCTGGGATGATAAAATAAATGATTTTCTCACTTGGTTTCTGTGCAGGAAATGAGTGGGTATTTATCATTTACATTTTTTTCTTGTTAGATGTGTCAAACAGTGGGATAAATCAATACATTGTTGTAAATAGATTATTGAAAACAAATTCTTTTTTTTTCTCTTTCTTTTCTAAATGGTTCTGGAAATATGAAGCTGTGAAATCCATGTCCTTTTCTCGCTCACGCAGGCTAATGACATGAGCACTAATTTCCTAATGCATCTTGTCAGCCAACACACACACACACACACACACACACCCAGAGTGATTAATTCAGCTTTTCTAAATCAACTCCTGCCTCTATCTCTGTCTCACATATCGCAAACACATACTTTGTCTGTTTCACAACTTTTCTAACTCACACACACAAACGCACTCTAATGACACATGAGCTAATGTGCTAATGTCTTTCACACACACACGCACATGCACACACATACACAGAGCCACGCACAAACACACACAAATGTCTAGTTTACGCCTCGGTGTGAGTGATACCCCGACCATTATGGGCCCTTTATTTACACTGGCTTTACAAATGAGCCCTAATTACTGCGTCTTAATGATGTGGTGGGGCGAAGGATGGGCGAGGTAGCTCTGTGGAGAGATAACGCCAGAGAGGAAGAGAAGGAGAGAGAGGAGAGGGAGGGGCTCAGAGGGAAGGAGGCGTTTGCTTGGAGGGTTTTTTGTAAATGTCAAGAGCAGGGAGTTGATGGCTTCATCAATCCTTTATCCCCGCAAAACACCTGGGGGGGGGGGGGGGGGGGGGGGAGGAGAAGGAAGGTGGAAGATAAGTGAGAGAGAGGAGGTACAGAGGGGGAGCTAGAGGGAGAAACTAATCAAGAGGAGAAGGAGGAGGAGCGAGAGATCGAGAAAATGAGGAGAGTCACGAAGGGTTGGAGAAACTGGTAGATGTTGGAGAAAGGAAAGGAAAATAGAGAAGGATAAAAAGATGAGGGAGGAGGAAAGGAAGGAAAATAACAATAGAGGGATGAGACAGTAGGAGGCAAGTAGGTACAAAAAAAACAAAGGCGGACGTTCTCGTTTTTGTAATTCAGGAAACTGAATTAATATAGGTTCTTAGCTCAAGCCTGTCAAAAAAGTTCCAGGAAAATGACTGTAAAGTCTTTAGATGAAGAACAGTGTGGATCGATTCTTTCCTTTATTGGATGGTTGGAGAAGTCTCATCAGGAGGACCTTCTCATCAGATCCCTAAAAGATCTTTGCTTGCTCTTAGAACGGTCGAGAAGTTAAAGAACCAAGGTCAAAAAGGGCTCTGATCTCCCAGGGATCACTTGGACCAGAAGAGTCTCTCACTCAGATCACATCATCATTTTTATTTCCACCTCATGCTGTTTTCCCTCCTGCTTGATACTTGTTTTGGGCGTTCCCGCTCCAAACCTGCAGCTGTTGCTGTTTCATCTGTTTGATGATGTCCAGACAGTTTGGTCCACTTTAAAAGTGCACTTTGAAAATGAACCAAACCAAAAATGATGTGAAAATGTCAGTGTTTTGTGCCCAGTTCAACACTTGAACCACCCTGGCATGACAGCGTTCTTAAACTTGTGTTGTCTTAGCTGTGGACCGTGCAGTGTTTTGCTCCAGACGTGTCAGAACCTGGATTAGTTCCGTTAATGACCTGTGTTGGTTATTCCAGACATTTGTCACGGATTGTTCCTCGAATCATTTCCTTCTGATCGTCCTCTCAGCTCCACCTTTTTCTCTTTTTTTATCTCTTCATGTCTGGTCTAATCTCCCTCACTCTCCTCCTCCTCCTCCTCCTCTTCCTCCTGCTCCTCGGTGTAATACAGGATAAAGACACTGGGATCACATTTGGCCCAGTGGTAATGGCAGAGCCACACTTAAATCCACTCATTTAAGTGCAAATCGGTGTCATTCTGGAGCTGCCGAGCAGATGCTGCTCCATGTCGACATAACTCCTCCTCACCAGCACTGCCTGTCTCTCTCTCTCTCTCTGTGTGTGTGTGTGTGTGTGTCTAACCCTTGTGGATTGTAATGAAAGTGGCAGAAAAGCGATACATAGATGAAAGATTAAAGCCACAGATTTGTGATTGATGGTCTGTCTTAAAGGGATAGTTCAGGGTTTGTTGAAGTGTGTTTGGGTTTTGGTCACTTAAACAGAACCAGCCTGAAACAAGTATGTTAGTTTTACTGAACAATCCCCTTCACCAAGGCCCCTGGAGAGAGTTACTGATGTTCTCCTTGAAGAACACAGGAGTATGTGATCTACTGCTGCCCCCTGTGGTCAGTTTGTGTCATTGATGTGTGTGTAGATGATTGATTTTGAATCGCTGAAGTCACAAAACAACATGCATGAATTTAGAATGGAGGCTGGGGTGTTTCAAAAACTACTGTGTCCAGTCTGGTGACCGTTTACGTTTTCTCTCCTTTAAATTTATCTCTGTTACATTAACTGACCACAAGAGGCAGCAGAAGACAGCAAGTTCATCGGCTCTTTGTAAGAAAATCGTCAATATTCTTTGTGGACCATGTTGTACCTGATTGAGTGTTGTTGGGTTTTTTTCAACCACACTTTCCTGATTTAAAATATGTTTAGCAGCAAAATGAAGATACAAATCACAAATTCAGGATTTTTGTATTTATTGAAACTGTTTGTTTTTAAATAAAACACATTGTTTTAACACAAATATAAATAATTTGTGTTAGAATATCTATTATTATTTACATTCTTAAACATTACTTCTGAATAATTTTATTATTTCAATAATTGTCAATTTCCTTGAATATCTTTTTATTCATTTTTTACAATTTCATTATTTTGAAGAACATGTTACATTGTTTCCCATAGTTCTTATACATCAATAAATATTAGCTATAATAATCACCAGGCGAAGAAGGGAAATTAAAATTGCATCACAACCATTGATGATTGAATGACAGACATGAAAAAGACAAAGCGAGGACAGAGACAGTGCAGGAGGCAAAGCGGCCAAATACAGATCACAATTACGCAGCGTTATCATTCCGTTCATTACGAGTCTGAAAGAGGAAAAACCAGAGACAACGCGTTGGCCTTAATCTGCTTCCAAATGTGGATCCATTATAGATAGACGGGAACTCTAATGACATTTATAGTTTAAATATGACCTGGCACCTGCTCTGAATAACTGATAACTGAGGCAGGAAAACAAAAGTCAGGTCGGAAAACAAAGCTGGTGAGAAGAAAATTTAGTTTATGTTCTATTCAGTCTCTAAATTTCTTATTTGTTTAATTCCCCTAATGTTTTTTTAACAAAAGCAAATAAAGCTGATCATCTGTTTTATTTTCTAAACACAGAAATCCATAGAGAGAATCAGAGTTTTTAGATCACGAGGACTTGAGCGGTGCAGGTTCATCGCTGCCTCGTGTGGCCAGTTTGTGTGATTTTAGCAGAGTTTTGAAAACTCACGAAGTCACAGTTTACTACACAGAAAGTTGTTGACACAGACCAAAATGGACCAGCAACTCCATGTGCTGATGATGAAGTCACTTCTTTGTGTACTCTGGTGCAGGAGAGAGATTAAAAACAAATTAATTAAATGATAAAATCTGCATCGAATTAAATTAAAAACATCCTGAGAATATGTTCACTGCTTTATCTCACAGTTAGGCAGAGAACAACGTGCTGCTCCGCCACAAAAGCACACAGAAAATTTTGCAAATTTAGCCTAAACAGAGAAGCTTCCAGTTTATCGCTGCCCCCTGTGTTCAGTTGGTGTAACTAGTGTTGCAAATAAACTTTCAGGTAGAGTGTTTTCCAGTTGTAGGTCAAACTGTGACAGATGTTAAGAAAAGTGTTGCTAATAAACTTTCAGGTAGAGTGTTTTCCAATTGTAGGTTGTAGGTTGTTGTGACAGCTGTCAAGAAAAGTGTTGCTTTTTTTCTAAAATATTAAAGTGGTCTCATTGTGTTAATCACCTCTGCCTTACATGCAAAAGGTCCTGGGTTTGAGTCCCAGTGAGACCACATACTTAATCGTCCTCATGTAGGTTACTTTGGCTAAATACCATAAAATGTTTTTTTTTTAAATAAATACGATATATTTTTAATTATCTTCACTGACACAAACTGACCACATGAGGCAGTATTAGATAATTCCATTGTCACTGGGAGATAATCTTTTGTCTTGGACCCGTGTGGGAGATATGTTCTTAAAACGTGTGTTTTTTTTTTGTTCAAATATTTTCTAACAATTAAACTAATGCAGTGAGGTTCTATTAAATATATTTTGTCAAATCTAACGTTTCACCAGCGTTCGTACCCCAGACCTTCTGCTAACAGGAATTCACCGCCTTAATGGCATTGCATCAAAAAGCAGAATGGAGTACAACACCACCAGGACGAGGTGTTTATAATGCAGCTGTGTGTAGTCGTGCACGTGAGCGTGCACGTGTGTCTCCCACTATCACTTAGACGAGTCATTACTCTTGGCTGACAGCGCTCAGCTCCTGCTCCTGTGCCAGGTAATGAATTCTCCTCCAGATAAAGAAAATAAAAATCATCTTTAATTTCTCCTCCTCACTGTTGTGTAAACTCTGAATTTTTTTCTGCCTGGGTGAGTTTGATTCGCCGCCCTGCTGTTCCCTGCCCCGCCCGCCCCACTCTGCCTGCTCGACACAGCCTCAAATAATGACCAAAAATATACCTTTGATTTCTTTCTTAAGATTTCTAAAATCTCACCTTAAATGTTGAGTGGATCTCAGTATTTGAGATCTTTGAGATTTTTGCCAAGATCTGGCACATTTGACCCTGTGTAGGTGACATCACAAAGGTCAGGTCATCCTGCCTCGTGGAGCTACTCCTCGTTCTGAACTGTGGTTCAGTTTACTGCAGCTCCCTACACTGTTTACTCTCTCCCAGTACCACCACTAGGACCAACAATAAACTACAGCAGCACAGCTCTACGTTGTTCAGTAAAGAACTCTATATTATATATTATATATATATAGTCCCGCTATAGGGACTTTGAACAGTGGTCCACGTTCCATAGATTGAGAACCACTGATCTCCCTCTTTTATATGCTACCATTTATTTATCAATTTTCTATCCAGTCTTAGTCCTAATCCTAATCCTTATCCCAGTTTAAGCCAAAACTCAAATTCTAGACCCTGGTCTTACTTCCAGTCCCAGTCCTGGTCCCAGAGCCACCCCTTGTCCAGTACTAGTCAGATCTAAGGTTTTTCAGTTTTTAAAGTGAAACTTAACATCTAGACTGACTTAACATCTCGTCAGTATTGCATCATGGGAAATGTAGCAAGACGGTCATAAATCACTAGTGTGAGGTTTTACTCTTTTTATATTAAAAGTGTTCAGCAGCACACACCCGCACAACTGATCTGTGTGTGTGTGTGTGTGAGAGAGAGAGAGAGCTCGCACAAATTGAAAACAAACATAAAGTCATTTCAGATAAAACAGCCTCAGCGTCAGACTCAGAGTGAAGCTGCAGATTCAAACCACAGATACACTTCAGCTCATGTTCCCTAAATCCCTGTCTAATACACAACTCATACATAATCATACTGATCTGTTACTGCTGCTGCTGCTGCTGAGGCTGCTGCTGCTGCTGCGGCTGCTGCTGCTGCTGCGGCTGCTGCTGCTGCTGCGGCTGCTGCTGCTGCTGAGGTTGCTGCTGCTACTGCTGCTGCTGCTGCTGAGGCTGCTGAGGCTGCTGCTGCTGCTGAGGTTGCTGCTGCTGAGGCTGCTGCTGATGCTGAGGCTGCTGCTGAGGCTGCTGCTGAGGCTGCTGCTGCTGCTGAGGTTGCTGCTGCTACTGCTGCTGCTGCTGCTGAGGCTGCTGCTAATGTCACGTTGAACATGTACGAAATACTTTTTTTTTCAGTGCAACACAATACATATGTATTTAGTCCTTGTATGTAGCCGTTCCTTGTGTATATTTTAGAGAAATCAGCTGTAGTCGGCCCAGAAATCGTCCCAGTTAGAAAAAGATTGTAGCGTTAGCAGTTACACAGCGAAGGCCCTGACATGTGAGACACATCTGCCTCTAGTTCAAGTTGAGTCAGACTCTGAGGCCTCTTCACTGCCTCAGTGCTAGCTCTAACCCCCCGTGCGGTGTTAATCCCAGTTCCAGTCTCTAAACTATAATAAACCTTTTATGTCCCATTGTTTTGTCTGCCTGTGTTTCTCTGCTGCGTGTTGCTGTAAACGGATATCAAATGTGCTCAGGTTTTCATTTGACTGAACAAGTAACGTGTGTTAACTATTCTTCTAAACCAACACCTGAAGCTGTGGCAACACGGTGTTAGGTGGATTCCTTAAAGCTAATGCTGCTGCTGCTAAAACCACTGCAAAGACCGAGAATGTGTGTTGTTTTTGTCAAGGTCACAGCAACAGAATGTAAAGATCCTGAGGGAGCACCTGTGTGTGTGTGTGTGTGTGTGTGTGTGTGTGCATTTAAAAGCCTGTGGGGACACGTAGCGGCTGCAGCGACACACTTGAATCACCCAAACAAAGTGTCCCGTAGACACACATACAATACATGCACACAAACACACACGACCCGTTGGTCGGATCAGTGTGTGAATGTTGGGCTGTAGAGTGGAGAGTGGTCAGCTGGTGGTGAGATGAATTGAACATTGTTAGAACTGTAGTTTAATGGTCAATGCTATTGTTGAGTCTTTGTCTGAAAAATGTTTGTTTAAATTAAACAACAGGTCAGATGTAGCTGGAAAAGTACACCGTCCAGAGCACATTTAACATTTATCAACATATGGCTAAAGGTTAAGGCTCAGTGTAAACCTATGTTTTAATGAGGTAAGGTCAGGAATAATGGAACTCACTATTAATGAAGTCTACTTTGCTTTTTTTCCCAAGAAAAAACAAAAAAACATTCTAAAACAATATTTCTGTAATGTTCTCACTGGTTTTGGCGCCCCCTGATGGTTAATTGCTGCTGCCCATGCTGAACAAAAGAACGAAATGACTGAATATATTTTTAAGACTTTTTTTTTTACCGACTCTGTTCCCTTATTCATTTTATACTTTTGATCAGCTTTTAGTCCGACCTTCCCGTCCCCTCTCTCTCCCATACAGTTCCACAGTCTCTCGCCCTCTCTCCAAATCCTCTGTACGTCTTTTTAAGATCCTGAAATCTCTTCTCTGTTCTGCGCAAATCTCACAACAATGACGGTGGTCTTTGAGCGTTAAGAGTGTGTGGCCCCCAGACGACGATAAGCCTCCAGTCAAAGAGTCCAAACGCCGTGGGCCAATCCCTGCCTCCCAGTGCATTATGGGACTGTGATAAGGACACAATTGTTGAGCCGGTTTTTATCATGTTTCTGATGCTAATTCATCCACTGCTGCTTATTCTTCTGTACTGAGGAGATTTCATTTGTTTGGAGGGTTCAAGACTGGGGTAGTGCACGTGTAGGAGTGCATGTGTGTGTGTGTGTGTGTGTGTGTGTGGCTGTCTCACACACATATGGGATGTACTTATGTGTGTCTAAATCAGTTTGTAACATCAGCATCTCCCCCTGGTGGCTAACTGTATTACAAATGATTACCTGTTGACCAGTTACAGTACACAGGACGGGCTGTTGGTATGGGCCACATGTTGTCTGGAGCCCCATATTCCAGAGGGGGGTGCTGCTCCTGTCCCCTGTTACTGTTAAGCTCTAATATTTAACCGCTGCCCCCTAATGGTTGAATGTATTGCATTTTGAAAATATATAAGTGTGCATATGAATATCAACACCGGCTTCAGAATGCATGGGTACCCACAATGCACTGCTTCTACAGTCACTGTGTAAGATTTGCGTAAAAGGGATTGAACAGATAATCATGAAGGACAACACACACATTTGTGTGAGCGGTAAATAAAAACAAACGACACAAACACAGAGAATCCAATTCATATGAGTTTACATTAAAGAAACAGGAAGTCTTTAATCTCAGGGACTCACTCCATTAATTCTCTATGTCTCTCTCCCTCTCTCCCCTTCTCTCTCCTTCTTCTTGATGATGTGATTGCATTCAGTTGTTGTGTGTTTTTGTTTTGACTAATAAATCACCATTTATCAGAGCCGTCCTGACAAGTACACACATACACTCATTCACTAACACACACACACACACACACACACACACACACCTCCAAACACACAGCAGCAGCAGCCAACAGTTCATAATGGAGCGTTCATTTGTCATCCTCTGAGCTGTTGACAAGGATATGGGCACTCAGTGTGTGTGTGTGTGTGTGTGTGTGCGCACACTGTACCCACACATACACACTTACAAATAATAATAAAAAAACCCTTCAGTACCAGAAACACTGCACTGCTGTCTCCTCCCTGTGGTTTAGAATGGAATCTCGTTCAAAGGTAGTCAGAGTCTCTTCAAATGATCACCGTTATCTCCACAAAGTCACATGACAACCAGATTAGGTCTGTCCTCCGCTACACCAGTCAGAAAATCAATCTTCAGACCAGACGTCTGCAATACAGGCTGGGCAGTTCTTATGGGGTCTACGGAGGAGCTGCTGCGAGGGTGTGTGTGTGTGTGTGTGTGTGTGTGTGTGTAAGTGAGTGTTGCTTGACCAAATCTCTTCTTATTTAACCTTTCCATTTGAATTAAAAGCTAAATCTAAGAGCTGTGTATGGTACAGTGTCCTGGTTGTCTACATGACTCTAGACCTACATTAATACTGTATAAAACACTCTTTTATATAATGAACAAGGGGATCGCTGCTTCACCTCTCCATCAAATCTACAAATCTTGGAGATCCCTGCCTTCGTCCTCGACCTTTAACCTCCTCTTCTCTAGACAATTCTACTTTGGCCTCCAGTTTCTCCTTGGTTTTCCCGGTTCCTGCTGTGCAAAAAATGTACCAAAAGATGAGGAATGTCCTTATGAATGAGTCACCGGAATGGAACAGGAATTTAATCTTTAAAAAAGGAAGTTCTTTTTTTTACAAATTAGGTAATATTTTGATATCCCAAATCACACTTCCCGTTTCCTTTGCTCTTGTTAAAACAGAGAAAACAATAGGCCTCCTCGGCATGTGTGTGTGTGTGTGTACACGTGTGTGTGTGTGTGACCTTGAAATGTTCTAAATTTTTACTTGAAATTCTCTACAATTAACCAAAAGTTAGCCTAGATATTTATTCCTAATTCCTTAGCAGAACAAACCAAACAAAAATATTGCAGAGCTGAAAATATAACTGTAACATCTTCATCTTTTCCGACTCTTCTTCTACTACCTCTTCCTCCACTTCTTATCTCTAACTTCTTCTTCCTCTTCCATTTCCTCTTCGTCCTCATCTTCCTCCTACTGCTCCCTCTTCTTTGTCATACAAATAAATCCAATAATCTTCTTCTTTCCTTCATGTTAAAGATGCTCATTAGTGAAGACAGAAGCAGATTTTTTTCTTTGTTAATTGGAGATGAGACCATGGAGCGAAGCCAGAACCCCAGTCTTAGACACACACACACACACACACACACAATTAATGTTGATGACTTCCACTGGTGTCATATAATGTTGGTCTTTGTTAAAGAATGTTAATTTCACGAGCTAATCACAAATGTGTGTGTGTGTGTGTGTGTGTGTGTGTGTGTGTGTGTGTGTGTGTCTCCAGGTTTTGGGCGTCCACTGGGACAAAGGGATTACATGGCTGTAATCCTTTTAATAAGAAATCCCTTTAAAGCAATTTAGTTCCTTCATAAAGTCTCATCTGAAGCAGGAAGTGATGATTAAGAAACAAACCATCTTACACACGCACACGCATCTATAAACACACACACACACACACACACACGCTCATTGACACCCAGTACCACGGGAGCTTCTCTTCATGTTTACACCTTAAACAGCAACAGGATTTACATTTCTGTACTATTAATATACAAAACAAAGATTTTAAACAAAATCAAAGTTCAGCCTAAATTATAAAAAAAAAACTTTCTCCGTTTTACTGCTAAAATTAACCAGAATTCATGTGGAAACAACAAAAAATGAATTAAAAACTGCAGAGATTACCACCAACTAACAACAACTACAAATAGAAAACAAAGCTACTCTGTTCAAAAATCAAGTTTCAGCATAAAGACGTAAATGTGACGCCAAAGTTAAAAATGATCCAAAAGGCTCATCATCAGTGAATGATGGTGATATAAAGGAAACAGTAGGTAAATAATGGTCAGATTTGATTTACATTAGAGGATCTGTGGCAACAAAGCTGATCAAACCAATGATCCTCTAAAAACCTCTAAAAAAAAAGTAAAAACACAAAATGCCCTTTAATTCTAGTCCAATCATGTTAAGAAACTTAAAAAAAGTTAAATAAAGACACTTTTGTTGCTCCTGTCAGGTTTTTTTTTTTTTTTATCTTCTCTGTTACTCCAGCACGTGTTGGAGATGAACCTGAAGATGAATGGCAGCCCAAAGTTTTTTAATCAGGCAGAAACCTTGGCAGCTCCAGCCTCCATACATCATCTTCACCTTCCAGCCTTTTCCTCAGAGGCTGCGGCGCTGATTTAATACCATTATAATGTTTTCTTTTTCTTTATTTTCACCTGCAGTGTTTTGTCTGGGTGGGACACAAGGCTTAAACAGCAGAGGTCTCAGAAGGAGAAACGTTGTGAAGGCTGAGATCTTTGACAGAAAGTCAACTGTTGGACAGAACTAAAGTGTCAACAACAACACCTCACACTGAAATACAACAACAACAACAAAAAAATGACTCCCCAAACTCCAAATTAATTTGACAAACTGATTATTTTTGTCAGTGATTTTACAGTAAGTCATAGGAGCTGCTGTCTGAATCATTTTCACCTCACTGACCACATGGGGCAGTAGGGAACCATCAGCTCCCAGATCCATTTGAGCTTGTGTCATCGATCATTTTCTCTGAGCTTCTATTGGCTGGTGTGGGAGAGTTTAAACGTTTCTATGTTGGCTCCTTGTCAGAAAGAAATTTCTAACATATTTAAATATATATATATATATGTGTGTGTGTGTGTGTGTGTGTTTAGTTTTGGTTAGATGATTTTCTGACCGATACAAAAGTTAATCCAACAAATTCTGATGTTATAAAAAGGTATTGTTGATCCTCCATGGCCTCCATCATTCCATGACAAATGTGTCTTCAGTATTTTAAACCTCTTGTTCCAATTATCCTCAATTACATATTCTGACCACACGAGGCAGCAAAAAAAAAACCCTTTGGCTACTGTGTCCCTGCAAGCTAAAAATGCATATTTGAACTATGAACTATGAAGTTCTCTGTGAAAGATAACGCTGTGTCTCAGTATCTGACGTGACCACACTTTGATACGTCACTACCTGTTTATAGGGACACAGGGACAATAACTTTCCCCAAAGTTTCGTTGAATGATTGTTGTTTCCCTTGTTTTCCTTAGGTGGAGCTGACGGGCAGCAGCGTCTTCGACTACGTCCACCCTGGTGATCACGTGGAGATGGCAGAGCAGCTGGGAATGAAACTGCCTCCAGGACGAGGGATGTCTCTGTCACAGGGAGCCGTCAATGAAGACGGAGCGTCCTCACATTCATCGTCCTCTCACTCTGAGACTCCTGAACCAGGTAGGAAAAAAAACAGAAAAAAACCCTGCTGTTTATGGTTCTAATTCAAATTTCTGGATCAGAGGGTGGGAGGTGTTTTGTAAACTTGAGTTTCCTGTTGAAAAGGTCAAAGGTTCAAACCTTATGATAATGATAAGGCCAAGAACATTCTCCAGATCAACCTTTTAGACCACCCCAGTGACACAAACTGACCACAAGAGGCAGCAGTGAACCAGATATCTGTGAGTTCAAATTGACATACCACAAGAGGCAGCAGTGAACCAGATACTTGTATATCTGTGAGTTCAAATTGACACGTTTCTTTATGGACTTCACTGTGGGAGTTAGCATCTAATCAACTCCCGTTTACTGTTGACCACGTCCATTTAACAGTGTGATAAAACAGTGAACAGACTCTCGGACATCAAAGTCCATCAGAGGAAATTCATACTGATGGACACGGGATTCATTTCCTGCTGCTGCCTTCATTCACATTTACATCAGTGACACACACCGACCACAAGAGGCAGTATCAGGCCTGCAGTTTATAGTCTCTCTGTGAGCTAACATGCGTGTCACCCAGTAGTCTTATTCCCTCTATAGTTCAGACTTCACATTTGTAATATAAGCACCATATCCCAACCACAAATGGGTAACTGTGTTCTTCTAGAACCACACTGTCAATCCTTCCTCTTTCCAACCTTCCAGTCATCATTGTCTCCAACACCAAACGTCTAGGATTCCCAGGCGCTCCTCTTCCTGTCTCCTGTCTTCCGTCTGTCTTTCTTTCTCCTGGGCTGATGATAATTTCAGTATTAGCTGGAAATCCATTTATAAATTAAACAAAATGACTTGATATCCATCTCGTCCCTCACTTCATCAGCCTGTTCAAACACAGAGCAGAAGATTGGCTCTGCGGCCGCCGCAGTCTTTGGAGACAGTGTGGTAATTAGATCTGCCATGGATTTGTTCTCGGCTGATTGGTGCTGCTGACGGGGGAGGAGGATGGGGGAGCTGCAGGGGGAGGGGCGGGACTGGATTTAAATTAATTGGACTTCTACATTTGAGGGGTTTCTTTGAATTTGTGCGAACCTCTAAGTGAGAAGAGTGAACTCCCAGAGATGGAGGTAGAAACAGAGGACGTGTGTGGGTTTGTCCACAGAGACAAATACAAAGAGAGTTTTCAAAAACCTCATCTTTGACACTGCTTACACCGTCTAACAAAATAACTACTTACTTGAGCGCCACCTTCTGGGAAGCCAGGGATGTGAAAGTATTTCTTCTCAAGCAAAAGTTTTAAAAAGTCAAAATTTTCTGCAGGGAAAACATTTTCAATTTTAGGTGAAGTTTTATTGGCAGTTAACTTGAGTTCCTTCACCAATTTTGGTTTTTGGTACCTTTTCTGAGTTTTGGGTTTATTTCAATTTGAGTTTTTAGCCAAATTTTAAACTACTTTTTGGCTCTTTTTTTCTATCTAACTTGTTGGGTTTTTTTTTTTTTTTTACTTTATGGCAACAATATCTTTATTAATACCAAACTGCAAAGGGCCATACTTAATGTCAAAGCACAGAAATGACTTAATCCGGTGGGCAAGCTTGTTAGCTGATAGCCACTAGCCATTTGTCGTTATGCCTCATGGCACGGTTTGATTGGCTCATCAATCATGCGCTGGTAAACTCCTCAAAAACATTTATTCACACATTTGATCAAATCCAGTTATTATTTTATTTGGTTGTTATTGCTTTTATTATTGAAATCGGCCGACATTATGGGACATCTCCAGTTTTTTTTTTTAATCTATTTTTTGTATTTAAGAGAACTTGGCTGTACTTGCCTTGGTAAGCCACAACCTTTTTTCGTTGTATAATGCATTAGCCATAACAATGCAAAAAAGGAGGAGGCTTTAAATAAATGTCTAGGTGTTAATGTCACCGCTGAGGAAAAGTAGTCGGAGGAGGAGCAGTGAGGACAAAGGTGTTTGTTCTCCCACGTTAATACGTTCAGAAGGAAAGGATAAGAAAAAGATAAAGGAGATCGAACAGGAAAGAAAGAAAAGGAGGAGCAGGAGGCCAGGGATGTAGGGACGTGTTTGAATGAGAGCGGGCGTTTAGCAAAATGTTAATTTGTTCAAAAGAAGGAGAAAGACAGAAAAAAGCATCAGCCAGGGAAAAGAAAAAGAAATGGAAAAAGATGGTTTGGGAGGGAAGAGTGTGAATGTAAAGGGGCGAGAAGCAATGACAATGAGAGAGAGAGAGAGAGAGAGAGAGAGAGAGCATTAGAATTCATGTATGTGTTTAATGTTAATTTGAGCAGAGAAAAAGAGCAGGAATAAAAAGGAAAAAAAGGGAAGAGGAGGAGGGTATGTATGAATTTGTATGAGGAGATCCCAGGAGGAGGAGTAGGAGGAGATGTGCACCCTGGGTAATAATCCTGTTTACATAATTATTCAGACATTTCTGCTAACATATTATCAGAATATGCCATAAATAAATAATTAAATAAATGCTGCCTTGTACTGGAAGCTTTTGATATCAGACAGAAGTTTTAGCTAACCACTAGGGGGCGGTTACTTTGGGGTTTCTTTTAAAAGAACTGCTTTTAAATGGCAGGTAAATGTGTATTTTGTTACAGTACCCCAGCTGCCCAGCAGGGGTTGGCTCCAAGAAGTTTTATGGAACTCTGGCTAAACCAGATCTTAGAAAAAAATAAACATTTAGAAAAACAAAACAAAAAAAGATTATTAACATACAATGGTGCAAATGTGACAGGCAGCAGGTGATCGATCCGCTGCATGAAGAGGAGAGGGAAGTGATTAAGAAAGGGGCGGAGCCAGCAGAGGGCGTAGTCAGAGAAACAAAGGGGCAAAAAAGAGGCTGAGCAGATTAATGTGGGCGTGGTTTTCACCAGATATCGACCAGAATGTTACGTTGAAGGTGGACGAATCTTTGGAAAACATTAGTCACTGTCTATGCTGTGGAATGGGGAATGTTGAGAGGCAGCATCAGA
Source organism: Cynoglossus semilaevis (assembly GCF_000523025.1). NCBI lineage: Eukaryota > Metazoa > Chordata > Actinopteri > Pleuronectiformes > Cynoglossidae > Cynoglossus > Cynoglossus semilaevis. The sequence goes on from NC_024307.1 coordinate 17,460,285, forward strand.
AATTAGCAGTTTGAAAAACAAAAATATCCTAAAATATCTGAACCAGTCACTGTGGTGACTGAGGCTTCCAGAGCCCTCACAACAACGCTGTCACCATGTCATGTAGGACATGTTGGTTTGTTTGTTGGTGTTGTTTTTATATTCAACATATTTGATTGATGCTCCTATCAAAACACTATAGCTGTTTTTTCTGTCTTAGCAAACTCTGATGCAAGCAAATTTTATACCAATAAAATACCATAATTTATACCAAAAGAAGGTCCATAAATACAATTTTTTATGTATATTTTTTAATGAAACTATAACTAATGATTTTCTAGTTTGAAGCTATTTTTATACCAAACTTCTGTGGATGCTGCTTTTTACTTTTTTACTACTTCACAGTTTTGAATGCTCTTCTTCTTATGTTGAATTTCAGTTGATGGAATTCAGTTTATACCCAACTTAATGAATGTCTCTTGATGGAACCTGTTCTTTTTTAACTATTCCAAACTCTTTTGAATGCTCCTTTAATGCCTAAGAGCCAAAACTGTTATTGTAAATGTGGAACGACCTTGCAGGAATGTCTTGCTGATCCTCCTTCTGTTCAAGTGAGGAACTGCGGTTCATTCAGACACCCTCGACAGACTGAAGAGGTTCCATTTATCTTAAGATACAAAGTGACTAACGTCAGTATAAGTGCATGTATGAGAATCTTCACAGATGAGTCGCCAAGAGTGGATGGAAAATTGTAACTCAGTGTGTGTGTGTGTGTGTGTGTGTGTGTGTGTGTGTTAGGAAGTGACAAAAAAGGCGAAAACATTTCACCTTGACTTCCTGACCTTCTATAGTCTTCTACTCGTAAGAATGACACCACTGTTGATAATGATAATGACACGTCAAATGCCTGAGCTCCATCTGGTGGTCACATATCAAAGGTCGGGTCAGGGAGATAAGATCAAGACTTGGGTGAGACAAGACCTTTGGTTGGCTTCAAAACGTTGGTTCTGGAGTAAAACGATGCTAATATCTGTGTTTATCTGACCTTTACCTTCAAGCCTGGAGTGTCAGTGACATTTCAAATGTAAACACACACTCACACACACAACAAGTACACGCACGTTTCGTGAGTCTGCCCTTGGCGGTCAGCTGCCATCGTTCTGCGTGACATTAAACGTAGGTGACTGCAAACTCTCCTAATTATGATGAATTTCAGCGATTAATCAAATGACCCCCTCCCACCACCACCTCCACCCTCCATTGTGTTAATAGCATAATTAGCAATGATAATCAGAGACGTATGATGTTGAAATAAGGTGACGCTGCGGACAATTAGCCAACAAGGAGCTGATTACTGAAAAGGGGTAGCATGTGTTTTCTCACTATTGAAACAACCAATAGGAATTCTGATGATTTATTTAGTTTAATGTTTTTACCCTAATACAATTGTATTGAAATTAATACACTATTTAACCCAATTTCCAATCTCAATCACTGATTTCTTCGTGCAGAAGTAAAGAAATGTAGGGGGAAAATAAGAAAAGTTTCCATTGTCAACATCAAACTGCTAAAATCAAAGTCATTTAACAGACAGTAAACATTTGACTTGTAATAGACAGATCTCTGATAAGCTAGCATTAGCCTTTAGTATCAGACTCCTTACATTAAACACTGTTGTTACCTGTCTGACATTAGACTTTTTAATAATTAGACAATCTACATTAGCCTGCTAGCATCATTTATCACACATCTACATTGGGACTTCTTAAATTAAAACAGCTAACATCACTCAGTCAACATTTGACTGGTAACACTGACCTGCAGCTAACATATAGTAGCATATATCATGCTGTTAGCAGCTAACATATAGTAGCATATATCATACTGTTATCTTCAAGCTTTCAGTCACATTTCATCACACTGCTTTGGATTGATGCTGTATACATGTTAGCATCATGCTGCTAAATCTGTTTCAACACAGCATATTGTTGAAAATTTCACACTTGAAGGAAAAATAAGTCCCAATGATTTCAGTCATTTAATTAAATCAGTGCCACAAGTGTGTGTGTTTTTTTTAACCACTCGAGAAAAACAAAGGACTTTTCATGGGCAGAGGATTATTACTTGAGCAAAATTATCCCTTTGGTTAAGTTTCATTAAACTGTCGCCGAGCCGCTGCTCTAAATGGCATCTTCAGAGCACACAATTGCCAATCACATGCCATTATTATTATTCCACTTTTCTAATTAGGCTTCTTAACGAGGTGGGGACTGTTTACAAAAGGAGCCGGAACTGTTTCAGATAAGGGCTGTGGAGGACAGGGCGACGTTGAGACACAAATGAAACGCTCCTCTGTCTGTCTCTTTGCTATCAGTGTGTGAGAGGGAAGATAAGACAGGAAATTCAACACGTTGGGGTGTTCTGCAGGTCCAAGAGTCAACTGTTGGAGTTCGTGTGAGTGTGTGTGTCTGTGAGTGTGTGTGTGTGTGTCTTAGACACAAAAGTGAAGGACAGTGAATAAGGAACTGGCTTTGTGTAAAGAAATTCACTGATTTAGCATTGTGCTGCTAGCCTAAGTGTGCTAACTTAAGACTTTTAGGAACAGAATATAAACCCATTGGAGTCAGAATGTTTACAGGAGATTATAAGAATGTCAAACACGACACACATCTAGCTACACTGCAAACTTTAGACAAATGTATACTGAGTATCATAATACTGCTTTGACAAAGCTAACTTTAGACTCAAACTTAAATGCAAAAAATATGTCAGTGTTAGCTGCAATGTTTTTTGTTAGGCTTTAAGCATGTTTTTTGACCAACCATTAAATTACACCAACAATTGTAGCTCAAATATGTTTTTGACCAACCATTAAATTACACCAATTACAACAATTGTAGCTCAAATATATTTGTATTTAGGTATTTATTATTAACTATATTTATTATATTCAGAGAAAAATAATGAATAAAATGTGAAAAAATATTGACAGAGAGCAAAGATAGTGTTGATAGTGATGTTTGTTTGCGGTTGTTCTTGTGTAAATGTCATAGAAGACGTTGTGTTCAGGTTCCATCCCCTCAGTGGAACAATCTGATATTTGTCTTGTGCGGTTGCTTTTATTTGTTTGTGCTTTTCAAACGTCAGACATTCTATGTTTCAACAGAAACCTCTCGTTTCTGCTGGGTAAATGTAAACAGCATTTCAGCTGAGATGTTGCTCAGACCTCAGTGTAGTCATGTGTCCCTGTGGAGTAACACACACACACACACACACACACACAGAACGAGGTCTCTGGTGGACGCCGTGCTTTGATCAGTGCTGATACATGTTGACAACATCTAATCTGAGAAATTGAAAGAAATGAATTAATATGCAAATTCATCCTTTATAATATAAATGTCCTTGAAGAACAAGAGAGACAGGGAGGGACAGAAGAGAAACAAATAAAAAAGAAAGAAAAGTGAAAAAACAGCAGTGGATGAAGAGATTTGACAGAAAGTAAAGAAAAAAGAACGATGTTTTATCTTGTACAGTTTTTGAATTTTTTTAGTTTTCCATGAGCTTCTTCCTCTTTTTGTCCAATATTGATCTTTTTTTCCCTTTGACCTATTTTTTTTTATTCAGGTTAATGGTTGTCTTTCTTAACAGCTAATTTTTGCTAACAAATTCAATTAGAGATATGTATTATTATTTTGTACCTGAAGCCTGGTTGGACATTCTAAGCTTCATTTATGTCGTCCTCCGTTGGCCTCCCCTTACAGTTTACTTACAAGGTGAATTCAGAAAGTTTGAAGCCGTGTTCCAGTTGACTTTTAGCTTTGGTGTTTAAATCTTGGTGGAGCTCTGTTTTCCGTAACCTTGGCATTCGCCTCTGTCTCGTCTCCGTCACGTTTACCGACTTATCAGTGAAAACAGGATTCGTGTTGGCTGAATTAGACTGAGCGTGAGACGGCGTCCCTCTGAGACAGCCTTACGTGCCGGTACGTGCTGCGGTGCACTCTGGGTATTATTGTCCGCAGATTGCAGATTGCGTAGGTGAGTTGTTCTTTTTTTAATTAATGGTTTGTCCTTCAAAGACGGGAAAGTTTCCCTCTGGAGATAATTAGGTCCCGGAGCCGAGTGGCAGTGAATGTTCTCCGTCTTTGTGAAAACTAATCTGTGTCGGTAACAGCGTTGTCTCTGGAGGAAGTGGAGGAGGAAAAGGAGCAGAATAAGAAAACACCTCTGAGTCCACACATCAACCTTCTACACCTTCATCTTCTGCTCCTGCTTTTGTTGATGGTTCTCCTTACACTCCCTCTGCTCCTCCTCCTCCACCTTCACCTTTTCCTCTCCTGCTCCTTCGTTTTTACCTCCCACATCCTACTTCCTGTCCTCCTCCTCCTTCTCCTCCTTTTCCCCGTTGACCCTTTTGTTTGAGCTTCTCCTCCTGCTCCTCATCTCTGTTTTCTTCCTTTTTTTGTGCCTCCATTTACTCCCAGTCATTCTTTCTTCTCTGTTCTTTCTTCTTCTTCTCGTCTGTCGTTGTCCTCCTTGTTCTTCTCTTTCTGTCTTCTCCTTTTGTCTTTAGTTTCAGGCTGCTCCTCTTCCTACTTATTCTTCTTTCCTCTTCTTTCTCATTTCTTCTTTATCTCCTCCATCATCATCATCATCATCTTTTTGTTGTTCTTCCCATCTCCAACACCTTCTCTTATTCCGTCGTTCCTTAGATCCACTTAGTTTTGTACTAAATCTGCGTCACTTCAGATTATTCAAATTAATTACACTAGATGTTCATTTAATCGTGTGTGTGTGTGTGTGTGTGTTCCTCAGTGGAGTCCAGCAGCAGCCCCAGCCTCCTGTCTCCTGACAACACTCTAGAACGTTCCTTCTTCATCAGGATGAAGTCCACACTCACCAAGAGAGGAGTTCACATCAAGTCGTCAGGATACAAGGTCAGAAACACCGTCGACCGACAAACACAAACAACTGCAAACATTTGTCAGGTTGGACAATCGGATCAGCTTTGGCAGAGAACTAAATGTGTTTTATATTCTAACAAAAACATTTTTTAATTTCCTCTTTCTCTTGAGCCTGAGCCACAAACAACCAAAATAGAAAATAAAAACAAAAATAGCAGAATCTCATCACGTCCAAATGACAGAAGAGACAACAGACGCACATAAACATCCATAAACATGCATGAATAAATTACTGCACACTGCACAGCCACTGTTTCACACACACACACACACACACACACACACACACTGGTGCTTCTTAACTATTAAACATACTGTAATAGTTTTTAATAGGGCTGTGGAAATAATACATTCATTGCATTAAAAAATGTTGAAGATTTATCTGATTATTATTATAATCTTGTACACAGTTGATACACGTGTTGTTATTTACACACCCTGTGGGAGTACACACAACATTTTTGCATAGAAGACCTGTGTAGTCCAACGTCTTCCAGCAGTATATTTGAAAGTCCCAGTCCCACACGAGGCAGCAGTTAATCAAACGCTCGTTTGTTCTGTGGAGCTCAACTTTCTGATCTGCGTTTCCTGATTCAGGTGATCCACGTCACGGGGCGTCTGAGAATCAGGATGGCGCTGACACACAGTCGCTCGGTGCCCAATCAGATCATGGGGATGGTGGTCGTGGCCCACGCACTGCCCCCGCCCACAATCAACGAGGTTCGAATCGACTGCCAAATGTTTGTTACCCGAGTTAACATGGACCTAAAGATCGTCTACTGTGAGAACAGGTAGGAGAAGACGCTGAGGTGACGCCGCACTGCACCTTGATTTATGACACTGACAATGAACACAGTAACTGTATTCAGCTTGACTTCCACAATAAAGTCTATTTTATTTTTCTATAAAGAGTCTATTTTAGTGAAACACTTAAGATGCTAGCAACTGCACTAAGGTCGTTGTGCTAGGTTACCGTCCTCTCTAACCAGCCACTCTGACTCTGGTTTTTGAAGGTAGATGCTACGTTAGCTAGACACACTAGCCTTGAGGTCTACCAGAAACTAAGACATCCCAGTTTCCCTGTTGTAACTGGTTTGTTGACGATGACCGAGAACTGACACAGACTTCAGGTTATCACAGTCTTAAGCTCAAGTCCAGCAGTTGCTATTGCTAAAAATGTAGCTGCTAAGAGGGGCATGTCACATTGCTATTGCTAAAAATGTAGCTGCTAAAAGGGGCATGTCACAAGCTAGAGATGATGCAGACATCTACACCTGCATAAAATAAAATAAAAAAGAACATTTGAAAAAGTTTGATGTTTTTGAAGGCAGCCTTGGTCGTCGAGTTCATCCGGATGTTTTTGAAGGCAGCCTTGGTCGTCAGATTTTAAAGTTAGAAACAGAGTTCATCCATCCATTCTTCTCCACTGCAACCGCGTCAAACTTTGTAGCAGGATTACAGTCGCGTTTTAGTTCTTCTGTGGAAAACAAGATGGGAAAGGAAGGTGTGATGTGTGTATTCATGAGGCTAAGAGACCCAGTGCTGGCTGCTTTAACAGGAAACATGTCACTGATGGATCTATCTGCTCCACTCTGTCCAGATAAAGCTGATACACATCAGGATCAGGATCAGGACTTAACGGCCGCCACACACACTCACACCAGACACACACAAAGAAAAAAAAGATTCAGGTTTTTATTATAAGAAGAGAAAAAAGGGGGAATTGATAGACAGATTACTTTTTTCTGTGGGTGGGAAAAGAGACCTGTAGGTGGAGGCAGAGGTGGATGATGATGACATTCAGAGACAGAACAGACAAACGTCGCTGCCATTACTGAGCCATTTTCAGGATGAGATTCTAAGAAAATAAGAAAATGGGAGGATGGATTTTTTTTTCTGAAGAAGAACTAGGCTGTGTTGTGATCTTCACCCCCTCCCTCCTTCACCCTCCTCTGCCTCACCCACTTTCTCCTCCCTCTATCAGGAAGAAGCAGGAAATGGTTCTGTCTGTCCTCTGGCAAATTAGTTCAAATTAAAGCTTTTAGACCTGATGTATTTTGTGTGTGTGTGTGTGTGTGTGGTACGATTTTATTAGGTTTTATTTTTAACCTTCTTTTAATATTAGGAGCAGCGATCAAATTTTATGGAAACTAAAATGAAACCATGTTTAAATACACAAACACAGGACGTACAGAGGAAAAACAAGAAAATGTAAAAAATGACAAAAATGTAAAGAAACAGTGAATAAATAGACACAAGAAAAGGAAAACACAAATAAAAATAAAGAAAAAGTCTTTTGGAGAACACAGGAAACAGTCAGGGAACTGTACAGGAGAGAAAGACAAAAATCGACAGAAAAAAAGCAATACACGTAGGGATCGTGTACAGTAGAACAGACAACACACAGTATGAAGTGTCAGTAAACAGATGGGGGATTCCATTAAAGACAAAGCCAAAACAATCAGGAAGTAAACGATATATGAAGAATGGAGAAAAGGATTATTAACAAAATCGATGGGAAATCTGGAAAACACAGAGGAACGATCTGCTCCTCATGTGACAAAGAGAAAATACACGAAAACATGAACGAAGGAAACGTTTTAGGAAAGACACGAGTAGTACTCAACAAATACAGAGGAGGATGTAAGAAACTCAGAAACTCTGGGAAATACCCACAGCATACACACATGATACATACAGGAAATGTAGTGGAATTACAGCATAAATACACAATATACAACTGGAAAATACACAGGAAATCAATAGAAACATACATAAAATAAACAGGAAACATTTAGGGAAATACATGTATAAACAAACAGGGACTGCACAGGAAGTACATAATACATACACTGGAAATTGACAGGAAATCAAACAAACACATACATGAAGTACTGTAAAAAATTATTGGAATTCTCAGAAATGATTCAGGAATTACAGAGACAGTTAACAGGAACTATATATAATCCAAACACAGTGAGATGACATGGAGGACCTCCACTGTAGTTCTCTCAGTTTGTGCTGAATTATTTTTGTTCTTTGTTCCTTTTCCAGAATCAGTGACTACATGGACCTGACACCTGTGGACATCGTAGGGAGGAGATGCTATCAGTTCATCCACGCTGAAGATGTGGAAGGAATCAGACAGAGTCACCTGGACTGTAAGTCACATGACCTCGTCTTCACTCAACCTATCACCAATCTAAAATGTAGCCCAAACACTGCCTCTTTAATTTCATCCCAAACTCAAACTCTGCTCCGACTGCTGGGATCAGCTTCTCTCTGAACCTTAAATCTTAGGATTCTTCCCTTTTCACCACATTTTGGGATTACATTTTCTGGGATGCTCGGACGGTTCTTGGAAATGATCGGGGTTTATTGAATGTCAGAGGGAAATCCTGTTATCTCCACAGCGACCTAAAATTTAAAAGGCTTCTCTTTTGAAAATGAGATGAGAGGTGATCCTGCTCCGTGAGGAAAACCCGGTCTGTAAGTCTGACTTTGATTTCATCTGCTGAGAAACAGAAGGGGGAGATGGTGATGGAAGAGAGATTCATTCAAAGCAGAGACAAACGTAAAGGCCGAACACCGCGGTTTCCTACAGAAAACACCAGAAAAGAAAGAAATGAGAAGGATGGAAGGAGAGAATAGGCAATGAGGTAGAAATACAATTTGAACAGGACACTAAAAAAGGTGAAATAGGCACAAACTTGAATTAAAAAAAAAAAGAATCAGACCAACCAAGAAAGAGAAAATCAGTGGGTGTAGAATGATGGACAGATGGTTGGAAGGAAGGCAATAAAGGAAGGAAAAATTGATTAATGAAAGAAAGATGGAAAGAATAGATGGAAAGAATAAATGATGGAAGGAAGGAAGGAAGGAAGCAAGGAAGGAAGGAATGAAGGAGGGAAGGAAGGAAGGAAGGAAGCAAGGAAGGAAGGAATGAAGGAGGGAAGGAATGAAGGAATGAAGGAAGGAAGGAAGGGAGGAAGGAAGGAAGGAAGGAATGAAGCAAGGAAGGAAGGAAGGAGGGAAGGAGGGAGGGAAGGAACAGAAGAAATCAAGGCAAAATTAAGAAAGAATGAAAGGAGGATGGAAGGAAGGGTGGAATGAAAGATAAGGTGTATGAACAGGTACAGAGTTGGTGGATTTTGAGCCTGCAGGCATTTTGGCAGAGCTACAGTCTCTCTGGACTAAGACTGGCTTTAATGAACACACACACACACACACACACACACACACGCGTGCACATCTTCAATTATAATTCTAAAAACATCTCGTGTAAACCTTTCATAAAAATGCCAGTTTTATTTCTCATCAGTGTGTTTTTAAACACACACACACACAGTCAACTGAATCAGATTCAGATGTTTCATTACACAGCAGATCCTTTTTGATCCTCTGCTAACTCCAACAGTGAGATTCATTCACATGTTGGTCATCTGCTACAAACTGACCACTACACTGCAGGTGACCACTATCTACATGTGTGTGTCTACGTTTGGTGTAAACGTGGCACTCACAGCACCAGGAGTTAAACTATCAACACCCAAACCAAATCTATAGACACTATTATAGATTTTAGCTCACACAAACACAGGAGCAGATGGTTTCTGCTGCCCCGTGTGGACAGTTTGTGTCATGGCGGTACATCTGAATAGGAGATTTCAAACACTGAAGTCACAAAGCAACATATTTCCAATTCCAATAATTCCAACTGCTGATGGAGGCAGCGGTGAATGACATGAATGACATGATGATTGGAATAGGAAAATGAGCAGCCTGAAGATTTTGGCTTTGACATTTTTAAGCTGTAGTAAATGCATTTTGACTAATCCTACAGTAGGTGGTGCTCCTTTAATACATCACATGTTTCCTCATACTTTTCATAACAAACACAACCCCTCATGGTCGTGAACCAAACCTGTCCATGTGCAGTCAGTCGTGAAGCCACATTAAAATAAAAAGTCGTCATTAAAGCCCTGCACTGAAGTCAGCCCTCACACAATCAGCAGCAGGTTCATAAAGCACAAATTAAAGCAGCCCAAAGGAAAAAAAGAGGCAGGTTTCAGAACAATTCACCGCACGGCAGATGACAATGAGAAGAGAGAGGGAGGAAGAGAAGAGAGAGAGGGGGGACAGGGAGCAACCTGGGGCAGCTCGTAGACATCCATTTCTGAACGCGTCCTCTTTCAAAGAGGAAATTAATTTTGAAAGAGAGGAGAATAAAACGAGCAGCCAGGGTGAGAGGAGGTGCAGCATTAGACTGCGCTCCACTAAAACCCAGTCATTTAAAGCTGCGGCTGCCGACTCGCCTCTCTGACCTCCATCCTCACCGCAGACTCAGACCAATAATCTCCGCCCATATTTCACATCCCCCTGTTTCTGTGTGTTTTACACACCCTGACCTCCTCCCTGCCTCCATCTGACCCTGCCATCTGGGCCACCGTAGAGTCACTTCCTGATTGCCACTCTGGATATTCAGAGCTCAGGAACTTTTGCAGACGGTAATTGAAAAACTTTTGTCCAGTCTACTTTTTTTCCTCCTCTCTCTCTCTTCCTCTTCCTGTGTTAGAGTTAGTGACAGGTTTCACTTCGATATGTAGGGTTAGAAAAGCAAGTGTAAAAAAGAAAGTAATAAGGATAAAGTACAGGTTCATCCAATCAAATCTGCATCAGTGGTAGTCAGGTAATAATAGTCAGTCATTAGTTTGTGAATATTAATCAGATTAAAATTAATATATTTTTACCTGAGGGCAGAATGGCAGAGATTGTGTATCCAATAATCTGCTCCAGTACAGAGTCAGAGTTTTTGTTTCACTGAGCAACTCCAGCGTAAAATACCATCAACACCCAGCATGCATTTGTTTAGGTCAGACTACAGACTACGGCAGACCAGCCTCACTGAGCGCACGGCAGCAAAGTTAGTCTATAGCTGATCAGACACAACTGTCAAATGGAGACTGTAGACTGATTAATATGGTTGAGGACGAGGACATTTTGAAAGTTACTCTCGACGTTCTGCAATTCACTGAAGAACTAAAGAAAAGCCCACTCCAAAATGTTGATAGTTTTATTATGTGTTTTTTTAGTTTAGATTCTCCATATATTTCTTCACGTTTTAATTTTAATAACTCCATCGTTTGAACAGGTGTGAAACTCTTACATCCACCTGCTGTTATAACTCTTTATGTTCCAGCATAATATATCATGCTTTATTACAATCAAGACTAACCATAATAACTATAACTATCAGGTCTAATCGTGATTAATCATTGGTCCACAGTAAGGCTGTGTACAAATAAACAGCTATTTATAGTAGAAAGACGATTTTTGGTCTTCATGGTATTCTAAGAACATCAAAGTCTCTGACAGTGACATAATACCTGCTGGTCTACTGCTGCCTCCAGTGGTCAATTTATGCCAAACATGTAAACCTGATTTGAGGTTTTTCAAAACAAAATGTACAAAATAACAGAACTGAGCTGACAGATGGAGGTAGCAGTGGATCAACAACTACTGTCTGCTGATTGGTTGAAATGATCATTGTCTTTCCGTAGACTCTGGAGTGTAGTGTGGGGGACAGTGACTGTTTGACTGTTTGACCGTTTTCAGATTGTTAGAAAAGGCTGACGTGCGTAACAGTGAGGTCACGGTTGCGTTGAGATATTTGCTGATACTAAACTGTGTTTCACTTACACAGCAGGGGGCGACAGAGCGACAAGGACAAAGTCAAAATGATGACATTGAACCGTAGAGTAAAAAAAAGAGAAAGAAAGACAAAGCAGCAGAGGACACGGAGAGGAGAAAAGTGAAGCAGAGAGACTTTGAAAGAGAATACAAGTGCTTTCATCTTGTACTGTCTCTCCTGACGCCTGGGGCGAGCCTGCAGCACATTCTCAGTCTCTCTCTCTTACTCCCTACCTCTCTCTCTCGCAGACAGACAGACGGACAGATCAACAAAGAAAAACACATCATACACAATTATGACAATAATGATTGGATGTGACAAAGTCTAAAACCAGCAGGACTTCAGGGATAGCATAACCTTGAAATATCTGAATTTTCCCTTTAATTCCTCCTGGCAGAGCTTTTAATGCTGCTGCAACACGGAGCGTTTACGTCAGCAAAGTCAGAGTTGAAAATGTCCTTTAAGGCTTCCATATTAACTGCCATGTTTTTACTGCCATGGACCAGGTGCTGTAGGATTAGTCAGTAGAAGTAGAAGTTGCGATAACTCAGTGGCTAAGAGTTAGCAGAATACAAGCTAGAGGCATGGAAATGTTTTAGTTCATGCTGGAAACTAAGCTACTATTTCTCGAGAACCTTCTACTCCCGAGGGCTAAGTTAACGTTTATACTGTGGACTTTTCATACTGCAGTGTGTGTGTTATGTGCATTTTACATTCTGCCTCCAGTTGACGCCATCTTTGATCTAACAATCCCAGTCCTTAATAATTAGACTCCATCTGCCTGTGTACATTCTTTCTATGTCAGTATTTTATTTTTCAACATGAAAAGTTTCTTTTGACAGGAAGTACGTGGCATAATCTGCAAAACATTTTTTTTATCATTTGGATTTTTCATAGTGCAGTGAGTTTACACATTCCCAATGTTTGTTTACATTCAGTGAGCATGAGCCGTTCAATTAATCTCAGTAAATTAGACCAACTGTGACTAAAAGTTTGTTCAGATTTGGTAGGAAAAAAATGTATGTACAATACCTCAAGATTTAATTTTCTTTTGAGTTTGTGGCTGAATTTCAACACGACGACTGTAAATCTGCTCTTTAAACCAAAAACAAAAGAAAAACCTGGGGTGAGGATCAGTCGACTTGAGACATTTTTTGTTGCAGAACCTTAATCTAAGGTTTTTCTAGAGAGAGAATTTACTGGAATGTTTTGTACCAACAGTGATTTAGTGTGTAAATGTTGAACTTGTTGAACAGTGATTTAGTGTGTAAATGTTGAACATGGACGAAAAATATTGACTAAAAAATATGATACTGTTGCACCTAAAGGCATGAAAAGAACATTTAAGGTTCATATAACACACCAACTGAGAGGGTGGAGAGTTAGGACTGGCCACAGCTCCTGGATTCTCTCCCTGAAATGGTTAATTCTGTGTGTACGCTACCATTGTGAGCGGAGAATTCACTGGAAGGACGTTTTAAGCATCAATACTAGACTCTCTCATTTAATATTTACTTTGAGTGTGTGTGTGTGTGTGTGTAAAAGTGTGTGTTTTCATTGTGGGCTTATTTACTCTGCTGTACAAACAAAGCAAGGTCATATTGAAGGTGATGTGATCTCAGCATCTCTGCTTTAACATGCAAACAACTTTTTTTTCTCCATATCTCTCTCTCGCTCGCGCTCTCTTTCTCTCTTCTTTTCTCCATTCTGGGTGAATGTCGACCGCCCCTCCAAAGTCAATTACAGCAGCCCTGGGGATGTCCTTTTAAACAATGCTATTAGTTTCTAATAGTTTTTAATCACTGCCCTTCTTTTCCTATAAATCTGCCTCTTCTTTTTCTCTTTCTTTCTTTCTGTGCCGTGGAAAAAAGCTATTTGTGTCCGTGATTAAACAGAGGAGAGGGACATGAACGTGGCGGCCCCTCGTCCTATCACAGCCTCACTGCAGCCGACTGATTAATTCCACTACATATTGCTTGAGATAACCATTTAGTGCTTAATTTAGCCAAATTTATTGCCCGGCATGCCGTCGAAAGGGCGGAGCAGGGGTGGAGCAGCAAAGGGGTGGGGGGATGGGTGTCAGGGGACAGTACCTCCAGACGCACCACGGGGGTTCTGTCATGGGGGCACAGCACTATCTGGTGGAGGGATGTGGATACTGCAGGTTCTAGAAGCATACAAAGAAGTTTTCTTGAGAACGAGAAGTTTCATGAATATCTCCAAAAGACTGTGCTGGAGTTTCACATTGGTGTTAGCATTTAGCACCAGCACCTGTGACCTCCTGGTTATTAGATTGGGCTTGAGTATTGAGTATTTAGCATCTATTTAAAGCAAACATTGAAAACAGAAAAATCTAAATCTGCTACACTTTTTTAAGTAAACACCTGAGTTGTGGAACAAGGGCAGAGTTTAGCTGCCACTGACAGTTGTACCTCGCTCCTCAGGTGAGCCAGGCAGCCTTGTTTTCAGGTCTCAAGGAGGCTGTAAAACATTTGATGTTGTAGAGCATTTTAAAATATTTGAATCATAATCCATCCATCCATCCATTTTCATCTGCTTATCCATCACCGGGTCGTGGGGGCAGCAGTCTCCATGACCACCACCCAAATCTAAATTTCAGAAAAAATATACTTTTTTGGTACGTCAACTTCTGATCACAGTCAGATACTATACCAATAAGTTCCTGAACAAATCTCCGAAAATAAAAGTTTCTCAAAAATGACTAAAAATACACTAATTTGCCGTAAAATACTTAGCTATGTCCATTTCTGTCTTTAAAATTCAGAAAAAAATATACTTTTTAGGTACAGCAACGTTGTCTGTGTCTTTCTGTGTGTGTGTGTGTGTGTTTGTGTGTGTGTGTCTGATAAATGGCGGTAGCAACCAGAGCAGCTTTGGTCCAGCTGTCACATGACATGTGAGGAGTGTCTCATCTTCGCCCTCTGTCTACCGTTCCCTCTCTTCGCCTTGACTGTTCATCTGCTGTCATCTTCCACACACAACATACACACACACACACACACACACACACACAACCTGAAAATAGAAAACCCACAACCTTGTTCTGTTTTTCTCTCTGTCTCTATCAGTGATGAACAAAGGCCAGTGTGTGACCAAGTACTATCGCTGGATCCAGAAGAACGGCGGCTACATCTGGATCCAGTCCAGTGCCACCATTGCCATCAACGCCAAGAACGCCAATGAGAAGAACATCATCTGGGTCAACTACGTCCTCAGGTGAGACAGCAACAGTTGCAGCAGTTACTGTAGTGGATTTAATATATTTAAAAACACAACCTGGATATTTTTACTACTTGATTGACTAATCATTTGAACTGAAATTTAATCTGGTGTTTGTTTGTTTTTTCAAAGCAACCACGAGTACAAAGACACACCAATGGACATTGCTCAGCTGCCGAACCTGCCTGAGAAAACCTCCGAATCCTCAGAATCCTCAGACTCTGAGTCAGAGTCCAAAGAAAACTCAGGTAAAAAGTGGCAAAAGGACCTGTAAGGTAGACGTTACAGTTAAATTACTTGAGGTCAATGAAAAAAGCTGAAAGTTCAGCATCTTAAATTGTGTCAAGTTGCTAAAAATAAGGATCTAGCAATAACTGAAGCAGCTCATTAGTCACAAATTAGTAAAAGGCAGCTCAGCGTTAGTCCAGGAGTTCACACTCTTGTTTACAACTAAATTAAAAGCTGACACTCAGAAACACTCATGTGCTCATTAGATCTCCCATGATTCCTCAGCATCTCTTGGTTTCCTTAGGTGATTCCAGCAGAAAGAGACATACCCTGAGCAGAAGCAGAAGCAGCCAGACTTTTTATCAGCTGGTGCCAGCATCTCTGTCTTTGCCAGGTGGCGCTGGTGTGGTGATGAACAGCCACAGCTGCAGGCAATGTGTGCTGGCTGGTAGCATTTGCCAAAAAAAACAAAACAAAAAGAAAACGCCACAGAACAACATAAAACATGTCGTAATTCTATTTGACAAAATTTCACACAAAAGGTTCAGGAAATAGACTTGAGCCTAGACATTGACAAACCAAGGACAATGTTCGCCTTGAATAGTAGTAAGATTAGAGCTCATACACCAAGGATGGCTACTGTACACTATGAAAGGAGAGTTAACTCAAAACAGCTACAAACAGACCAAATTTAACCACCATTAACTCCCAACTCCCAACACCATGGGTCATTAGGCACCGGGCCACAAAGAAAACAAAAAAACAACAACAATATTTTAGTGTTAAATTTTCTCCTGGGTTAAAAAAAAATGAAACAGCATTTGCTGTCCACCTCGCGTCTCTGCTGTAGTATCCAGCAGCTGGAGAACGTCCTCCTGCAGCAGCTTGTTCTGAGCTCCTGCAGCCTGAGATGCTGTGATGAGGATCAGTGCCAGCTGTTAGGAGAAGCAGGAGGTGGAGGAGGAGCAGGAGGAGTCTGGTCTAGTGGAACGTAAAGTGATAGCAGCTGCAGCAGGAGGTCTGGTACAACAGTTGAGGTCCTGAACCAGACCTTGGCCCTTTGACTTTTGGTCTCTCAGAAGGTAGATCAGTCTACAGCAAATGGGAGAGAAACTGTCCCGAGATTAGAGGTGTGCTTTTAATTTTTAATTCCACAATTAAGATTTAACACTAATTACACGTGACGTTTACTGCTAGTTATGGTTCCAAATACTAACCCTCAGAGCATTAATACACTTCAATATCTGCTCTCTAGCACTGGTACTCTCTGTTCTCCTACAAACAGGTACTCTCAGAGCGTTTGTTTGGAGAGGATCGTCTTAAATGAGCTGCTGGTCAGATTAATGTGACAGCTTTTTCTTCTTATTTAATGTTGTTTAACAGACACTTCCATTTTAATCAGTGGTGAGAAATGAATAGTTCTGTGTACAGGTGCTGTTGAAATATTTAGGAATGTCATCTAAATATTCATGTCAGCTATTCTACAGACCCTGAGAAACATAATTTAATCAGAAGTGTGAGTAAGAGTGCTAAAGGTTGAACTGAGGTTGAAAAGATTGGTAAAAGTTTCCTAAAATCATTGAAAGGCAAGTAATAGTTGGCCAGGTCAGTCATAAATACTCGCTAGCTAGCCTAGAGGAGGAACCCTTGCCAGAAACAAAAAACTAACTAGCTTTGTATAAATGTATGAGAAAAAAAGAACAAAAACTTCTTTTTACTATTTATGTCTCAAACCAAACATTTGAGGACAAATGTAGTTCGTTAGCTAACTAGGCACCAAACGGATTCTGTTCAATTAACAGATTCTTCATGTTTTAGTTCGTGAATGAGAACTTTTTTCGTCTATAATCTGTTTCGTAGCTTGATTTCACAGTGATTGCGAGAATTTGCAAGAAAAAATGATTTAAATATCTGAAATTGGTGAAAACTGTTTGAAGGTTTGTAGAAACAGACAACATTCAGCACAGTGTATCAGATCAAAATATTCACCTGATCTGGACCTTGATGAGCTTCGACATAGTTTGACTACAATGTCAAACCTAAGTCAAAAGACCCATACTTGATTTTCATACCATGTTTTAGTGATTACACCAAAAATAATTCCTTCTTGAGAATGAATCTGTTTCACTTGCTCTCAATGGAGAACCAGGGGTTTTTCTCAAGCAATTGAGTCGTGACATTTCAGGTGCCATGAGGGAATCAGAGCGCTGCCAGCTGGACAGATGCTGGCCACAGCATGTGTTGGCAGCCTGCAGTGTGTGCGTGTTAGTGTGTGTGAGTGTGCGCGCTTGTGTGTGTGTTTTTGTGTGTCTACATGCGTATCAGTGAATCTATGCCAAGAATATGGAACAACACAGAAATCCAGGGAAAAACAGAACTTGTCATTGGAAAAAAGCTTTGAATTGATTTTTCTAAAACAGTTCAAATTTCCTCCCAATAGTTCTGACTAAAAAAATGTTGGGACGTTTGTATGAGAATTTTTGATAGTATTTTGTATGGTCTGGTTGGTACAACAGTCTTCAACAGACACTGTTTTTCCATCTGTTTCCCTTCTCTACACATATAAATCGATACTTATTAATTGGCAGATGGATTTTTAGAAATGGAAAAATAGGCTATATGTTTTGGAGTACAAGTTTGAAATGGGCCTCAGGACCAAGAGCATTTTAAAAGTTAAGCATGTTGGATACATACATGTGTCAAGTAACAGATGGGCTCGGATGTCGCTGCAATTTATTTTCATCCATATTTTTGTCCCCGAACAGACAATGAACACACCAAGTCTGACGGGAAGCCAAGCCACCAAATGGAACACAGAGGAGACCCAGAGGTGGAGAGCAAACATCCACAGCAAAGTGGTCAACCACACTGCTCCACAGAACAGGAGATGAAGCGTCAGGAGGAGGGAGACACTTCGAGTAACCCTGAAAGCCAAGACAGTGACGACAGTCTGGAACCTTCTGATGGTGAGGGGGACGAGCAGGAGGAGGCCAACGGAGATGGAGGAGTGAGGTTGGCAAGGCTTTCAGGATTAGGAGGGTTAGGAGGTCTGAGTGCTATTGGAGGACTTAGCAATCTTGGTGGGCTTCATATCAAAGTTGAGCACTATGGAGAAGGAGAGGAACTTCAGCTGCACAACTCCCCGTCATCTTCTTCAGAAGAGGAGGATGATGAGGAGGAGGATCAAGAGGACGACCAAGTCATGCAGGACTGTGATAGTGTGGACGCTGGAGGGAAACTCCGGAAGAAGCGGAAAAGGAGGAAAGTGCAGAAGTGGGATGGATCCCGATGTCGGAGGCTTCGTTTGTCCTCAACATCACCCAGTCCTGTCACAATGGGAGACACAGCACCGCTGGTCAACCCGTCTCCACCTTCCTCCCACCTCCTTGCCTCTGCTGGTTCTCCAAACAGCCAGGGTGGAACCCCCTCCTCGGTCCTGAAGATCAAGACCGAAATTGCTGAGCCAATTAACTTTGACAATGACAGTAGCATCTGGAATTTCCCACCCAACCGTGAGATTTCCAGAAACGAGTCACCGTACAGCATGACCAAACCAGCTACTGCTCTGGGAACACATGAAAATTTCCCCTCACCCCAGGGAGGCTCGTTACAGGTCTCCATCCCTGACTCTGTCCTAACACCTCCTGGAAATGAGGGAGGAGCTGGAGGAGTGAGGAAGCCTCCATATAATGGAAGCTCTGCTCCAGCATCAGCCTCCAGTGCCATAAGCCTGGCACCCCCATCAAGCGCATCCTCAGCCGACCCACTGTCTCCTCCCCTTTCTGCGTCCCCACGGGACAAACAACAGGGCACTCCTACCACCACCTCATCCACCTCATCTTCATCTTCTTCATCATCATCCACTACTTCTTCGACCTCTTCCTCCTCTTCGCTGCTGTACTCTGGCGACCTCGAGGCTCTGCAGCGTCTGCAGGCTGGTAATGTGGTGCTGCCTCTGGTCCACCGAGTCACAGGGACACTGGCCCCTACCAGCACAACAGCACCACGAGTCTACACCACAGGGACCATCAGGTACGCACCAGCTGACGTCACCCTAGCAATGGCACAGGGGAACCTCCTTCCCAATGCCACTATGAACTTTGTTGACGGTTCGGGATTCGGCTTAGACCCGAAGACGCCAATGGAGATGCTCTACCACCACGTCCACCGCCTCAACATGTCAGCGGCTGCGGCTGCCGCCACCGGTAGCCCGTTTGTTGGATCTCCGACAGCCACTGGTAGCAGTAACGGTTCCCTGGGAGGCCAAATGCCAACGGGGGCCAACGTTTTCACCACAGCCGAGGGACTTTTCTCCACGCTGCCATTCCCGGTCTACAGCAACGGGATCCACACCACACAGACCACTCTGGAGAGGAAGGAGGATTAACGCAAAGCGCTCAAGACCGCATTACTGTGTTTTCCCGAATCAATGACTGTGCCAACAAAGACTGCTCACTAGTAAAAATAATAATAATAATAATAATAATAAATTAATACATTTGTACCTGTTTTTTCTTGATTAGACACGGTGTAGCACTGTGTTCCTCAGAGTGGAAACTGGACAGATAAAGGACGACTGGAGCACTTTGAATCTGAGCTACTGAGCTTGTGAAAACCCCTCATCCATCCTTTTCTACCTTTTTTCTCTCTTTATGTCCTCTTTTCTGTCTCTGTCTTTCTTTCTTTGCTCCTCTTTGTTGCAATCAGGCAACACCTTTCTCCTGATAAAGCGACAGACTATTCCTGTAAAGAATTCCTTTTCTGCCTAAAGAGAATTCAGATTTGCCTAAGGACTCTTGTCAGAGCCTGTAGCAGTGGAAAACTTTTTCTTATTCCACTTGTTTCTGTCACAGATTGTGTGTATTTAACCTTGGACGGTAACAGGGATCCGTAGCGGAGCAGGAAATTCTCTTCCTCTCGACGTATCTTGATGTGATCAAGGCTTGAAAAGACAAGAGAGGAGAGGTTTCACAACAAAGGCCTCAGAGATAATAATCTTTTGAAAAAAGATGTTTTTTTTGAGGATGTTTCTCGATTGAGGGAACAGTTAAGAGTTTCTTTTTCTTTCTTCCTCCTTTTTTTAAAAATAAAATATTCTAGCTCAGATTTATCTAACAAATCATATAGAACAAAACTAAAAAAAAAAAGCAATTCAACCGGGTAACGACCTGTGAATTATCGAATGTTACTAATTCCTCTCTTTATCCCAGGAGTTTACTGACAGGTCTCGCACCGAACATGACCTCCTCTCACATCACACTTCCTGTCTCAATCTCTTGCTCGTTGGCGTTCACTACCTGATGTTTTCCATCTACATTTTGACAAATTCATGGTGCTACCGTCCATCCGGTCACCCAGAATCAGCTGGCTGGTGTGGCTGCTGCAAAAACCAACCCACAGCTTGTTGTTTGACGATCACCACCGATGGTTTGGGTTTTTTTTTTTTTTGGTTTTGTTTTTTTTTTTTTTTGTTTTTTGTGGAGGAGAAAATATTTTTGAGGACTGCCCTTTTTCTTTTTTGACCTTCCGGAATGTCAGGAAATAAGCAGGAATCTCATATTCACGTACGACTCACGTATAAATCTATTGTCCCCCCGTTTTTTTAGGACTTTCAAACTGGTTCAAACATTTTTGTAAATCAGTTTTAGTCAATTAGACTGAGGATTATTGTTTTTGCTGCGGGTAACCAAATGTATTAAAAAAAAAAATGTGTTCACCAGAATAGACCAGGAGATGAAAACAATGCAACAAACACTCAAACCTGTAATTTTATGACGTAATTATTTCTGATTCTTAAAACTAAACCAAAATTATTTCAAAAATGTAATATCCAAATATCCAATTTTTTCCTAAATTTGATGGTTATTGAACTGAACATCGTTGGTGGTTGATCAGTGACATTTTTCTTTGGTCTCGCTTGTAAAAGATGAGCTGCTCAGCAGTCAGTGGTCGCCACTGTCTGATTCTCCTCTTTGTGAAGGTTGTTTTGACTGTAGACAGATCTGGACTGCAGGCAGGCCAGACCAGCTTTTTTTGGAATACATTTACTTTAGAAACTTAACATGACTAACTATTTTAACTGTTTTTTTAAGTGTTACTGATGAATGTTGAGGAGGAATTTCTCCAGCTGCTCCTCTTTAATCCTTTTGTTTAACATCTTCCTCCTGAGCCTGCTCCACCTCCTCTTCTTCTTCCTCAACCGGAATCACCTCCATGAGATTTTCCTAAACAATCCACTTTCTTCCATCTCATTGCTGGATCCTGTGAATAAAACACACATATCAAGAAGGAGATTGTAATAAAGACATTTTTGAACAATCGCTCAATCAATCAACACAATGACTACGAAAACAACAAGGACGGAAAAAAAAGTCACATTCCTTTGTCTTTGACGTCGTTTCTCCTTTATTTTTGGTTTTTCGTTTTCTTTTCCAACCTCCTTTGCCAAAAACTGATGTTTGGTGTTTTTAAAAGCACTGTGAATCTCCTCCATTTGTAACTTTCTTCTACTTTTTAACTTAAAAGAGGAAAAAATGGTGACAACAAGTAATAATAACATTATTAATAAAAATAATGATAATATTCATAGAAACTTTCACAAAGCTCTTTTTTGAAGGTCGGCCGCCCCATCATCCTTATTACCCTCCGTGTGGTTAAAGCCGTAATAATAAAAACTGTGTTACCGATGTGTTTTCGTGTCAAAAACGTCTCTCATGGCGACTCTCTCTCTCTCTCACTCTCACTCGCTCTCTCTTTCTGTCTCTCGCTCTCTGTGTGTTGACTATATGCAGTATATACTGAGCTACTGTAGCTGTTTTTGTCCTTTGTCTTCTCTGTGCTCTTTCTCTGGATTGGTGAAGAGGAAGATGGGCGGGGCTTAGATGGAGATGGGCGGGGTCTATGTGATGGACAACAACTGTGGTGCAGACATCTTTACTTGGTTATTACATCCCTGAGGCCATGAGCTGGTAGATGATCCTCATGACAAACTCAGGAGAGTCTGAAATATCAGTATTAACAGTATTAGTCCAGTTATGTCTCTCTCATTCAATCATTTGAACGGATTTCCATTTAAGGCTGTTTGAAATTGTGATGTTTGCTCTGATGTCAGAATGGATCATTTACGATGGTTGAATAAAAACCAGATCAAATAAACGGCAACACAGCTCAACAATTGACAAACTTGTCAAAGCTGTCGGAGACGCCTGAGAGACCTGTCTCAACATGATGTAGTTGTCAGTTTGAATGACTAGTCGTTACTTCCAGTCTGTGTTTACCATTCATGGGCGTCTCATCAGCAGTTAATACTTCAGTCTTTGATGCCGGGCTTTCAGTGTTTGACCACATGTCTTACTCTTGGAAGAAACATTATTTTAAAAAATATGTCATATTTACAACTAATTACTGGGTAGTTATTTTTTCCACAATAATGTTAATGAACATCACTCAGATAGAAAGAAGACTGATTTCCACATTGATTTTCACCTTAATGCTTCTTTTTTTTAACTAAGAGAGTCGACCCCTGGTGGTTAACAGTTACCTTTGTCTCAGTAGGTTTTAGTTTTAGAACTAAATCAGTTTTTTTTCTGTACAGTACATTCATTCAATCAAGAAGACAGTCATTTGGCATTTCTGTATACAGTACATTGAACAAAAATGCAATTTGGTCATTTAAATTTCAAAGGTATTTTGAAACGACAGCAAGTGTGCTTCAGATGTAGAGATGTCTGCCCTCTGGTCCTTCTCCAAAGAAGCCGGATTGTTGAAAAGACAGACATCCCTCTTCCTCTCCACCTTCTCTTTCTCCTCCTCTCCACCTTCTCTTTCTCTGTCTTCCTCTATCAGCAGTCTTAGTGAAACCAGTGGAGGTTTGTGGACTTTTTTTCTGTGTTCGGTGGCCTTTGCAAAAAAAAAGAAACAGTCAAAAAATTTAAAAAACAAAAAAAAAAAATGGGTTAAAACCTTTGTGGAGTCCACCCTTTTTTCTGCTGCTTCCTCTTCGTCTTTGTAAAAACCTTTTCTTTACTGTTTCTTTTCTCTGTTGCTTTTCGCTGTTGTGTAGTCTGAAACGAAAACCTCTTTATCTCGCTCTCTTGTCAGAGACGAAAGACTCTTTAACTAGCTCAAGGTCTACGGAGCCATGTTTTTTTTCTTCTTCTTTGCCTCTAAGGAATTCTGGGAATTGCAGTTTCTAGCTCTCACGCACAAGTTATTAGGAAACTAATAAATGTAATGATAATACGCTGAAGCCTAAACTGTAGCATTTGTTGATGTACTATAATTCTGGAAAAGTTATGATGAAAAAAAAAAGTGAAACATTTCCCAGAGTCCTTTGGGGCTTCCTGTGTGCATTGGGTGTATTTCGTTGGTTCCCACCTAAAACAACTTGTTGACTTCCTGTGGAAACAAGTGGTTCATGGAGGAAAAAAAACTACATTTGAATAGAATCCCAGTAGAATTTCAATTCAATACAATTTTAAAGATTTCTAAAGAAACTAAAAGAAGAAAAAAATATTTCGCACTACAAATCTATTTTTATAGGTGTTTTGGAAAAATAAACTGAACTGCATGTTTAGTAAGTTCGTCTTCTGCGTTTCACGTGATAGAGCCCTCTTTTTGGTTGTTGCTGTGTTAGTTTTTGCTCCAATGTTTTTGTGGGTTTTGTTTTATTGCCATTTCAATCCATTGAGCCCAACAGTGGGCGGCGGCATTCTTTAGCTCCGCCCCTTTACATCAGGAAAACCAATCTGTGGTGTTTTTGCTTAAAAAGCGAACAAACCCAGGTTATAAACTCAATCAAATGTATTTATTTATTTTCTTATTTGCTAACAATATCGTTTTGGGTTTTTTTGTGCCGCTTGACGCATTAGCTTATTAGCAGGAGTCATTAGCGGTTGAATGTTAAGGTTTTTGTTCATTTCTGTCTTTTGACATTTTTCTACTTTTATGTTTTTGCTTGAAAGGGTCTGTTGGGGGCGAGGCAATGTTAGTTCTGGAACAAAACAATAGGGGGGAATGTTATACAAAGGGAGCAGGGCATACACACACACACACACAAACACACACTCAGCCAAAACCAGGAAATACACCCACATGTAAGGAAAAAATGCAAACAGCTGAGTGTGAAGCTGTTTCAATGTCTTTTTGTGTTTTATGTTGAAAAATGAAAAACTTTTGCTGGTGATTTAAAAAAAAAAAAAAAAACTTTAATCGCAGCTGCTGTTGAAAATACATGGTGTTTAAGAATTGCAAATATTGAAGAATCACTTCATTTACCTGTGAAAGAAACTGTGTCTGTGTTTTTAACTATTTCTTGTACAATTATACAGATTCTTTTATGAGGAACTTGGTGCCAAGTAGCGAAATACGGGAGAGAGGGAATCTCTTATTATCAATGTTAACAGTGTAATAAAGTTCTAAATACAAACAAATTAAAATATTAAAAAAAAAACAACTATGGTACATTTTATTTTCCTTTTATGTCTCTTACACAGAGCGAAACACTCAACTAACTGATGCTAACTTTGAGTGCCTGGTTTAATTTGATTGTTGTTATTGATGAGTTGATCATTAAAACACGCTTCATGAGTATTACTGCAACTCTGTGAAAACTGTACATATTTAATTTTTACTTGTTCTTTTCTACGTTAACTCATCCGTACAAATAAACAGCTCACGCTCTTTTCTGTAACTACTTTATTTTTTTTACTTTTACATCTTACAGGTGCCATATTCATAATAAAACAAGTTCTCTGGAATTTCCTACTAGATTGCATCATTTCTTTGGTTGAACACATTTATCGTTCATGCCAGAAAGGTTTGCAAATGCTGTCACAGCAAGAGATCTGCTCTTCTACCTTCACTTCTATTTCTATTGACTTTAATTTCCTTCATGGTGCAAAACAAGAGAAATGCTCCACAAATGGCCAATGTTTGCCAAAAATGAAAGAAAGAAATAAAACCCAGCACAAAATAACTCAAAAAGCAATTCAAGCATTATTTCTGTGCTACCTTTTATCCAAAATGATAAATGTAAGTTAGCCTACACAGGCTGAGAGTAATCGCTGTGACTAAAATGCCTGGAAACTCTTTTCAACTGGATGAAGGACATTTGTACAACCTGCATATGGTCAGAGCTAGAGTATTCAAACAAGTGAGATTTACCGTACATCTCTAGGTTGTATGCTAATGTGATGTTCCTGGGGTCATCTGGGGTTTTGGGTCTTTCAACATAATACCCCCTCACACGCAGGTCACCCAACCGGGGTTGATCAAGTCCCGGTTTGCATCCCAGCCACTGTAGTCCAAAGCCATCAAGTGGCTTTTTCTGTGGCTTCTTTGATGGAACGTATGGCTTCCCTCCGGTAACTCCAAGCCCTGCTAGAACTTTACAGATAGAACGGCCAGCAAACCTCCTGCAGCCCACCTCAATTGGTTTGCAGTGAGCCCACCAGCCCCGGCTTCTGCACTCCTCCACCAGGTCCTGGTACTTTGCCATCTTCCTCTCATGCGTCTCCTCCATATGCTCCTCCCACGGTACGGTCAACTCCCACATACTTACAGTACCTGCTTGGTGACGTCTGAGTATATTATCAGGTCTGGGCGCAGTCTGTTCTGGGTGATGTGTTCAGGGACCCTTAACTGTTGTCCACGGTCCACTGTCAGCTGCCCTCTTGCCCCAGGTGTGTAGATTTGCTGGGCTTGGCAGGGTCTCATAGACATCATGGACCAGGAAACACTAAGCAACGAGATGGTCCTGAACAGGTCGAGGTCTCTGGAGTTCTCCTCCTTGGCGATCCACTCCCTCAGCATATCTCCACTGGTTGGAAACTCTAGTAGAATATTTTGTGGGATTATTATTTTTTTTGTACCAAAAGATAAACGACGTATGACATTTTTGGCAATTTAGCACAAATTGTTCTTTGAGTTCCAATTTTTAGAGAAATTATGGTATTTTCGGCACCTTTTGGACATTTTGTTCTTCTTCAATCTTTTATTTTATTGTTTTTTTTTTTTTCAAATTGGTTTAGTACATTTTTGGCCAATTTTTTAATTAACAAAACATCAAGTTGTGCATTTTATTTGTTCCAATTTCATTAATGAAGCAGATTTTTGTCATAACACAATTATGTTCTAGAATTATGTGCATTTTATATGTGGGGGCACATTTTTTGGGTAGATTGTTACATTTTAAGTTATTTTGGAAGCAGATTCCAAAGTGAGAAACAGTGTGGCATCATCTGCATATGGTCAAACAGGTATAATACTGTCTTGCCTTTACTTTTTTATTATATTTATTCTTACTTCTTCATCCATTCCTCCTCTTTTTACTCCTCTTCTACCATCTCCTCCTCCACCTCCTCCTTGCTCAGGCTTTAATAAGAGTGGGAGGTCAGTCAGTCAGTCGACCCTCTGAGGCCAAGCAGCCGACTTTAAATATTTCACACTATTTTAAA
This sequence comes from Cynoglossus semilaevis, assembly GCF_000523025.1. Classification (NCBI taxonomy): domain Eukaryota; kingdom Metazoa; phylum Chordata; class Actinopteri; order Pleuronectiformes; family Cynoglossidae; genus Cynoglossus; species Cynoglossus semilaevis. The sequence continues at coordinate 17,486,843 of NC_024307.1, forward strand.
TGAGCGCACATGAATCATAGATCACAGGCAGCGCTCATCTGTGTGTGCGTCTGTCTCTCTTTTTCTCTCTCTCTCTTTTTCTGTGTGTTGGTGTGTGTGTGTGTGAACTCAAACCTGAATCTCCTTCTAATAACCTCTGGCTGTCCGTCTCAGCGAGGAGGTCTTATGTGGAATTTAGATCTGACAGCATCATATCGTTCACTGGGGGACGTAACGAGCCGCCTTTCATCAGCTGCCATGATGGAAGGATGATGAAACAAAGTGTTAGAGACCAAAAGTGGCTGATTTTCACCTCCTCTACATCCCCAATTCCCAACAAGCAGCGGAAGTTAAACATCACAAAAATCTGTACTTAGTGTTTCAGAGATGTGAATTTCCTGAAGTTAAAGATATCAGTGGTGTGATGTTCCTACAGGAGGGCTCGGCTGTTGAAAAATATACTGGATGTTTTGTTAAACTAAACACTACAAAAATCACACTAAATTCAAACTTAATTCAAAGTGTTCTCCTTTACAGTTCTATACCAATCGAAGTGAAGTTTATACATCGCTTCCTCTCCGACACAAAATTCTCACAAAAATCTGTTTTTTTATCATTTCTCTGGTCCAATCTAAATCTTCAAATCTGAACTCCAGTCCATCTCTTTGGTCATGCATACGAAACAAAACTCTTCCTCTACTATTTGTTGTATTTTTAATGTCTTTATAAAATATCTCTTCTTGTATGCCTTGTTGTATGCCTTCTTTGATTTTATTATTATTTTCTTTTTGTTGTTGTTGTTGATTTTATGTGGTGACGTGTTTAACACCTTCATATGCACCGCAGGGCTGGGAACCAGTACTGAGCCAGGGATGAAAATCTGACGGGCCTCACCTAATGAATGAAATGTTTATTTAAATTTTTTTTAATGTTTATTGTAATTTTATTTTAAAAGACGATCACTTCCACCCACTGCTGCTTTTTGTTATATGAGTCAGTTGCTTTTTATAATGAACTGGTTAGCCTTCAAACTAACCTGAGTAAAATAAATAAATAAATAAAAAACAACAACGTTGCTGAAGAGCTTTAAAAAAGGAGAAAGCTCTAAATCATCATAAAAAATAAATCGGCATTTAGCTAGTCCCAAAGTGCATAAATACTAGTCCCAAAGTGCATAAAATAAAATAAAAATGTATAGTTAATTTATAATTATTTAGTAGTAGTAATGATAACATTTTATTTATTTATTTATTTGATTATGAGTTGCAGGCCAGCAGTTCCTGCGTTCCGTCAAGCAAAACATGTTCCCAATTGGCTGCAGTTCAACGGTTCAAAATATTTAAATACTATGAGGATAAAAAGCTTATTGTTTATTTTTATTTACGTAGATGCATGGCCGTAGTCAGCTATGACGTCACTGAGGTCCGAACCTCGATAAAAAAAATTCAGCGAGAAAACAAAAAATAAAAGCTCCAAACATGTTAAACACATTAACACAGCGAACAAATTTATTTTGAAACCACACGCAGGAAGTTGTCTGACGTACACTACCGGCGGAAATCGCGGGAAGGAAAAACAAAGACGCGAGGTAGGCGACAGCGTTTTTATTCTTGTGTTCCGCTCAAACAGACCGCTGTCAGTTATGTCCAGTTATGACTCGCGGTTGTTGACCGACGCGATAAGTGTCTTGTAAATGTAGTCAGCCCAGACTGCAGCTCTGTGGATATCTGTGATTTTAGTTTGGAGTCCAGGCCGACAGTTCAGTGGAGCGACACTGACACCTAGTGTCCGCAGCCATGTTTAGCTTAATGTTCAGTTTGAGTTAGAAAAAGAAATATATCTTCCCACATCAAAGATGCCGCAAAAGTTTTTGTCAAATTTTAAATATTTAAGTGGAAGACGTCACTGGAGCGTATGCACTGTTTTCAAGTTTGATTCTTTTAAAATTACAAATATAGTTTATTTCAATTTCGTGTTTTTCCTGTTTTATGTTTTATGTCCGTTTTGGTCATTTTCACATCCCAGGAATGTTATAATTTAGCAATTTTTGCACAAATTCGACAGGTGCATATAGTATTTTTGTTGTATAAAATTAATAATTTCTCAAAACTTTTATAAAGAAATACATGTGCATTTTTTCACTGCAATAACATCCATTATAAGTCATTTGAGAAATGTTTGTTTTATTAATTTTTTTTTTTTTTTGGAAAAGACGTTATGGTATGTCATCTGTGATCAATTAATATCTTGATTAATTAATATAAAAAATTAATTAAGTGAATTTCTTGACAAAGCACAAAACAAAATTGCACCCGTTGTTCAAACATATGTATACTTTATATATACAGTATATAACAACATTTTTTTAAATGATGTGTGTTATATATATAATACTTATACATTTATATTTTTAATTTTCAGATTTAGCTTATACCTTCAGCTTAACATTTGACAATTCCAGAACATTATTTCGTGTGTTATAATTATTTATATATTTTGACATGTTTGCCATGATTCCAAACCATTTCATTGGGAAACATTTTTGTGTCTAGCTAAGTAATTGTGAATACCTTCAACCAATGGCTGTTGTTAGGTGTTAGGTGAAGGAGTGTAAATTTAAAAAGCATATTTGCTTATACCTTTTATTGTTTTATTACATTGAATAGTGTAAATATCCGTTTGCAACATTTCAAACATTCACATTTTTGTGATTTTTTTCAGATTAAAAGTTTTAGAAAACAACTGAGTCGTTGATAAAAAAAAATAGTCTACTAAATCCCAAAGAAATCTTTATGTGAAAACTTTAACTCTCGCTTTGGATTAAATACCATTATAGAAAAAAGTGCAACAAGAGTTAATTTGTAAATAATTAAATAAAGTAAATGTGCAAAGTAACTCAAACAGACAAGGACATTTGGGGATGCTAAGAATTTTAAATCATTTATTCATCATGACATCCTATTCTTGAAAATGTTCTCAAGTTTACAAAGAAGAAAAATCAATTTTCTGTCATCGTAAACTTTTCACGTATAAACAGTTTCTAATGTGACTGATCACATTCTTTTCGTCCTTTTTTTCGTCCGTGGACGAACAAACTCTCGTCGCCGTAGCTCTGCCTTCTCCTGAAGTGTAGAAAAATAGGTGCAGTCTGCCATTTTTCACCAGAGAAAAGAAATCTCACACAAAAGAAGGAACTGTGCTGAGCAGCTGCTGGTCACGTGACCTCATAGCAGATTAGGACGACAAACACCAGCAAGAGGAGCAGTAGATACAAGGGTTCTCCCTCCGATTTTTCCTCTTTCTCCTTCCATTGTTTTGTGTTTTTTTTGTGGAAGTTTTCGTCGTCTTTTCCTGCAGTTCAGGACAACAACCCTAGAGGGCAATGTTTCCTCTGGATCAGCTGGAGCTGCTGCTCTGCTCATTCGAAGCTGAGGACAAGGAAAAAAAAACCCATCAGTCGAACATTTTCTACAATAATTGAGCAACGTTTTGACTTCCTGTAATAGTTTAACTTTCTTCATTGTCTTCTTCATTCTGGGATTTATTATATCTCTGATATTTTTATATCTCTTTTTATATCTTGGTTAAAAAGGAGGGCAAACTTGCTTTTGTTTTGAGCCACTTAACAAAAGTCAACATAAGGCTAGGTATCTCTCATGGCTTTAATTTGGTGATGTTACCTGTCAGGTCTTTGAAGCGTCTCTTGGCCTCGGCTCTTTCCTCAGAGTCGAAATACCAAACTGTGATGGCATATCTAAAAACAAAAGACAGAAAAACCAAACTTTACATGGAAATAAGATTTGACTTTGGAATCATTTGAACTTTTTCTACAGAGACCAGTGGCTTTGGCGCGATGGGTAGTTGATGTAATTACACCCTGACACCAGCGAGTGTCAGCAGAGTATTTATTTAACATGTTGACAACGGTTATAATTGTGACACAAATTTAGATTTTTTTTTTTTTTTAAATGCCTTTTTTCTCAGTTTAGCTTCTGGGGCTTCTTTCTGGCAGAATGTTCAACAATTCCGTGGCTAACTAGCTGCTTTTAGCCCGTTGGCTAACATTTAGCTCTTTGTGCTAATAATAAAGCAACAACAGCTTTTACTCAAATTAGTATGATGATGACAAAAACTATTCTTTCTTAACTTTTAACTTTTGTAGCTGTTTCCTAAGTGAAGTGAAGTAAAAGTAAAAGCAAGAGTTAAAAGCCTAGTTTTCCTAAAACAACACTTTGATTGTCTGGTATGAGAGTAAAAATAATGGACAGCTGGATTGTTCACCTGGTGGCGTAGCTGGGCTGCACCTCATGTGGGTTCCTGCGGTCGGACCAAAAGAGGAGCAGACGGTCGAACAGAGGCTTGATGTCGGCCACGTACGGTTGTCCCTCAGGAAAGATTCGCAGGATTCCACCGTGTTTCTGTTTCCACAGAACCACAGAAATTAAACATAGAAGATGAGAAGAATTAAAAACTGCGTGTGGTGGAGGTTACAAACATTTAAAGGTTAATGTCGGGGGGGTGGGAGGGGTGGATTTCCATACCTTGGCGTCCCAGTTCTTGTTAAGGTAGTAGATGCAGGTGATGCAGCGTCCGTCACGATTTGGATTGTCCACGTGTTTGACGTAACCCGCTCCGTTACCTGGGTAACAGGCCACCATCGCCTGGAAAGAGAGGCAGAGGAGGAGAGACGTGTGATGAGGGGGAAGAGAATCTGTCAACTTCAGATAGAAAACTAAATATTGTCAAAAATAAATCTTTAAAAATAATAATTCATGACTATTGTTGGTGACTTTACTGCCAATCCTGACACAATGTTTTGTCTCACTTTTTAGCTAGCTTTTAGCTAGGTGCCTGAGCTAACTCTTTTAGGTGATTTTTGTTTTTGTCTTTGACAAATTAATTATTTTGGGGCGTACTTTTGAAAATACTACTATGAGATTCTTGCTTTTTTATTTTAACTTCTTTGCGGGCTAGTTTTTTTCTTACATGTATTTTGTACATGCACATATGAGCGTGTGAGGGATCTGTCTATGACAGCAGGATGGGAGGGTTAGAAGAGCGTCACACATCTGCAGACACACAGTTCCCCGACTGCAACAACAACACAACATCGACCTTCTGTAACCTCAGTGACGTCAGCGTTTATCGCCCGTAGTCTGTGTTTACACAGGCTTCACATGCACCAACGAGCCCCTTGCAAACCCCGCCCCCTACTTTGTCTTTCTATGCTAGGGGACAAACACACACACACACACGTTCACTCACACAGAAACACAGGAAGGTGTGGCCGAACAGGAAATGACACGCACAGACTCAGAGTTGAGTTTGACTGTATCTTATCTGAGTAGGCTGATATGGAGGGATGACAGAGGAGGAGTAGAGAGAAGGAGGAGGAGGGGAGGAGGATTGTGGGAAGTGGAGCGTCTGGCATGCTTCCAGCCCCTGACTGTTTAATGACAGAGCTACGTGCAGAGTGTCAGGCTGATTCTACAACAACAACACTGAGAAGTGTCAGGCTGATTCTACAACAACAACAACACTGAGAGAACGCAGGCAGCAGCTTCCTCTCCTCCACCTGAGAGAGACCACATGGTCGTAGCCCCCCCCACCCGCTCACCCCCTCACCTCGTACACACCCCAGAGGTCAATTGATAAATACAGGAGGTCACACGAGACACGTTCATAGAATTCTGTGTAGAATCATTGATTTTCTGAACAGGTGTGGTTTTTAGGTTTACAGTCTTCATCTGCCTTTTTGCACCAAAGTCCACAAATGAAATCAGTAACTTTTTTTTTCATGAAAAGGTTGTGTCATAGCTGAAGAATGTAGAAAGTGACGACTGTCTCAGAAGTTACTTCTGAGGTTTCTGAGTTTGTAAGTGCAGTTGTGACAGGTTCAGGTTCCAGGAATCACTTCTGGCTCCTTTACATTCATCCAGTTATACTGAACTTTTGGCATTGCTATTTAAGTGAGAGTAGACAAAACACCAACCTCTTCACGTGTTATCAGCTAACAATGTATTTAATCCTGTCTCATAGGTTAATATATGGATGAAACAGGACAGAGTTTCATACGTTATCATCAATAAACGTAACCCATATTTGACAAACCATGAGACAGTCTGTTGCAGGAATGTTGAATCTTATTAATATTTAATAGAAAAACAATTGTTTTCATCCCTTTTCTTCCACGTTTTGATCTTTTCGATTTGTGTTTGATTGTTTTTCTCTGAGGTCAGTTTGCTGTTTAAGACTTGTGGACTTTTGAGCTGATGCCAGTGGGTTCTGTCGCCCTCACCTTTGACCTCTTTCCTACCTCTATGTCTCTGGTATGGACCTTTGTTTTGTTAGTGGATAGATAGATCTGTGGGTCAGGGTGCCCTCACCTTTGACCTCTCTTTGACGGCCTGGATGCCCATTCTCCGGGCGCACACGGACACCAGTCTGTCAAGCAGGAGCAGCAGGAAACTCACTGCCTCACAGCCGCGCTCTCCGCCGCTCACCCACGCTATCTTGTCCCCGCGGATGCTGCGACGGTGGACGCCGGGAGCCGCCCCGCACAGTCGGCCGTCCTGCAGAGCTCCGACTCGGTGCCGC
>NC_024307.1:17493625-17497461 GCF_000523025.1 Cynoglossus semilaevis
CCCGCGCCCCCGCGGAGGCGGCGGCGGGGGACGCGGGGAGCCGCCCCGCGCAGGCGGCCGTCCTGCAGAGCTCCGACTCGGTGCAGCTCCTTCACCTGCTCCAGGACACCGTCCCCGAGCTCTCCGAGGAGGCCGTCCAGCAGGCAGAATCCGCAGCTCTGCAGCGCCGGGACAAGCCGCTCCTCCACCAGCCGCTCCAGCTCCGCGTCAGACACGTTCTTCTCAATGAAAGGCATGACAGTAACAGTGGACACACGCTGCGCAGATTTTATGTTGAGGGATGGCGTTCGAGTCCAGGACTTTGTTTGTGGATGACAGTAAGACTCAGAATGTCAGCTGTGCCAACTGAGGGAAGCCTTTATTCAAGAGCATCAAGACCGACACGCTTATAACACACATTTCCGGTGAATGGTTTCAAAGTAAAAGCTCTTTGCTGTACAAAAAAAAAATACCTGAAATGTTCAAGTGTTTAACGTGCAAACACACGCACTCACACACAGTCAAAGTCATTTTGGCTTTGGACATTTGGACTTTAAACATTATTTATTTTAATTCACAGGTTCCTCAAATAACACCTCCATATCTCATGTGTCTCCTACACAAACGTCGATGTCCTCTGTAATCTAAACACATCATGCTAGTCTGCATTGTTTTTACTTGTTACCAGAGCCTTCGTGGAATTTTATTTTATTTTCGTGTTCATCAAAACTCGTTTTGTGAACCTACTGTCCTGGTTATTATTGTTGTTACCGTTTCCTATATCCTAACTAATCGTGTTTTATTATGAAAGTAAATCGTTTTCCTGTCAGACGTTTTTAGCTTGACAGCAGTGATGGCAAAAATACAAGCAGAGGAGGAAAAGTGAGGGACGTGCTGAATGTGAAGTTCACTGTAAGAGAAGAGCTGGGAGAGGAGGGGCAGGAGGAGGAGGAAACCACTGGTTCACACTCACGTTCTATGAACTTTCAGTTGCCCGCCGCCATTGAGGACTCGGCAGTCTGCATGTAAACCAACCAGGAAGTAAACAGTGAACGTGAACTAGAGCACGAGGTAGGAAGAGACTGAGATCAACTGATAACAACGTTGTTGTTATTGTTCATAGGGTAATTATACTATTTAAAACCATGATGATGGTTATAATAATAATAATAATAATAATAATAGCGTTTTTCATGATTAAATTGTAGTGAAGGTTTGGTGTCTCCCACACCAAAGTCCATAGTCAAAACATTGAATTCACATTTACCTCAATGACACAAAGTGACCACATGAGGCAGCAGTAAACCTGCAACTCCAATGTCTCTGCAGGCTAAATTCACTGATTTTGTCCCTGGACTTGTCAAAGGGCTCACTGTTAAATGGAGCAGCACTCATTTGGACACATATTAGATTTTAGCTAACACGTCATTTCTAGCTGTAGCATTTGTTGAAATACAGCTCGTACCACCTGAAGCAAAAATTACTTAATAATTAAAAAACATGGAGTAACTTTTTCAGTGAGGTATTAATCTGGAGTCTGTTGATGGTCCTGCAGCCTGGGCTTCGTTTCATCATGTAACCTGTCACGTACTGACATGGACTAATTATTGCAGCTATTTATATAATTATCACTTGTGATCACACCAGTCCTAAAGTGTTCCTGTTTTTCCAGAACACTCACTCAAATCAAGCTACAGAGTCAAACCTCAGGCATCATTAGTCAGATTACAGCACGTACACAGGCACGTACACAGGCACGTACACAGGCACGTACACACTCACACACACACAGAGAATGCGGTTGTTTCCTCTTTGGCAGCTGATCAGACGATGAACCCAGCTCTCGTTACTGGTTAACTCTGACAAAGAAGTTTCGCTCACGTAGGCAGGGAGATTGCTGTGTCAGCTGACATCATCACAGACACAGCCACGTGCACCACTGTTCACACAAACACACATTCACCAAAACAGGTGAGAGTATAAAGGCACAGGCTGTTTTTTGTTTTGTTTGTTTGTGTGTTGTTGTTGTTTTTTTATTATTTGAAACACAGCTGCACTTTTGCCAAGGTTTATCAACTGTCTGAAACAAAAGATTGAACAGAGTGAGAAAGAGTTATGAAAAAGAAAGTCTGGGGTCAGAGACAGAGAGAGAAAGAAAAGTGATGGACAAAGTGAAAATGTGGTGTGATTTTTTTTTTTTTAAGAATAAAAGTAGTACAGGTGACTTGGAGGGACACAGAAGAGTGGTCAGTGATCACCGGTTTAAACCCTTCTTGTTCAAAAACCTGAGAATTGAAAATTAGGCTAATGAACACTGTGAACTTTTGTTTGAATGGTTTGAATGGTTGTTTGTCTTTTTATATCTGCTCCACTCTCCCCTCCAGCTGGGATTGGCTGTTTCTTCCCCATAACTCTGAAAGTATGAAGTGGGAGGATACAAATTGATAATGTTCCTTAGCTTACAATCAACCAGTTAAAAAAGTGACAAATTCCTTTATTCTTCCCACAATGAGAGATTCTTAAAATATAACAGGGATAGATCATAAAAGAATGAGACGATAAATGAGATAGGATAGCGTATAAGAGTGAAAAAGACTGGGACACAGCTGTTGAAAGTGTAGTGAGTATAGGAGAAAATGCTAGAATTGTACAGAAAGTGACAGAAAGTAAAAGTAAAATATAGATTTATAAGTCAGAATAAGTGGTGTAAGAGTGTAGGGGAAGAGACACAATGGGGAAGGGAAGTAAGGTCGGAGGAAGGTCGGAGTGTAGAGCAGCGCTGTCAAACATACGGCCTGCTTGATGAATTTTGAAAGTGAAAAAATGTACAAACACTTCATGTCAGAGATGTTCTGGCAAATATTTCATTAATTATTCATATTTAATAATATACTTGCGCTTATGTGCATGAAAACAAAGGGAAAAATATGGACTTATTGCTATTTACAAATAATTGTTATGATTGTATTGTTCCAGCCCTCTTCACATCTAATCAGGTTGTTTGTGGTCCCTGAACCAAAATGAGTTTGACACAGCTGGTGAGGAGGAATCGATCTGAGATTGAGATAAAAGTTTAAAAAATATTTTTTGTCAAACCTTTTTAGTTTTTGACCAAAAATGACACCGAAAATTCACATTTTGACAGAAACTTTTATAGAAAATGTTTTTAAAACAATGTTCTCAAAAAAGTGTGAAACATTTTGTAAAATTATTTTTCAAAATGTTGTCTTTTGTTGCATGTCATAAAATTAGGGCATTTAGAGAACATTTTTAGAAATATTTTTGTAAAAAGTGTTCTGTGAAAATGTGAATTTTCTGTGTCATTTTTGGTCAAAAACTAAACAATTTTGATGAAAAGTTTCTGAAAAATTATTTTTAAAAATGTTATATTTTCTTGCATGTTTCTCAAAAAATCAGGGCATTTAGAGAACTTTTTTAGAAATATTTTTGTAAAAAGTGTTCTGTGAAAATGTGAATTTTCTGTGTCATTTTTGGTCAAAAACTAAACAATTTTGATGAAAAATGTTTGGAAAATTATTTTTAAAAATGTTATTTTTTCTTGCATGTTTCTCAAAAAATTAGGGCATTTAGAGAACATTTTTAGAACTATTTTTGTAAAAAGTGTTCTGTCAAAATGTGAATATCTTGTGTCATTTTTGGTCAAAAACTAAACAATTTTGATGAAAAATGTTTGGAAAATTAATTTTAAAAATGTTATTTTTTCTTGCATGTTTCTCATAAAATTAGGGCATTTAAAGAACATTTTTAGAAATATTTTTGTAAAAAGTGTTCTGTCAAAATGCGAATTTTTTTGTGTCATTTATGTTCATAAACTATACAATTTTGATGAAAAATGT
>NC_024307.1:17497561-17530462 GCF_000523025.1 Cynoglossus semilaevis
TGAGAAACTTTTATTATCGGAGATTTGGTCAGGAACTCATTGGTAAAGTGTTTTACTGTGATCAAAAGTTGGAATACCAAAAAAGTATATTTTTTTCTGAATTTTAACCACAAAAATGCACATAGCTAAGTCTTTTAAGACAAATTAGTGTATTTTTAGTCATTTTTGAGAAACTTTTTTTTTCCGGAGATTTGTTCGGGAACTTATTGGTATAGTATTTTATTGTGATGAAAAGATGGTGTACACCAAAGGAAGGGGTTGGGATGAACACGACAGAATGGACAAAAAATACACTCATTTGCCTCAAAATAAGCTTAATCAATTTTTACTGTTTAATTTCCAAAGAAAAGCCTTTGGTACATCAAGCTTTTATCACAGTAAATAATACAGGATAACAATTCCTGAACAAGTTTTCAGAAAAAAAAAAAAAAAAAAAAATTTAACCATGAAATTTATTTTTATTTTTTCTGAAAAAACAACCACTAATCAAAACACTATGCCAAAAAATTCTGAAAAGTCTTTGAAAATTATTCCAAAAATGTGTAAAATGTACAAATTTGCCAAAGTGTAGCCAAGTACTTTTTTTTTACTAATAAGGTTTAAAAAATATACTTCAACACCAACCAATGATCCAAAGTGACATACTATAATAATTTATAAAAAAATCATAAAAACTAATAAAAAATATAGTAATTTGCCTTTATTCAATTTTTTTGTTGCTAGCATGGTATATACCACCATGTATGTTTGTCATTCGTATTTATTTGGTGTCATATGTTGTCCATGTTTAGCTAAGGTGTTTAGCTAAGGTGTTTTCTACATATTTATGTTCCTTTTTCCTATTTGTTTTTGTTTTTTTCTTTAGTATCCTTTTTTGTTTGTTTCTCCTTGTTTCACCTTTTGCCACCATGTTAATACGACTTGCCTGGTTAAATAAAGAAGACATGTCGTAGCTATTTGGCTATATTTTAGTTCACATAGATATCTTTTGGCTACTGTGTGGATACAGTTTTGTCTTAAACATTTTTGGTAAATGACATTTTCTATACCAGACTCATTTACTTTTCTGCCACTTGGACATTTCAAGGGTGGGGTGTTTGCGTGTTTCCTATAAAAAACAGTCTGCCTACCTTGGATACTCCTCTTGAAGAAGGCCTTGCAGCCTTCGCAGGACCACACGCCATAGTGGTAACCAGAGGCATAGTCGTGACACACAGCACAGAAGTGCATGTCAGTTTTAACCAACATGGACGATGAGGAAGAGTTCACACCTTCTCCACCTTCTCCTAATCTTTTCCCCACCAGCTTGTTACAGCTGAGGATGGAACTGAAAAAAAAATACACTCAGAGAGGGAGAGAAAAAAGGAGGACAACTTGACATTTACAATGTTATCTCGTCATTCATCTGCCATTATTCTGCCAACGGCAGCAGTGTTCTTCAAGATGTCGCCAAAGTCCTGTTATTTTCAAATGGACTGTATCACAAATCACACAAATTGAAGGTCTAACGGCGATAATGTTGTCAATGTTCACTCTATCAGCTGGTAATAATAATAATAAACAGTTCAAACTGTTGTAAACGAACAGAACCAAGGTCATTTTGGAAATTTCTCTAATAAAAAAGAAAAAAAATTTAAATTAAAATTTTTGTTATTAGTACTTATATAAACTCTGTTTACTTTTACATGAGTTGCAGAAAACCAATTCTAGGTCACTTTCTAGTTGCCTTTTAAACTATTACTAGGTATTACTCATAGTAAATAATACAAACTATTATTGGTAAAATTACCTCTAGTACTTTAGTTTTGTCCATCGTTGGTCTAAAGTATTGTTTTGACATGTACTTAGTTATTTTTCTTTCCTACGACTACTACTAGCTTGACCATGATTTTTTTCAATGAGCAGTTAAAACAAGGCAAAGACAAAAAATTCTACAACTGTCGACAGCTCAACGGAAAAGTGTTTATTTTTTATTTTTAGGCCATTTATAGTGAGTTTCTGGCAAAGTTTGTTGCCTGTAGACTGACATTTTGAGGGCACTCTTTATCAAATTATTTTGTTTCAAAGAGTGTAAAAAAACTCAATATAAATACAGTAAGTGTTTCTTGACAAGTTGCTTAGTCAGACCACAGGCCTGACGAGGACCATCACTCATTTTAGTTGTTGTCCAAAATGTTGAGTGTGAAGGTTATAAGCTTCGGTATTTCCAGTTTCTCAGAATTTGAAGCTTTGTTTATCTAACTACTCTAGGTCACTTTACATGGATCAATGCATCATGCTGGTAGAAAAACCGGTCAGGACCATACACCCTACCTGCTGGGGTTGATGCTGTGGGCTTTAGGCTCCATCCACGAGCACCCGTGTGGACTGGGCTCATTATAGACGAGTGGCTGAGGGCAGCGTAGTGTCAGAGAAGATATGTTGGCGGGTCCATGTGGGGGCCAAAAAGCCGTAGGACTGAGGGGGCCACACACCGCTCCCTGGCTGTCAGTGACAGGTGGCCGACTGTAGCTCAGTACCGGTGGACCATAGAATGTCAGAGGTCCGTGTCCAAGGTTGTACTCATGACCACTGTCAGTGTACGGAGATGGGATGCAGACAGTGTGAGTATCCATGCCCAAAGGAGGACTGTAGACAGCTGGCAGCAAGATAGGGGAATTAGGTCTCTCTGAGGTTTTGCTGGAATCCACCTCCTGGAGCTGTAGCAGTGGGAGAGGGTTAGGGTCTAGGTCAGGAGAGGAGGCCATGTCTGCGTGTGTGTTTGTTTGTGGCACTGACGTTAAATGTTAAGCTGTAGCTACTTCTTCTTCTGTTCTACTGTTAAACAGAAGAAAGGTCCTGTACAAACGACAAAATAAACACAAATCAACACAAATGCTACTAAGACGGCAAAGCTAATGCTTTTACACAATCCTCAGGTTAGTAATGAGCAGTGGTGGAGTGGAAAAAATACCACTCCACCACTATAATACCAGTATAAAGATAATGTTAGCAAGGACTCAAGGTTCTTTATTGTCATTACAACACGTTAGACATGGGATGAACAAAATTAGTTTCCCTGGTCCCGGATCAAGCCCAAAGTTACAGAGAAGGAAGAGTTCAAAGAAAGAAAGTGTAAATTGTGCGTAGAACAAAAACAACAACATTGTGCACAAAACAACAAGAGCAAAACCTGGATTGAAAAATTGCCAGCAAAGTTCCTGTAGACTGATATGTAGCCTGAGCAGGTAAGTATAGGTTCAACAGATTTAAATGAACGCAGCAATAGTTAAAAGTTAATGGAGAACAATATTATAAATAACCTTTTGCAGCTATCAAGACACTATTAGCTATGTAGCTAGCTGAAGAAATTTCCCATATATATTCAAAGATAAGCAAACATGCAGCTGAACTACACTGCCTGGCCAAAAAAAAAGTCGCCACCAAAAAAAGGGTCATACACTCTAATATTTCGTTGGACCGCCTTTAGCTTTGATTACAGCACGCATTCGCTGTGGCATTGTTTCGATAAGTTTCTGCAATGTCACAAGATTTATTTCCATCCAGTGTTGCATTAATTTTTCACCATTCATACTGGCTGAAGGTTAGCACAAACGGCTAATACCAAAAGATACCTAAAGGTTAGCAAACAGCTAAACAAATGTAACCAACAACCATTTTCTATAGAAAGATCAGTGTAACCTGTAGGTCCAGATCTTGTCAATTCAAGTCTTCTGTTTGACCTTAAATCAAGCTTCACTACGTGGTTCTGCCTTCATTTAGTCTAGACTGTATTAGAGTGTCCGGCAGGTTTATCTGTTGTGACTTAATGTGAGTTAACACCAGTGCTGTTAGCAACATCCAAGGACACTTATGAAACCACAACACACACCACACACTGCACAACTACATGGTGAAGGAGAGATGTATTGATTTACCATTAGAAATAACAAAGATCTGTCCGATGACTGATGTTCGCTTATTTATACTACTATACTACTTTCCTTCTGTAAAATTAATTTATGTCCTCTGCAGACAGATGCTCTATGGAAACCTAAACACAATTCACAGTATGTTTAAAAAGGTCTACAGAGGTTGTAGGTCAGTTGGTACTGGGCTGTGATAAAATAATAAATTGGTTTAATTTTATTGATTTTCAAAAGGTAATTTTTTTTCCCCCATTTATAATAAGCCAATTTTCAATCCAAAAAAAAGTTGATTGACAGCATATAGGTTAAATAACATTTTTTAACCTATATTTATCTGTGGATTTTTTCATCTTATCGTTCTTAGTGCGTTTTACGGTTTGCAATTTATAAAAAAGAAAAATGAACACATTAAAGTCTCATAAAACAATTTGGCATTAGATGCTCAATAAACAAATTAACATGTACAAAATAAGTGGCTTCTCTTTCTGTCATAGGCCGCGGCGGTCAGGGTGCGAGATCGTTTTGGACATGTTTGGGTTGGTCTACCTGGTTGCTCTTTCTTCTCGCAAGATCTCGCTGGTCTGAGAATGAAGAGTTCGTAAAAGGTCAGTTGCTGTGAGGTGAGGGCAGGAGACACAGGACAAACATCAATCAGGTCAGTCGCATCATCGATCAATGCCGCAGTGTCACAAAGGTCGGGTCATGTTGTCCTTTTTTAAAACAAGTTCCAAGATTTGTGTTCTCACCGCTACGCTTTAATCTGTACCGACTCCAACGTCAAACAGACTGAAGGGAAAACATCCACTATGTTTTTAGGTCATGGTTCAGATCAGCTGCTTGTTCCTGACCCTGCAGTCTTTTTCTGGCTGCTGGTACAATTCCTGGCATTTGTTTGATACGTGTTGACACAAAAATACAACAGTTTATAATGTAAACTCAAGTAAAATGGATAACGTTTAAATTTCTATTTTATGGTTGTTGATCATCACAACGAGACTTCAACAGTATGACCAACTCAACAGACTGTCAGTTGTTTGATCAGGGCAATCACACTAATGGGATTAACACACCACACACACACACACACACACACACACACACACACACACACAAAATCCTATCGCCTTGTGCTAACCTTTTATGGGTATGATAATTTAAGCAGATAAACTGACAAAAACAGGATTTCTACACTTGGACATCTTTGATGTCTTATGTAAAATACACAATTTCATGATTTCGTCACATGTTCAAAAAACCAAGGCCTTCATCTTGCTAACTTGTAGCTACCTGTGGCTAATATGTAGCTATATTTATCTTGACTTAGTCTTTTATGAGATTGTTTTGGCTCGTTTTTAACATTTTCTACGGCATATTATCTATTACCTACTGGTTATGTTTATTGGTTCTTCTTGACTTTAATTTTAGGAAAACTTTGCACAATCCCTTATTAATAAGAAATAGAGTTACATTTTACAGTTCAAGAGGCAAATAAGATTATGTCAGTGGTATGGGGGAAAAAAAAGATAAAGTCTATTACTAGACAGGTTTTAATTAAACGATTGGACCAAACTCTAGCAGTACTGGAATGTGTCAGCCGTTTTAGTTATATGTATGTAAAACAACAAAACCAATACAAGACAAGTGTAGTAAAATAAAGAAAGTTGCTGCCTACACTCTGGACTGACATTTCTCACGTGAATCCTTTTTAAAAATTTAGAAAATTAAATACATTTTTAATGAATCACCATCTTTCAGCTTCGCCTAGAAAAAGCTTTGACATTAAACACTGGTTTAAGAAAAAGCAACAATGACAGCAGGAGAAAAATGATTCTTTTAACATTTCACTTACTCTGTGAGGCTCAGCAGTGGCTCTACTTTTCCCGACACGCAGATTTATTATAAGATAGTTTAGTCGGAGTGTGTGTGTATGTGTGGTTTGAGCTTTGGACACTCTGGTGATCATGGCACAGGTCCATGTTTAACCAGACAGGTGCATAAGAGGTCAAAGGACAGAGCGTCTGATTGTAACGTTGTCAGTTTCATTCATTTATTAAAGAAAGATTAAATATTTTAATCAACTCAAAGAACAAGAACTTTAGTTCCAAAGGTTCAATAGATGCCATAATAACTAACTTAAGGTGACTCTCATGGGAGCGGTGGAATTTGATCAAACCACCTGATGACAGTGCTACAGACACCCAATGGTTGTGCCTAAACCAAATCAAGGTTACTCTACAACTACCTGACTTCCACTAATACCCTCTGATGCCAATGTCAGAAAACATCCAATAGTGGCGCTAAAGTCACCCATTACACCATTCCAGATTCACTTGTGGTTTTGGAAAAACAAGAAATTCAGGCCAACTACACTAGCACGCAGCATGATCGCTCAAAGGTTGGTGAGGCACCCGAAAACACACACACACACGGACACACACAAAGATATTAAGATGGGTGCAGTTTAAGCTAAGCTACCTAAACGTTATTGTCTTGATGCAAGTCCTTTTTAATCAAGATGATCTTTTTTCTGGTTTCACCAAAACCGGTATCTTCAGTTAAGGCAATCATGATCAAAGTTCCACCATAAGACATGACTCATCCATGAACGATCAGGGTGTAAACCTCAGGACAGAGTTCAACACTGCTGCCAGATGACATCACCAAGTCAAACGGTAGGCCTGCCAATTCTTGGCAGACGTCTTAGAGACGCCTTCAGGCTGAAATATCTGACCATAAAAACCAGGCCACAAGACCAAATCTCAAACAAAGGGAGAGAGCTACAAAACAATGTGGAAACACCGTGAAAAACTTCACAGATGATGGACAGACAGGTGGACAGTGGAGAAGACTGATGTTGGTGGTTAGAAAGATGAAAGAGCAGACACACTGATGGTGGCTGAGGATACACTGGTGGACATTAAGACGATCTACTTAGGGGTGTTGCAGGACTGGACTGGACAGACCTTCAGTTTAGCCTTGAGTGCTGCCTTAAAAAACTAAATAACATCCCAAAAATAGAGTGGCAATGAAAATCATAGAAACAGCTGAGTAGCTGAGTGGCTGCCACAGCTGTGTCAATTTTTAGTTTTTTGATCATATGAAACTGTAGGCTCTTCAGAACAACAATGGACAAATACTGACCCCGAGTTATTAAATACTCCTTAATAGAATATTGGCAGTAATACTTTTATAAGAGGTAACTGAGGAGAATAACGTACAACAAGGATTTGTTTTCCCCCAAAAGGAATGTTAGTCGAGACATGAAATCTCAAAAATATGACCCCTGAACCAGAAGAGATGAGATTGAAGTCTGAGAGTTCCCAGAAACACAAACAGACTCTACAATAAACCAACTACACATTCATTCTCTGGACAAAGAGATGCAAACATTAGGAATGAGGTTCTAAAAAAATACCAGGTAAGAATGACAGAACTCCACCAGACTTAAGGGAGGACGGGAAGGTACTATACATAGGTATTCCATATCCACCATGCCTGAGGAACAAAGACAAACGTAGAAAAGAGAGATAATATGCCAATTTAGGCTAATGTGTTACTAAATACAGGGGGAGGATTTGAGAGAAATCATGGTGAAAAAGTGAATGAAAGCCAAAATAAAAAAAACCTTATAAAATATCATATATATATATATACACATGTCCCTCGCTTGGTTATTTTACCCATTTTTAAATAATATTAAATGTTTTCTTTAAAAAAAAATAATATGATCAATGCATTGTTTATATCTATGTTTTTGATTTTTGATCTTAATTTAATTAATAAATACCAATTTCTGAGGAGATTAAACAAAATTAATTGTTTTTTTAGTTATGTTTAATATAATATACATATACAATTAAAATAATACTGGTGTTATTGTAAAGGTCATATATAATTGACCATTAAAATAACTTTAAAAATAAATCATTTTAATTGATATAAACGCTCAAATGATAGTTGAAGTTACTCAGCAGCAGACACAAAGAATAACCATAAAATTCAGACTCAGCTCATCCTCCCTGTGAGCCTTTAGAAAAGGAAATAGAATGAGGAGGAGGAGCAGGAGGAGTAGTAAAAGAAAGGAGAACTCAGTTAAAGATGTTGGTGTGTCAGGAGGATGAGGGAGCAGCAGCTCCAGATTACAGCAGGTGACAGGCTGATTACAGTGTGGAGGATTTAAAGTCATTTCAACTGTCGCCTGTCACTGTTTCAACTTCCTCTCACCTGCTGCACAACCGAACTAACTTTAAAAAAATCATAATATGTCTTTTCAGAAGTTGTCATATTCTCCTGTTCAGCCTCAGAGACTTTAGTGCAGACAGACTGATACGTTATCATTAACTTAAATGATGACAACAACAGGGTGGGTTTTAGCTGGATCTTAGTTGAACAATCGCTGACATTTAGACATGAAGCTAATTTTACTTCAACTCAACTTTACTACAAAATCTCAGCTGACACACACTGTTAACAGAAAAGAGTGTTCAGATACCACTTCACAAAAGACACCTTTGAAAAGAATCAGCACCTGTGATCCTTCACCTATACAGTAGATTAAACTTCACCACCGAGGAGCCTTGTGACTGGAACTGAAGCCTAAAAAAGTGTTTCTCTACAACACCAAAGTCCATGAAAAAAAATCAGTGATTTTAGCTCACAGACCAAAGTCCATGAAGAAAATCTGTGATTTTAGCTCACAGACC
This sequence comes from Cynoglossus semilaevis, assembly GCF_000523025.1. Lineage (NCBI taxonomy): Eukaryota > Metazoa > Chordata > Actinopteri > Pleuronectiformes > Cynoglossidae > Cynoglossus > Cynoglossus semilaevis. The sequence goes on from NC_024307.1 coordinate 17,506,173, forward strand.
AAAGTATAAAGATAAAATCAGTAATAAGAAAACTCTTTCTCACCATGGTTTTATCAAAGCTCACATCAGGGAGTAAAAAACCCCAAAGCCACATTCCATCACTGTTCCACAAACTTTCTTGCACACCAAAGTCAATCAAAGCATCCTGTTTGTCTTCTTCTGGCTGACGACAAACTTTGGTTGTAATACTGCCACCTACAGGCTGAAGTGTGTGGCTCCGGTGTTACCAATGAGCCTGGAAGTAGGAAACTGAAAAATAAGCGATTAAATGTGTGTTTTGTTTGGTTTTTGAACACCTTATTTGGTTTATTTACTCATTTAAATTAATATGTTAATGTCCCTGCCATTAATTGGACCGTTCAATTATAAATGTCTTTATGATGAACATAGTTTTGCTTTGTGTATGTTGTTAGACCACAGTGGCTAAAGTATATTATTATATTATAAATTAAATTAAAATCACATTTGTTGAATGTGCTCAGAGTATCAGGAGTACTGAGAAGGCAGATGTTACCTCCCTTTGCCTCCCTCAACTGTACCTTTGCTTCTGAAAGTGTTCTATTACAGTACAACATCACCAGGTCACTGAGACATGACGGAAAGAAAGGATAAAGAAGATCTGGCCTCCCCAGCTTCACACAGACCAGCAGGACTGAAACCAAACCATGTTCACTGGCTGATCCAGGGGAACGTTTCCAACTTGACTGTGATTTATGGAAGTCCAGGGATTTGTCGTGAGCTGACAGTCGTGACAGTCCAAAATATTTCTTTTTTGTTTTAACTGTTATTTCAAACGGTAACCCTCCTCTTTTTGATGCAAAAGAACCACAGACGTAGCTAGTACTGGTTATGGTGGCAGCTCTGGTGAAGAAGGTTGTAAAAGTAGAGAAACTGTTGAACATTGTGACCTTGGAGAAGTTTCGGCGCCGGCCGGCGGAATTCTTTTAAGCGTGGGTGAAACCAGGAGAACGGAAAAAGACTCGGCTGATTATTTATGGTTAATGTCAAGACTTCCCTTAAAACACACACACACGTGCACACACACACATACACTGGTCACTCCTACACTTCAGTTGTTCCTCTGCAGTGAAAAATAACTGTGAGCCCTGAGAGTTAATAAACTGATATCAGTCACAGTTTTTGTGATTATGTCTGAGTTCCTTAAACATTTTTGGTCATATTTTTTTAAATCTAAAAGGAGTGTTTGTTTTTTCTAATCTAAATCTGTGTCTGTGTCTGGGGCAATTTTTTCGGATATTCCATGTTGTTTTATTAGGGACAACGGTTAGCTGTGCAGGCTATCATTTATATTTTAACCACGTGCTGCCAACTTCTACCGCTTTTGTTTGGCTTGTTTTGGTTAAATAATTTGTGGCAGTTTCTACACCAAAGTTTAGTTTGAAATGTGGTTTTACCTGTAAATAGACCTGGTTTTATTTTATTTATTTATTTTTTACTAAAACTTTTTTACTAAAGCTGACAGGACTAGTTTTTATGTAGATTTTGGCTCATTTTTACTTGTAAACGGGGTGTTTTTTTTAAGGACAAACTCATTTAGATCTACAAAAGTCAAGTTGTAAAAACTGTTTAGATACACGTTATATGCTTGAGCGCTAACACTTCACAGGACCAATCACATAGAAGCACAAAATCAGCTTAATCTCTGTTCTACTGCTCCAGAGTTTATCCTTTAACACAGCAGACACTTGAACCGCCAACAGTACAATCATCTGGTTTCCCTCTAAATATTCACATATGGTTCAAATCTCATCAGTCTGCTGTTCCGCCTCCATTAAAGAAGAGCATCCTGCTAAAAACACCATGGTAGCTCATGAAGATGATTTGTTGTGAGCCCCCCCTTCTAGAAGAGGCATCAACAACAATTAATTATTCATGCTTTGTTTTTTTACATTGACAGCTCAGACAGATTTGGGATCATCAGTCTTGGATCTAAATTCAATCCAAGAAAGATTTTTTTTAGAAAGGGCTGCAGTGGATAAGTGACCAGACAACACACACATGATAAAAGCCTACTGCTTTTTACTGCATGTGATTGTGACCCTTTCAGTACAGATCTGTCTCTGGAGCCAATTTGTGTTCAGTGATGTCTCAAAAATTTCATGGGGCAAAACATTTTCTGCATTTTTACGTTCAAGATAAACCTGAAACCTGAAAAAAAATAATATTCTGAACCTTTTTGTTAAATTTATGATAAAATGACAACTAATATTCTGAACCTTTTTTGTTAAATTTATGATAAAATGACAACAAGGACAGAAATTAATTCAATTGATAATAACTCAACTGTAAAGATCCAGATTGCATGCAATCTACTAACGGTCCGCATACCCCTAATTGAGAAACACTGACTTCGCCCACGAACATAGACAGGGTCACTCAGGAGTGTAGACCAGCTGAGTTTGGAGATTTGGTTAAAGGAGTGCAGAGTGAGACAGATTTGAACACACACTGAAGACACTGGATTTTCGACACCCGGTTGTGCACAGATACGGTTCTTACCTGCGTTGAAATGATCTGATCTCACGTGCACCTGTTTCACTACTCAACTTCTCGCTGCTCGTGTTGCGACCACAACAAACTCCTGCGGGCGCTTCTCCTCCGCCTTCTTCTTTTCGCCGTTTCTTTCCAACTGATAACAAAAATACGAAAGTTAAATTAGTTGACTGGTGTCTCTGTGCTTTTACAGCAGCTGCTGTAGAAACCGATCGGAGATCAGCTGAAGAAGAAGCCCCGTGACAAAAGTGCACACGAGTTTAAATACAAGTGAAGAGCAGGCAGGTGGCGCAGTTGCTTCTGTAATTATTGTTGTTGTTTATGTGGGACTGCCTTCATCTCCGTCTCGTCCTCAAGTCTGTCCACTGGCTTTCTTCTGTCATTCTGTTTTCCCTTTACCTCCGCTCCGTGTCATTCTGAAGGCGTGCTCTGCTGTGAGGCGTCATTGTGACGTACGGTGGCCCTGAAGGTCAAAACCCATCAACATTTAACGAAACACAATGACAGTAGAGGAAACAACGACATTAGAGAAAACACAACCACATTTCACGAAACATAACATTTCAGAAAATTACAGGAAGGGTAGGGACAAGATGCTTGATTCTAATCCGGAAGAACCTGACAGTCCAACGTCATTTGCCGTTTCTAATTAGCTGTGTCCACTGATCCCACACTCAGTGAATAAGATGTGTCTCTGACTGTTCTGAGTGTGTTATACTATGTCATACAGCACACTTACTTATCTATGAAGTCATTAATGAAATAACTTTACTCCCCCCAGGGGAGAAGGGGGGCTGTAGTGCTCAACATACCACAGCCTTGCCTGGCTGGGTTTTAAACCAGCAACTCTCTGATCACAGGCCTGATTCTTTGACCACTAGATCCCAGCCTGCACTCACTCACCCATCACTCTCTTTCCATTTCCCTATCTATTCAAATACAAAAACATGTTTTGATTCTTAGATTCTATCTCTGCCTGCTTCAATTATCATCTGGTAATTCTATTTGCTATGTTATTATCCAAAACACACACACACTCTCTCCCTCCCTCCCTCTCTCTCTCTCTCTCTCTCTCGTTGTAGAGAATTACATGATACCAACCTGAGGATATTGCCTTGAAAAGAATTCCTATCCTATCCAGTGAGGGAGGAACTGTGTGTTCCCCCTGCCCACTTCTCTCTTTTCCTTGCTTCCTCCCTCCCTCTCTGTATGTGTGTGTGTGTCCTCTGCTCTCCTTTAACCTTTAGTCCAGAAAAGAAACAGGAGGCAGAAAGTGAGCGAGAGAGGAGAGGAGAGGAGAGGAGAGAGAAGAGTTGGGTAAAGTTTTCAACGAGCAATAATCGTGCCTCGGATAAATCTCATAAACGACGATACTGCCATGAGAGAGAGAGAGAGAGAGAGAGAGAGAGAGAGCACTGAAATGCTGTACACTTTAAGCAACATTATCCAAACCACACAAACCACACATTCTCTCTCATCAAAAACCATAGTAAGAATATTAGTAATAGTCAGTCACCAGCGTCGTGCTACTGCACATGTTATCGCTGACATGATAGCTTGTGGTGAACCTGAACCTTGTCAATAAATGAAAATAGCACGTTAGATAGACGGACACTTTTTTTGAGCAAAACTACCTTTAAAAACAGCAACTTTAGCTGTGCCTCTGTGTCTGCACAGGCACAGGCGGTTTCTGTCTCTGTCCAGTCCATAATTGATCTAGTTTCTACCTCCACTTATTTTGTCCATAACAGCTAAGCGGCGGTCAGAAGAAGAGACGGAGGTTCAGACTGTGAACATTTACTGCAGTAATTGAGTGAATATTCTCCCATATCTGCTCTGCAGGAGCTGAATCACAGCTGCAGGTCAGCAGAGCTGATGGACGATTAACTTCAATAAAGGTCTGTCTCCTGACGGAGCAGAGCTCAGGTTTACATCCACAGACCAATCATCTGAGCAGAGCTGGAGGGCAGTGATCAGGTTTATTATGAACTATCACTGATCACTGAACAGTTATGGCTAAGATTTGACATGTTTAACAAAACTGACAGATGGGGGCAGCGTTCTGAGTCATGTGGTGTCTGGACAGGTCAAGACTACTGCCCCATGCACAGTTCTGCCTTCGTTTCTGGTCAGGAAGTATGGGTCATTTTATCTTATAATTACTATTTTTGCAGTGAACTTCTTTCAATATAGGTCGGCCTTGATTTCAGTGGTGCACAGGTTCAAATCCCCTCACTCCCAGTCGCTTGCAGCACTGAATACTGTAGAAAAAGTGCAGAGTGAATAATTTGGTTGCATATGCTGATTCTTCTTCTAACAATTCCTCCACTTCTAGCTACGCTCTTGCTCACTTTGAGTCATAATTTACTTACTTGGAGTTTAATATCTAGCAGTGCGTGGACTAACTCTTAGCATATTTTTGCAACTCTTAGTCATTCGTGTCAGTGTGTCAAGAAACCTTTTCCAGAAATAAAGTTAAAATGATGTCACCTCCTTCCCGGTGCAAATGTTTCCTCACAGTTTCTCTGACCTTCAGCCAGCTTTTATTTGTGGATGCGGAGAAAGGACCAGTGTGGGAGTGAAGAGGAGGAGAAGGAAAACCAGGAGAGGGATTAGGAGGACAGGTTACCTTGAACTCTGGTAGATTCAGTCCTGCAGAAACTCTTCCCTTGTCTGGGAAATGTGAGGGTTTTTTTCTCTTTTTTTTTTTCTTGTCCTGAATTCTCTGGCAGGACAGCATCTGATCTGTGACAGTGAATCCTCCTGACGGCAGTTTTTCAGCAGAACCTCCCTCTTCCAACAGGACTTGGGCTCTGGGACAGAAAAGACATGTTAGACATATACAGTCAGGACACACTTTTCACTCCTTGTCTTTTTTCACTGTCCTAAAATATCAGAGATGTGATACAATGTTGCATCTGGGGTTTCTGGGCCACACAGGCCTGGAGTAAAACTCCTCCAGGCCTGGAAAAGTTCAGGGATTTAACTGCTGACAGTTTCAGACAAAAAACAAAAAAAACAAAAGAGTGAAAAAAATCCTAATCTCATTATGTTCTGGAGCCGCTTGTTTCTGATCCACAGCTGGACACAAACTCTCTCTCTCTCTCTGTCTGCATTTTTTTGTAAAGCACTTTTCCGAAATCTCCAGCAAATTTTAATGTATTTTGTGCTCATCATTATTGTAATGTTTCTGGAAAAGCCAGAAAATATCTAGAAGTGCTTTTGGCTGCCTTTAAAGTCAGTTCCCCCCCAAAATATGCAGAATATATGATATTTTCTATTTAAACTTTTTTATTAGCTATAGCCGTATCTGCTAACTTAGATGTGTTGCCACTGTACACGGCTGATTTACAGTTGTTTTACTATACTTACTGACTAACATTGAGGTATTTCTGCTCATTTAGTTTTCATTCCTTTAATCCATTGCCATTTTTGTGTCATTTTTTTTTACCAACATTTAATTAACATTTAGCCATTTTGCTACCGTTTTGACTCATTTTTAGCTTTTGTGCAAGTTTCACTTGCTTTTTATATATAGTTTCAGTACTTGGCTAACCTTCAGTTATTTTATTTCAGCCTATATTTACAGGTAGCTGTATTTGCTAATTTTTTCATACTTTAAACTATTCTTTATTTCCATACTTTATTTCAATAATCTTACATCTCATGTGTGTTCTATGGCGATGCGTGCTAATCGTGCTGCTAACAGAAGTCATGATGATACTACAACAGGAAGTTTCTGTTAACTTTAAGAACTCAGTTCAAGAAAAGAGAAAGAAAATTTGAACAATAATCTTGATCAAACAGAAGTGTCGCTGCAACTTTTCTTCTCTGGGCTGATCTTCAGCAGTGGAGTCATGAACTTTTTTTGGAGGGAGGACATTTTTCAGATGGCTTATCTACCTCATCTTCCACAGCTCAACTCTGCAAACCATTTAGTCTCATTAATTCCAGGGCTGATACAGTAAACAGCGTTTTATTACAGTGCAGAGCAGTAACCCGAGAGCAGTGTTTGCTCACTTTAATCAACGCTCTCCTAAAATCCAGAGGGCTTTAACACAGAGAAGGGAGCGAAAGAGAAGTGACGGCTGAATATTCATGTGAGCCAGACGAGTCGTCTCCTCCTCCCAGGTCTAATTCCCTAATCTGACTCTGCCTTTGTCTCTGATTCTACTGTCAGACGGAAAGCACAGCTTCAAACCATACTTTTAATATTCACATCTTTTCTTTCTGCCCTTCTCAACCTCAGCGCTGAGAGCTGACAGAGTCTTTAGTGCAGCAGCCTCCTCATATCTGATCCTGCCTGAGTCTACAGTACCTCCAGCACATGATCATCACTTTAGTTCAGGGTTTAACGATGTTAATAACAGGAACGAGTTTACTGAATGTTAACCCGGCCGCACCGAGGTTTATGGAGAAACTCTCTCACTCTGCCGCACCGAGGTTTATGGAGAAACTCTTTTGTTTTGTTACCTCCTGGTGTCCCTTTATGTACCGGTATTAAATAAAATATAGAATTTCAAATTTGATTATTATTATCATGTATTATTATCTTTATAGGCAGTGGCTAACGTGTGATTTAAAATGAATGATTTTCTTAATTGACTTTGTTATATGCAAGAAAAACTTGATTTGACTTTTTTGCCTTTATATGTTTGGAATATAAAGACTGAGTTTATGAAAATAATCAAACTAATTTGATTATTTTCATCAAAGTGAAAATAATCAAATTAGTTGAAACAGGCATTTCAAGTTCGACTGAAAAGTTTGAATTCTTTTTTTAACAACACCCTTATTTTTTTTTTACTCTCTTTTAACAAAATAACCCTCATCAGTGTGAACTGACAGAGTCTTTAGTGCAGCAGGCGTCTCTCCGCCTCACCTTAAAAACCAATGACACTATTCAGCCATGAGCTTTTCTTCTCTGTCGGCTCTGCTCCCTGTCTGACAAAGGAACAGGAGGAGGTTCATACAAGTTTGGTGAGAGGAAGAAGTAGATTCAGGGAAAAGATGTTTCCAAGTCCTTGTCCCCATCTCTCCCTCTCTCTTCCTCACTCTCATTTTCACTCCTTGTCTTGTTTTTCTCCTACTTTTCCCTCGTCATTATTCTCTCGCGGCACAAAAGACACCTTTTACTGTCCAGGTGTGATGGGAAAATTGAAAATCCAGAGTGAAATTAGAGGAAATGCGTGTCTGAGAGAGGATGAGGCGCACTGATCAGAGATGTAGTCTGTCTGTCTCCGACCTCATGATATCTAACTGGACCAGAGTTAGTCCAAAGTGACAAAAATGGACAAATTTTGTCTGTTTCTATGATCTCAGCGGAGCGTTAGCTTAATGTAAGTGATATAGGCCACAAGTCTTTTGTCAAACCAAGCTGAAAAAATTAAACTAATATTTTGGACTAGCAAGTGAAAGCAGTGAAACAGTGGTGCACAGTAATGAAGTAAATGTACTTTTACTTTTAATACTTAAGTATAAATGAAGGCAAATACTCTTATACTTCTATTCAGTTGGAAATTTGAAGTGAATACTTTTACTGGAGTAATATTCTACATATGCCAGCTATACCTTCACTCAAGTACATAGTTAGTGTACTTTGTCCACCACTGAATGCTAACCATTAATAATACACAAAACAAGCTAACCATTAAATTAGCTACATCGTTGCCTAATTAGTTAGAAATAACCAATTAAAGACATTTGCTCGGTTACATTTAGCCAAATTTTAATTAAGCACCATTAGTCATAGCTTTAAAATAATTTTAAAAAATAAATAGTATGTGTCACGCTAAAAAAAGTAATAACAAAAGCTCCAAAGAAGCTAAAGGCTTGAAACTGATCAAAGAAATGTCTGTCAAAAAAAAAAACCCAAAATGCTAATTATTTACAAACAAATGTGCTAAGGATAATACAGCAAAGTACTTAGAATTGGCTGAAAAATGACACAAATTAATGCAGTGAAAGCAAAGAAATTGGTCAAAAAATTAAACACCAACTATTAATTAAAACACAGAACCTGATGGAAAAATAACATTTAAACTTTTTTTACTTGGTAAAAAAAACTGAAACTTAATTTCTACCTGCAAACTTTTAGTTCAACTCTGAACTTTTTTCAGAAGTCCTTCTGTTGTTTTTCACTCAGAAAAACCTTCTTAAAATAATAATTTAAAAAATCACAGCTTTTTAAGGAGACAAACTGGACATAAAAATGAGTGAAGAGGCTGAAGAGAGATAAATGATGGTGAATGAGAGGAAGAGTCTGACATGTTAATGACGCGCCTCTTCACTGAGCCCAGTCTCTTCTCCCTCCAACATTGTTCACTTCTCTGCTTTTTGACATGACAAACACTGATGCTTCACGACAGGCACAGACAAGAATCTTTAGAACAGACATTTAAACTCAGTGGTGGTGTCTCGGGGACAGCCCAGCGTCCCCTAAGTTGTCCTTAAAACAATGTCCTGACATCACATTTTCATTGACTAAACTGACCAAAACCTCATCAACTATTTGACTGTCCCGTTCAGAGTCAGCTGTTGACTCTGAACTGATGACAGTCTGATGAGATGTCGTTCTCCCAGCTTCCTATAGCAGTGGAGCTCATTAAAATCTGTTCAACGCCACTGCATCATTTCTTTTCTCTGCACTAGACAACTTTTGGATATACCCTGATGATATTGACCATTTCCATTGGTATATTTGAACCAGAGAGCAGATATAATGACTCTAGTAATATAATGATCCTCTTTTGTTTGACTAGATGTTTGTTCGTTTTTATCACGGATCACTCTTATGAGGTAGAGCAGTTAAATAGCTGGGCCTGGAATCAGAGTCATCTGTTCCAGACACCAACAGCCACCATTATCATTGGCTGCAGCCTCTTCTTCATCTCTAATGCACAATGTCTTGTTCCCCTCCTGTTCCTTCTCTTCTTCACTGCTTCATCCTTAACATTTGTGTTTTCAGGGGTCTTTGAGTTCCTGACTATTTCCTGACTCCCACCACAACTGCCTTGTTCTTGGAATCTGCTCAGAATCAAATGTTCCCAGAATCAGACCAGACAATCTTTACCTATCAGAAAAATTCACCTGCTCCCTCCAGCCTGCTGCTGCTGCAGGATTGATGCTCATGTCAACAATGTTGAAGATTAACCACAAAAAAAGTTTAACTGTTAACCAGGTTAACTAAGTTTAACTGTGACCTGATGAAAGAGAAGCTGTCTTTTGAAAAAAAAGAGAGCTATTAAACACAAAACACCAGTGAGTTTATCACCTTTTCAAAAGAGCCAGCCACTGTAACATTTGTCTGTTTGAGACTAAATTATCTCCACGATACCTTTGTCACGTATCTTACTACTCCACTGACTCTTTCTAACAGTAAAAGGAACTTTTGTATCATCTCCTGTGGTCACTGAGCTCATTCAGAACATACGTAAAAAATAAAAACAGCAATAATTTTAAAAAAGTACTGGAAAAACAACTGATGTGTATATACATAATAAAATACACAACAAATATATACACGATAAAACTGATGTCTCCTAGAGTCAGAGATGGTTTACAACATATCTTTGTGAGCTACTCATCTTAGAGAACCAAAGTCCACAGAGAAAATCCGTGATTTTGGTGCTGAGGGAGCAATTCGTTTAGTGCTGCCTCCTGTAGTCAACTTTTGTAACTGACGAACGTGTAAAGTCAAATAAAGAACTCGAACTTCCTGAAGGGGGCAGCAGTGGATCAAAGAGCGATTTGTGCAAGATATTCAATGTAATGTTGTGTTTGTTATGAAGAAGTTTTCTGAGAGTTTAAATCGCTGAATCACTGATGACACATAAACCTAAACATGTAAACATGACTTTGAATCTAATATAGTCGGTGTTAATCCCACATTAATGAAGAGTATTAAACTAAACTCCATCAAACAGTCTCATCAAAAGTCAGATTTGATCCTTAAATCAAATTTAACCTTCAGACTGTGGGTTTAATTAAAAAATGCTGACACCTGACTTAAACCAAACACAGTCAAACTGCTTGGCTTCATTTGGAATGGAACTTTTTAATAAAACAAAAATAAAACTGTATTTGAGCGGCTGCTGCAGTGGGATTTTCACACGAGAAACTCATTAAAACTTGTCACATCAGGCTGATGTTTCTACGGTAAAACAAAGATTAAATTAAAGGGTGGTGAGAAATAAAAAACAAAGCAAATGTGGGTGTATTTATAGCAGGTTACCATTGTTTTTTCAAATCATTTTAGTGGAACTGAGATGTTGGCTGAAACTGCCGTTTCTAAGCTTGAGATAAATAAACTAAATCTAAGACAAATGATTCAAAATCAGTCATGTTTACCACTCGATTCTGTATGCTAAAGTGTAAACGGTGTTCAATGGCCTTTTCAAAGATATAAACAAAGTTTAGTTAACACTCACTCTCCCGTCCCAAATCCCACAGCACCCTCCTGTGGTGACTTTGAGGTAAACATTACCGTCAAAGCTCATTAAAAAACAGAGCAACAAAGTTGTGTGTGCTTGTGCACAATTGCAGTATTTGTACTGAGAATGAAAAAAAATCAATCAATAAACCACATAGATATTAATAAAAAAGAAAAACAATTGTTTGTTTTGACATTACTTCCAATCAGAAATTCAGATGTTTATTCTCATTGACTCATTAGGTTAGTGGAACACGGCTAATTATATTGTTAAGCTCAGGGTCGAACCTTATTGAACCGGCAGTGGGGAAATAATAAGAATAACAATTTATTTTGGGAAAAGTGTACCTGGAGAATGCGGGCATCGATCCCGCTACCTCTCGCATGCTAAGCGAGCGCTCTACCATTTGAGCTAATTCCCCTTCTGACCAGTCCATATTTATAATGCGTAGTGACACAAATACAGTAGTATTGAACACCTTGGTCATAGAACAACACATTTGAACTCAGTGGTGGAGACAGCAGCTAAAATCACAGTATTTCTCTATGGAATTTGGTGTGAGGACCTGAATAGTTTACCAACTCTACAAAACCCACGTTTCATGGCCAGGATTATTACGTTCAAATGTGCATACTGTATCTACAGTGCCTTATCAACTATGTCATGGTGTTATTATTCAAATATTATTTGAATTTTATTTTAATATTTTAATTTTTTGTCTAATTAATTTTGTTTGACTGGCACGTTTGTTATTAGTGAAGAAATGTCGGTGCAAAAATATATTACCGATTTTATTTTCAACTGTAGAAATTTTTCTTCTTCCCTGAACCCATGATTTTCAATTACTTTATATTCCTGAAAGAATTAGAACGTCAATGTGATGACCAGATTCCTCCACTAGAGAGCAGTCTCATCTCATATACGTATATCAAACTCACTGTTCTACAAAGTTATGTGAAAAAGTCACTGGACATTCACTATAATCTAATGTAATATTATATATTATCGTACAGTGATGAGGCTCATAGTCATATAGTATATATATATGTACATTTATACATACATGTATACAGTATATGAATACTGTATACATGTATAAACATTAGTAAATATGATCATGACAGTACGTATGAATCCATTTTGTCCTATTACAGAGTTTGGGGTAAATTCTTAGGGGAGCCCTTCATCACCTGCTAAATATTAACAAAAATATAAATATCCTTTCATTGAAAGGTGTTGAAAATGAGTTCATGTCGTTGTTACATCTGGAACACTCTCTGCTGTCAGACTGTCCCGTTAATTATGTTAAAATACTTCAGCTGATCCAAAGTACTGGAGCAGGAGTATCAACAGGAACCAGAAAGAGAGACCATATCACTGCAGTCCTGGCTCCCAGTAGGATGTAGGCGAGACTTTAAAATCCTCCGCCTCACAAATAAAGCACTTCATGACCAGTCACCAACATACAGTATATATTGCAGGTCTTCCTCATGTGCACCAAAGAATCATTAGGAAAATTAATTGAAGAATTAAGCTCAGAGGGACACAGGAGCTACACTGCTGCCTCTTGTGGTCAGTTTGTGCCACTGATATAAATAAAAGGATTTTAAACTATTAAATGAAAATTTAAAAATAGTGTGATCTTCAAATTGCTGATTGTTTCTATGGAGGTTGGAATTGAGAGGCAAAGGGAATTACACAACATGAGGGTAGTGAGAGTCCAAATGGAGCCAGAGGTCAGAAAATAAAACATTCCCTCTTCTCTTCGTCACTTGTATGTCATTTGTTAGTGTCACAGACTGGGCCATAATAACAGGCTGGCAGAGCGACGCTCCGTCGTGCCAAGGTATGGCACCACCACAGCACCGACCCGTGAATAGAACAGCAACCTCTCCACGGTCAGTGGTGTGTTTGGAAACACTGGTCTGCTGCTGCTGGGACGTGGGCAGAGAGTGAAGAAAGTGAGTGGTGTTGTCAGAGTGCGGTCAGTGTTTGTGGAGCTGCTGTAAGTTCAAGTGGTTTCCCTCCATAAACTGATCCAACTGTGAGGAGGGCCAGCTTTAAAGGCACAGTCAGAAGAGTTTTGGACTTTGTTTTTAAGAATTTCTGATGACGGCTTTGACTTCACCTGTTTTAGCTAACCTTTAGCTGTTTGTGTTCAGTACTACCCATACCCTGTATTTCTTTCAGATATCCATTTTTAGGCTACGTCATAGCACTCTTTTAGTCTTAAACTCTTTGAATTATAAATCTAGAATGGAGCTCCTTGAACGGCTTTAATTTGGGGAGTTTCTGGAGACAACAGTGTTTTTCTGACTACCCAGACATGCAGTGGAGGTGGTTGTGTAATATTTGCCCACCCTCCTACACTAACACACACACACACACACACACTGTATATGGACTGTCTACATCTGGTCTGATGTATCCCTGGGTTTAACAGAACGTGTATGTATTTGTTCAGTGCAGTGATTTACAGAGAGGCTGCAGACATGTGGAGACACACACACACACACACACACACACACTTCCAAAAGCGAGCAAAAACACAGATTCGACTGGACTGATTGATGGGATACAGGAGTTACCGAGGGGATCTGACAGAGGAGTTTAAAGAGAGGGATAAAAACATCTGAGTGGACAACAGAGATGATTCATGTAGGAAATAAATACAGATTTGAACCGTGTCACAGGCTGAATCCATGTTAAATTGATAATATACAGTATATGTTTCTGTTGTTGTTGTCATCCTTTCTTCTTAAACTTTGTCAGGTTAGTATCTAGAGTAGATGAAGAAAACAAATACAGAACACATGACAGGTCGCACAGTAAGATCATCAGATAGAGGGGATCGAACCACTGACCTTTTTTCACTGACTTTCAACCACAACTGGGCTATCATTAAAGTCCACTCTACTTTGCTGAAAGTCATAATCATTATAAGAACTCTTCTGAAAATAATGCTCAAATTACATCCATTAGGTTTGCTTTTTTTTTTCTTCCACTTTTTGTAGATTTCTTAGACATTTTCTAAACTGTTGTGGGCTTTTCTTTCCTTTAATGTCTTCCTCCAAAGACACAGAGATGGAATGGACTACATTTTCTTCCTTTTTTTCAGACTGGTGAAGAGAAACGTCGAGCAGGAGAAGAAGAACAACAACTGTGAAAACACTCTGATCAAGCCGCAACAACTGAGACTGAAGAACCACCAATCAGATCCAGTTTCAGCAGCAACTGTCCTCGCACACCTTTCCCACAAGTCTTTGCTGTCACAGAGACACACGCCAGGCCACAAGGGTCAAATGGACACAGTCGGTTAAACACACACATGTATTTTGCTTCTATAGCACGACTGTTTTCTATTAACCTGAACCAGGGGCCACACAGTAGCGGCTGTAGCTGCTGCTCTTTCTGTACGGACTCTTCCAGTTCTCTGTGTGTGGGATCTTCACGTTCTCCAACTTTTTGCCTTTATTATATTATATTTTCACTCTAAACAGACCCTAGATGGGAGTGTGAGTGTGAACAGTTTGGTTTGTCTCTGTGTGTGACCCTGTGATGGACTGGAGGACTGACCAGGGCTTTAATTCTGCTCTCCACCACTGACACTCACAAATATCACGGTTCCACTCTTAACTGCAAACATGAAGAACTATGTTTCACGACTAAATTACTCTTCTTATCACAATGGGTATCGGATTTACATGCTTACCACTAGAGGGAGACCAAATACCACATTCACATGTCATAGCGTGTCAGCCACTGAGTTAAAGACTTCTCTATCACAACCGTCAGTCTTCTCCAACGATCTGCGATGCTAAGCTAACGCTGCTTATCCAAACGCGATTTTATGTTGTGTCGCTTCCTGTCATTAGTGCCACCTACAGGCTCCACTGAGAAACCATTTGACTTGTCAATCAAAGTGGGAAAGAGGATAAAGGAGCCAGAGTGACAGCAGCACATACACTGTGAGGTTTTCAATCTCTTCTGATGATGTTTTGGTCATAGACTTAGAACTGGGCTGAAGAAAGAGGGCCATTTTAATCAGCTGTACAAACGTTTATAATTTATGACTAAAATGTGTGAAAATGTATTGAATTAGTGTCAATTCTAGCAATAATCCTGCAGCATCCTGATCCTGCAGCATCAGAGTCAAATTTCAGAATGTCTTCACTTTCTCCCTCCCCTCTTTTATCCTCCTGCCCTCATTTCCTCTTATCTCTGCTGATCTCCCTCTTTTTCTTCTCTCTCACCTCTTTACTCACATGTCACCTCCTCCTTTCTGGCCTCCTTATCTTTGCTCTGATCAGTCAGGACTCCACCTCTGCACAAGCGTTGCTTTTTTTTTTACCTCCCTGTCATGGCCGTAAGCCTGAGGAGTGAATTTAGAATTGTTCTGAAAGATCACATGATCTAAGAGGTCACATGATCAGTCTGGACACACAGGTGGACACACAGGTGTAGGTTCTGTTCAAAAACTGACAGATTATGGATAACTACATTAACAGAGAAGTGATATCTGTGGTTTAACATGACCACCACTCATCATCCTCATCATCATCATCATCATCATCATCGACTTATACTCCAAACATGTCGCACTTGCATATATTTTTAAACATACTTATATATTGGCACATTTTATACATGGCTAAGGTCTGAATATATTTTATCCTCATCAGTTTAACTTTATATTTTTTGCATTATTTCTATATATTGGTATTTGATTTTCAACTTTTTAGCCCATACAGTAATTTTTTTATAATTATTTTTCCAACTTTGAGCTTTTCCTCCTAAACCCACACCTCTCTTGTCTCTCTAATCATCTGACATATAACAAACACGTCATAAATGAAAAGGGATGTTGTGTCTATCGAAGCCGGGCATGAAATTTGACCAATAAATTTCACTGGAACTAAGATTTTTTTCAAGAGCATTTTTCCAAAATTCCTTTCAGCTAGACACTGGTGGAATGTCAATATTTTTGTTTTGTTTTTCACTCACCTTCCAACAAAACAGATAGATATAGATTAGATCAGTGATTATAATTAAGCAGACAAATCAGGTGAGTTCTGCTTTTTCCCTGATGTTGTTGGCGTGAATTGGACCAAATCCCCCTGATTTTCTCCAACAAAGAAAAATTTGTGTCCATTCACACTCACTAATGTGTTTACGTTGATTTTTAATAGAGCTTTGAGGGGAGAGAGGGTGAGAGGAGAGTGGGAGAAACTGAGAGTGTGATGGAAGACGCAGATAAAGAAGGTGATGGATGGGAGTGAGGACACTCACCTGTGTGTGAGGCCAGGATTTCCGCCGTGGTTTCTCCTTCCTTCATGTGGTTTTCCAGCCCTCAGGTTAAAGGGAAGTGTCAGGATTATTTTACACAGTTTCCTGTTTGAGAACAAAGACATCGCCCTCTTCTGCTGCTGCTGCTGGAGATCCTCTCAGATAATCTGCCGAACAAGACACAAACACCAGAAGGTCAGACAACACTTTAACACAAAGTTACACAAAACTATTTTCAAAACAAAATTCCACAAAAGTCTCTTTAGACTAAGCTTCCAAAATGCCGAAAGAAGGCTAAGAAAAAGTAACAACAGTTTTTAAAAGTGAATTTGAAAAATATCGACATTTAGCCATAATGGTTTGCAATATCCTTCATATTCCTGTTAGTTATTACATAGACCAAACGCTATACTGTATTAGCTACATGTATGGCCTGGTATCCCCAGGTTTTTGCAACTCACTTCTAGTTCTGTATTTGTTCATTTTGCTAATTTGTTTCTTTACATCTATTTGTTTTTGGTTCATTTACTGCAACTATTTCATCAGCAGGATCTCAGATCACAGGGGAGAACACTTTAACACAAGGCTACGCAAAGTATTTTTAAAACAAAATTCCACAAACATTTGGTCTCACAGAATGCTGTAGGAAAACAAAAATGTAAACGAAGCCCAAAAGCTGGACAGTATTTGCTGACGTCCTGACGGTGTTCCATTTTGCAGCTACTTTACCGTAGCTATTGTCATGGCTGAACTTTTCCAGTATTCCAGTCATTTTCCATTTTTTCCTGGGTTTACTTCCCATCATCTGTAGCTATGTTTTGCTTCCAGTATGGATTAATTATAGGGGTGACTCTGACCTCATGTTTGGTTCACATTTAAATAACAAAGAAACCACCTTTGGCTGAGAACACGTCTAACACCCCTGCCAGTGAGAACCTCCTTCAGGAGGAGCAGAAACGTCTTGATTTAGCCTGAGGAACTTTCACAGCTCAGTGTGTGAAGCTGACTGATGCGTTTGTGGACTGAATGACGACACTTGTTGGCAGCACAAAGGCAGAGGTTTTTCCATTGTTGTCACAGATCACAGACGCAAAGATCTAACTGTCCACCAGACAATAGAGGGCAGCGCTGAGGCGGTGTCAGTGCCCACGCTGATCTGAAGGTGTTCTCGTTTCTTTTTCTCTCTTGTGAAGACTCTCAAAGCATCTGGTGTTACACAGGGCTTTTCAAGGACGCTTCAGGGTTTTTATGCGGTTAAATGAGATGTTGACACAGTTTCACTGCTGCTTCTCTGAATCTGATAGAAACTGGAACTTCACTTGAACTTGTTCAAAGCATCTCGACCGATAGAAAAGGCAGTGAAAGACAACCACAACACTTACGTTCACACCTGATCCTGTTTGTGGACTGTGGGAGGAAGCTGGAGAACCTGGAGAGAACACACCCACACACACACACCCCCCCACACAGGAGACCAAAAAAAGACCAGCAGTCAGAACTGGGGGTCAAACTGGTGGAGGTCAAACTGGTGGAGGTCAATCTGGTGACCTTCTCATGTTTCTCTTCTACGTATGCCAGTTTTTTTGGCCCATTTTGTATTTTGTGCCTGTGTCCGTGGGGAAGTCAGACTGTTTGGTGAAATTTGGTGAAATTTGCCTCTACAAGAACAACTGACTTGACGACAGCAGTAGATTAATTCTGTGTGAGTGTGTGTGTAGGTTCATGTTTATGTGTGTTTGCGTGATATTCACCATTTAACCTTCAAAGTGTTCATCAGTGCAGGAACACACATGCAAACACACACACACACACACACACACACTCAGGCCCCCCTCCCTGTGACCAGAGAACAGGTGATTCAGCTGCAAGTGAGTGATCAGAGGGAGAGGTCATTAATCATCACACACGCACACACATGCCAAAACACACACACACACACACACACACACACACACACACAGAAAGCATCAGACGTTTCCATTAGAGCGCTCTTGAACAGCAGCTAAAAAAACTCAGGTCACACTCTTGAAGACATTTACAACTTGTACACACACACACACACACACACACACACACACACACTATGTCACAGCATGAGAACTAACGAAGTGATAACTTGTCTTTAATCGTCACTGTTGTCACTACTTCAAGTGTTTATTTTCTGGTGAATTTATACAGACACCATTTCTCCTCCTTCCTTGTTTCCTTTGACCTCCACTTCAATAGTTTCACACTAGGAAACAAGAGCAAGACCTCAGGGTCGGAGGTCAGACTGGTTGTCTGCCACTTAGCATGTCAGTCAGAGGTCAGCTGACCTCCTGAACCCTGACCTTGGACCTGAGACCACACCTACGGCAGCAGCCTCAGCCTGGTCTCCACGGCTCAGGAAACAAAACTGCTCTCTGATATGATTAGAGTTTCAGTGTTAATTTGAAAGTCTCTTCCTGAACAATGCAGCAGAGGTCGCTGCAGACTTCATGCAGCTGAACTGAACTGATCTCTCTCTCTCTCTCTGACGACTCAACATTAGGTTAGGTTTAAATCTGATAAGTGTAGTTCAGCAGCAGCAGCAGCAGCAGCTTCAGCTTCAGCTTCAGCTTCAGCTTCAGCTTCTAATGCCTGTTTACGTCTGTTTGACTGAAGCTGTGATTATCAGTGACGGAGCCACGGCCACAGTTGAGCAGCAGGTGAAGACGAAGGGCAGAGATAATAAAAAACAAAACTAAAAACATTCCGTTCAACAGAGTGGGAAACAGATGGTTAAAGATTAGCCAGGTGATGCATGCAGTTTGAAGATGATTAGATAAACAATGGATTGGATGACGGGAGAGTCATTCAACAAAGTTAGCCAAAGATTCTTCAGATAACAAACTGACAACAGGCTGCTAATGGTTAGCTAAAAAAAACCCCTGCATGCTAATCTGACAATGAACAACAAGGTTAACAAGAAACAAGAAAACCAACACAACAGCACATTTATTTATTCATAAATATGATGCTAAGCCTCAGCTAAAACAATAACAAACAGTACTGTAGCTAAAGGTAGAAGAAATTAGAGCAAAACAGAATAGACTTTATTGTTATTGCACAGCAGTACACTGCAACACAATTAAGTGTGTGTTTGTGTATAATGTATGTGTCTCTGTGTGTGTGTGTGTGTGTGTCTGTGCGTGATCGTGTTTTTGTGTAGTTGTTAATTTGTTTGTGTGCTATACATGTTCATGTCTGCGTGTGTGTGTGTGCATGTGTTGATGGTTGTGTGTGTGTGTGTGTGTTGAACGGATCATTTACTTGCTAAACAGTCATTAGCAGCAGTTAAATGATGGAGGATAAAAATAAAAGCACAGAAAACAGGAAGTTCACATCGAGACTGTGAGTGAGCATAAATTCATGACACTTTTCAGGCCAGGTGTGTGTTTTTGTCTCATTTTTAGCTTCTCTCTTGAACTAGAAATGACACTTTAAAGCAGGATGTACCATCTATGCTCATAACCAGTGTTTGGTACAAGTATATGGCAAAGGGATCATCCTTAAATTGCTGTTAAAACGACGCAAAATGTATTTAGTCCTTACGTTTGTGTTCACTTTCCCATCAAGTTGAATTATAATTCTTGTTCATTTGATTACATTTATATAGTGAGTTAACCTTTGATTTGTTTAATTCAGTTGTTTAGTTCTGAGGCTAATGATCATGTGATCACAGTGAAGTGTTTACAGTCGACAGTCAAAGACCCCTCTGCCCCCCCCCCCCCTTCACCAAAGTGATGTGAGCAACTGTTGGGTCTCTAGGGTCAAGTAGGGTGTGTGTGTGTGTGTGTGTGTGTGTGTGTGGTGGGTAAGTTACAGTCTGCAGCAGCTGGAGCAACACACACACACACACTCAACATAGAGAGAGAAAAAAATAAACCCTATACCAATACTAGTGTATTTGTATACACTAGTATTTGTGTGTACTAGTGTATTTGTATATATTGTGTATTATACGTATATATTATATTTGTATAAAGCAGTGAACTGCAGGTGGTACCAGTGTCTTTGTATTATTTACTAGTGGACGTGTGTTTCACTGTTGGTGATGAGAAGTTTTTCTGGGGGGGCAGTAAGATTACCCCTGTGGGGCTGTTGGTCCTACTGTGATCCACACCGTAACTGTTACCAAACCTCAAAGTAAATGTAACAACTGCAGCAGTATGTCAAACTGACAGCAGCCGCTGCCTGGGACACAATTAAGCCCACGGAGAAAAAAGTTAGCTCATGCCTGTGTAATAAGTGTAGTATTAGCAAGAAGCTACTTTTGAAGTAATCCTTTTTAAAATACATGCTATGTAAAGAGTTAGCTGCTGCGTAAGAATTTATCTGCCATATTGATGCTAGAAAATGTGCCTAGCTGCTAGAGTCACACTATTTAAGCATCTGTTTTATAATTACTTCCTACCTATACCGTATCAGGCCACTACTACACAGTAGTAAAAAGCTACTATTTTTTCTTAGTGCCACTACAAAAACTTCTGTACCACTACTGTAGCAAGTTTCCAAGATTGCTACATACTGTACAAGCAATAATAAAATGTAATCTAGCTATACCACTTACTAGCTGCATGATTAATTAGCTGCTAGCTGATTATTTTGGGCCACGGAACATAAGCACGTTCTTAAATATTGTACAATATACGGCTAGCTGCTAAATTGGATGCTGAAGTAGGTTAAACGTAAACGTAAGGTAAGGGCAAAACAATCTACCTACAGTAGCCTGCAATCCAAAAAGTTAAAAAAGGTACCTTTAAAATAATCTCCATTATTATCCGCCATTGTAAGCCAAATTTACAGATATTTTTTAGAACTGCTATGATCTTCTCTTTTGCATTTCCAAAGCAGCAGAGTGAACCTCCGTTTGTAGGAAGATCTGCTGATCCAGCTGACGTGAGGATTTATCAGCTGAGTCGTGGGTGAGGTGTTTTGTTAGGAGAATCTGGGAGAGGCCGGGAATTGGAAGTCTGTGGGAAAGCCTTAATGACAGAGCTGCAGCTGAGACCAGACACTGAGCCATAACCATGAATCCCTGAGTCATTAATGAGCAGGTTCCCAGAGCTGGGGCGGGGGGCCGAGGCCCGGGGCCTGTGCTACCCTCCAAACAAAAACTATCACCAACAGACAGATTAAGGTGGAGGGAGGGGCGTTAGGAAAACAGCTAAATTAGGTGACACACTAAGATACAATCTAGTAACAACGCAAGATGTTCTCCCAATGTCTGGGGCATCTATTTATCACTAAAAATCATTAAAAAATATTTGTTAGCATGTAGGATCTAGGATTTACAAATATTTCGAGGTCATTTCGATCAGGCCTTCTTATTTCTGACCCTGGTTCAGATAGGTTGTATGAACAGGTACAAAGAGGAGCTGTGTTTGACCAGGTCTAAAGAGGAAGGCCAGGACCAGTTGGGGGTAGAGGACAGAGGAAGGGCCAGAGGTCCTGCTAATGATAGCCTGGGGTTCTATAAACTGCACCCAAGGGGTTAAAGAGAGGGGCAGTAGGTGCAGATGCTGCTGCATGAAGGCATGGCTGTCAAACATTGGTAATGCTGTTGTGACGGTGAGCTCACACTCACCTGATCAACAGTGAGTCACTCAGGCTTTTCTCACAGGAAAAAGTGTGAGAACAGCAGCCGGCAGCTAAACCTGTGAGATTTCAGGTTTTATGAAAGTGTGTGAACTCTGAAAATTGGAGTCCCCTACCCAGCACTAGAGGGAGCCCAGGTACTATCTCTGCTATGTGTACCATAGTTTGAGAACCACCGCCAGGAACCAGGGGGCTCCTGGATATTTTTTGGCTGTAAAAAGGTGTTTACTGTGATTCATCGTTAAAACGTCTGCAGGGATGGAATTAAAATGACGTGTGTTTATTCTGCTGACTCTGTAAAAATGACACCATTACAATCGAAGAGCGTGAGGGAGCGTCTATAATCACTGGCTGCAGTTCCCTGGTTAACCTCCAGGGTCACCCTCAACCGCACTGTACAAACACTGACTCCGCCCTCTGACCGTGAGCCAACCACAGACTTTGAACACACTCCAGGAGCAGAGAGATGGCGCTAAGATCAAAGGACAGGAAGTGACAGAAACGAAGAGGGTGGGGCAAGATGGGTGTGAACAGGAAGTGATGACGGGTGTGAGAACAGGATGATGATCGATGTTCTCAAGCCTTAGTGACAATGCTAATCACACTGTGGCGAGCTGTAAGATTAAAAAAGAGATTTTTACAGCCACAGGAAGGTTTTCATTACAGATACTGTACGGCCAGGAATAAACACACACACATTTCACACACTCGTCCCACAATCCTACAATTATACACAATCTTATGCATTCTCTGGTTTTCGAAATGAGTCGTAGAATTACACATACTGTACCTACAAAAATGTTCTCACAATCAGAGTTGTAAAACAACAGAACGCAGTGCAACATGAACGTTATTAATGATCCCATTATTAAAGATTTAATAATAAGTGCTATTATAAAGGACAAAGCATTTGGAACACAACCTTTCTCATCAAAACTCAAACAGATCAAAATGACCAGCAGTTACCACCAGCGGTGGCGCTATGATCATGTTCTTTAGCTGAGAACATTCAGCTGCAAGTCCACACACACTTCACACAATCTCATGATTCTATTTTCAGCTTTACACTGAGGAGGCGAGACTGACTGGAAATGTCTACCCTGGATTAAGTGTTCAGTGTGTGTGTGTGTGTGTGTGTGTGTGTGTGTGTGTGTCATTACAAAATTATCAACTCTTCTTACAATGATAGCATTTAGCCAAATCCATGGGTACAGAAACACCAGCTAAATAAGTTTGTCAGCAACAAAAGTGTTTTATTTTACTTTTTTTTTTTAATTGCTTTTTTTAGTGGTCATTGTCAGAAGCAGAATTTTGATTGGTTGCTGCTGCTTTGCGAAACTCAAATCTCTTCCAAATCTCTAAGATTTGGAACACTATACCTGTACAATCAAGCTGAAAAACTGCAAAGGCTCATCAATAGCAAAGCAAACTGCGAGTCAACACTGATAAGTTGACTTTAACCTTGTCAGAGTTTAGAGTCAACATAACAATTTTCTAATGAAAAAACATTTTAAGAGATTTTCAGATGTTAATCAACGAGGACAGCAAGCATTGCAAAATCATCAAAACTAGTCGGGATTGGTTAGGATTTAGCCAAACACTGACTCGTGATAACTCGCAGGTGACGCTAAGTAAGAGTGAGTCCTATTCCAAAGTTGATGCCTCCAACCTCTCTGCTTCAGTGCTGTTTTCAAAAGGTATTTTTCCAGATTACTGAATTCAGAGAACCTGATCATGTCTCAAAAATGTGCCAGCATCTTCTGCCAGGTATGTGTGGGTGTTAAACATTTACTCATCCTTTGTGGAATTTGTTGCATCTGCTTCTATAATTCTTCTGGACAGGTGAGGACAAAAGGACAAACAAGTGGGATGGACTGAAGAACCAGAGATGATGGTCCAAGCCCTGTCAGATAGAGATCTGATCCATCAGCTCTGATTACATAATCCATGCCAACATTCAGCAGATAACATCAGGCTTACATGCCTGATAGTGCTGTCAAGCTAACACTTTCCACAGAAAGATAGATCATTAGAAAGTAAGTAAGTGGGTAAAGAAAAGTAGAGACATGTTTAAAATATAATTAAATGAAAAATATTAGCCAGGTTCATTCATGGACATCTTTAATGTACAAAAAAGTTTTTCAAATTATTCCAAAAAATCTTAAGGAGAAATAGATTTAAAAAACCTTGACATTTAAATGTGAGCAGTAGCTGGCTGGATGTCCTCAAAGACTGTCCCTGTGACAGAGCAGCGGAGACTGAACAATAACAGTCTGCTGGACACCTGTTCATTCATGTGCTGTTGTTAGAGTTTCATGTTATTTATGTTCCGTACTGTAAATCTGTCACAGCCTTCTTTTAAATCTATTTCTGCTGCACATGTTCTCCAGCACACACACACGCACACACTCATGTTCTCATGCACCTCTGCGTGTGTGT
>NC_024307.1:17530752-17535587 GCF_000523025.1 Cynoglossus semilaevis
TGTGTGTGTGTGTGTGTGTGTGAGAGAGAGAGAGAGAGAGAGACAGAGAGAGAGAGATAGTAATGGATAATAAAGTTGTCAGGTTTAGAGAAGAGATGAGTGAATGTTTGAGGAGTTGGCCGACTGACGGACTGGACGCTGAAGTCCATAAACTCTGGCTGTACTATATGAAAACAGTGTCAAAGTGATCTGGTCAAGTCTATTCCAGTCCAGTCCAGTCCAGTCCAGTTAATTGCAGTCCCAGCAGGATTAACAGACGGTGGGACGGACTGACACTTCAACAATCTCTTTCTTTCCACTGACTGGCTCCATCAACACTGTCACTCATGTTTGTTTACATTTGAACTTGTCAACTCACACCTCCTTAGACAGAGAATCTGTCTCACTTTGGTGATGTCAAAGTCTGATGGAATTTGACATGAGGGTTCACACTTAAGTCTTGCACCATCAGGCAAGAAAGGGAAACTTTTAGCTATCTTTAACTTATACTATTGATATAAAAGAAAATAAGAAAATGTATATATATATAATTGTCTTTAACCACAACTTCTTAATTAATCGACTAGAGTTTGTTTAACTCCAATGAGAAAACTTACATCCTGGAAAAACCACTCTGTAAAAATAGGATGTGACAGAAACACAATATGTTGTTATAAACAGCAGCAGCAGCAGAACCATATTAGAATAATTACTGCGTTTAACAATAGATTAAATGAATGTCAGTGAGAGTTTGAGGAACACACACACACACACGCACACGCACACATTGGCACAGATGTGGTTTCACCCACGTGTGGAATCACAGCTAAAAAAAGAGAATGAAGTGAAAACAGCCTCTGATTTTCACACTTCCTGTTTTATATAATGTACTTCCTGTACATCCTCATAAATCTAATAATACATAAAGGGACTTCTGAAAGCAAAAATACACACTCATGTACACACACATACTCTGAGTCCAAGTGTGTGTTATCGGCAGGAAGTTGGGTCTGAGTGGGACAGGAAGTGGTTCTGGTTCCCACCATAACTCAGCTCAGTCTAATCAGCAGCTGCTGTTTGATGAATGAAGCTGAGAAGACGTGAACATGAGCTTCAGGTCCGGGAGCAGAAAGAAAGAGATTTCAGACTCTGACGTTGGTTCAAAATCAACAAGGTCATGGTCAAACTCCTTCAAGGTGACATAATGGGTTTTCCAGGACCTTACATTTACTACAATGCAACCCACTCCGAATAATCTGTGCGAAGGGGTGTGATTGTGACCTCTTGGGTCACAAGCAGTGGTGGTTAAGGAAGTGGACTTGGGTCCAGAAGGTTTCAGGTTGGAGTCCACCAGCTGCCAATTCACCACTGAGATGCTCTGTCATGGCTCCGTCCTCACTCACTGCTCCTGGTTCTTAAAGCTGCCACTGTTCACTGTGGTGATGGGTTAAAAACAGTGGTCACAGTTGGTTGTGTGCAGTGGTGAGCTGTGTCACAGTGACAAGGAGTTCTGGACAGTCCTGGACAGTCCTGGACAGGATAGTCCAATCTATGCTGATTATAGAAATATAGATATGGCCACACGTCAGTGTGTGATGTCATCAACCAGAGAGCCTCCACTCTCCCCTCAATAATATTTACTATATTAACAGTCCTACATTTTTACTGGGGTGTCACAACTAACGAGTTCAGTGACGCAAAATGTGTTTGTACTAAACAAATAAAGCAGACACACACACGCGCACACACACACACACACACACACTGCTCTTCCTCTTTTTAGCACCAATCCTGTGGTTGAGTGAAATGACAGACTCTGTGTTCTCACACACAGTAAATCTCTCCCCCTCTCTCTCTCTCACACACACATACACACACACACACACACACACACACATGCACAGAGCAGAACAACAGTACATCTCCTCTCCAGTTTATCGCTGCTGGACACAGTTGTTAACATGTCAGATTATAGGCGAAGGAAACAAAAAGAAAACCCAACTACAAGCAGCAGTTGTGTAAACGACCTCGTTGGTCTCACAGTCTGTAATCCTCGGTCAGTGTGTGAGAGAGAGACCTCTGCAGAGCTGAGGTCACAGCTCAGTCACACAGAGGTCAGAGCAGGTCACTGACTGACTGCTGACACACACACACACACACACAAACACAGGCGCT
Organism: Cynoglossus semilaevis; assembly: GCF_000523025.1. Classification (NCBI taxonomy): domain Eukaryota; kingdom Metazoa; phylum Chordata; class Actinopteri; order Pleuronectiformes; family Cynoglossidae; genus Cynoglossus; species Cynoglossus semilaevis. The sequence continues at coordinate 17,532,907 of NC_024307.1, forward strand.
GCCAGGAATTGTCAGAAAGTTATGACAATTTACATAATAGTCTAATCATTTTTTTGGCCTCTGGTTCTCCTCCTCAAACACAAACACACAAGACACGGCTGATATTTGACCACAAACTGAGGTTTCTATCATTAAATGAGCAGCTACTAACTGTGTGTACTGAAAAGTACTATGGTACTTTAAGTACTTGTTGTAGAAGACTAAGCACTAAGAACAAACTTTATTTTTTTAACCGAGGGTGTCCGCCAACAGCTGTGGACAAGTGACAATATTTCACCACCAAATGAATTGGCCAAGACTCTTTCATAAAGTTGTCCCATTGATTTGACCTTTGTTTTTGTTTTCAGAGTCTGATCATGGTGATTATGACTGGTTTCCACAGATACCCTTGTCAAAAAACTTCTAACTATTTTAGTCCACAATTTGCCCAAATAAATCATTAAAGTTATAAGAATTTGACCTTTGTTCATCAGTGAGAGTTTCTTATATTTTGACCTAATGTATGACTGCTCTAAAGGCTCTAAAAAATATAAAATAGTCTAGTCTAGTCTAACCTTTGTATTAGCGTTAGCATGTAGAGCAGCAGGCTAAGGACCCCACCGGTAGTTCCACTTTGCGCCTGAAGAAAACGTCCTCAAGCTGAAGCTTTTGCAGTTAATTATTTTTAGTTCATTCCTCCTACAACAATATACAAACTATGTTTTACTTTATTTCAAAAGCCTCAGGGGGAAATTCTACTGATGACTGTGATAATAGTTTAACAGTTTGGTAATGAGGGCACTCCTTCAGTGTGTAACTGTGTAAACAGCTCTTTATCTTCAGATCAGTGTGAACAGACAAACACCGACATGTCAGTTATCACCGCACTTCAGCGTCTCCTTGAAAGAAACACACGTTTGTTTTTATACTGAACCTCAGCCACCTGAGTCTGAGCCAAACACTAGCAGCATACATGGCTAATTTTTTTTAAGTTATTTATGCTAAGCTATAGCTTTTCAACTTTTATGAGAAAAAGAAAAAAGGATTCTAGTTCTTTGTTTTTTGTTTTTTTAAATATATATTTGTTAGGGTTAAGTTTTTTTGGTTTTTTTTAAATATATATTTGTTAGGGTTTTTTTCCAGCTTACTCTTAGCCACTCCAGGACCTAGTTATTATTGTAAAGCTATTTGTGACTTTTTTAATAGTTTCACTGTAAAGTCTTAGCGTAAAGGGCTAACTTCTTCTGGGTTTCTCCTTCGACTAACCACACACTTTCTGTTAGCTTTCAGCTGTAGTAGTATTTCTTCATACTACTACGGCTGGGGAGGTAGGGCGGAGGTAGCTTGATGAGTCTTTGGCTCACTTTTAGGTCCTGTTATTGTTTAAACATTTACCTTGATTGTAATCCTACAAAGTTGTTTGTATCAGACCATAGATAAAATAACAAAGAATTTGATGTTGTTGATGTTAAGTCAGCTACAGAAGCCTAATTGGACTATTTCACTTCAGGTTTTATTGTAATTAATTATAGACGTTATAGAATAATTTTAATGTGTGAACTTGTTGCTACAATTGTTGAGCAAATGTCTATATATATTTCGTAAATTGTAAGAGAAGCACAGAATGCACTGGGCCTGTGGACCATCTGATCCTCAGACAGATTCACTGACGTAACTTTCAGTGAAAACACCAGTTTGTAACATTCTTGTTTGTAGAGGAAACGCGGGGATGAAGGGCTGAAGTGAAACTTTACCACATGAGCTGTAAACATTATTTACTGTCAGTCAACCACTTTAACAGAATGAGTTTTAACTGTCGGGTGGAGACCGAAATGTGGTCTCCCTGCCTGATGTTTTTACACTCAGAGGGGTCGACACTTAAAGACCTTTTGTTTCTTTAAATAAAAGAAAATTTGAAACGCAGCCTGATGTGGTGCTGCACACCAGTGTGTGTGGATCTAAGTGCACGTTGTCAAAGTGTGAGCCTGAGAAAAGGGTGGAGTCCGGGTGGTGTGAGTGTGAGTGTGAGCTGAGGTCAGTGCAGACACAACATGGACCTGCTTGTTATTGCATTAACTCTGGTAAAATAATGAGGGTGTGGATTCACGGATACCTGCAGTGGAGCCAGTGACGGCTGATAATGAGAGGGAGGAAAATGTGCACGGGGCACGCGAGTGTGAGCGTGAAAAAGAGATGGAGTAAGGTTCAGACCCAGGCAGAAAAAACAGTACCAGGAACTACTCAAAATACAACAAAATATGTGAGAGTCCTTGGAAAGGACTAGTGACATATTTTTATTTATTGATTCATACTCTAGTCTCTCTTTGCCGAGGCAGACGGCACCTCTGAATCTGGAACTGCTGGAGAGGAACTGTTGCTAGAAAGTGTGTAACTGTCACTTTATTCCTCCTGGTAAGAGGAACTGTTAGAAAGTGTGTAACTGTCACTTTATTCTGCTTGAGTTTGACTAAAGGCAGGGAATACAGACGGATTTCCACAGCAGAATGAATGTGCATTCATTCAGGTAAGTATCTTAAACAAAGTACTGGTGGCACAGTATTTTCATGACCTCTGAGTAGTACTTCAAAAACATTGAACCATACATGAATGTCATGTTGCCTCAGCAGAAACGGTTCCAAAATCATGGAACAATTTAAGCTTTCACCACAGAAATTAGTTCTAGTAGTTAAAAACAGTACCAG
>NC_024307.1:17535687-17549572 GCF_000523025.1 Cynoglossus semilaevis
TTAAAAACAGTACCAGCATTTATGTGTGGTACAATTTAAACCATAATGTGGACAAAGACTAAAAGATCTCAGACCAGCTTCCTCTGATACATGACTAAAACAGTGGCAAAATATCTGCAGTTTAACTGAGATTTCAAAAATATCTCCAAAGTAATTGAAGGATGAATATAGTATAACATCAATATAAATATTGTAAAGTGCTGTAAACAAACAAAACAGATCAGACCCTGAGCACAGCGGTGCAGACTGTGAAGAAAAACCTCTCTTCATAGAAAAAAACAGCAACAGATCCAGACTCAGAGTGAGCAGCTGTCACAATCTACGTGTTTGCATCACACACACACACACACACACACACACACACACACACACACACACACACACAGGTGAGAGAGTATGTCTGTCTCAATCTCAATCATGCTCCAAAACTCCCCCACCGTGACTGTGGTTGGTTCCCTGACTCTGTCTGGTTGTGCCTGGTGACACAGGCTGGTACTTGCCGGTGATGTACACTGCCACACTCAGGTAGGTGAGGCCCGTTGTTGTTGTTGTCGTGATGGTGGTGCTGAAAATAGAGAATGTGTTTTGAATTTTACTTCAAAGAGGAGTCAATAACATTCTAACCACCTTCCTGCTGCTGCTGAAATTTCTATTTAGAATTTGGTTTATTTAGAATTTTTTGTTAAGACAAACTATTTGTGTTCAGATCCTTCAGTCGCCCACACACTAGCGTTAGCCCCACCCTCTGACCTCTGGACCCACACCCATTGTTATGGATACGGTTCTTGAGCATCACACCTAACAAATCACTGGAGGCGATGAATTCCGTCGAGAACCGACACACTGCTCTGTTCTTGGAGAGAGCGGATTAGACTGAAACCAGAACCATCCCTGAAGAAACCAGTGAAGAAGAATAGAATCAAGAGAGACGTCTGTGATCCTGACGATACAAAGATGGGAACGTTCTCCCTCAGAACCACACACTGATCCCACTTTGTCCCGCGACACAATGGACTTCCTGTGGGGAGAGGGGGGCGGAGTTTGACGGAGACAATTACTGTTCACTTTTACAGCAGTAACAGGAAGCGGAAAATATATAACTGACAACGCTCACTGACACACTGGGTTCTGCTGAGGTCTTTGGAAAATTGGGGGGGTGGCGCTGTTGAGTCATTGTGGAAATGACTGTTAGCGTTTTACCTTCTAGGGCCGGCTGGCGCTGTTGAGTCATTGTTAGCGTTTTACCTTCTAGGGCCGGCAGACTGTCAAACGCCTTTTAAATGGGTTAAAAAATATTTACCATATTTATAACTGCATAAGTTCTACTCTCTGGTGTGTGTACTATTTACACATGTGTACAATAATAATACACTTCACTTAATTACACATGGAGACAAACAACCATTAACAATCAAATTGTCTTTTAGCTGTTTGGTAGGCTAAAACTGAAGGTGGTGGACATGATTCATGCCCATCATGTAGATGGTCCTGGGTTTTCAACTCCATATTTATATATGTATATATATAAATTGGCAAACTTCAAATTACTGGTCTAAGTTTTAGATTTGTTTTTCTTTTTCGTGTTCATCACACGTTCTTGATTCCAAAGGTCTTTGTTTGTACTGGATGAATTGCACGTAGCATGGACATGCTGGTTGGTTAGCTCAGTCGGTTTGGGCATGGTGCTAATAAGGCCAAAGGTCGCAGATTTGATCCCCGTACAGGCACTCGTCTTATCTTATCTTCTGGCAGAGCTAGAACCTCCTGAACACCTTCTTCTTGGTTCCTGTCTGAACATCACTGATCTCCAGCTTAAACCTGGGCTTCCTGTCTGAACACGCCGTCCTCATCCAGTCGACCTGAGCCTGTCTGGACAAACAGCAGCACAGTCAACTTCACCATTTGGCAGTGATCAAACACTGTTCTTGTTTGCTCATAGGTAGAGGGAGGCAGGTAGAGTCTGAATGAGTCAGGCAGAGAGAAGCTGCATGAGTGGGCGATTTTTCTGCTCCGTCTCTAACAGGAATGAGGATGGAAGGATGGTGTCACGCCCCGATCTTCAGCTGACTTCACATAAAGACTGCAGTAAGAATCGAGACAATGTAGTAGATTAAAAAGTGCTGTTTCTTCAGGATCTGGCTTTTTCCCCTTCTGATACAAGTTTGGGCTTCAAAAAAAAAATTAAAAAGTCAAATAATCCTAAACTCTGATCCCTTAATCTTCACTTTTTCCGGTTGTTAAAGGGCCTTTAAAAGATCTGCAGATGTCTGCAGCAACTTGGCAAGGAGTAAAGCTCTCATGTGTGAAAAGTCACAGGATGAGGTGATGATGTGAAGAACCTCACAGAGAGGTCAGAGGTCACACTGAGATCAGGACAACAGAAGGATTTTAGAGAAATCCTTTTAAGCAACATGTAGACAACTGTTGCCTCATCAACTTTTTTAAGGTTCAAGGTGAGGACGATCAAAGCTTGGAGATGTCAATCAGGGGACATTCTGGAAAGTTGCTAATTTAGCATAAAACCTCCATGCGAGCACAAATGATGAGAAATGACTAAATCAGCTAAATAGAGACAGGGACAACAGAAACGACTAAATCAGCTAAATAGAGACAGGGAGCTAAAGGTTAGCCTGAACTTTAGCGGAATGTCAAATACATTTCAAAAAGTAAGTAGAGACATCACAAAATGGGCAAAGTTTTAGCAAAAGTTAAAAACAGTCCAAATTAGTTGATGTTTAATTAAGACAACAAAGAGTTTCATTAGAATCAGCTGAGGTCTCACCTTATTAAGGTGACTAAACAAACTACAGATCATGGAAATACATCAACTTTCCTGGGAATAAGGTTTGTTAGAACTGTTTGTCGGGGCTAGAGAATATAATTCCTTTGAAGGTTTAATTTTCCGACTGGTGGATGACGACGACGATGGAACTAATAATTATGTTTGCAGTAAAAACCATAATTGTCAGCAGGATTAGGTTCACATGCAACTGTTCCTGTTTGGTGAAGGTGGAGCCGCCTTAGCTCCCTGAAGGTGGAGGTTAGAACACATCATCGTCACCAGGAGCAGGTTTGGGTAACTACAGCTTTACTGTGAACTGGTCCTTTAACAGCAATGATGAAGAAGGACATTAAGTCCAACACCTGTGGTCTAATCAGAATTTTATTATGTCAAAACAATTATGTTATTGGTGTCTGAACACACAAACCAAGTCACTGACAACAATCTGAGGTTACATCAGTAATCCTGGTTCAATTACAAATCCTGTAATTGAACCAGGATTTGATGAATTACTTGAGAAAGTTCTGGTGTGTTCTTATTTTTTTCAACAAATATCGAAAGATTTGTTTCAGTTCTGAAGTTTGATGAAGCAGGTTTGGAACTGGAGCCATGGCTAATTATTAAAACTAAAAGACTTTTATCACCGAGAAAACACGGCCGAAACAGGAAGTTATGATGACGCAAGCAAAAACCGCAGCCAGCGCGGGTTTGACTGTCTGTGGTGTGGATGTGTTTCAATATATCTGGCGATTTGCAAAATGTGTAATGCTATGTAATGAAATTTCAAAAGGGGGTGATGAAGTCCACTCAGAGTCTGTTGTTTCACTCGTCGCCACTGTAACTGATCCACGTTAAATAGATCATTACCTGGATGTTTTTTTATAAAGCAGCGCGCACCAGAAATGATGGACGCGGAGAATTCGCTTGGAGACAATTATTAATTTATTATTAATTTACACAGTCATAGCCATGAATGCGATCTTACTAATAATTGGCATAATCTTTTGGTGTCTCAGTTTTTGGCCCTGGTTTCCTTATTTTCAGTTTTCGGTTTCGGCCAAGAATTCTTATGTCCGTGCATCACTAATTTAAACCTGATTTAATGAAATAGTACGTTTTGTCTGGACAACTTTTATAAAATGAAAAAATATATAAAAAGAGCTGAATTAGAACTATTGAAATAAATAAATAATGATGAACTGAAATGAAATTGGTGAAAGCTGTACCACTGCAGTCATATTTTTCAGCGCCCCCTACTGAGGTGGAGGAGCAGCTGCATGCTCTAGATTTACAAAGATGGAAGAAAAAAAAAGCACTAACATGTGTAATGACCTGGTTAGTCATGTCTCGTCAGTGGCTCTGAGTCAGTTTGGATTCATTACACACACACACACAAACACACACACACACACACACACAGACAAGAAGAACAGCTGTTACAGACCTCGTCTCTAGTCAGTGTCTTCACAGGATGATCAGGCATGGTAAGTTTTATACACACACACACACACACAGAGAGAGAGAGAGAGAGAGAGAGAGAGAGCTCAGTTCAACATTTTTGAAATTCTCTTCGATCTAAAACAGGTTAACTTTAAGCAGATCTGGGATCAGTCAGAGTGAGTATAAATCAGTTGTTCTGATAGATTTTTTTTTCTAACATCTGAAATTCAGACTGTTTTAATGATTTTCCCTCATCTGTTTCTGTGGACTTCGGATTTTTTTTCCCTCATCTGTTTCTGTGGACTTCTTGTCTCTTCTTTCTCCATAATTTTTGTTGTAGGGTTATAATATAAGAGGATGTAGGATTTCTTTCAATATTGTATGTTCCAACTACCATTACAGGACTTTCTTAAAATTAAATTAACTTCTTAAATAAAACTATTTTTAAACACCAGCATTTTTGTTATGATTTCCCTAATGATAAGAATTCTGACAAAACTATTTTTAGGCTAATTTCTGATTCTTGTATGACTTAAAAGTTCTGTTTACAGAAGTAAAATAAATATTTTGTCAAATTGAGTACAAAAAAAAAACACATATTGAAACTCTTCATGAACAAACTGTAAATCACCTGGTGGCTGTCAAACCTCAGGGGTGAAGTTAAGGGGGTGGTCAGTGTAAGAGGAGCTGAAACATCAACGCAGAGGTCAAAGGTGAAGACGTAAAATGAGGTAGAAAAATAAAAAAGACAGACGACGCAAGTGGAATCTGCGTCTGCAGCTCCAGCTGCTGCAGCATCAGAGGAGAACCACAGCCGTCACTGCTGCTCATGTTTTCACTGCTGGCCTCACGGAGCAGATATTTCCTGTCCTACTAAATCCACACATGTGGAAAAATAAAGGACCACAGAGTGATGTCCATCTCAGAGCTGAGTTTCACCTCCTGGAACGTTACAATGTGAATGGCCTGAAGATCAGTTTCACCTTCAGAAAGAAGTGACTCAGCTGAAAATATCTGACGTACTTTAAGGGTTTAAGTGAAAATGTTGGCGTTGTAGAAATTGAAAGAGGATGATGGTCAAATTCAATTCAGTCGATTCAACATTGAGTCCAGTTTTACAAAACTCCAGAGTGCCCTGAAATAAGGCAGAGGAATGACTAAAGGGCAAGAAATTCAATAAAAATTGATAAACTTAACCTAAAAATTAAGCATAAAATTAATCTATAAATTAGCTAAACATGTCTACTACAATATATTGGCCAAAACAAAGTTTAAAATGATCAAAAGAAATAAATGCTGATTCATGAAAACATAAGAGAAAAACTGACATTTGAAAATCTAGCAAGTAGCTAAACGTTTAGCAAAACCAGGGTTACCCAGGGTAACCAATAACCTAATTAACACAAACCCAAACACTGGTAAAGTTTATAAACTTTTACCACACATTTTGGTAAAAGTGTATCTAAAATCTGGACAAAAAAAAAACAAACTAAAAATAATCAAAAAAGCAAAATGGACTAAAAGAGACTGAAACATATAAACTATATACTGTATATATATACTGTTAATGTTAAAATATGAATCTCAAAACCTGATGGAAAAAGGTTAAGGGTTACTGTTAATGTTGAAATATGAATCTCAAAACCTGATGGAAAATGACAGCGATATAATAATACATTTAACTACGTAGAAAAAGTCCAGAAAAACCTGATCTTTACAAAAGCCCAGCTAACCGTTAGCTAGAGTTGATGACAAACATCTACAGTACTACAGTTAGAAATGATTATAATGTGTATTCATCCTCAGCTGAAAATAGTCCCTGTCATCTTCTAAACCAGAGGTTTGGAACTTAGTTTTTAATGTTAAAGATTATCATGATGGACAACGGTTCCAATCAGAAACAAAGGAACTGTCTGCAGTACCTTTAATCAGAACCATTTACAGAGTTAATGGTGTTAAAACCTCCGTCCTCAGAATCAGGCCGTCTCTCCTTTAAGTATCTGAATCTGGAGCTTCCTCCATCAGAAATATCCCAGCGTTAAAGCAGTGACTGGTCGATTCTTTTCTTTAACAGCTCAGTCTCTAAGATGAAGCATCTGTTGACCAATCACAAGCAGCTGAAGTCTTTGTTGGTTTGACCAGTGAAAATGTGAAACAGCTAAAATTCTAAATGCAGCTACGAGGGAAAACAGGCCTAACATGACCAAACACTACCCCAGTGTGCTAGAAGTTACACAGAAACAGCCACGGTCAGAAATGAAGAAAAAAAAATTCCTTTAGAACTAGCCATTTGTTAACTAAAGAAGACAAGTAGTCTTAAGAAACTCTCGAAATGCCAGTTTGTCAAACCAGCCTCTAGATAAATGTTGGCTGAAGGTGGTTAGAAGTTAGCCAAAGTTATGGAAATATTTATGTAAAGGTGTGACCTTCTGAGTCAAAGCTCAGCTTAGGTTCACTTTTGGCACTGACAGTCAGGACCTTCTCCAAATCCAAACCTTGTTAGCTTCACTCTGTCAGAACACATTTATTAGTTAAATTAAATCAATTACCAGTGATGCCAAAAGTGGGTTTATTTCCCTTCACCAACAAACACACCCATGGAATTAGAGGTGGGAATGTCCAAGCAGGAGAGAGCTGTAGAAATTTAATACCAACAGGTTGTTTTTGGCAGAAATGTCAGGGAGATTAAATTATTAAGTTAAATATATAAAATCATCCTCCTGTCAGACTGAAAAGGTCATTCTTTCAACAAAGAGTAATCTTATCACTGCAGTACTTCAGTGGAGTATCACCTCAACGCAAAACATTCTGAGAGCACACACACCAGGGCTAAAGTTAGCTATGTACAACAAACCCGGTACACACACTAGAGCTAACGTTAGCTACAACAGCCCTGGTACAGACACCAGAGCTAACGTTAGCTACAACAAACCTGGTACAGACACCAGAGCTAACCTTCTAATCTGTGAACGTAGCAGACCCATGAAAAATATGCGGATAAATACAAATAAACATTTTTTGTTTTCACTGATTCAGTCTTCTACTAACAAAACTTTTCTTTCTGGCAGATATTGATATTCAGTAACATAGGGTTTGGTCCTAGTATGTGAACGTAGCAGACCCGTGAAAAATATGCGGATAAATACAAATAAACATTTTTTGTTTTCACTGATTCAATCTTCAACTAACAAAACTTTTCTTTCTGGCAGATATTGATATTCAGTAACATAGGGTTTGGTCCCAGTACATTCATATCAAAGCCATTTATACTGGGGTTTGTTTTCTTTCTTTTTTTACATCCCATCAATAGCTAACAGCACTGTGCTAATGGCTAACCCTGAAACACACCACTGCCAGTAATGTTGTATGTTCTGTTGTGGGGAGGTTTGGATACACATTCACATGACAACATTCCTGTCGGTGCTGCTTGGAGACATTGGGATATTTGGAGCGGTCAGGTTTGCAGATGTAGCTCGACAAGAAACATGTGGGAATTTTAAAAGCTCAGCTGACACTTTGATGTTTGATCCAGAACATAGTCCTGGACTGATTGTTTCAGCCAGACCAAGGTGTGAGGATGTCCACACAGGGGTCCGGGTTTACAGAGGAAGTACAGAAATATACTTCCATCCACAGGTACTTCCTCCCCCACGTACCCAGATCTTCATGCTCATACTTTCACAACAGACGTAACTGTTATGTTTTACAACATAGCAACATCAAAGCAACAACAAACTCTGCTGATCTATGCTACATGGATGTGCTAACAGGAAAATGCTGCATAGTCCATAGATTAATTCAAGGATTTTTCCTCACAGCAACATATTAAATAAATAAATTAACAAATAATTAGTAATAGTATAATAATTAGTAGTCAAATATCTATGAAAAGCAATCCTACCAAAATGCCAAAAATGTTAAGAAATCTTATATGTAGAGCACAAAGTTGTAGAAGCTGGTTAAATGATCAAGGTCCAACAGCAGCTCAGTAGCGCCCCTCCCTGATCCCCGCCCCATATATATATATATATATATATGTATATATATAGAGAGTCCAGCATGAACGGTCCGGTCCGCTCCTTCTTCACCTGCAGCAGGCTCACAGTCGGAGTCACAGCTCAGGTTTTTCCTTCACACAGGAAAAAAACAACCACTTCAACTGTGGATGGTTTTCATCACCGTCTCAAAGTCGCACGTCATTAGTTTGACCTGGATTTACGACTTCTGTGAGCAATTATGACCTAATTAACCAAAACATTCAACAACAATAAAACAATCAAACACTTGTCAGTCAGCAGCTAAATTGACTTTCCTTCTGGTAAATTACAAAATAATCAAATAAAAACTTGGTGATGGAAGAGTGGAGCCGCAGCTCAAATCATGGGTTTTCTCTATGGACTTTGCAGTGAGCAAAAAAAAAAAAGGAAAAGAAAAAAAGAGAAATCCATTCTCTAAATATGGTTTTAATTAAAATAATAATAACAAAAACAATAATCATAATAATAAGTAAGTTTATAAAAGTGCATATGTGTAAGTCTTCAAAGGTCAAAGGTTAGACCCTCACTAAAGTTGAACAGAGGAGCTTCAGTGTCGATGTGCCTCAAGGTTAAGTCATCGTCACCTTCCACCCTTCCTTCTTCTCCTCCTCCTTCACCACCTCCTCCTCCTCCTCCTCCTCCCCTTCCTCCCCAGAGCTGAGGGAGGTCTGATGAGTTGTGGTTTCTGGTGTCTCAGAGACAACATCTTATCTGAAGATGTGACCTGGAACCTCAGGAGGTGAAGTGGCCCATTAACCTCTGTCCAGACTGTTGAAGACCTCTTCACTGGAGACCCCTCTGTGGTCTGCCGTGAAAAGCAGTGAACCCATCTTCACAGGAGAGTTGAACCATCAAATCCATCCATCCATCCAGCCTGGACCAACACGGGCGTAAAAACCTGTGAAGACTTCTTCACTTCAAAGTCCTGCTCTGAGTCCTCTCAGCTCTTTGGTTTCACTTGCTGCTGGTGGTTGGACTTCAAAGTCGACCGAGGTGGAGCAGATTTATCTCCTCCGTCAGCTTCAGCCTCACACCTCTTTTCTCACTTTTACAGCTGCTCAGGGAGTCAGACACAGGAGCAGAGGAAGCTGTGGTGAGGACTTCAACCGCAGCTTTTCTCCTTGACCTCACCTCAAAGGTCAAACTGTCACGTCAGAGACAGGATTTCAGGTTTTCGTCAACCTCGTCTTCTTCGCTGTGAGTTTAAGATCAGTTCCAGGATGAGTTCATCCAAGGATGTGGAAACATTTTCATTTTTGTCTCAAACCTGTCAGTTCTCCCCATGATTTAAGAATGAACTTTGAGCTTCTGCCTTTGGAGAAATGTCCGCTGTTTCTGCACTGTTCAAGTGTAGTTTTTTTTTTTTATTTATTATTTTCACTTTTGGACCCACGTCATTTACCCCAGCCATGAAACTCCAGTGGTTACCTTTGACCCGGGGGGAAGCAGAGCAGCAGCTATTTTGCACCAGTCTTAACTATGTGACATGTATAAAGATTATTTCTTTGATCATTGCCTGGTGTTTATTGGATTTTTTTTTTTTTTAATTATTATTTTCACTTTTGGAACCACGTCATTTACCCCAGCCATGAAGCTCCAGTGGTTACCTTTGACCGGGGGGGAAGCAGAGCAGCAGCTGTTTTGCACCAGTCTTAACTATGTGACATGTATAAAGATTATTTCTTTGATCATTGCCTGGTGTTTATTGGATTTTTTTTTTTTACTAAAATATAGTCCACTTTATCAAATTTTAATTAACATTACGTTCCATAATGGTTCCACAGTGTAGTCAGCATGCCTGCCTTACGAGCTGAGAGTTCTGGGTTCAATTCCCAGAGGAACCACTCTTCCCCCTCTTGTAATTCCCTTTGAATAAAAACATCTGCTAAATGCATAAAAATGTAAATTGTTAATAACTGCTACTAACATGTTTTTCTGCTTCTATTTATTTGTCAACTATTTAAAAAAAAAACAACTCTGTCAGTAGCTGGCTTTGGTGTAACCTTTTACGCGTTATACCAATAATAACTATCTAGGTAGTTAAGTTAGTTTAGTTTAGTTTAGTTTAGTTTAGTTTGTGGACTTTTCACTTAAATACCTGGCTTTTAGGTTTAATTATTTCATGATCTGTTTTGACAAATTTAGAATTTTAGAATTATTTCTAGTTGTGTGAGCTCCGACAACAACATCCGGTATAAATCAGCCGTGTTTGACCTTCTCTCTCTGACTGTTGATCTGTACAACTGTTTATTCCACGTGCAGGAGTTTGAGTGTTTGTGGCGTCATGGAAATGGACGAAGACTCACATGTTAACGATCACCAACCTCCTGTTTACAGCAGTACCACCGAGTGTGTGTGTGTGTGTGTGTAACCGTTACATCTGCCCATAAAATGGCTCATCAGACGTGAACACAAACTTTCTCCAAACTTTTCCATCTGACAGAAGCAGATGTAAAAAGAAAAAAATCATCTGATGCTCAGAGTTTTACCTCCAGAAACTCAAACAATGGCAACAAACATCTAGGGCCACATTCTTGTGGAAGAATCACGGCATGGAACAAAGATAAAAAAGAGATGAGAAATATTAAATTCACTAATATTCTAACAGTTTAAGCTCAGAATGATCTAATATGAGTAAAAGTTAGTTAAAAAAAAGTTACAGTACAGGGTCCTCGGTTTATGACGTCCTCGACCTACAGCGTTAAAGTACTGGGAAAGTCTAGTTCCATCGTACTGACGTATGGTATTAAAACTCGCCACCTAGTTCCTATACGAAAAAGTTGGTAAGCCTTAACACGGACCAATACTTTTTCAAAGGTCACTTATACGCAGACGACGCCTTTGTTTACATTCTCCAGTTGTACTCCATACATGGGACGGTGCTACATTCATTGTCTTTTTGTCTGTTTTCTTTGGGGGGAGGTGACTTTTTGCCCTTCATTCTGATTCCCAGGTGTCAGTCAGTCTCTTCTGATGTTTTTATGTCCTAGATTGTGATGTTACCGCTGTGCCAGCGTAGGTGAGGGACAGAGGGACTGATGTACAGGATGAGAGTTCAGACTTAGGGTGAGTTAGGTCACACCATAGGAAAGAAACTCTAATGTAAGTCGAGGATTCCTGTATGTTCATTTATATATAGTGGACAAATATGTCAAAGCAGTTAGCCATACACTTAGCCTAACTGTTAGCCAAAAGGAGTCAACCAATGAATAGCAGTTAATGATCCCAGTGTTACACCCTGGACAGTCCATCACATTGTCACATTCACACCTATGGTCAGTTCAAGCTGAACAATTATCCCAGTCTCCAATCTGCATGTTTTTAGACTATGAAGCTGGAAAAACCCACAAACATCTTTACCTCAGTCTTAGTTAAAGCTGCTCTGCTACTGAAGGATGAAAACCTGGTGACCACCACCTGTCAGGGTCAGGTCCTTCAGGACGTCCACACCTAGACTAACAAATGTCACACCCAGCCCTGACCCACTCTGGAACACCGAGTAACAACAACTCTTTATCTTTCCATAAATCAGTCACCTCCACAAGGTGGCGCTCAGATGTTCTCCATCCATCAGCCCAAGGCTCATCAAACCTCCTCAACCCAAAGTCATCTTCAGTTTGATTCATTCAGATCAAGCAGGAACTTGTGTGAACTAATGTGAGGTTCTGCTGCTGCGGCCCCGGCTCCTGACTCTAGATCTTTTTTTAAACTCCCTTCATGTTTACAGACAGATCTGAACACGTTTGATTTAAAACGACCATTCAGCTGCTGCAGGATCCTCGGGGCTCTTCTATGTGTTAAAGAACCAACGTTTATCACTGTGGTGGAGCAGCTACAGCCTGTGACATCAGTTAGCATCAGGTGGAATGGATGAAATGGACACCAGGAGGCGACGGCACTGAGAATTCAGAGGATGGTTTAGATTGATCCAGAAATAAAGTTGAAGAGGAGTGGTGGACTGGTGATTGGAGGTTTTGGAACTAATTAATTCTCATTAATTACATAAAATTAAAATATTTGACAAAATAAGGAAAGATTTGCCATTCAGATTATCTACGTTCTCATCAACAAGGGTTCTCTTATTTTATTGAAAACAAATTGATTTTTTCCATAATTAATATTTAATCCCTTTTGCTCAAAATGACATGTAAAAATAATTAAAAATTGAGGACCAAAGACTTTTTTAGCATTTTGTTAAAATCTATAGAAATGTGCTTACTTTTGCCTCTGTATCTGAAACCATGTTATACATTTTATAAGTTTTATAAACAATACAAAATACAAATAATATCTATGTAAATTGATGATTTAAATCTGTATCTATTGCACTTGAACCCATTACTGTCTGATGTGCACCAGATTAACACCTCAGAAATAACATGGAGGTCGTCTGAGCCCATAGATAAGCCAATAACTCAAGCATCAGATTTTCATCAACCACATCCTCACTCACAGCTGGACACCTGACCCAGACTGTCAGGGTCAGGACCAAAGTACTGACCAGGAGACTGCCACAGAAACCTGGACTGAAGACGAAGACGGACAGTTCTCCAAGGAAAAACCAAATCAATCATCAAGACGGATGTTTGGAGGGAGACAAAGGTGAGTGGGAACAGAGACCAGGCAGAACCAGAGGAGAGAAGAAAGTTCTGGAGAGGTGAAGGAAACAGAGTGACTGCTGCTGCTGAGGCGGCTGCTGCTGCTGCTGGTGCTGCTGCTGGGGCTGAGGCTGCTGCTGCTGAGGCTGCCGCTGCTAAGGCTGCTAAGGCTGCTAAGGCTGCTGCTAAGGCTGCTAAGGCTGCTAAGGCTGCTAAGGCTGCTAAGGCTGCTAAGGCTGCTGCTAAGGCTGCTAAGGCTGCTAAGGCTGCTGCTAAGGCTGCTGCTGAGGCTGGGGCTGAGGCTGCTGCTGAGGCTGAGGCTGAGGCTGCTGAGGCTGCTGCTGAGGCTGGGGCTGAGGCTGCTGCTGTTGCTGCTGCTGCTGAGGCTGCTGCTGTGACAGTGAATGAAATGCGCCCGCAGACACAGAGATGAAAAAGGTTTGATATTTGACTGCAGGGAGAGTTTGAAGAAGATGAATGTCAGAGAAAATGATGGAGACAAAGAGATGATCCGAATTAAAGACTATTACTGTGTCTAAGAGCAGATAATCCTTCAGACACACACACGCGCACAAACACACGCGCACAAACACACACACACACACAAAGCTGCTTCATTGTGTTTCCAGGATCAGAATGTACCGGTGTTTAAAGTTCACCTCCAGGACAGTCTGATCAGAGTCTTTTTTTATCCAACACTGAAGTGAAACAGTCGTTCTGTCACCTCTGTTCAAACCAGGAAGTAGGATGCTGTCTACATCCTTAGGTTTGTGGCCCACGTTGGCTACAACCTGTCACAGATAAAAGTTCAACTACTTATACATAAACAAATGAGCTACTACCCTAAGAATGGAGGAACTGATTGATCACAAAGCATTATGGGAAACACATTTGTCTGTGTTTCAACTGTGCACATATCAATAATGTGAATCTGAATATTTGCACGTCACCTGCTGTGACCTTTGACTTCTGTGTGTGCGTAAATGCAGAAGCCGAAGATCAGGAAGAACTTTTTTAGAACAACAGCA
>NC_024307.1:17550446-17555985 GCF_000523025.1 Cynoglossus semilaevis
GTGTGTGTGTGAGGGTGTGTGTGTGTGAGGGTGTGTGTGACTCTTAGATGAAACAGATCCAGTGGTTTGTTGGGAGGCGTACGTGCGTGCAGGCGCTGAGCTGATGCGGCGTTCCTCTCTCAGTTGAGGCTTGTCTATAAAAATGTGTAGCCTTGGGTGCTGCTGGTGTATAAGACAGGCGTGTCGCATCACAGTCCAACACTTCAAAAACCAGCATCTAATCCACTCAGGACTGACGCACACGTGTGTGTGTGTGTGTGTTTAATTAATTACATTCCTGAACCAATAGTTTCAGCTTGTAGTTTCTACGCTGCTTCAGTCTTTTTGATAAAATGCTCTTTGTATCGTTTAACCACTGTCATTTCATCTTTATTATACTGTTTGGTTCAGGGTAACAGATTATTAAAAGTTTACCAAAGGATACACATGGTTTTTTTAATCCATTAACGATTTATTCTCTGATCCTCTTGTCTAATACCAATATAACAACCTAATTTGTCATATTTTATTGATTAACTTCTAACCGGAATTAAATAAACAGTTTTGACTTTTATCATTATTAATCATTATTGATTATTATCAATAATAATATTAATAATAACAATAAATGAAAGTTAATTTAAGCTGTACCTTGATGACATCAAATAATCATAAATACCAAACGTCATAAACATAAATTCATAAACTCATCTGTGTGTAAAGGCTCTAATGGAACTAATTATACATTTACCAACTCTATAATTTCATCATTTTTCATGTTATAGGTTTTCACTGCTCTGTGCTAGCTGGTGCTGCTAGCTATCTCTCTCTCACTGTACTTGACTTCTTTACTTAGTTTAAACTAGAGGAACTGCTTGAGGAACGTTTTCTCACTTACAGGTGTGTTGTTAATGGCAGTAATGTTGTCAACCACTGACCAGTAAAAACAACCAGACTAGCAAAGACCCCTGGTTTGCCGGCATTAGCGAATATGCTAATGTCTCTGCCACAGCTCAGGGTGATGATGTGTTCTAGGTGCATACGTTGACTCTCTGCCTCTCAGAGCAGCTCAGGGTGATGATGCATACGTTGACTCTCTGCCTCTCAGACTGAAAACTGAAGCCGAACAGAACCAGAGCTGCGACAGGAAGACAGAGACCGGCAGGTGAAGACAACATCCTTCCTTTAAAAAGTAAAATGCACATTTGAGCTCAACTTGTTCACCGTGTGTCCAGCTGGGCAGCGAGGTCCAAGTCTAAAACAGATGTTATCAAGCACAGACTCCAAAAAGTCTGCTCTGCTGCCTCTTCATCCATTCAATTAGCAGCAGAGAGAAGCAGGTGTGGCCTTAAAGTATGTGTTGGCTTCTCCCCTGCTCTGGATCCAAACCCACAGGACACAAGTATTTATGTCAGAGCCCATCCCACGTCTTATCCTCCTAAATCGTCTGCAAACACACACGCACGCACGCATGCACACACACGATTCCAGTGTTTGAGAAAGTAGTCATTGTTTGGAGTCCTCCTCCACACTTTGATGTGCAGGGGTCAGGCGGCGGCTCCCTCCCCCCCCCCCCCCCCCCCCCCCCCCCCCCCCCCCCGCGCCGGTCATCCAGAGCTTCAGAAACATCTGGAGCAGAGAACCACGCAGAGCCCACTTGGCAGGAGGTTGGTATTGGCACTGGCCTACCTTCCTACCAGGACTCTTTCATCTCAGTTTGAACATGTGGGCCAGGCCCTAACCCTGGGAGGAGTGGAAGGCCCCGCTGCCAGCAGAGAGGACAAGGCGTGGTGGTTGCGAGGAGGAATCTAGGCTCTCCTGCTGTCCTCCGAAGCTCCTACAAGCATTCCTGAACTCCTGTCTCCTCCTGCGGGCACCGGCCTTTTCTACGGCTCCTCCCCACAACTCTGCAGTCAGACCCTGAGCCTCCGTTACGTGTTCAGCTAACACTGATCCATACTAAAGGCCAGCAGCTCAGAGTAATCCCAGAACCTTTATTCCTGTCAGTCACAAATCAAACCTTCGACTCCTCTCATTCCTGAACAGATTCAACTCCAGCAGCAGCTGCTCCAGGCAGTGACTCACCTTCACTTCATCTAAATAATAATTATAATAATAACAATTATTATTTCGTGGCAGTTGTTATTATTATCATTATTATATTTTATGTGTCGTTATATCTAAATAATAAGTAATGGACTAAAAATCAGTGTGCAGTCATTGAATTTGACTTATGTGAGGATGAAAACAACATGACTTCTATGAACAGTCCTGAAAATATCCACAGGTGTCAGTGTGAGGTCAGTCTGTTTACCATGTTACAGTAAAAAATGGAAAAAGAAACACCAGAACCCTTTTTTTGGGGGGGTGAATTGTGTTATTGATATATTTTCAAACGCTATTTTTTAACCAGACGTATTGATTCCTTTTTAACTCCACATTATTTAGTTATTTTATGGCTAACAAAGACCTACATTTAAGGTATTAACAGTGTTCAGTCATTTAAGCTAACACTGAGTTACATCTGATCCAGGTTGTATTCATCTTTTAGCTTTACTCTTTAGGCTAACAAGAGTTACATCTGATCCAGGTTGTATTATCTTTTAGCTTTACTCTTTAGGCTAACGTTTAGCTGTTTCCTACGCCCAGTGGAAATTGATCTGCATCGGTCAGACATTATAGTTTAACCTCGCTACAAACCGTTGCTCGTTCACCACATTTATTCCACAGCACAGAGACTGATGCAGTTTCAATGTCAACAACAAAGTAAAATATCTTTTTGAACTAAACATTTGCTGATGCATCCATTTTATATAACAGCCAGTATCACCTATCACCACCTTTGTTGACCCCCAGGGTCTGGATGCCCCCAGTCCGGGGCCACATATGTAATATAAGTGAGTTATAAATCTGCCAACAGCGATGGAGTTTGTTCACTTTAAATATAACCAGTGTGAATCGGTGACATCATTGACTCTGTGCCAGCTCCTGTCTTTTATGATTTACAACTATACATCGCCCCAGAGCATGCTGGGAGGCCGCTCACTACAGACAATATAAAATTACTGACGGAGAAGTATGTAGGGGAAAGGTTTGTGATGATGTGGTGCAGAAAACAGTCAGATGTGATTCAGCAGTTTAAATAACACACTGAGTGGACACTGGACTGTGACCCGGGTCACTCACCTGACCCACGGTAGAACGCTCCTGGGCCACAATGGAGTGAGGATCGTCCTTCATGTCAGCAGAGGAGCGCGTCTTCTGTCCATCCGTCTGGAAAACAGGACAGAGGGGAAGTTTGGTTAAAACACCTGGAGGAGCCTCCCACACATGACATCACTGTGGAGATGCTGTGTTGTGAACGGCATCAGTGATCCACCAGGATGGGCCTCAAATGGAGCGTGAAACCAACACCATTAGTCCAGTCCAGACAGGCTGTGGGGTCACGTCAGCGAACGACCTGCTGACCCCAGAGTGAATGAGTGACTTCAAATGGACAACTGTAGTATCTCATCATGCTAATGTTTTATACATGCTCTTTTCTACAGCCGTCTGCTCTGGCTGTGGTCTTTTAGTGGCCATTTTCACAAAAATAATTAAAACATTTTAATCCTTGGAATTTTTATTTATCACCGATAATCTAATGCTTCCAGTGATGCCGCCGCTGTTAATGCTACATCTATAGGAGCCCAGGAAATAGCAAAGTATATCTTCATTTATCTTCAAATAAAACTCCCATTTTCTGTCCCTCCCCTCCAACACTACACAAACATTTGTCTCAGGACTGTTAGCTCACCTTTGTGTAACTGAAACTAAACAAGTTTGATAATCACTTGAATGAAATAGCTGTGTCAGTCATGACACTGCTAAACACATTAGTAAGCTCTGAGGAAATGCTAAAAACAGTTAGCATCACACTAAAGCACCCTGTTAAGAAACATATTATTTTCTATTTAAAGAGGACATTTACAGTAAACAAACAAACAAACAAAGAGTGAAGGTGGTGACAGAGACATTGTTGTATAAAAAACACTCACTGGCAAAAACAGGATTTTACCCTGGTGCTGCATTGGTGAACACAGAAGAGCTAGCAGCAGCATGGCTCTCAAGTTAGCCTATGGGGTGGAGCCCACAGGGGCGGGGTCTACAGGGGCGAGGTCTACACGGGGTGTGGTCTGTATGGGCGGGGTTTACAGGGGCAGGGAGTGGGGGAACTGATAAAGTTGTAGGTTTGAATTCCAACCTTGACTTTGGTGTGTTAAACTAGCAACATACTTCTTAAGGCAGTAAAGTGTTGTCCACTGCTTCAGTCTCATTGGTGGGTTCATTGCAGAGGACAAATATCATTTTATATGAACACTACTGTAAGAAATAAAGCTGCTGCTGCTTCTTTGTTTAATTACAACTTTTAAAAAAAGTGACCGGCGCTGAAGACACAGAGTTGTACTTCAAATCTAAAGGAGTTTATTCTTGTTACAGCGGCTACATCACTGGAACAGCTCAGAACTTCTGCTCTGAGACACCAGACCTACGCAGTGTTATTGTGTTGCTAACCTGAAGCCAATCCATCATCGCCTCCACCATTGCAGCCCCAGTAGGTCATGGACTGTGACCTCTTCCATCTCTGACCCGAGCCTCGTACAATCAAAAATTCCTCACACGTTTTCCATTCTTCCCAAAACAACTGTCGGGGTTAATGAACCACGCAGCGCAGCACACAACGTCCCGCCAAGCAGCATGGATCTGCAGCACAGCTGCTGGAGGTGCTGTCATGCACAGAGGCTAATGTTAATCATTTCCCACATGTCCATTAGACTAGAACAGATGGAGGCACGCCATGGACTGACTGAATTAGCCTGGCGCTAAATGAAGCGGGAGGCTAAGAAACGCTCTGGCTGGAGACAATACAGTGCGAAAAGAATTTTTTTTTACATAAAGTCAAGAGTCAACAATGAATAATAGCAGCTAGCTAGCTTCAGTGGTAGCCACTTTGGACCTGTTTGCTTATTTCGTATTTTATAGACATGCTAGCATATTATATTTAAGTTACTGATAAGAGCTCATTAGTAAAAATATACAATTATTCAGACATTTTGTTATTTATTTATTTATAGCGGACACATTTTCCTCCTTTTAAACTTTTGTCCTGGGTTCGGTTGTGGACATGAAAGAAAGACATATGATATTAATGTTGGTATAAAATGCTTTAATAAATAATAGATCAGAATTGTTCAAGGAACAAACAATAAATCCACTAACAAACCAAAAAACTTTTGACCAGATTTTGTACAGGAAAACAGTCTGCACATTTAACGACCTCCTGTGGAGCAAACAGGTTGTGGAACAGTCTGTCAGAAAACAAAAACCAGTTAGGCTCACATGTGAAGGTGAATTCATTTGACATGTTTTAATCAAACTGTTACCACTGCGAAGGTTTTGTCACATTTCTCTCTTCCTGTGAGATCTTATTCTGCAGAAACTGACGTTTTCACAAACACTGGACATTAAAAGCAACCACAACAACAGTCAGCCACAGCAACGACAGTCAGCCACAGCAACG
>NC_024307.1:17556034-17577251 GCF_000523025.1 Cynoglossus semilaevis
CCACAGCACACAGCAACGACAGTCAGCCACAGCAACGTCAGTCAGCCACAGCAACGTAACTTTGTTCCCTTCATTAGACCAGAACAGATAACAAAGGAGACGAGGGAGCTCAAAACTAGTTCAGAACTCATCATTGACATGAAGCTTCCCAAAAACACCACACAACGTTGACACCATAAGTTTGAAACTTTTTGGACATACACATTTTTGATTTTTTTGTGATCAACATCCAGTTCTGAATCCAGAAATAAAATATGGAGTTTGGGCCGACATTGACAGCTGTGAGAGCCTTAACTTCCAGGGAAGACTTTCCTCCAGGTTCAGGAATGGTTTCATGGGAACTTTGACCATTCTGACATTGTGAGGTCAGGCACTAATGTCAGATCAGGAGGCCTGGTTCAAAATTACTGTCATTTCCACTTTCACTTTGTTATAATTAGGGACGGCCAATACAGGTTAAAACTTCATGACCTGCTTATGGGTAGTATGTGACGACCCAGAGCGATCTGGTCCACGTACCCAAACTGTCATTAACAGCTGCTGCAGCATGTGTCATGTAAACAGTAGACTGTGAGGGACTGTGGTCTAACCCTGGTCCTGGTCCTGGTTGATTGAGACTTTCACACAGACATGGACATTCATTTTGTTTTAAATGAACAAATGTTCAACTGTGTATCAGTTAAGGTATCAGGGTCATGTTGTGGGCTTTGTAAATCCTACTACAGGGGAGCAGGATACTCAGTGCTGTTTTGTTCATCTCTATATATGGAAGTAAAGTACATGCACACAAAGTACATGTATTTAAACCACACAAGAGTGGAGAGAAAAATCTAATTGGTATAAAAAAAGTACTTCTGTTTGTACAGCTGTATAAGCCAAATCAGACAGTACTACTCAGCCATCCCTAGATATGATACTGTTGTGTTAGTTGAGGATGTTTAGAGGAAATTTCTCCAATTGACTTGTTGCCCAGAAACTGCTCAATGTTTTAAAGCCATCCCTAGATGGGTGGCATCCCAATTCTTATAGTCTCAGAGTGGATCTCTGAAGGAGAAGAACTGAAGGGGATTCTCACCACACTCTGACAGACTCTAAAACCAAACAACTCCAATGCTAATAAGACCAAATTATTTGGACCCAGTGACTCAGTCAGTCTGACCTGGAATCACAGTTGGTGGATGGAGACTGGTCACCACACCTGTGATATTCAGTTTCTGACGGCGGCACAGAAAAAGTTGTTGATCCATCAGATTTGAGAACAAAAATCAAACTGTGACAATGACACAAGATTTTATCCCCGACGGTAGCTGCACTGGAGATTTTGTGTGTTTCTTAAGAAATGAAATGTTGAAGGACAACTGAAGCTGAAGCACTTACATCTGCTGCTCATCACGTTGCACACTCACTCAGAAACACACAGACCCTGTGGCTCCGTCCACACCACTACGGTATGGTTTGAAATCCTTAGAGTCTGCTTCACCAATGTCTTCAGTCAGCAGCAGCCTCAGTGTTTGGAGGAACCAAACGCTGCATTTTCTGGGCAACCAAACATTCAGTCACTGAGGAGCCCAACTGTGCAAAAAGACAACATATGGGCCGCTGTCCCTCTTCGACGCAAAACACGTAGGGTGGTCCTCAGTAAATCCAGACCAGACAGAGATCTGACCCACAATTACACTTGTTTCCATTAACGGTAACTAAACTGGTGATGGACATTCAGCTTTTCCTAATTTATTACAAGACGTTGAGGTTTTTTTTACTCCAACCTTTTTGTACCCCACAGAGTGAGGTAAACTTGGTTGCCCTTGTTTATAAAAAAATATTTTCAAACGTAAAAACAGTTTAAATCAATGAATTCAGATTCATCCTGTTGCCTCTGGATTAAAAACAACCTTGAAAACCTAGTGGTGTGGACGTGGCCTTCAGCCCAACAGTGACAACAAACAACAGCAAAATAAAATAAACAACACAGAACAACAATAAGATCAGTCTTCTAACAGACTTCAGGAAACACTTTGCCCAAACCTTGTTAAAAAATTCTGTCATAGTGGCGAAAGACACTGGTAAAAGGAATGACATTATTTAGAAAAAGAACAAAAACAAGCACAAAACAATCTTTTTTAGAATAACTATGGTACAACGCATGACTTAAGTTACTTAACTCAAATATACATCAGCCATTTTTTTTTCTATATTTACATTTTTACATAAAAAACTAACTGCTGCAGGAAGAGTCTTTAATTTCCCTTTGTGTCTTTATAAAAAAAGTCGCAGACAAAGGTTAAAAAGAAGAGAAACAGAAGAAGTGAAGGCACTTTCCTACCAAACAAATACTGAAAATGTCTTTAAACATTAAGTGGCCACAAATATGTAAGAAAAGAGAAAACAGGTTTGAAGATGTAAACGCGCAAAAAAAGAGAAAAGACATATTTCCAGGTCAGGTATCATACAGTGCCAACAAACGAGCTGTATAAAAAACTTTTTTTTAAGAACCAAATCTTTATATAAACAATGACAAGTGAGAGTGTAGAAAAGGTCCTGTAGATTCAGGCTAAGGCAGACAGAGAAGCTAACACTAGTACTAACGGAGCGGTGGAAACAACAGCTGCCAGCCAATGTCTTTCAAGATAAATTCTTAAACGGTTAAGAGTCGATCGGGTAGATTGTGTATAAGAAATTGACAAAACCATCCAGTTAAAAGTAAAACAGGGACAAATTGATAAACAGAGAGTCATCTGCAAAAGACTTTTGATGGAAACTGAGTTTTCAATGAAAAGATTAAGTTGAGGAATGAAAATGAAAAAACAGAAACCTGTGGAACTCCTTTAACTAATGCCCCTTTGTTTGCATAAATGACTGCCAGATAAAGAAAACTAAACAATAATAGGAAAGTAACATTTGTACATCAGTAGCTTGATTTATACAAACAGGAATAACTTTAAGGTCAGTTTAAAGAGATTTGCAATCTGAATGTCTCCTGTCTGGGCATGTCAGTCTGTAAATAAGACGCAAAATGGTCCTAGAGTAGATCCTTGTGGAACACCTACTAATTCTACCTAAGACATTTTAAAAATATCGGCCGTGAAATGCCCTGAAAATCTGATTTGCTCCTTGTTTTCTTATCCAGAGAAAGTCGACTTTAGTCACCTTTGAATAACAAAGGTGACTAAACTAGATGGTTAAGTCGATTACTTATAGACAGTCTATTGTTAGTTGTAGTGAAACCATCTGCTGAACAGAAAATATAACCCATCACATACTGTGGAAAATAAGTTCTTGATTCCAGACCTGAAAGGTAGAATCAATAAGTCGCCACATTATTGTTCTTTATCTTAGTCTTTCTTGCGTTTTGGTAAATAAGTCTCCATCGTCGCTGCAGAAAACACAATTAAAAAGCGTGAGGAACAAAAAAATATCTTCACTTTTGGTGCTTGAAAAATGTCTGTGACAGTATTTTCTTCCTCTCACACGTAATGTTCTTTAATGTCTTCGCTAAGTTTAGCGGCGTTCAGGTTTTTACACCGGTTGTCCTTGTGGCTGTATGCTGTCCGATGCGGCGGCTTCACCGGACCACTGCGTGTCGTGCAGATCATCCCTGCCTTTCCCATCATCCCCCTGTCCTGCTTGGTGCCCGCTATAGAGCACTTCTGAGTTGGACACTTATCTAGCGTGTCCTCGTCTTCCTCCTCCATCTCCTCCATTCGAAGCTCCACTTCCTCCCCGCCCTCCTCGTCACATGTCCTTTCTGAGGAGCTCATGAGTTTCTTGCATTCGTACTGAATGTCTCTGTCACGGTTGTCCTTGTGGACATTGGTACAGGATGTCTCCAGCTTGTTGTTAACGGTCAGGTCCTCAGAGGTCCTGGACGCTCTCTCTCGCTCTTTCTTGCGCTTGCGTGTCCACCAGATGCAGATCACAATGCAGAAAAGCCACAGGATGCTGAAGACGCCGACCAGCACAGGCACGAGGTAACCTGCAGGAGGAAGGCAAGGAATTTACAAACATGGAACAGACAAAGAAACAACGCTGGGATATGCACATAACAGGAGACAGAACTCACCAGCAGGGGGAGACTTCACTACTGTCTCCACTTTAACCTCCACCACTGCTAACATCACTGTGCTGTTGTGGCGTTTGGACAGAGCCGCGACAACAGCACTGGCAGCTTTCTGGATCTGACCGAGGTCGCCGTCCTGAGACTGACCGTTCTGCTCGAACGACTGGAGAGAGAAAAAGACGAGACAGTCAGTCCTCCGATAACTGCACGTTGGTCCGAGCATAATTAGCTACAGGTTACTGTTACTGTTTGTGTATCCGTGTGTGTTTGCTCCTGTTACCATTGCCACCTCGACGGCGTCCCTGTTGGTGAAGGACAGGTCACAGAGGATGAGCAGAGCTCGCTCTTCAGCCAGAGTCTGAGTCACAGGAAGATACCTGAGCTCCGAGCAGATGTTCTCCACCGTGGTGCCCTGTCACAGCACACAAATCAAAGCACAGCAGTCAGTCACAGACCACCCCTGCCTCACTACTGAGGGAGGAGGAGGAGGAGGAGGAGGAGGAAGAGATGCGTGTACATGACAAGGAGCTGACGGAAATTTGGGAGAAACACAGCTGAGGAGAGGAAGAAGAGAATGTAGATGATAATGAGAAGGAAAAATCACAATAAATCTGTGTGATGATTAATGACAGACACAAACAACCAACGTGTGTGTGTGTGTGTGTGTGTGTGTGTGTGTTCAGTGTTTAAACACATCTGAAATCACTTTTCTTCCATGTGAGCGATTCCAGAGACAATCAAACATTAACAGACCAGGGTGGGAAGAACATGACTCGGCATGTTATGTTTATGACAAGGCAAAATAGACACACACACACACACACACACACACACTCGCTGGCTTGCTGGCATGCACACACCGTTTTTGTGTTTTCTGAGGTCTTAACATAGACATTATCTGTTCACCAACTCCTAACACTAATATTCACTGCTACAAATGTATGTCTAATCCTAATCATTAACTTGAGATATTATTTTTATTCCAATCCTAAATTAAATCTTAAACAATGTCTCGCTCAGCACGGACCAAGTGTGCAGAAATACACACACACACACACACAGCTGGAACCACGTCAGTGATACTTCCTGACTCTCTTTCAGTGTTATTGTCACTGCTCTCAGAGGAGAAACAGTTCTGAGCTGTGAAAAATAAACTGCCAGTGTGGTGTGAAAATAGGAAATAGTTTTGGTAACTGGAGCCTTTTACTTTACTATCTCTATGATTTAACAGCAATAAAAGGTCTAAAAGTAGTTCTGTTCTGCTGGAAACCATTCAGTTTGGCTGAAAAATGTTTGCTATAAAAATGTCTCAAATTTAAATCTCTGCTCAACTTTTCTGAGTTGACGACTCGGCCGTGGCCAATAAAAACTGATCAACTTTGTCAACTTAAATAGACAATAATAAATAATGAAAAAACTACTAACAGTCAGTCAAACAGTCAATGACAAAACTTAGCTTTTTATCATTGACTATAATTATATTTAGGTCTAAAAGTTTAGGATGACTAAAGGTTAGCCAGAAAATATACATTAGTTATCAGGTTTGCCAAATAATGTACTTTATTGCTAAATGTTAGCCCAAGTAAGTCAACAGTAGTTAATAAAAATGGGAAATGGTAAAACATGCACATAAATTAGTGTTGAACGTCCAAACAGAACGTCCTCTGACCTGTGGAACTTTGTCTTTCTTGAAGATGAGCGTGATGCGAGCGCAGCTGTTGTCAAGGTAACCACTGTTGGGCTCACACTGGGTGTGCAGAGGAGTGGGAGGCTCCGGCATCGAACACACGCCCCAGCGGTGACACGGTGGAGAGAAGCAAGTGAGAAACTGATGCTCCACACACTCATGACCTCCAGGGCAGGACCAAAGGTCCAAGTCACCAGGAGGAGGACGAGGAGGACGAGGAGGTGCAGGAGCAGTAGGAGGAGCATGAGGGAGCAGGCAGGGCCGACGGCCACACCTCACCTGCAACAACATGGAGTCAGTGAGATCCAGGGCTCGACTTTGTTCAGTTAAGTTGTTAAACACCTGAGGAGGCTGACCTTGGTGCAGTGGACGTGTCCTTTGACGCACTGGCAGGTGTTACAGTCCTCGTCCCACCTGCTGCCGTGAGGAAACAGAAGTCCATCATGATGACAGGATTTTCCCAGTCCAACATCTGGAGAGAAAATCAGAGAAAAAGAAGATTTCAGAATCTCAGAATGTTTTTGTCAAATGTCCAGTTAATCTAAATGTAACAGATTTCAAGTTAGACTTTATGAATTAGTGCGATACCTACAAGTTAACAAATCGAAACAAAAGTTGAGCATTATAGCCTAGTAAAACTAAACATTAGTTTAAAAGTTAGTTTAAAAGAGACACCTCAAACCTAAAAACTGCAGCTGCAGTTACATATGCTGTAAAACTAAAAATATTGATAAAACGTCAATCAGGTCAAAACTCTGCCTAAATGTTAGCAAAGAATGACCGAATGTTTCACTCACACTCCTGACAGCGGGCTCCTGCATATCCTGGAGAACAAACACAGCTGTAGCCGTTGATTTCATCAACACAGGTGGAACCATCAGCACAGGGGGACGACTGGCACTCGTCTATGTCTGAGAGACAACACACACACACGAAGACGAATGTAAGGAGAGACAGACACACAGAGGAGGACAGAGTACAAACAACCAACCACTAGCATCAAATGTGTTGTTTTGCTGCTTCTGTTCACATTTTCACATTTATTGTTCAGCTTTTTCGTCAGTGACACACACTGACCACAGGGGGCAGCATTGGACCAGTAGCTTCCGTGTTCATTGTAGCTAAAATCAGAAACGTTCTGTTTGGACTGTGGTGCGTGTTAGGCAGTGGAATTAGCGGAGACTCCAGTCTCCTGTCAGTAACGGCTGTTTAAAGAAGAGAGAGCCGTCCTCGATCCAGCCTGTCTGTTCTTACTTTCAGGGTGGGTGGTTTTCTCTGGATCCTCACTGTGTCTCTCCAAAGCTTGTCTTTAAAGATCCTCTGTGTTGGATTTGATCACTTTGTCCTCAGATTTTCACCTCTGTGCTCATGAAAAGTCTTTTCCTGACACCTCTCTCTCTGAGACCACGAGAGAGTGAACTGATCCGTCTGTCCCAGCTGGGCTCTGAGCTCAGGAGGACAGAGGTGAAGACCCAGCTTTCTCAAAAGCTTCCTAATCTGTCGCCCTCAAACAATCAACTTGCTCCTTTCCTCTGCCTCGGCCTTTCACCTCTGACCCCTCCTCCTCCTCTTCCACCCTCCCACCTCCCCCTCCCTCCCTTTTTCCCACATTACTCACTGATGCGACAGTCGGGTCCCGCGAATCCTGGCGCACATTCACAACGGAACCAGTTCACGCCGTCGACACAGATGCCACCATTGTAGCTGCAGAGAGACAAAAGGAACATAAGTGCTGAACTTTTTCTGGACTGAAGGAGACGTAAGGCAGTAAATATTGTCTAATGGATAAAAACGGTTCCTACCATGGATGAGGATTACAGTCATCAACATCTGTAGATAAAAAGAAAAAAAAAACACAGATATTTTAGCAGATCATTTTATAAAACTTTAAAAAATAAACAGTTCTATGACAGTAAATATCTGTAAGTTGTAATATATGTTAAAAACATTTTAAATATTAAAATACTACTAATTACTAAAATGTTATTAGGTCAGACTGACATGTCACAAACTAATTTAACAAAAGTTAACAACTAAATTGTTAACAGCTAATTACAAATTAACAACTAAATTGTTAACAGCTAATTCAAGTAAATCCAAGCTAACAGGCTAATAAATCACTTGTGTTTCTTAAACCAGACTTAGAGAATCACAAATCAATAAACCCAACAGGCTCTGATGACGTCAACATAACACTGCACTAAACCACAATTTTCTGAACCACAGGATTTTGGTGGTTCAATTTTCTGATTCAGGAACTCCAACCAGAGTTTCCAAATTTAAAGGGATTAGATCTGAAACTCTGTGATTTTGCTGGTACTCTACCCTGTGCACAGGTCGGTCCTTCCCATCCATCTTTGCAAATGCAGGTGAAGGTGTCTCCTCCACCCACACAGGTGCCTCCATTCTGACACGGACTGGAGTCACATGAGCTGTTCTTGGCTACAAAGACAGAAAAACTAATGTTATGGCTGTGATTTTTCTCAGTTCTTTTCTAATGTAGTGACATTAAGTCCTTTTATTTCAGGAGAAGTTTTTAAACAGAAAACACTGACCTGTGTTACAGGTGCTGCCCCCCCACCCTGATGTACAGCTGCACAGGAAGGAGTCACCATGGTCATAACATGTCCCTCCATTACTGCAAGTAGTGGAGTCGCACTGGCTCTCACCTGGACCAAAGCAGCATGGTGGGGAAATAAACAACATTAAAATACATATATATTTTTTAATGTAAATGTGACTGTATGCAGTGATTCAGTCAGTCCCACAGCAGAGACAGTAAAAAAAACAAAAAAACAAGCCTGCACAGACGCTATCGCAGGCATCGCTCTTCACACTGATGATTAAGCAGCTGAGGTAAGAGGAGAAATAACAATAAATAATCTAAATAAGAGCTGACATGTCAGGATGAGGACAAAGAAGGCAGTCATTAGAGGAGAGTCATGAGATCTACTGATTAAAGCCAAACCAAATCCTCTATAAAGCCTTCAATAAATCCTCTGTTTCAAACATGTGGCCCTCGGAGGTTCTGGGTTCAGACTTACAACACCTTCACACTGCAGCTCTAGATCCTCAAGTCGGACTTTTGTTGAGCTCTGATTTTGTTTTGTACAAATGTCTACGAGCCTGTTCGGGGCTGCAGGCTGTTGACACTACAGTCTGAAGTAAGCCTCATGTGATGAGAAGATGTGACATCACACACAGCCCATTCTGTTTACAGATATTAATACTGATTCTACACAACAGTGTATGTGTATCAATTCAGTTGCTGTGAGATCTTTCTCAGAGACGCTGAGTTATCAATTATACCGGAAACATGGTTTTCACTCTGCAGCAAAACTAGTTTCACTCCAGGTTTGCGTGCACGCTGCAAAGTAATGCACACTCGCTCCTCAATGTGTATTAACTAATCCAATTTGAGATGGGGGTTTAATTCCCCAATTAACTCATTTGAGTGCAACAGCCAAAAAAGCTACTACACTATGCTGATTATGTGTTTAGCTTAGTTTAGCCATTTGTAACTCAGACTTGGGTCAGGCTCAGAGTTTTAACGTAGACTTGAGTCACACTGAGTAAATGCGCTTGAGGTCGACACTGGGATCTCAGACTGTTAGGACTGATTCAAACTCTACAGAGTGCTGTCTTGAAACCTACGTGATTGGCAGGTCTTCCCCTTCCAGTTGTTGACACAGTTGCAGTAGAAGTCGTTGAACAGGTCCACACACTGGCCCCCGTTCTGACACGGGTTCCTGCTGCACTCGTTCACATCTGGAACACAGTAAGTCAGGTTGAAATCAGTGGCTTCACAGAGTTCTTTATATTGTATCCACTGACAACAGACAAAACTGCCAACAGAAGGAATAAGAATAAGGCCGAAACAACAAAAGAAGAAAATGCTGACAGCAACAACTGAGAGAATTTACACCTTGATTGATTTATTGTAGAACTTAAATGGTAAATGTTGTATCATCTGCATATGTGCACATATTAAAAGACTTTGAAGGTCCACCTCGGTTAGGTCCACCGTGTTTAAACTTTGTTTTACTCACCCACGTCACACAAACTGCCCTCCCAGCCATCAGGGCAGAAACACTCAAAGGAGCTAATTCCATCGATGCAGGTTCCTCCGTTCTTACAGGGCAACAGTGCACAGTCATTGATGTCTGCAGACAGAGTCGGGGGAGAGTTGTTCAAAAATGACTATTAATGTCGCTTTTTTTTATCTTTCAACTTGATGAGAATAAATAGTGCACAATTCGTGGCTAAATACAGAACAATTCCACCTCAGGAGGTATTAACCTCTGGGAGTCAGACCAAGTCAATGTAACTGTGAGTAACTGAGATGACGGATCATAATTAGAAAAGAAGTCTGTATCATGTGACTTCCTGCTCATGATTTCCTCTGGATTTAGTTTCTGGTCCACAATAAACCCGACTGAGACACAACTGATGAGTGAATCAGGATTACTGTAAGAAGCCTGTGATCCCAGGGCTGGTAAATGATGATAAATATAGTCGGTGTGTGTCTGTGGGTACTTGTGTGTTCTCAGTTATTAATGACTCACTCTCGTGACAGTAGATGCCGGTGAATCCATGATCACAGGAGCAGCTGAAGTTGCCTGCAGGCTGACTGATGCAGCGGCCGTGTGGTCCGCACACGTTAGACGAGATGTGCCGCATCCCAGTTTGGGTGTCGTTGGTCGCCACGGCAACAGTGCAACTGTCAACTACTGCCAAAACATTTATGAAAAAGAAAATTAGCCTAGCTAACTAGACCTAAAGCAACTTAACCTCTGTGTCTGAGGATCGGAGACAAAAATGATTTGATATTCATGTGTGCACTCTGGTTTTTATGTTACCTTCACACTGGTTGGTCTTGCAGTGATCTTTCAGTTCTGAGCAGGTTTTACCCTCGTAGTCCTCAGGGCAGCTGCAGTAAAAATCTCCCATCAGGCCATGGCACTGGGCCTTGTTCCGACAGGGGTTGGGGCTGCAGGGATCAACCTGGACCTTCAGGATCGAGACAAGAACAAAGACGTGAAGCTTCTGCTGCAGCAGCGTCACAGAATTTCTAAATCACCCAAATCCTGTCCTCACCTCACAGGTGCTCCCGGAGAAACCTGAGGGACACTTGCAGATGAAGCCGTCCAGCAGGGTGTGGCATCGGCCTCCGTTTCTACAGGGACTGCTGGAGCAACGGTTCCTCTGAAGCTCACAGTGACGACCCATGAATCCTGGCTGACAGAGGCACTGGTAACCTCTGGGCAAATTCTGACACAGAAGGAGGAAGTGAGTAAAAATGATTTGATGACCAAACATAACAAAAAAGAAAAAAGTTGATGCAGATTTTATTTCTGTCTTAGATGTTTTTCATTGCTTTAACTTTTAAAACAGATATTATTTATGTCTTAGATGTTTTTCATTGCTTTAACTCATTTGACATGACATTCGAGCAGCAGATTTATCCATCAACATCATAACTGTGCCTCAGACCACAGAATGTGCAGGTTTAAAATCTTACCTTGCAGGATCCTCCATTCTGACATTGTCCATGGCAGCTGTTTACATCTAAAAAAAAGTGAAACCAACAACACTTAGGAAAAGTAAAAACTTTAAGGAGGTGCATGAGGTGCAGAACAACACAGAGATGGTGTAAACATGCAGCATCCTCAGGAAATTCATGCCCAGAAGAAGACAAAGAGACAGATTCAGAAAACAAAAAGTGAGATTGATGTAAACTGCAGCGAAGAAATCTACACAAAAGAAATAAATAAACAGTTTAAGACTAAATGAGAGTGCAGCAGGTACAGGCAGCTATTAGAGCAGAAGGAAAGTAGATTTGAAGATTCCTGGACAAACTCTTTTTCATTAACATCGGGGTGTACTCAAAACCTCCAGGCTTCATAGAAGAGAGAGAGCTACAGAAGCTACAGCAGCTAACAGGACAGGTGGAAAGAATCTCATGTTTTTCTTAGACAGATACTGACTGATGTCACAGTTCTTGCCCACCCATCCGCGAAAGCAGGCACAGTGATATCCACCAATGAGATTTTTGCAAGAGTAAGCATTGAGGCAAGGCTTGATCCCCGAACACTCAACCACGTCTGCAAAATTAAGAAACCATAGACACAGAAAAACACGGACAGAGAGTGAGTGAGTGAAACATAGCTAAAGCCACGCCCACCATCACCAAGCTTCATGTACAATCAAGCCATCATATTAGGGGTCAAAGATCACAGGGGGACGAGCTTACATCCAACTGCTGTTTTATGTGCAGAGAAAAGCTGAAAATTAGCCAACCTCAGCCGTAAATTTGAGCTACATTTATTAAGTTCAACAATAAGTCATTTTATTATACTATAGAGATGAGAAATAGCTGAAGTAGAAATACCTAAATCTGAAGCTAATCTTAGTACTGACACTGGGATAAGACAAACCGCTATAATGGCTTTACAGAGTTTCCTTCACACAGACTTTTTATAACAGCAGCTAGCAGCAACGCCGAAAGGCTAACATCATATTCTGAATTTTTGGCAGCAGATGTCAGAATCGTAAACGCGAACCTGAATTTAAGCTGCCAGTTCCTATTTGCTCAGATTTATGAGCCTTGTCAGAAGTGAAGGGTCTGATGTTGTGCAGCAGCTCACCTGTCGGAAAGTTACCTCAGGTGTAACGCTCACCACAACAGCAGGAAAAATAACCACAAAGATTAGCTAAACTTTAAAACCCAGATAACTTTCTGGGTCAGAGTTAGCCACAAAATGTAAAAACATAAAATTTCAAAATATATTACAGAAAGTGCTGTAAAGAACGTCAGCCATAACTGTTGAAACTAAAGGTTGGTAAAAACAGCCAAAAGAAACGCAACATTTCAGTTGAGTTGAAGGTTTGGGTTTGTAACACTGACTGTCAGTGTCATGTGTCTACTGTAACTGCTGGGTGACCGTGAGCTGATTCAGTTCCATGTCTCAGTTTTAACACTTTTAAAAGAGTGGTTAAAAAAACCCTGGCTGGAGTGTCTTTTCACTCTTACACTTAAAATGACCAGAACACTAAGAGGTCAAAGTTCACATCTGAAAACAGAGGACCACAACTTTTTCAATCTCCTGCGCCTCACCCCTCCTTCCCCACTCCGAGGGTTAATGTCTCCCGGCGGCATTCCCTAAAGGCCGACCTGCGGCATTCCAAGTGGTCAGTTTCAGAGGCAGTGCTGGCTGCGCCCGCCTCACTATAAAGCCACACACAGCATTAATGCTGCTCCCAGGAGGTGAAGCGGCACCTGTTGGCCTGATGAAATTAAACACCGGACCACAAAACCCCTTTCCCAAAAGTCCCGCCCCCTCCCCCCCGCTCTCCTCCTGATCCCAGGTACAGAGCAACAGGAACCCTCAGACCATCTGACGTTTCGCACATGTTTACAGGTTATAAAAGGTTTCCTGACTCTGCCCAAGGAGCTTCTAAAGGACCCAGCTCTGCTGAGGAGCCAGACTTGGCCCCCGCTGCCGCTGCCACGCCCAGTCTGGAGCCAAACGTAACCCCCCCGGTCCAGTCAATGTGCTCCCAAGGCCAGCAGTTGCCGGGTGGGAGTCTATTTTTAGCCTAACTCGAGTCACCTGGCTCCAGTTGCAGATGAAACGAATGTTAATGTCGTGCAGACGTACACACCCACACACACACACACACATTAGTGACTGTGCTGCCCGAATACTATGGTTAACCAGGAACAACAAAAACAACCTGTAGAGACAGCTTCATCAAACGTGCATGCATTTTCTGAATGGACCTGTGTTTCTCACAGGTCAAAGTGTTGTTGTCACTAAAACAGCTGAAGCCTGAATTGGCCACTTGTTTTCTAGTCACCTGCACCTAAGGCCTTATTAAAACTTCCAATGTAAGGGCTGTGAACCTGCAGCCTCGGTCAGTAGGGTAGGGTGTGTAGTCTGGTCAATTCTGTGCAACAGTGACCTAAAAATGCTCATATTTTGAATGGGGTTCGGCTGAAGAAAGCCATTCATTTTCAAATAATAAAAATCATGTGTCCATTAAGAATGAGCCTTGAATCCTAAACTGTTTACTGCATGAACCAGTTATTTTCTTTTGTTTGATGTTTGGATCAGATCCAGTGACATACCAATTTGGCAGGTCTTTCCCGTCCACTGTGGGGGACAGAGACACTTGAAGCCATTCTCCAGGTCAACACAGGTCCCACCCTGGGCACAGGGGCTCAGCTCGCACTCATCTGTGTCTGAAATAAAAGAACACTTCAGACTTGAAGAAACTAATATATAAAAAAAAACCCCAAAAAACACAGTATAGTATAATATTAATAATAAAACACTATCAGTTCCATATAACTGTACCTTTGGCACAGGTCGGTCCAGACCAGCCTGCAGGACAGTGACACTCAAAGCCTGATGGAACCTCATGGCACGTTCCTCCGTTGGCACAGGGGTTGGAGACGCAGGCATGTTCGGCTAAAACCAAATAAAGTAAAGCCAACCATTAGCCTTTCCCCAGGGTCTCAGACCTAAACCCTGGGATGGGGAATCTTCAGACTCACCGATCTCACAGTTCTTCCCTGAGTATCCGTCAGGACAGGCACAGTTGTACTCGTCAGGTTCTGTGTTCATACAGGTTCCTCCGTTCTTACAGGGTGTGTTGGTGCCACAGTAGTTTAGATCTGAGTTAAAACAACCAGAGATAAATGAGATAAAATCCACTTCCAGCCACAATCTCCCAAAACAGAAGAAGAAAACCCAGCTCTATCTGGTATTGGTTTGTCGGTGATACTGTGCAGAATTTCAGATGTTAACAATAAAACTTTTGAACTGAGGTCTAATGAGACACAAAGGAGTGGGGGTGTTGCTGACCTTTGTCACACAGCAGACCTCCCCAGTTCTTCTCACAGGAACACTGCCAGGGCTCAGTGCAGGTGCCGTGCACACAGCCAGGGTAGGGGAGGCACTGGTCACAGAGGGGACCCTGCCAGCCATAGTTACACCTGGAAGGCAGTGAACAATCAGACAGAGAGGGTCAGAGATGTGTCTTCAACTCAGGGTGTAAACATTTGTGAGGCTTCTAACCTTTCTAACCACAACCTTTCCCAGGTTACATTCAAGCACTTCTAAGGCTTTTCCAGTACCTTTCAACCATAAGTCACAAACATTTCAGATCCTTTTTAGCAACAACAACCATTTTTTAGTCATCCTGTGTTGATTGACAGGGCTACCCTACCCTCCGTCCTGACTGAGCAGGCACAGCAGCTTACTACATTTAAAGACTACATTTTTAATTTAAATGTTTTTTAATTTAATTTTAAAGTTTAACTACAACTGAAACCATTTCACTTTAAACAAGAACTTAAACTTTTAAATATTTTTTAAATTTATCACGTCCCACTAGTGGTCCACAAACCCCTGGTTGGGAAACACTGTTATTGAGAATATTTTTTTTTTCTTTCCCCCTGTAGCATTTTAGCATTTCAGCTCCTTGCAGCGTTTCTGTAATCAAACACAGTTTTCCCAGAGTTCAGTGGGTGCAGCACTGGTGGCCCAAGTGTGGATTTTTCTCTAAAATAAATGCCTTGTGTTTTAACAAGCGCCCTGACAATGTGTTCTTATTTACAGCTGCAGCCTCAGGCAGTATCAGCCGCACAGATGCACTGAACAACACAGGGGTGTGTGTGTGTGTGTGTGTGTGTGTGTGTGTGTGGTGAGAGTGGTCTATAAAAAACTGTGATCCTCAGGTAGACGGATAGGACACATTCATTCACTGTGTGCTTGTGTGTGGCCATGTGTGTGTGTGTGTGTCTTTGTGATTTTGTGTTAGGTCCCTTCAGTGGATGAAAAGTCCTGAGGTGCCAAAAAAAAACAAACCAACAAACAGATGGAAGCACTTACAAACATTTCACAGACAGAGAAATTGAACAGTCGAGAAATAAATGGCACGACAGCAAAACATCTTTGACAAATGTGTGTCATGTCGAAGGATGTGAGTCTGTCATGTCTTTTTCTCATGAGTGTGTCTCATTTCAAAAACCACTTTCAAAGTGACCTCCATGAAGAAAATCACTAACTCTCCAGGGCTGTCAAACCTCATACAACAATAACCAGTTAATGATTTTATATAGAAAAATTATATACATTTAGTATACATAACAAATGCTATTCGAGTTTAACAATAATTTATCTTTGGACAATGATGCAGTTTACCACAACAGACTCCTGTTTCCAGTGACACCCATGTTCATAAAAAGCACATTTTCCCTATGGACATTGACATGGTGCAGTGAGTGGTTTGAAACCTGAGACATCGTGTTGGAAAAACACACCTCATAAAGACAAAGGCACTAAACATATTCCCCAGATGTTCTAAAGTAGTCTAAACAAGATTCTGTGACCAAAATTCCATAAATCACTTATTTTCTTAAAGAAAATCAACATATTTGTTACAGCACACAGGGTCGGCCAATCCACTGCTTCCTTTGTATTTTTGTTTGAATAAGTGTTTTTTTTTTTGGGAGGGGGGTTCAATTTCAAATCAGCTGTTTTTCCTCTGCAGTGACACAAACTGACCAGAAGAGGCAGCAGAATATAACTTATTTCTGTTTTCCTTTCTCTATGAATTCTGCTATGGAACAGTAAAGGTTTTTTTTTTTATCTTCAGCCAAAACCAAAAGTCCATAGACAAAAGAGATGTTTTTAGCTCACAGTGATACAAGAGCTGCTGTCATTGTTGCAAAAAAAAAAAAAAGAAATCGCAAAATGGCATGTGGATATGTACTGTAGTGGAAGCAGCTATGGATTGAGTTTTACTG
The DNA here is from genome assembly GCF_000523025.1 of Cynoglossus semilaevis. Lineage (NCBI taxonomy): Eukaryota > Metazoa > Chordata > Actinopteri > Pleuronectiformes > Cynoglossidae > Cynoglossus > Cynoglossus semilaevis. The sequence goes on from NC_024307.1 coordinate 17,572,595, forward strand.
TGTGATGTGACGTTAAAATCATTAATTTTTCTAGTGGACTTTAATGTGGAAATGTGAGCTCTATACATTCACCATCGTCCATGGTAACACCACTGTAGCAGCAGCAGCAGCTCTCAGGTCTGAGCTCTAAACAAACCCACGTCTATTTTGTTCTCCTGGTTCTGCTTGTGTCATGTATCCCGTTGTGCCTCTGCTTGCATTGTGAACTCGATCACTTTGCAGGAGGCCAGGTCTAGAATAAGCGCCGAGTTTGTTGAGCGAGGTTTTGTGGTGGTTTATGGCAGCACTCTGTTATTCCAAGGCCAGCAGTAAGTCTGCTTCAGCTGTAACCACCTGTCCTGTCATTTCTCTGTCAGGGGGGCTATTTTAGGACCCAGACATCCCCACCTACCCCTCCCCACTCTTCTCACTGTCCTTCCCCACCAACCATCACGCTACTCGCAAACATTTAAATGGATGCCGACCAAGGTCTGTTCTCTCAGCGGCTGCTGTTAGTGACAAACTGCTGAGAAGCACAGAGAAAAACAGAGAATTCATGATGTTCTGTCTGTGAAGAACCTCCTCAGGAGAGAAGAACAACTTGGACTGGCCTCCACAGCATTAAATCAATTCATCCAAGATCATTTGGACAGACAACAACAGTCATCAATGATCACAGTTATAGGCTAAAACACACAGCAACACAGACGGCAGCAGACTCACACACACACACACACAGCTGTGTGTGCCTAAAAACCAGAATTGTTCCTTCAGTAAGTCGTTCACCCACAGGACAGTCAGATGGTAATGGATTTTAAACATCTTTTACAGTTCACTCAGAGTCACTGAGTGCAGCCCTGTTTATGTATGTGAGTGTTTACTACAGCACAGTGTGTGCGTTGTCCGGCACTGTGGTCAGCAGCAGCAGCAGTGTGGACAGTCAGTCTGGCTACAGTGTGGGAGAACCACAGGCCAAGGGTGGCATTACCCACAAACCCTGTCGCCTGCTGCTGCTACTGCTGCTGCTGCATCAATGGGACGGGGGGAGGACAGGAGCAGCCTGGTCCCAAAAATATCCCAGCAGTGCCCACATAACGCCCCTGACATCCCAACACCAACACCATCTTGGTCATCAGACCAAAAACCACACCCAGGACTAAAGACGAGGGAACCGTGGGTCGGAGAGAGGTGGCAGTGTGTGTGTGTGTGTGTGTGTGTGTGTGTGTGTGTGTGTACCAACTGAGTTGCGATCCTGCCAGTCACAGCCCAGTGTTGTGTAGCGACATGTTTCTCCACTGATTCTCCTCTGTTCATCAAACCTGTGTTTCATTCTGTTTGTGTTCAATTTTTACTATTTCTGGTTAAAATGTCTGGTTAAAGTTTGTTTTGTCTCATCAAAGGAAATGTTCCTGATAACAAACGCGTGTTTGAGTGTAATTAGGAATAAATCAGCAATTCAAATAATGCATTGTAAATGTTGTAACAAGGTGGTGGTTTTAAACACCTAAATCTGGACGCATCTTATGACTACATACGTATTTACCTTTAGGTTTTTGAAAGTTTTTGAATCTGACAGTTGTGAATAATATGAATTATCCACAGTAAATCAAGCATTAAATATAGCTTCCTGTGTTCAAACGTGTGCGTCTGTGTGTGTGTATTTTCCCCATTGCATTCAAAAGCTCCAAAAATCACATGTTGAGGCAGATTCCAGGGTGTTTCTCACTCTTCAATCCTCCGGCCATTTCCAAAAGAAAATGTCAGCATATGTCAGATCAGAGCTAAATCAAACACGCCTCTATGAAACTCCCACCTCCTCCTCACCTTCTCCCCTGTAGCTCATCCATTCCTGGTTTCTTACAGTACTCCCGCTCATTCCTGATCACTGAACAGGAGTTCCAGTTCCTGTTCAGTGATCAAATCTAAATGTCTCCCTGCTGCCGTTTCTCCTGCTCACAAGTGTCTGCTCAGCCTTTTCAGTCTGACTCACAGTTCAGTGTTCTGCTCCAGGTTCAGACAACAATCTTTAACCAGAGAAACAATCTGGTTCTGGTCAGATGGGTCGGCTATTGACAAATACATGTGGAACTACTGTAAAACCGGTTGGACAGAGCTAAGAATCCAACACTTTTATGCAAATCTTTCATAAAGCTGAAGTATTAGGATTTTCTTACAGAATTAATCATAAAATAATTGAAAACCTTTCCCCACAGTATTTCTAGAGCCTGACAGAACAGGTAGAAATATTCATTTTGACATGTTTCTACATTCTCTATACTCTCTCTATATTTTCTTTTGTTCCTTTTCAATTGACAGCTGTCGAGGCATGCTATGGGTTAAACACTTACAGTGTAGTGCACAATAAACACAATAGGTGGCAGTAATGTAATTCATCAGGTTTAGATCTGCCAGTAAAGTCTGAAGGAGACCAGAGGCTAAAGACTGTGAGTGGGTGTCATCTTGGTGGCTAGCCTTTGTGAAGACTAACACGTCTACCATGTTGCCTAGTTGTTACCATTATTGCCACACACATTAAATTGCTAATGGGCTACATACAAGTGCATCATAAAACACTGCTAACATTCTTAAAGCTAGTACATTGAGAGGCTACATGCTAAGTGTCACTAGTCACATGCAGACAGTCTGTAAAAAGACCGAACGCTTCTCTTACCAAAATTTTACAGGATAAGATTTATATAAAACAACCTGCCAGTATATGAGAATTATGTAAAAAGGTTTTTAAGTTGTTCTTAGCACCACCTAAAGGTCAAGGAATGCTGACAATCTCTAAATACCATCATAACTGTTTGACAGTCACAGAATCCACTAAAGTCTACAGCATCAGTGCAGCAGCCATAACAAGAGCCGGCACAGGAAGAGCTGATGTGGGCTGCAGACATCAGAGGGTGGGAGTGCAGTGTTGGGGCAGGAGGTGGGGGTGAGGGGCAGGAGGTGGCAGCCAGTGAGGATACAGAAAGGACTAAAAACAAAGTTCAGTCTTATTTCAGTGTGCGGGCAGAAGTGGGAGTGTGTTAGGAACAGGAAGCAGAACAATGGTTTTGGACTGGAGTGGAGATGCTGGGGGAGGTGGGGGGAGTGGGTTATAGAGTTGTATGGAGCTGATTGGTATCTTATCAACAAACCTCCTCAGCCCTGTTCTCCTGACATTTATAGATACTTGCACTTTAGTCAGGATTCATACAAGAGTTTGGTTTACAAGCAATTCTCAAGCACATTCAAGGTGTTTCCAGCACTTTACATCAATATGTAAGGACTGTGTTGTTCAGCTGTGAAGATGCAGATGAACAAACCATGGCAGATGTAAATCCAGCTCAGTAACTCAACAAATGTCACTGAATTAAAAGCACTTTCCAGGCTTTGAAGCAAGTGTAGAGTGAAAACGCTGCTATCATCTTCAATGTTTAGCAAAATCCAGAAACTGGGACTTACTTGCATTCTCCTGGAGCACTGCAGGTTCCATGCCAGGCACTACACCCCTGTCTGCAGATTGCTGATGTGAAGAGATATCAAAAAGAGAATCAGACATTTGTCTTCACTGTAAACATTTCTAACTGGTGAGGGCAGTTTAAAAACAGATTAATACAGGTCCAGTTCATGGTTAAGGAGCTTTAGCAGACGCCAGCTTTGATGTCCACTCTAGGTTAGAGCGTCTAACACTTTAGGTTAGATCTTGGGATAGTTCCATACTAAATGTAATGTCTGATACCAAAACAGACACTGATATTTCACTGAATGCATTTGCCGTGTGCATGGCTGCTCCACAACACGGCAAGGCCAATATTGGGTTGTTAACAATTGTGGCATCAAAGGCCAATATTGGGTTGTTAACAATTGTCGGGACTGGATCAAACAGTCCTCAGTCTGTGAGTGACCTCTGCCCTCACCTCTTGTACAGTCTGGTCCGGTCCACCCGTCCATGCAGCCCTGGTTTCCAAACTGATCACACACGTAGTGTCCAAAGTAGTCGTCTCTGGGACGGCAGACCTTGTTGCACTTGCTGCCGTAGTAGTGTTCATCACAGCGGACACGGACGGTGTACTCAAATCTGGCCACCAGACTTTTGTACTCCACCGTCTGCTTCTCCTCTCCAGGGTTCATCATTCCTTTGTGGATGCTGCGTTCGATCAGCAGCTCCTCGTCTGAGGGACACAGGGACAACTCTAATGATCAGAAGTTCCACGGAACGACAGCCGCATTTAGGAAACACATTTATTGCTGCAACTACAAACAAAAACACTTGAATGAAATTCCAGGAATGGGAGGAGGACAGGATTTCAGGTTTGGGGAGACTGTTTCAAGGTTAAGATACCCTTTTTTGTTACCACAGTTGACAGACAAAGGGCACGACCTCTGCTACTACTGTTCTCTACTCCTGGAGCAAAGATGTGGATCGAGGGAAATAAGAAGCAGGGGCACAGAAGTGAAGAGCAGGAAGAGTGAGAGAACAGAAACAGGAGTCAGGTCTGTGAGGGTTTGATAACCACAGAACTGTTACTCTGAGAGTCTCAGGAAATCCACAACCGACTACAGCGGAGCCAGGAAGGAAACAATCGGAGATGGAACAGAGCAGGAAGGTCGGCATCGGAAAGAACCTTTAGCTCAACAAACAGGAGCACGACAGGGATTTTACTGCTGTTAACATTAGCCTGATATGGTA
>NC_024307.1:17577283-17582217 GCF_000523025.1 Cynoglossus semilaevis
AGGACACCTGTACTGTCCACGCTACTGTTGCTATTCCCATGGTGACACTTGTGCTAACGCTGATACTGTTCCTGCTGCTGATGCGATTGCGTATACTTACATTCACAGTTATGCATTTAGCAGACGCTTTTATCCAAAGCGACTTACAGAGGAGGATTACCATTAACATACATGTGATCCCTGCTGTCCAACTAACGTTGATCCCTACAATGTTCCTGCTGCTGATGCTAACACTGATGCTGCCAAGAGGTTTGTTTTCAGAGGATTGGCCGGTTTGAATCCCAGCTCCAGTAGAGCTGCACCAACTCCACTACTTATTGGACCTTGTTCTTTGAATGTATAGTTTTCAAAATGGAGAAATTAGATTTTTTTTTACAAAATAAATTTGTCTCCCACACAGAGCTTTTTAAACCAATGTTAAAAATATCTTTAAATATTACTGAATGACAAACATATCACCTACGGAGGCTTTAACCCTTTAACTGTTAAAACATTCATGTATATTTTTTAAACTCAATATTTGTAATATAAACTTTTTTAATGTGATGTTTCTTCAGAGTCTGGTCTTCAGCACACTGAGCTGTGAAATTTAATCCACATTCCTTTATGTGGACCATAAAAACAGCCGCAGTTGAAGTTTGACACTGTTGAAACAACAAGATCAAAGAAAATACATTCCATTTTCTTGCCGTCCTGATTTATGGAGCCTGTGTGTGTGTGTGTGTGTGTGTGTGATAAAGAGAGAGAGAGTTAACACACTGCCACAGATTTCAGTCCTGAAACTCTCTGAGCTCAGTTCTGCTCCTCATCTCCTGATATTAGATATAAAAATATAGACCAATCATCTGAGCCACAGGAGACACTGTGTTACCAGGCAGAAAGGAAGGCAGGAAAATAAAACAGAGCTCATGAAAGGATGATGGTGGGTGGAGGATTTCTCATTTCTTTGTCAATTTAATTAAGATTAGTTTAAAGAGATTTTCTTTAGATTTCAGAAAAGGTCCAAACATCCTGTTTTAGTTAAGAAGAAACTCAAATTGCTGATTTCCTTTGCGGAGAGTCAGGTGTTGAAATCTGTCATTGCTTGATGACTTAACCATCTTGTTTTAGTTAACGGTCGATGTTTGTTTTAGAAGAAACTCAAATTGCTGATTTCGTTTGCGGAGAGTCAGATGTTGAAATCTGTCATTGCTTGATGACTTTGGTTAGTAAATCTGTATATCCATGAATAATGTCACAATCTGTTTGAAACTTCTTTTTTGTTTTTTTGAACAAGAACAGATTAAAAACTGGCCACTCTTTCACACCAAATCCATGGAGAAAACCAGTTGTTTTCTTCACAGATGTGTTGAACTGTTTTCATCAATAGGTCTGATGTCTTTAAGACGTATGCATTTGAACTTAAATCTCTGGTTTTCCCAATGGGGTTTGGTACATGTTATGCAAATTCTCCAAGATTGAAGTAACCTGCTGTCTCACCACACACACACACACACACACACTTCCCTCAGTGTTTCTGTGGAAGACTTCTTTCACCTGCTGCTCAGATCTGTTCACACACACCTACACACCACATTCATGGGAAACTGCATTTGAATCTGTTATTATTAGTGTTCTCAGCCAAAACTGGTGTGAGATCATGACTAAAATTTGCACACACACGACTGAACTTGATTTTGTTTATCCTATCAATTTCCAGAGGGAATCCACACAGTTGCAACTTTGCACAATAAAACAAAAGTATATCAATCATTCTCTTCAACACTGGAACTGTTAATCTGCTGCTGCGTCATGAATTATGGTTAAACATGATGTACTGTGACTTTGATGTTTTTTTTTTTTAATGATTTGCCTCAGTGGTAGTAGCAGTCCGATTATCCAGTGATAAAGCAGCTGCCTCTGTGTCTCAGTGAGCTAAAAGCTCCGATTTTCTGTAGGGGATTTGGCGCAGGAGGGTCTCCTGCTGGCTTTGAATGCACGGCTTATACTGTAGCTGTCTGTCTGTGACTGAGAGGTTATTATGACTATAGTAATATTATATATATATATATATATATATATATATGCTTCAATTAGCTCAGGAAATGATCTTTTAAACAATTATTTGGCAAATATTTGGCTTCATAGTCGTGCATTAATATACTGTGAGGTCCAACCTTGGACCAGAGCAAAGGGACGTGGAGACACTCACCATTGCTGTGACTGCTGTTGTCTTTGTCCCAGGCCTCAACTATCACGGTGTAGGCTCTCTGAAAAAGAAAAGGAGAGGACGCAGATTATTACAGGACACACACACACACACACACACACAGGTCTTGTTACCTTCACAGGCCCAGGTGTAAACACGGTGTGAAGTTTACACAGAAACTCAGATATGAGTCACTGTCACTTATAAACAGTAGAACTTTGGAACACGTGCACACACCTACGTGCACACAAACACAATGAGGTGTGAAGGATGGTGGGAAAGAGCCTGTGGTTCCCACACTACTGCTGCTGCTGCTGTCACTGATTATCTCCATCCACCTGAGGCCAGTGAGGATCGGCGTTTGTGTTTGTACCTGCAGACGCCATCAGTGCTGCAGACACTTCCTGTCAATCATCAGCTGTCTGGGCTGCACCAAACCGCACATTAGACCCAGACGATGATTTTCTTCCACTCCTGTCTGTTCTCTCTCTGACCCCATTACCACAGTGGGATCGTTCATGTGAGAGTTGTCTCGGCTCCATAGAGAGGGTGGATCTGAGCTGACGTCTGGCCTGGAGGCACGTTCTGTGGTCATGTATGGAAATGAATGGAGGAAATCCATCTTTCTGCACTAACTCGCCGACTCCACTATCAATAGAATCTAATATCAATGTTCAAGAGCTAGCAATTTCATTTCTCACTGTATATTTTTGCTTTTAGATTATTTTTATTCATACTTCATATTACCACTGAGATGTCAAGTATTTTTAAGTATTGTGTTCATTTCTGGCTAACTCTTTGCCTGTCTTTGGCTTACTCTTAAAAGGTTTTTGGCTAACTGTCAGCTTTTCTTTGTTTATTTGATTGATTTCTTTTATGTAAGTCTTAAGAGTTTTTCATTAACTCTCACTAGGTTGATTTGGTTACCATCGCATACCTGTTTACTCTTAGCTGCTTTTCCCAGAATATGTTGACAATTGCATTTAAATTACATTTTATAAATATTTGCTTGTTGCTGTATATATGTAATTCTAACAGTTCTAACTCTTTGGTTTTTATTTAAAAGTGTGCCTTTGCCTTAAACTACTTTAAGCCACCTGAGCTATGTTTACTTTACACTCTGGCTTTGTTTCAGCTATTTTTGATTTTCCATAAACCTTTAGTCATTTACATTTAAGACCATTTGTAGCTACTTTTGCCATCATCTGTAGTTGTCAATATATCTGAATTACAGAAATGTCACAGACAAACAGCTTTACTGTAAAAAACAACATGTACAAGTAAATGTGACGATTGTTGTTACTTCAGTGGTTGGACATTTGATTAATGTTTGATCACTGTAACCTTAACTCAGACATAACAAACACATAATAAACTCCGGACACAAACATTTTCTTCTGTGAATCTGTTGAAGATGACCCTTGTCAGTATCCACCTCTGAGATGAACTGTGTCCTACTTTCCATGAGCAGACATTTTCTCACAGAAACAAACTAATTGTTTCAGGTGCCGCCTGTTTTTTTTTTCCTCTCTCATCAAACAAACCAAGTCAGGGCTCGCCGTCCGTCAGCAGCATGAGATCGGACGAGCAGCTGTGAGTTCCCATGACCTGGGTCTGACTTAGACCTGACTGCGGTCTGCAGGAGAAGATTAGAGGACATGATAGGAGAGGGAGGGGGCGCTGAGGAGCTGCTGCTGCTGCTGCAGTCACAGATTATAGGCATGAGGGGGAAAAGAGTCACACAGACATGAAACGAGCAGGTAGCGCTGAGAACTAAAGTGCTTTACAGTTGTGTAAAGTTAATTTTATGGTGTTGTAATGGCAGGTCAGTGGGAGTGCTGGGGGCTGGGAATTCTCAGAGTGGGAAAGACTGGAAAAATGACTGGGAAGAGACAAAGTCCTGTCAGTACAGGAACCTTCACAACCAGAGTTTAGGAGCCATTTGGACAATTAGCAGTCCTCACTGCCTTTACTGCAGGTCAGTTCTCCTGCCTGGACAGGTTTTATTTGGCCTTGACGTCAGGATTTTGAGGGTTTTCTTCTTTGTTATACTGTGTGTATAATACTTAAATTCATTTATGGAATCAATTTTGTTACACTTTGTAATGATGGTTAACTTTCAGCAAACTTAACTTTAAAATAAATATTTCCAACCAGACAAGTACTTGGTTTCCTTTAGCTGTTTTTTCTTTGGTTTTAACTTAGGAACCAGTTCATTTTAGAAGGGATGAATCTCCATACATGGGAGAAAGGGATAGTAATTTATGACCCATGACACGAGCAAAAAGTCTGTAGGTGATTAACAGAAATTGACATCATCATCACTATCTTCATCATCTCCATCACCATCGTTATCACCAATACTTTCATCATCTCTTCGTCATTCTTGTCCCTCCAGTAATTATTTCAGTAGTCACAGCTGGGCCGGCCCCTCAGGGCTCCCAAGGACAACAGAGAGACATGTACAGGAAGTTGTACATTGTCTTGAAAAGTGGTGTCTATGTGTATAGGATGTGTAATAGTGGTAGTTGTGTCACTGGGAGGCTGGGTGACACCTGAGCCCCTGACCAATTTTCAGCAGCCAGAGAAGATTTGAATTTTCAGTAGAGGAGAAGAAAGGAGGCTCTGGGCCCTGACTGTCTCCATATGTTCACTGAATAAATATGTTTTTACTAATGCTGCTGCTGCTGCTGCTGCTGAGGCTGGTACTGCCGCTGGTGCTGGTGGCTGCGTAGGGTGTGTGCGC
>NC_024307.1:17582225-17634836 GCF_000523025.1 Cynoglossus semilaevis
CGCAGGGGGCCTCTGGGCCCTGACTGCCTCCATATGTTCACTGAATACATATGTTTTTGCTGCTGCTGCTGCTGCTGCTCACAGCTTTTGTCTATGAGACAAAATGGTTCATAACACGACTCAACATTTGCCTGATGATTATTATTTTTACACTCCATAAAACATGATGATATTTTTTTAAACATCTTATTATTACATCAGTCAATAATTAACCAATGAGCCAGTATGTTAATATAGATCCTATTTGTTAAAGTGCTCTGATAGATACACATGATATGACAAGGTTTGACACCAGGTCTTCTGCAAAACCAAATTGGAAATTAAGAATGAAAAAACAAACACACGACAGCATAGGTCAATGTACTAAAAATGTCAGCAGAAATAAAACTTGTAACTTTATATTTCATATCCTCGTGAGCCTCCAACCAGCTTACTGCACCCCCACTGCTCTAACCACCACGGGGGCCTGGGCCAACAGCTGCTCAGCCCTCTTTCTCTGGAGCTCCCTACCTCCAGACATCTGTAACATTGACTCACTTCCCATTTTCAGCAGGTTTTGGCTGGATGGTTCTGGAATCTTTGTTTTATCTGTGTAGTATTTGTTGTTTTGCACTATACCTCTACGTCTGTGTTGTGAAATAAGTAAGTCAAATAAATTAAAATAAATGATTATTGTTATTTATGAAGTTTGAATAATAATAATAATAATAATAATAATAATAATAATAATAATACAGTCCCAAACATTTAAATGAGTTGGTCTTGAATGCAGATATTAGAGTGATGTGGATCAACATAAAGCCAGAGGCTAAATAACTATTAGACACTGACATCACTGACTGTATTGTATCAATGCAGTCAGTCACAGGTCAATAACAGTGTTATGCTGATGTTTCTTCCTTGAAGTGAAACTTCACAGCAGCAGGAAGCTGTTAATTTTGTGATAGACCAAGAAAAAGAACCAATTAACAGCTCTGTAGAAACTGTGATGTTCAGAGCAGCAGCAGCAGCAGCAGCACCTCCACCACCTCCACCACCATCTGCACCTGTCGGAGCATCAACATGAATAAAAGATGTTTCTCCCAGCAGACAGAGCTGGGATGGTTAATTTAGCACCTTATTAACAGAACAAGACACCACCCCTTCATTTCCCTCCTTTTTCTCCTCCTCTTACCACTTCTTCTCTCTAAGGAGGTCTGCTACAAATCTAATCAAAGACAATCTAATCAGCTGAAATGACCCACTTCTCTTTTCCCACACCGTGTTGATCTAGATCTGCTGCTCTGACTCTCACCGCTGTGTGAGCCAGTCTTTCTGAGAAACTCCGAGCAGGGAATGGTCAGCAGGCCTGGGTCACCTGGTTCTCCAGCATCATCTCCAACCTACTCCAGCTGTTCCTCCCTCAGCGAAGATCTCTGAATCTTCAACTTTGAGCAGCTCAGCTCAGCTCAGCGTCCTACTGGATTTGACTGCAACCAGGGTTTTTAAATAAAGCCAACTGTAGGCCACCAGTGACCCACATCTGTTATCCATATATCCAGAATGTGGGCTACATCTCAGACAAGTCTACTTGTTGACCAATAATCTAATTATAAATCAAATTACAAATAAAATGTGTCATGTGACCCTAATGTTCCCTAAAGTCTGGGTCAGGACCCACATTTTGGTCTCAGAAGAATTTTGGTGTCTGCCCAACAATGTTGATATTTTTCCCTAAAAAAAAGCCTAAAAATGTCTCCAGCCACTGGTCACAATAGTTTTTGACTGTAAAATGTTGGGAAACACTGATGTAAGAAGTCAAAATTAGAACTGTCTGACAGGAAGAGTGAGTGTGTTTGTGTGTGTGTGTGTGTTTGTGTGTGTGTGTGTGTGCTGAAACACTTGGCAGAAGCTGTTGTTTCAGTATAAGGATGTAAACAGATTCAAGTTTGAGCAGAACAAAAAAAAAAAAAAACAGAGAGAGAAGTGGAGCCAGAGCTGAGAGCAGCCCTGACCGTAAAAGTCCAAACCGTGGTGTGTGGTGTTCCCCACAACACGGTCACAGAAGAATTTAAGAGCAAACCACTGCTGGAGTCAGGGACAGAGAGAAGACGGTGGAGTCTGAGAAAGAAGAAAAGGAAAAAGCTATTTTGACTGAAGGTCTGGTGAAAAGACACCACAGTAACAAACACAGGTGATGCTGTGACTGTTGCTCTCTGACTGTACACTAGGTCTCTGCACCTGGAGGGTTTTTTAAACTGAAAGTCCCTGTGGCTGTAGGTCTGTGCGACTGTAAAGTAGGGTTGTAGGTCTCTGACTGTAGGTCCCTGTGACTGTACTGTAACAATAACTAAAATCTAAAGTGAAATCACATCATTAGGAACGTTCTTCAGCTCAGTGAGGAACAGTGAGGCATGATATCCTCTTCTGATAACGAAGCAGTTCATAACTGCCTCTAACATCTCCACAGTTGACAGTACAGTGCACAGTCAAGATCCTGCTCAACTATAAGACAATTAATCTTTTGATAACTACTGTAGACCAACAGTTTTAGTAGTCCTGGGACCTGAGATCAGCTAAATCTACCATTTACACCAAAGCCAGGAGGTAACACTTATGTAAAAGCCATAAAATCCTCCGCTCAGATTTGTTCCCCTCTATCTCTCTGTTTCCATCACTCTCTTCTCTGCCTCCTCCTCCACTCCACTTGATAACTCAATATCAGGGCACAAAAGAAAAAGCAGCGGCTCATTGTTGTGCTGATAAAAGAAGTTACGGCAGCCCTGGTTTTCCAGTGTCAGGCAGGGAAGGTGATATACACACGCCGTGGGAGAAGGCAGTGACATAGCTGACCCAGAGCAGCGAACAACGAGCAAACTTTTTTAATGTCGAGCCCAGTTGGCAGCGTGCAACCTGAGCCCTGTTGATTGTTTAAGAGTCAGCGCTGCGGTGGGCGGAGCTGCTGCCTCTGGCGTCAGAACACTTTGTCTTCAGAATGTCAGAGTGGAGCAGCAGCAGGGTTTATTTACAGATCAGTGCAAAAGAAAACCAAAAACAGTTTATTCATCCACTTCTGTCACATGTGTGAGCCAATCACGCTGTTCCCACGTTCTGCTAAAGCTCTGAGGTTTGATATAGTCAAGTGAGGTGAAGGTCATCAACGAACCAACACCAGTGAGAGCAGACAGCAATCTAAGCGACTGCAGACATTAGCAACAAGAAATAAAATTACAAGAAAAAATTGCCAACATATTTACAAAAACTGATAATGTAAGTAAAACGAAATCAAAAGAACCAATCCAGAGACAAGAGAGGGATTTCAGAAATGTTACTAAAGTCTAGCCTTGAAATAGCTAAAAATAGCAAATGCGGTCAGCCCAGGAAGATTTTAGAAAAACGTTGCTTAAATTCAGCTGGACTATACTAGCTTGAAAAAAAGAATGCTTAAAACATCAAAATAAACATATTATACCAAGCAACAGTTAGCCTAAAACAGAGCAATGTTAAAATAGCTCATATAAATGATCAGAAAACATCAACATTTTAATCACGAAAAGCTAAATGTAATGCACATGAAACTTAAAACTCTGAAAAAGAGTCATAGATTGAACCCAAACCACTTCATGAACCCAGTCCTTCCTCCTCTGTACTCCTCAGTGAACCCAGCCTAAGTTTTTCTAAACCCTGTCTAGATTCAGAAGTTGGTTCAGAGTTTGTAGAGTCGTGGCCAAGCAACTGCTGAGCAGAACTCGTGTCGGGAAGCTCTGCTGTGTCTGGAGGAAACTTCAGGTTACATCAGGCCACAATAGCTCGGTGTTTACAGACTCTGAGAAGACTTAATTCTATTAATGGTTTGTCTTATCAGATGGGAGTCTCCAGATAAATGTCTGCCGAACAGAAGGATGCTTCAGGCCGTCTTTACTCAGACTGCAATTTGTACTTGAACTCTGGGAAATTTGCTCTTTGATTCTGGTTTACTTGTTTAAGAAAAGATCACAGCCTGGTCACGATGGTCTACATCCAGCTAATTAAGTGATAAAGCTAAACTGGTTTTTGGCTTTTTTAAAAACTAAGATGAAAAAGGAACAAAAATTGCAATACTTTATCTTACTGTAAGACATTTCCTACAGAAAACTTGTTTTTAGCTAGTAAAAGATAGGAATTAATAAAGTACTGCTGAATTCTCAGTTTGTGTCAGGTGTGATGCATACAATTCTAGTAAATGGTTTAACACACTGTAACCCTAATGTGTCCATTGAGAATATATTGGTTTTAGATACAGTAGAAATATTATTTATCTGCAGTTGTATCACTTTTAACAGGAAACTTCAAAGAGTAGGGTCAAAGAGGCGTAAATACAACTTTTCTTTTTAACAGAGAGCAGGAGCAGACCGTCATGTTCTACAGTTCTGGAGCTCAGTGTGCTCCAGACTCAGCTGAATCCAGAAGAACTAACCATTTTTTTCACTGCTTCAGAACAAAGAAAACAAACTGTACTGTAGGTGTGATCACACCCTCAGAGTTAACACAACAATCTGAAGAAAAGTCAGGGGAAGTCCAGCACACAAACACTAAGCAAGCTAGACAAGGTGTCTGAGTCCTGGTTCCGGTCCCCCTGGTGGACCAGATGGTAGACAGGACCAGGACATACCCAGATAAGACATCATAGCTTGGCTATTTTTGTAGTTTACTTTGAATTCTTTTTGGCTATTTTTCTGCTCCTTTACTCATTTCTTTTTATAAATCTGTGCAATACAAATTTTATACTGTTTTTAGCACCATATTTCTCTTGATGGTAAATGTTTTTTCAAGTTTTTTTTAAACAATTTTTAGCCAATCATTTCCAAGCCCTTTGCTAAGCTAATTCTTCAGAGTTTCCTGTGACTTTCTCAGATCTGGCTTTAAAATGTTTGATTGAATGGTTAGCAGACCACGTCTGTCTGCTTTGGTTTGTCCTCGAAAGCTTTAAAAAAACCACACAGTTCCATAAAAGCAGCATCAAGAATCGATCATTTAGTCAAAAACAGCAGCTAATCACACATTTCCACAGCTCAACAACCAGAACAGGGTCAGCTGACACGGCCCTGGCGTGGGAAAGATGAGTAGACGGGTCCTGATGAGAGCACTTCACTGAAAAACACTGTGAAACACTGAGGTGAACTGAGAACTGGAGCACTGGGGTATGGTTAGAACAATGAGGAACCACCGACAGAACTTTCAAACTTTTTAAAGACACTCTTTGCTGAGCTGCATGTTCTAGCCTATACTGTGTTCCAGTGAAGAACGTTGTGTTTGCGTTTAGAACATCTTTTATTTGGACGATGTTGTGAGATGATTCAACATTCAGTCCAAACATGTTTGTGTCTGATGGAGCTTGTCAACTCTAAAGTGTCCCTGAAGACACCAGCACCAACAGAACCAAAAACACTACCAACAGCACCAGCGTTCCTCAGTGTTCCTCAGCACAGAGCTTCCACCAGGATCCGTCCACTCGTCTTTTCAACCACCAACACCATCTCCACAGCCACTCAACAACCAACCACTGACCTCTGTCGCTGCTTTTGCTGCTGCTAATGCTAATGCTGCAGCCACAGCAGGTGGAACTTATTTTTTCCAGCTTTTTTAAAAAGAAAAAAAAAACCCTCATTCATCTCCTCTGCTGCTATAAACATGTGATTCTGAGATGATCTGCTGACTTCTTCTGGCTGGGATTAAAACAAACTCAGCTGCTTTTCACTTTCCCCACAGTCAGATTTGTCTAAACAGCCGTCCATCCATGATCTGCTCCAGCAGTTCTCAATACTTTTTAAGGCCAAGGACGGCTTTCAATGAAGAACATTTACTCAGAAACCCACTGTCATAATTCCTTACACTGGTGGAACACATGCAAACTGCTCTTTGAACTGAACGATTCTGTGGAAAACACTGAAAGTCTGTTTTTTACTTCAGTCATTCTTCAGACCTGTAACAACATCACAGCTGCCGGCCCTGAAACTTTCATCCACTCCATGCCTTTACACAAAAGCAGCTACCATCCCGACAAGGAAGTTAGTCAAACAGACAACCCAAGGTCAAATAAAGGACCTCGTCCACCGCTGTGGTCAGTTTGTGTCACTGAGGGAAATCTGAACAAAGCTGAATAAAACAGATAAGAAATGGTTTTCTATAAAGAGAAATCTTTTACTGAATTTGGTTTTGCAAAGATTAACCTGCCTGTAGTACTATTTTAAGCTTTCATTAAGTTCTTAAATTTGAAAAAAAAAAATCTTTCAAACAATGAAGTAAAGCTTTTAACTTTTGGAGTGCATGCTGGCCTACACCAAAAAACACCAAAAAAAAGGGATTCTAGCTCACTGAAAAACAAATGCTGCTAATCCACCACTGCTCCCTGTGGTCAGTTTGTGTCACTGCATTCACTGAGCAAGTCTGACAGTGTTGGTGTCCTTCTGTGAATCATCAGCATCAAAGGCTCAGATCCATTAATGAAAAGACTTCAATAAAGGGCAGATCCTTGTTTCTGCTTCTCCACAGCATCTGGTTCTGACAAATCCATAACAATGACAAATGTCCATTTTTTGCACATTTTTTCCCTTGACTGTCTTTGCTGCACAACTGTTTCACACATGTCTGCCAGAAAAATTCAACACTTCAGTCTCATCACTGTGCAGTTTTCATCACATTCTGCAAAATAAATGGACCATAAAAGAATCCAAGGAAGTATGAGGAGTTTGGGGGTCGGGGGATACGACCAGACACACTACCAAGAACAAGACTTAAAGTAAAAGAAGACAAATACAAAGAGGGAAAAAGGATAAGAAGAGGAGGAAACCTCCATCTAAACAACAGCTGCTCCACCTCTGCCAGCCTGAGGAGCAGAGGAGATTCCAATACTGATCCTTGATCTCCAATTTTCTCAGAGTGAGGGACAGGGGTGAGGGCAGGACAGCCACTCTAAAAATACTCCAGAAGAAGAGAAGGAGAAACAGGAGAGGGGTTAGGAGTAACGAGTAGTAGGAGAGGGTGAAGTATGTGTATGATTATGTAAATAAAAAAGGACATTTCTGCATTAAAAAGTTACGCTTACAAAGAGCCAGGCGTCTGGAAAATGTTTTCACCCTTTAAATTCAAAGATATTTATCTTTAGTTGAAAACTGACTTAAGTTAAAACAAAGATTCAACGTAAAAAAAAATATTCTAAATTTAGGAATAAAGGTGTATACAATAACTATTTGGCCCTTTTTTGTGGCTTCTTTTTTCAAGTATTCAAAATAAATCCGTAGAACCAAAAGATGATTCTGATCAACATCAAACATTCAACATATTTCAGCCATCTTTGGCCATATTTAAGTGTGTAAATCACTGATTCCAAAGTGGGGGCTTGGACCTATTGCAGTGGGGTGCAGCGAGGCATATTCACTTTCAAATCTAATTTGTGCAGTAATAGTTAATGAAATGGTATGGACGTGTCAATGCAGTCCTAGCCCAAAGTTCAGGAACTCCTCGAGGCTGTCAGAGGAGGTGCCACCTCCAGTTGTGTCCACAGAAGGAGGGCCAATGCAGTTGGTTCCCTACATTTGGTTTAAATATTTGATGTAGAAGACGACAGGGGGCACATGAAGACCTGCCTATAACTTTGGCACAGTACCGTATGCTCCTCTCAGGACCAGGTTTTTCTCAGGGACCTCCTGGATCTTTCAGCAGAACAACATCAGGAACTGTTCTGCACCGACCACAGACGATTGGTCTTCATAGATACAGTGTGTGGACGACTGTCCTGCCTCTGTCCACAGTGATCTCCAGATTAAAAACCATCATGAATGAGATGAGGTGACTACTGAAGGTGCCACGGCGCCACTGTGTCTACAAACCAACAAAGATTCTCAGCCAAAGAGAAAGTGGTGTGACCCAGGTATGAACTGTACTGCTGTCCACACTTTGACCAATCCACAAGTTTGAGTTATTATGTGTTTTTAGACCGAGACCCAAGTCCTGATGATTCAGACATGAATCTCTGAATCAGGTTTAAATTCAATATAACTGAAAATCCAAATCACATTTGTTAATTTTTTTTTGTGTTACTTTACGATCCAGACTTTCTGAACTAATATGGATCAAATCTGACTAAATGCACATCATCTGAGCATCGCCTCCCTCCCTCACCCCTCCCTTACCCCTCACAGACTGAAGGAGGTCTACATAGTGTCTGAGTCTAAAAATACTTTCTCCTCGTGACTTAAAACTCACAAGGAAGCAGAGTTTCCTGTCGTTTTACTTCGCCCCATCAGAACCCCTCCACCCTCTTCCTCCTCCTCCTCTCCAACTCCCTTTCATGAAAAGATGTCAGTGAAGACTCAGAAACGGCCGCAGGGCGAAGATGGCATGAAGCAGAGGAAACCGTGAGGAGGAGAAGGGAGGAGGACGAACAAAGCCTGTCTTTTATTTAGTTTTATTTCTCCCTTTCTTTTCTTTTCTTTTCTCTCAGCAGCTAATTCATGTCAGGACCAGTGGCCCAGATACCAGGGCTGCATGAAGAGGGTCCACTTTAGCAGCACCAGAGGCTCCAGGCCACGACCTTAGACAAAAGCAGGCTCTGTTAGTGATGTTTAAGAAGAGGAGACACGAGACACTGCAGGACTCAAACTGCAGCACGTGGAAGCTGGAGGACAGCGAGATGTTAAATATGTGATTTAATGACAGTAAGCTGATAAACTAACTTTTATACCAAACTGAGGCAACTGTACTGATGACATCAGACATCTGAGGTCTGACGAAGATGACAGGTTTAGCTGGCTTTAAATGCTTTCTACTTTTGCTAATGAAATGGAGATGTTTTGTTTCACAACTGCAGGGGTTTTAAGATTTATCAACATCCTAATTTTCTGAATTTCTATCTTCAGGCGCTGATAATAAGCAGGCATCAGGGCAAAGATATGTTTTCAATTTTTTTTTTTTACGAACAAGGGAGCCACAATGGTAATGTCGACAAGGAAAAAAAATACCTAAAGCTCAAAATGGCTAAGTATGCTAATAATAGTAATATTGAGTTCAAAACTGAACTATCACACAAAAAATAGCTTCAGGCCTCTGAACATTATTGCTGAGAGCTTAAAGCTTAAAGATAAAATTAACAAAAATGAACTTTATGGAACTGTTGTCAACAAAAGGCTAATAGGTAGCTAAAATTATGAAAAATGTAGCCAAAGCTATCCCACAAAGTAACTAAACTTTAGAAAAAGAAAACCTAGAAGCTGCAAAAACAAATGTGCACTAATGTCTGACCTTTGTTTAGAGAAAAGACTGAAGGAAAATATTATCATCTAATATTATTCTTTATAATAATTTTCAGCTGAACAATTAGAGTAAAATAAATAATTTAAATGAAGGGGGATTTACTCCCAATATGAAACCATGAACAGCTCTGTGATTAGAAGAAAAGGTGGGAAATATAAACACTTATTATTATTATTATTATTAGTTTCTATAATTACCAACATGTGAGAGTTAGACACATTTTTAAAATAACGCAGAAATAAATTAAATGCTCTGTTCTTGGTCCTGATCTGAAAACCATTAAGAGTTTAGAGTTGAGTCCAAACACATTCATCATGTCTTCAGTCCCCGAGGATGAATGAGCCGCAGTGGATTCAATGGAACCACAGATAAACACAGACACACGCAGATAAACAGGCAGTAAAACTGAGACTTTATGAGTCCTCGGAATAATACAATCTGATTTGAGTGATAGGAGATAACATGTGCAGATATTTATTCAAATAAATCTCACTGTCAGAAGATCTGCTGCTGCTGTCGCCCCACAGAGGTTAGCCTACAGTATGTCATCACCAAAACTACCAACACTGAAAATACTCGATGACAAGGTGAGAAAAAAGGTAAGAGTTAGCCAATTAAAAAGATTCAACTAATTTTGTCACCAAAACCAAGTACAATTTCAAGAGATTAAAAAAGTTGAAGGCAAACGTTAAAGGATGTTAAAGGACAGAACTACACTGAACTGATCCAAAAGTCTGCTGGATCAACAAGAACATGTTTAAACAAATGTATTTCCTATCCTACTATGAGAGTAACCCCCCCCCCCCCCCCACCCACACCCACACACACACACACAGACACTCAGATAGGGGAAAAGCTTGACCCCACACACGCTGAGTGAAGACAATGACCCAGTAACGGTCAGAGAGTGAACCTGAGAGCAGGAGAGGCTTCTTCTGCTTCACATGTTTGAGTAGATGCTGACACTGATACTGTGTGTGTGTGTGTGTGTGTGTGTGTGTGAACTGCACACCCACACACAACTGTAACCCTATCTACCCACAGGGCCCCATCTTACTACTTCCATGGTCCCTCTGCTGACAGCTGACCATGAGCAGTGATGAATGTTCAGGTCAGGACGTCGGAGATTCTCTCTCTCTCACACACACACACACACACACACACACACACACAAAGAGAGCAGCTGATACACAGGACATGTGTGTGTTCTGACATTAACACATGGGGCAGAGCGTCTGCCTCACTCTTCACACATGAATTAGTGAGTGAGTGAGTGAGTGTCTGTGTGCGCATGAGTAAATGGGTGAGTAAAAGAGTGTGTATTGTGTCTGAGTGTGTCAGTGTAAGTGAATGATAATGTGCGTGAATCATTGGCAGCCATCGTCCAATAGGAAAGTTTGAAGAACATCTGAATTCTTGTTCTCATCTATAATTATGACCAACATCACCATGTCTTTGTTTGTTTGTTTGATTCCAAACACTTTGATCTTGTTTTTTTAATGTCAGCTTTAATGAGAATGAGGTCATCACAGCAGCAGACTAATGACAGTCGTTCTCAGATCTGTTGGTCCGTTCAGGCCAACACTCCCATCTAATCCAACCACAAGTTGTCTTTGTCGTTTCACTAACAAAGGACAAGAACCGAACACCAACACCAAGCTTTGTATTTTGGAACCATCCAGGTTTGTACCCTTTGTAATAAAGTGAGAAAGTGCTAGACTCACCGGCCAGGCAAAGTCGAAGGGAACGATGATCTTCCCGGCCTCGTTGTTGCGGCTCGTTCCTCCCTTCTGTCCTCTAAACTGAAAAGTATTCCCACCGATAACTTTGGTTGTTTCTGAGCCGTAGGTGCAGGGTCCGGTGGTGGTGACCTCCGTCTGGTATTCCTTCACACACACTCTGAAGTAGGTGTCGCACTCATCAGTACCACAGTCCCCCTCAGAGGCGCTTTTCTCTGAGTCACAGCAGTCACCATTCAGCAGCTGACCTCCAGGGTTCTCCACTGACAACAGCTGGAGCTCAAAGTAACCGGTGGAGTGGGACACCTAAAGAAGAGGAGGAGGAGGAGGAATAAATGATGAAGAAACTAATAAAAATGTACTTTATCAGGATAAGCTGTGGGAACAGCCACATCATCACATTAAACTACTAGACCAGACACAAGAGACAGTATCTGGAACTGTTTTTACAACCACTGTAACTATTAAACTGTTCCAAACAGTTACAACAGCAGCACATACACATATTTACATCAGAAGAAACACAACCACATATGGACGACAGCACCAGAGGTTTGCCTCAGGGACATGTACCAGGAACTACAAACAGCACATCCGCCTGTGTGGACTGGAACAGTTCAGGAAACAGCCCTGAAACTGGGAAATAGTCGCCGGAATAACATAACATGTAACGCGGTACCGATTCTGAGGACCTAGAGACAGTACCAGGAACGGTGTGGGTTTCAGTAGAGGCTAACAAATCAAACACTAAAAGTCGTAGTAACTTTACAAATCTACCGTTTGTAAAGAACTCAACCCTGTGAGTCCATGCACAGATTTTCACAGAAATGGTTTTTCTCCTTCTGTGTGTGTGGGTGTGTGTGCAGCTTTGGCGCAGTCTGGCACAACTCAGTTCCAGATCCAGATCTGGATCAGTCTGGATCAGAGTGATTCTGCAGCTGATCTCAATTCAGGTTGCAGCTACAGAAGAGTTTCTCTAAAGCTTCCGTTATTTTATTTTTTTTTATTATTATTTGGACAAATCGCTTTCAACCGAATGAAGGTTTCTTCTGGAAACGTCTTCTCACCACGGTACTTCCGGAAAGTGCGCGTAAAAGTCGCAGTTAAGTAGGAACAAATACACAATACAAATACTTTTGGAGAACAGAAACTTAGGATCACGAGGCTTTAGGCCGTAAATCTGATGATTTCTAAATCCATGTATGTGTGTCTCTGTCTCTCTTTAAACACACGCGCAGGAGCGCGCACTCAGGTATGAACGTGTTCTTTTTTTTTTTTAATTAACGGTAAAGTTTGGACATGTTTTTTCCCCTGGAGACGTTCGTACGATGCGGTGACGAAACAGATGTCACACAAGTGGAATCTTAGTCTTCATTACAAAAAAAAATTCTCTCCTGCACAGGTGAGAAGTGCTGGAGTTTGCGTAACGCGGTTGATGAGGGTGCGCGTAAAGCCAACATTACGCAGTGAACTTGCCAATGGGCTGATTCTTAAGCGATGAAACTATTACTGCATCATAACAGCGGCCGATCTGTACGTCACAACACGCGCTCATGCGTATCCAAGCAACTGATTACACTGGGTTTTTTTCGTCGCCAGAATGGTTTTATTCAGTGAGTTGGTTAAAATGATTATTAAAAAAAAAAACGTTGACTCTGATGACTTGGAGAGAACGGACAATAATACTACTAACAAAACTAATGGTGAGGGTTCGAGACCACAAACTTCTGAAGTCTACAGCCAACTCGCTCACACACAGGCAGCGTCAAGGCTGTTAGTTAGTGCGCGTAATATCCAAGATTACGCACGGGATTTGGCACCGAAGCCGTGCATTAAAGAAACGACCCTTTCACTAGATCATATGGTGTTAAAAAGATTAATGGAATTTGG
Organism: Cynoglossus semilaevis; assembly: GCF_000523025.1. Taxonomy (NCBI): domain Eukaryota; kingdom Metazoa; phylum Chordata; class Actinopteri; order Pleuronectiformes; family Cynoglossidae; genus Cynoglossus; species Cynoglossus semilaevis. The sequence goes on from NC_024307.1 coordinate 17,595,125, forward strand.
CGGCAGTGACCAACAACCAATGACGCAGATGCTCGTGTTATTTTAACTACACTGTAAATTTAAATCGTGTTTCATCCCCAGAAGCTCAAATCAACAACATGATCAATAACCTCAAGAGTTTAGAGATCTAGAAATTTAAAATTACTGTACAAACGTATGGCATCTGAGCACAGCAGCAGCGCGCACGCAGTTACGGAGGTTTTGGCAGAGCGTGCGTAAAACACACACACAGAGGTTTGGTGTTTGAAATTCCTAATATTACCCAATCGACCACACAGGATTAAAACTAAAGCCTGACCAGATAATCTGAAAAAAAAATCACCTTAGATCATACCGTCAGGATAACACTGACACACGCGCGCACTGCTGGAGCAGTTGGTGTGTGCGCTTCAATGTCAAAATTACGCACGGAACTTTGGCACGAGATGTTTTCCTTTAGGACTCGTTCAGCGTCTAAACATCCAACAGTACCCAACTTTTACTGTGGTCACCACAGTCACAAGCACGCGCGTGTATTTATGTGAAAACAACCAATGATTGAACAGCTTTGTTTTTGTTTTGTTTTAAACCAGTGTCCATTTCAGACGTGTTTTACGTGTTAGAGACAGGAATGTCTTTGGCAAAGGTAAAAATCCAGAAGGTTTGAAGGTTTAAGACTTGAGTTTAACCATTGAGTATAAAGTAGGTCAATAATAAGTGTGTGTGAAGTTTCAGGTGAGAACAGAAGGTAAAACTCCTCACCTGAGCCTGCAGCGTCAGGACCAAACAGACTAGAGAGATGACGCGCTGCACTTTCCACAGATAATTCCACATGTCTGCGGCTGCGCGCTGTTGGTGACCATCAGGGAAATAGAACCTCAAAGTCTCAATGAGCCAGAACACAAATGAAGCAGAACCAGAATCCTCCTACTTGGAAGGTCCAGGAACATGCGGGGTACGGTAAATCCTCTGACACCGCTGCTGCTGCTGCTGCTGCTGGTTCTGTTGGTACCGTTTGATCCGCGGACGCACGGGGAACAGAGACGCAGACTGCGCTTCTGTGCGCACCTCGACGCAACTGAAGAAGTGCGGAAAAGCTGCAGCCTCCGCCGCTCCAGAGCTGGAGCAAATGATGGACAGTTGAGCCGACCAATCACAACACGGGTGGGCGAGAGTTCTGAAAGGCGGAGGATGATCAGAGGGCGTAGGGAGAACAGCTGATGGATTTACTCCTCTAGTTTGATTTAAATTACATTATAGTACAATTAAAAAATGAATATAAATAAAAACGAGTTTTAACTTCACTTCAGCCAAGGTTTTCCTCAAAGTCAAAATTTTGTAGAATATTTTAGGTGTGTGTGAATGGATACCTTTTGGACAGCAGATACATTTTGTTATTATTATGGAGAAAGTAAAACACGCAATTTGATCTTTTTAACAACATTTCATGAAATTAAACATTCACAATCTACGACAAACGAATGAATAATAACAAATTAAAAATAAACCAAAGTTTCAGGTTGTTGGTGTTTAACAGCACAGTGAGAATCAGCTGTTCACTGATCTGCAGCGGGCAGAAACATGTCTGTGAGCGCCCTCTATTGACCATACCCTCACCGTCAGTGTAACCGTCAAATGTCAAACTATATATTATTGTATACTATACACTCAACTAAAAAAGTAGTTCATTATAAGTATAGTTCACAAAAAGCAGAAATATTAGTTGTTCAATCATGAGTAGAATATTGGAGCCCAAGTTTTGAGGGTTTTGTTATTAACTAATTTGTGCTGTTTTTATTCTTATCTTGTTTGTTACACATTTACACCACCTTAGACCATATCTTCAAATATGTTTACTTCAGTAAATAAGTAACAGAAACACTGAATTTCAAATCAAACCATTTTCTAAATCATTGGAGCAATAAAACAACAACGTGAAGTCTGTAAACTCTCATCCAATTAGGAATAAATCTCAGATTTAAAATAATCTCACACCTGTACAGTGAGTGCTGTAAGAGTAATTTGTTGACCTTACTTTGGCACCGTTAGTTCAAAGCTACATGATTGTTACATAGAAAGGCTCTAAGTCTGTGCGAAAAGTGCTGCACCGTTCTGTGTCCTACATCCAAATTTGAAACTGCAGCTTTCCACTGGTCAAACACAGAGAACAGACAGTGTCTCAGACTCCAGACGCAGCGACCGTCTAACGAGACAGCTGCGTCTCCATGCAGCGCGGGTTGGACCGTGGTGCTGGTCTACAGGACAGACTGCGACAGGTGGAGGGTCTGACGCTCTGCAGCAGATGTTTCCTCCCAGTGAGGCAGGTGCAGACATTTGTACATAGCTGTGTACATAGACATCGTTCACACGACTGCATGCAGACACACTCATTGTCCGCTGGTCGTTATTTTATGATGATGACTGCTCTTATCAGTGGTGATAAGAAAGAAGAAATTAACCTGGAGAGTGTGGTGGTTAATTATCTGCACTGAAGTCTGAACAGGAAGAGGATTAGTGATCAAAGTGATGTTTGATCGTCACATTCATTTTTTTATAAAAGACCCACTCATAAAACAACTGACGTTTTTGTTTTCTCTGCCCAAATGACAGAATGTGTGCAGCCCAGAGCTGTGTTGTGTAATCCGTCACACTGACAGTTGTACTCCACATTAATTTGTTAAGAATGTCGAAGGTGACAGAAATCTGGCTGATCTCCACCAAATGCAAGTACAATCATTTCATATTGTTGCTACATCTACTACTAATCTGCTTCCCACATACACAGGAACACTTACTGTGTGAAAGGTTTTTAAAAGAAGGAAAAACAACCGTGTCAAACTCAATCAAACCAACGACCAACCTATCAACAACTGGTCCAATTAATGATCAGACTAACAGATGACCAGCTGATAATAATAACTTGGTTTTAAAACATACACCTGACCAACAAAGAATCTAATTAACTAATCAGAAAGCTGTCTACACTAACTCTCCTCTCAGGCAAATCAACCAACCAAGCCATCAACAGACAAGTAAAAAAAAACAAAAAACATTATTAACTTTCCACAAAGACTCGGCCATCAAACTTCTATCCTAGGACAACAGAATGTAATTATGAATGTAGAGATAATTAACAAGGACAGAATGTATTGATGAATAAATTTATGACTTAATATGAACAAGATGATAAAACGAGGACAAAGTCAAATTAGAGCTGATTTTGCCAAGTAAACAACATATGACTGAGATCCAATCATAGTGAATACGTTATGGTAGTATAATAAACCTAGGACAGAAAAAAGACACATTAAAACTGGCTGTCAGAATTAACACTGTTGACTGACCATTTGTCCTATCAACCAACTGACATCATGACTACAGACACAGCCATGGACACGTCATCAACCAACCAGCTCATCAATTGACTGCCAGACATCTGACCAGCAACAACTGGTCTGACCTGGTTAAACAAATGTCTAAAGTAAAAACCACAGTACGAAGATGGAGGACAACTGTTCTGCAGTGAGGAGAGGGAGGTAGGAGGAGCAGATCCAGTGGGCGACTGGTTGTGACTGAACCATTTATTCAAACTAAACTCTTCACCAACTACTTTCCTCCTGCTCAGACCTATCCATCGCATCAACCGTCTTGTTTTTCTTCTGCTTTTCAATGAAAGATTCCAACCTGAAACAACACCAGTTTTCCGGTTGTGCAGGTGAACGTCGGAAGGATTAAGAAATGCAGCGGCAGATAAAGTCACATGTGGCTTCACTGGGCCTTTAATGCAGAACAAAGACTAAACAAAAGCTGAGCTGAAGTCTACACACTGATCTGATCTGATCTGATCTGATCTGTCCTGCAGCTCAAATAGAGACCTGCTATCTGCCATCGTGGCACTGTCGCCTCTTATCCTCCTCCTTCTCCTTCTGCTCCTCCTCCTACTGCTGCTGCAGATGCTGCACGACCGACTTAACTAGTTCAGTGGTTGATTAGTCAGTCAAGGTTAAGTGTAGGTCAAGTGTGGGTCAATCATATTGAAATAAAAACTATTTACATTGTGTAGCAAATTAAAACGTGAAGGTCATCAACACTCCTGAGAATAAAGGTGAACATCAAAGTGACTAAATCCATATGGATGTCATCTAAAGTTGACATCCTGGTAAGTCATGGCTAGCATGGTTTTCTAACCCATCGTAAAGGGAGGGATGAGCAGAGGAGTCCGAGCAGTGGTTGTTTATCTGGCTCTGACCCTGGGGTTCGGTGAGTCAGTCTCAGGAGTGGTTGTTTATCTGGCTCTCACCCTGGGGTTCGGTGAGTCAGTCTCAGGGGTCCGGCGGAGGACAAGACACACACTCGACTCATATGATTCATGATGACACGCCCCCCACTTGGACATCAGCGAAGGGCTCGGTGAATGTGCATATGAAACTGGTGGGGTTCAATACCTCCAACAAGGGTTAAGAAGAACTGCTCTAGAGATATAGAGGTGGAAAAGCGAACAAAAGTGAAGCTTAAGGTAACAGGATTAGAGAATAGGAGATAAACTGTATAAAAACTGTAAAAAAAAAAAGTTGACTTAAAACTGCCCAGGGAAAAAAAAGGGTAAAAAAGAGCTAATTATTAGCACTACTTTTACTCACCTCTCCACTGCGACATAGTAAATCAATTAATAACCAACTAAGAGACAAAAGTGAGCTAAGTCAACCCAGACCCTCCAAGAGAAATGTGGGCCACATGCATTCAGCCCACTGTTCAACCAGACATCATTTGGTCCACATTTAGTATTCAAAGGTTAAGACAGACTTGTCTGTGTCTCACTGTAGTATCCAGGATTTGAACAATATATAAAAACTGGTCTTTGGTCCACAACTAGGATGTTGACCACGTTCTTGTGGCAATGGGGTTGATGTGCAAAATCATTTACTGCGTGTCAGACAACACAAACAAATGACATCAGTTCAAATTAGTTCACATTTGTCTAACCCTTAGTTAGATGAGACAAAATTGTCTGGTTCACTTTGTCATGTCAGTGACGTGGGCCCCATTCTTCTGGCTGTGGGACCAAGAGAACATTGGCCATATTCTTTTTTTATATTTACTTAATTAAATGATGAGTTTCTCCCGGTGTACCATCCTCCTGACCTCTGTCTTCACCCCCCACCCCATCTTCCACCACTCATCATGAAGCTACTGTTTGTCATAAAAGCACCCCCGCCCCCATCTTCCATCATGAAGCTACTGTTTGTCATAAAATCAAAGACTAATGTGTTTTGAAAAGAAGGAAAACACGGAACAAGCACAATCGTTCTTAACCCCCAGTCCAGGAGGGAGAAGGGAAGAAAAAAGAAGAGAAGAAGAAAAGAGCTGCCATAGAAACGTTTACAAGTGCCGTCCTGAGGAATGCAAACACAAGCGAGTGCAGCTCTTATCTGACAAAAGAGTAAACTTTAGACCGTCTTGTTACGGCTTGTCTGTGTGGTCGCACAACGTCAACACAGCCGCTCACAGCAGATCAGTTTCTCTGCAGGTCCGATTGTTTTAAGTTTTTTTTAAATCCCTTCAATAACCCAGCAACTGCTAATCCTGTTTACAGCAGCAGCCCAGGTGGAGCCCAAGTCTGCACAGTCACACACGCCCACATTCACACACTAAGTCACTCACTGCCTTGCTCAGGGGCATCTGAAGCGGATGATGGCCTTTAAGGAGTGGAGAGAGTTGCTCATTCAACCATAGGTTCCCACACTTGTGATGATACCCAGAATCACAGCTGTCACCGTGGAAATGACTGAGTCACATCACAGGTTTGAACTTCACTCTCAGCGGCAGGGATGTGTTAAATTCCCAATAATTTGAACATCAATTATTTTGGCAAGAACATGTGGCAATAACCCAATCACTTGATGCACATTTGCCTGTAGATCAACCAGAATGTTCTGGGGTCAACTCCAGACTCCAAGTTTAAACACCACATCAATATCACTGACTGTAGGAAAACCATCATACTGTAGTCATTAAGATGAGAAATAAGTAAAGATCATTTAACAAATGTTCTTTGAAAACAGTTCAGTCTGAACAATTGTTCAGATAATAAATTACATTTACAGTCCTGCTGACTGCAACAGTACTGAAACCATCCACTACCTTATTTCCGCATCGATATAGTAATTTTAATTCTTAGAGAAAAATCTAGATCAGTTGTGTTTGACCAATAGATGGACTCAGTTTGATGACTGAGACATGGACAAGCATCAGATCAGTTGTTTTTACCAGACTAAAGGGGAAAAGTTAATCCTTTGGAGTTTTCTATTAGAATTTAGATTGGATTTTAAAGTCTGATTTAGTCTGATTCACAGTAAGTGTCCTGGTTGGTACAGTCGATGGACCAAAGCCAGAGATTTGTCAGATTTAAGAACAGGAGCAAACACATCAGGCAGTGATGTCACACTAAGGACTGAAGCCATTCTGAGCTGAAGGACTTGAAGGCAAACACCTGACACACACACACATTACTGCACTGATTTATGACAAGTGTGTATGTATTTCTCAAGCTTCCCATAAAATATACACTACTATATCTTTTTGATAATTGTGATGCCTAAAAATGTTGATATGATCAACACTGCCTATACTGGGTCTGAAAATAGGTTTTCTAAGTAAATCTCCCCTTCCATATATTAATAATAGTTAATTAATCCTTTTGGGGTAATTGTTGCTTAAGTTATTAGAAAGATTAATAGTTTTGTAATAACAAAGAGCTCAGATTCAATGTTTACATGAGCTGTGAAGCTGCCAATTAAGAAGTCCTTTGTTAACATGTAACTTGAACTGTTAAGGTGTTTGTGATTGAAAAAGCCTTGATTTCAGTAAATATGACCTCCTAATCCTGCAAATTTAACAAATAAACATTTTCAGTCATTTTCAGACAGCTAGCAGCATGATGATGGAGGAGAGGTAAACTATCAAATTAGGGATATGACGATTCATTGGGAATCAATTAAAAATCGATACAATTGTGTGACATTTTTCATCGGTTGTAAAAAAAAAAAGTGAGTAGTGCATGTTACACAAAAAGTCAGTGATCATACCATGAGACTATATACTCTAGTAAAAAAGGTGGCAATAGGTGCCTTAAATGGTAAACTGCCAATGGTATTTGCATAGTACACACATGAAGAATCATTGTATTTTATATTTTTTCTGGAGGTCATTTTGTTTCAACAAAACTTCCATCCATCCATTTTCTTCCACTTACCCATTACCAGGTCACGGGGGCAGCAGTCTCTATGACCGCCACCCAAATCACACTGCACCGTACCAACCCCCCTGAACCTTCCTGCGGTTGGGGGGTGCACTGGAAGGGACCAACCACCCTGACTGGGATTTGAACTTGCCCACGAGGTGAACCCTGGGGTTCCACACCAATGACAGAGACGTTGCCACTGGGCCAAAGCGCCACCTGATAGAATCTTATCACAAACAAAAAATTACAAATCATATTATATCAAAAGTTGAGTGTATCGTTACATCCCTATATCGAGCATGAAAAATTTGCATCGAGCCATCCAACTTAAATATAAAGTACTTATAAATGTATCCAGGTGGGAAACACATACAGCCAATGGTAACATGAACTATTCAGTTTCTTGACCAGTTTTATTGAAAATTCCTCTTCAGAGGTAATCAATCATAAGATTTAAAGTCAAATCTAACGGGCATTAAAAACATGATACTTTGCTTTTATAAAGGGACAATTCATTAAAAACCACATGAAGCAGATTTGCTGGTCTCCATCACACTCAGGAGCCTCCCTGTGGACACACCTATGTGTTCAAATCCCTCACATGTGGCTCAGGTGGATTTTCATAAAGACATCTCTCACTGCTCTGGTCTTTTCACACTCTGACTGATGGCAGGCCTGCTGCACAGTGTCTCTCACCCTGCCGCAGCTCGGCTCAGGCTCTGATTTCAGTGCTAAAACCCTCTTCACAAGACCAAAGAACAAACATAACACACACACAAAGCAGGTCCCTGTCATCTAACACGGCAGCATATGGGCCCCAGTTCCCACACCCAGATCCATGTAAACATCTTATTAAGAGCTGCAGGGTGGGGAGCCCTTGGCCATAAAGGAGGGGAACAAAACACTCTGACACACACACACACACACGCACACAATGTCATTAGAGCGCTGTGTGAGATTGTTGGCTGAAGGTGCTGCAGGTTCTGTGAAGCTGCAGGTAATCACTGCAAATTAATACCTGCACAAACTCAAAGAGTCTTTCTGTGAAGTCTGAGGAGGAGGAAGGAGGTGAGGCTTTAAAAAAAAACAAGGCAGAGGTGAGGCTCCTGCCTGCATCCTGATTATCTGAGTTCCATCAGCTTTTAGATGAAGTGGAGTGCAGAATTTTCAACAACTGAATGGGTTAAGGTGCACATATTTGAACGTGGTTTTGCACAGTATGGGTTAACATAAGCTTAAAGGTGTAAATTGGGGATGCTCAAACAGATACTCAGTAATGGTGTATGCTGGAGGAGAAAAGAATGATAGCGATGTTAGATAGTATTGGTATGTAACATCTTCACCTATGGAGATGCCTGGGCCCAGCGGCCTTGTAATCAAATATCTGCAGTTTGAATCCCAGCAGGCCTTGGTGTATTGAAAAAAAACTACTACTCCATCCCTCTGTGCATTACCTATGTTTATCCATGGATTCCTTCTGTCTGGTGTGGAACCAAAACTATGTTTCACAAATAAGTTAAATGCAGAGAGTAAAGAAATAAGAGTACTGCAGTACTGAGAAATAAAAAGACTATTTCATAACAAATCACCACAGACCCCTGTATAAATGTTAAAAAACGTTTTCCATAGAGAAGCAGGTCTGGTTGTTATCTTCATCACAATCTGATTTTCTCTCAGCACCTTCTCCTTGTGTGGTTCATCTGATGACTGTCTGCAGACAAACCAACACTTTCCCTGTGTTCACTGCTGCCTGTGTGTGAATACACACGTGTCAGCCTCTGATGTAGAGATGAAGACACAGAGAGGAAACCACCAAGATGAAGGAGCCAGCATATATCCAGACTAAAATATTTTAGATTTCAGATATAACCGAGTACTACAGACTCACCACAGGAGGCAGCATTCCCCTGCACCAAAGTCCTTAGAAAAATATGAGAATTTTGAATTAGCAAACGCAGTAGTTGTCTTTCCATAGGTGTCTCCGCTTGTCAAGCCAACAATTAAATTTGGTTACTTTCAGAAAGTGTTTCCAGTAGGTTGTGCTCGGTGACACAAACTGACCACAGGAGGCAGCAATAGACCAGCAGCTCTTGTTTTTCTCTATGAACTAAAATCATTGATTTTCTTGGTAAACATTGATCTGTGGCCAGAATCACTGATCTTTTCTTTGAGTTAAAATTATTCATTCTTCTATGGACTTTCAAGACATTTCAGAATTAGCTGCTTACAACCCAGAGGGTCTTGTAAGGAAAACCTTGTCCATGATATAGCAACATTAACAAATTATAAAATTAATCTGAACTTAATTTGTGACATTGTGGCATTTAGTGAATTATTGTTTTTTCTTGACAACCATGTTTTCTATGAACACACACTGACCTTGTTTGTTGTCACTCGGATGTTGAGATGATCCTGCCTCCTTCTAAGTTTCAGCGGAGGTGCGTGTCTTTGATGTGCCTGGAAAATGACCAATATCAATATCAGAGCAGTCATTTCAGCATAAACCATATTTAATTAAAACAGAAAACATGAATCTTGACTAAAAGCCTAAACAGAGGCTTGAGATGCCTGTAAAATTACTGTGAAATCAAAGAGATTAAAGCTGTAGTTAAGTGTCATTCACATCCTTGACTTTTTGTTTGAGAATTGACTGCTGTCATGCAACAGCAGCCACAGCACCAACATGTCGGAGCCTAATGATGACCCGAAGAATGTCTTCAGTCCCAACACGTTAGCTTGTCTTCCTCAGTTCTCTGCTTTTTCCTTTGAATTCTTTTCTTTTTTTCCTATTAAAACTGTACCTGGAACAACATCCTGGCCTCAGTGGGAGGCCAGCCTGGATGCGGGAGAAACTTCACTCTCACCACCACCACCACCATCACCACAATGACATGTAGATGCTTGACTGCATTTTTGTGGAGGTGGACATATTTGCGTTGAATCACGCACATATTTCTGGCTACAATCAATCCCAGGTTCCAGAGGTGACAGGAAACAAGCTTTTCTGGCCAATCTCGGGTCATCAAAGTGTTTCCTGTCATCAACATCCTCACCAAAATGTGATTGTAATGGATATTGTTTGATTTTGTTGTATTCTACTGGCCATATATAAGAAATGGACTCAGTTATACAGTGTCCAACCATGATGGTATACTAAAGTCCCAGAAAACACCAGAAGGTCTTCATTCTTTTTTTATAAAACTGCTAGAATTAAAATATCAACAAAGACTTTCCTCAGATCAATTTAACTAAAGTCTTCGTCATTATTACTGGAGCATGGAGTTAATACACTGTTTTCCTGTTCGAAGGGAGGGGAGAAAGAGGACAAATCCAACAAAAAAAACCTATTGGCCAACTTCAACTGTTGGATTTTTTGACCCTAACTCCTACTGGACCTCTCTTCTTCAGCAGCTCTCTTTAGTTTCCTCTACAGTGGATCATCTGTTTCCATCACACACACCAAACATATTCAAGTTCTCCCTCACGTACCCTTTACCTCTTGCATGGCATCTCTCTCTCTCTCTCCCCCTCTCCCTCTCTCTCTGTCTCATCTATCATCCAATCTCCCCATCTTATCTCTCCATCTGCGTGCTCTTAACACCTCCTCTGGTCTGCTCATTTCTGATTCTGTCCAACCACAAGTTCACAAACAGCCCTTCTACGGAACCACACTCACACAAACATTAGGTCATCAACTGGGCTGTTAGGGTGGAGCAGTATAGGACTGAAAATATCTGCTCATGCCTCCATCACTCTTCGTCTGACCGGCCACAGCGGTGAATGTGTGTATGCTGTTGGACTGTGGAGGTTTTTTCTTTTCTACAGCCCACTGTTAAATGATTGAAGTGTCCTTTCACAGCCAAACTGACCATTGTTTCCACAACAATCCTCCATCTGACACAGGAAGTGATACACAGGACACAAACACAATGACCAGAGCGGCTGCTGCTCAGTGACAACACAACCCTGGCTCCACACAGCAGTGGGAAAAGTTTACACACACACACACACACACACCGGGGAAACCTTCTAACAAACATAAAGTAGATGTAAGGACGTCTTAGAAGTGAACATTTTTTAGTTTAAACAGCTCTGCATTTATAAAAAACTAATGTTGGTCTGGTGACTTCATGAAACCAAAGACCTTCAGATGCTCTGGCTCTGATCCATACACAGGACACTTCTTGTCTAAATTCCACCTTAACCTTCCTCCAGAGCTTAATACCTTAGTCCTGTTATTAGCTTAAATCTTACCTTAAATAAACTTAACGTAACTAAACCCTGGTATAATTACAGCATATGTGAAGAGGCAGGTATGAATTATCACATTCATTTTATAAATTAATTAATTGTTTCAAAAATGATAAAGCCAAATAAAAGCAAGTGCAATTAAAAGTACATTTTATTATCCATTAATTCAAATTCACAAATTGTATTAATAATTAATATACAGTTGAATATTAATTTAAATAAAATAAAACAGTTGCATGTTTGTCAGACTGGACGTTTTACTCAAACTCAGCAGCACAAAAATCATGAAATTTGAAATGACTTCAAAGTGGTGTCAAAAATCGGAAAAATAAAAATGACTCCTGACAAGTTCAGAAGGACTGATTGGACTGTCTTGAACCTTGAAACTATAATAAACCTATCCCGTTGCTTGTTAGAGTGAAATGACCAGGAAGACTGATAATTGACATTGACAAATTAATCCAGTTTTTAGCAGTTTCATGTTTGAATTGAATACTGTTATTATTAATGTAGAAGGTCGGAGCCAAAGCTCTGGCATGACCTTGACACTCGTTTGGCTCACAGTAGGAAAAGAAAAGAATAAGGAAGGCCATTTGGTAGGAATGCCAGCGGAATTCCCCGGAATCTCCTCTCCTTCCACATCCACCCCCTTTTCCATCACTGCTCACGAATCCATGAGGAGTTTTTAAATTTGCAGTACAATGGCCTAAGAGGGAGGCTATTCTGTGACCATAATGCAAGGAAACGTTACCTCAAAAAATGTCAGGAGCACAGAGAGGCCCTCGCTGTTGGAACAATCAGGGAGGAAACCCAGGCAGGTGCCCACCTCCTGTAAAAATATCCCACTGAGAAGAGCTGAGGAGAGGGGTAGGCGGTGGAGTGGGATCCTGTCTATATTTATGGCAGAAATTTAAGCTGAACATCACAACTGTAACAAGTTACACTGCAGTAATGTCTCTGACACAGCAGCAGTTGACTGACAACAAATCAGTTTTAAAACATCTACAGTTTTATTGACATTTCATTGACTAAAGCTGGATAAAACTTGATCAACCATTCAGTGGTATGCTGTTGCTTCCCTCTTCTGGCTGTTCTTTCTCTTTTTGTCATCAATAACTTTCTCTATTTTGAGCAGATTTTATGTTTAAGTAAGTGAGTTCAACTTGAGCTTCACCTGTTTCTTACACCAACAACCACCAGTGTCAATCAAACTGCATCGATTGTCAGTTACCGCATAAAATACAACTTCAGAAATCAGCTTCTGTCAGCGTCTGTCATGTGGATACTTTCAGCCTGCTCTCCATACCGACTAAAAAAATTCCAGTCAGTCAGTGACTAATTATTAAACTACCACCTGCAGATTTGCGTTTATGACTCAGACCAGCTCAACATGGCACCATCATGTTCTTGTCTTTTTTCTCCTAATCCCTCCTCTCTTCAGGATCGTAATCCACAAGACCCTGCTACAAAAACAAAACAACACCCACAGCCCACCCCACTTCCTGCCTCAGACACCACTCTAAACTCGTGTATCCTCTGATAAATTACAGGGATGTTACACATATCTCGTACTGTATTTTCTTTTCTTTTCTTTTCTTTTTTTTTCTGGTTGGTGGTTAGTTTTTATCCAACATAATGAACAGTCTGATGTCCCTGGAGAGACGACGGGGATCAAAACTCTGTTGGCCTCCCACAGGACTTCCTTTAATGTCTTTGTGTGCACGTGGATTTGATATCCTCCCCTCCTTTAGATCAGATCCCACTGCATCCATTAGGCACAGAAGGCGGTTAATATGTCTCTACAGAGGGAGGAGACCCCCAGATAAAGGTCCACACCGACTTATTATGATCCTCACTCCAGACCTGCTGCCAGTCGGCTTTCTTCTTCAGGAAACTGCTCTATTATCCATTTAACTTTTTTGATACATCAGTATTTCTGTTTGGAGCTCTTGAAAAAATCATGTAAAGTTGTAATCACTGTGAGAATGTTTACACAATCTTTTGATTAATTGTGATTAATTGTCATTAATCATATTTGTCATTAGTCATGATTCGCCATGATTAATTTAGATAAATCGACATTCCTAAATATCACGAGAAAACTATTTTTCTTTGTATTCCTGAAAGAGTAATGTAAATAACAGGATGTAGATGTACAGTATGTGTTCCACACCTGCTTTATTTGTGATTTAACCAAGTTATGGGATTATCAATCTGGAAAAATGTCGGAAAAAAATACAATAGTAATACTCAAAAAAAACTCTAGCTTCTTAGAGTTGGTGGAGTTTAGTCTTTACTGTGCATCTTAACGGTGGTTTGAGATCACAGCCAGTTTCTTTGGTGAAGCTGTTGTTCTCAACAATACTAATCAGTCTCTCACACATTTGACAATTGTGTCTGTCAGCTTTAGCTCGTCAGCTGTAGACTCACTTTTCTGACCCAAGCCAGGCGTTTAACCTGGAGTTTAAGTCTCCATAAACACATTAATGGTTTAAGTTTGAGGTTCTTGACACAAAAACATTTTCCCAGAATGTGTGTAAATGAACATCTGTTATTGGATAACCAGTTCAACCCATGGGTTAAATACATAACCATTTAAATCTGATTAGACAAATTAGTTAACAAGATGGACATGTTCATTTTTACAGCCATGGTTTTCACAACATTTAGCTCGAGCTAGGTTTGCTTTTAGTCATGTATCACGTTATCTATTTGTTGCCAACCTTTGAGCATTTCTCCTGTGATTCCACCTTTGTTCAGCCTTTTATGTTTCTTTTGTCGTTCTTATAAAAATAACCTCAAAAGAGCCTTTACCATTTTGAGGTTAAGGACACATTTATGAAGCTGAAAGTCAGAAGGCCAAAGCTGTGTATATGTGATCATGGGTGTTTGGGTGAGCTTTAATAAGGGAACAGGATCTCCTGAAGGAGCAGCAGCACTATTGTTAAAACCTGGAGTTTTTTGACTGACAGGCGAGCTCTGGAGTTTTCTTAAGAAGGTGGTGACCTGGGCCAAATATGGGCGACTTCAGCTAAAGGAAATCACACTTTCTCCTACAAGATCTCAATCTGACGCAGCCTACTGCCTAGTACAACAAAGCAACTGTTGATAATGGGAGTGGACCTCGTTGTTCTGCACCGGTCCGGCCCGGTTCCGAATTGTACGCCTGGTTAGACTGATAAGCTGCTGGAAACAAGATCGTGACCAAGAGATGGAAAACCGCTAAATGAAATGTTCTCTGTTGTAAAGAAAAGGACTTGTTCCAGGAAGGAAGGGTGAGTCACTGAAGGTGTGGTGCGGGGGCAGCTACTCCAAAAGGGTTCTTCATCCAAGGATTAGCTAAAGTAAAATGTAGGAACAGGAGATAAGAATTGTAGGAGGGGAAAAAAACAAATGGAATGGATGGATAGTCTAATTCCTGTTGCTTTCAACACATCTTTTCAAAACTCTAAGTTTTTAATAAACTACTCTCTTTATCGGTCTCAACAGCAGATCACCTGCCTCAATCTTAGCCTACCTAGTCAATCCACCATTAGTGTCACACCAGACTTCCTCAAGTCCTTGTTCACTCCATCTTTTACTTTTAGTAATATTTTGTCCTGCATCACCACAGTACAAAACAATCTCAGGAGTGGCAGATGAGTACACAAAGGTGGTGGTGGAGCAGATGCATTATATAAAAATAGCTTTAAAAAACACATTTACATATTTGGTTTCTTAATATTTTGTCAAACATATTCCTCTCCATTGGCATAAAGATGATTTCTCTTCAATTTTGCAGTTGCTTTTGATTTTTTTTAGTCTACACTTCTGTAATTGATTATCCTACAGCATATTGAATTGTTGTGAAGCCTGACATACACACATTGAAGACATCCATGTTGTCTGGGGTTAATTGTTGGTCTAGGTTGAGATTACATTAGAATTCATGTAAAGTCAATTTCAAGAAACTACTCAGGTATATGAACCACGGGTATTCTGTCCAGAGCTGGGGCTAATTCCTAACCCTGACCTGGAACTTTATCCTCCCTGTGTCTAAGCAGACGGAGGAGGGTGAGTGTGAGTCGACCACTATCGACTACAGCCTAATTACAGAGGCCTAACTGTGGGACACACAGACAGGAGACATGTCTGGACATGTGGACTGAGTGCAGCACTTAGAGGCCCCCTGATACACACAAGCGCGCACACACACCATCTTGAATGGTATAGGTTTTGTAGTTGATTTAAGTGTTTTTAGTTTATTTCTGGAAGTGGTTTTAAATCATATTAAAGAAAACAATTGAAACAATAATAAGAGGAAAATTAATTGACTATTTTTTCTAACCTCTGACAGTTCAACCTTAACACAGCTAAACTTGTTCCTCGACTACACCGAGAATGACAGTCATTGTCAGAATACTGTAAGACGGTCCCAGAAATGAGACTTGTGAGCCGATGTGGTTACCATTTTATGGCTAAGGTCGTTTTTAGTCCACACGGACACAGTAGCTGCTGATCTATGCTGCCTCCTGTGGCCAGACTCTGTCACTGAGGTGAATACCAAAAAAACATTTTGAACATTGGAGTTACATAACAACACATCTGTCAACATCTGCTATGTGGTGTGGTGTTAATTAGATGAAGGATATTGGACTAGAAAGTTCGGAGAGAAGCAAACATATGTTTCTCTACAAGAGGGCAAACTGTCCACTACAGTCCTCATAATTGAACCGCTGCTTGACAGGCGTGCACATGTGAGCATGTCCGTGCACTTGCATACAGCCCAGCTGCTTCACATTGGCCGGACATAGATGAACGGTTTCTGACAGACACTTCAAACCCCTCCTGAACCTTCTCCACCGTGTGGCCTCGCTGATAATGGGAACATGATCGTAGGGAGAGCGGGCAGCGGGTGGTACTGAGGGGAGGAAGAGGAGGAGGTGGTGGTGGAGGTACGTGGTCCGTCTTTTGTGAGAAACTCTTCAAAGCACTGGCCTCTCCTATTTGGCCACTGGAGCTCTTTGTAACGGTATCCTCCACTGTCATTTTGCCCCTTTTATTTTTAGGCAGGGCTATTATTGCTCCCAGACCCCTCACATACCCTCGGGCTTTGTCTGCAGGGACGGGGTCAGGTTTTACTTTTTTTTTCCCTTCACCACGTTCACAACTGTCTTTTCTTCCTCTCCTATGTACAGAGGGATGGATAATTTCAGGTCTCAATGGGACCAGAACAGGAATTTTCCTCTGTCCAATGTCCTGAGGTTGGAATCATTTTCATTTATCTACCAGGAGGTTGAGGGTTTGATCCCAGATTTGATCCCTGCTGTATGTGTATAATAAACTCCAAGTATCAACAACATTTCCACATCAAAATCTGACTCAGCAATTTATTACTATGATTGATTCCTATGAAGACATTCAGAACATATGGAGGACAGTCTAGTAAATGTTCAGCCAGGGACAAAGCTCCACAGCACTGTGTCACTGCATTTATATGAAAGACAGCATGGTTCTCTGAACACTTGTCATTCCTGATCTGGAGCCAAACGTTTTTAAGACTGTTTCATCCTAATCCTCATCTGTGCCAGACACCTTGATCGAACTTTTGTCAAATGTGATGAAAGCTGGTTTGGAGTCAGCTCTGATCCATATGAGATGATGACACACAGACCTTAGATCTGCCAGGATTAGATCCAGACCTCAGTCCACAGCTGGGACTCTTACTATTCCATTATTTCTTCATCTCTCAGTGAAATTCCTAGAGACACATTGAAGAGGAAACAGGTGGAATGTTTTTGGATGAGGTTGTTTTTGGATTAAACAATGGCTGATGCTTTATCAAGACAAAGTTGTGCAGCTCCTTCTTCCTGTTGTCCTGTCTGAATCATCTCCAGCCTGTTTGTGTGAACACTTCCTGAGCTATGGTGCTTCAGCAGTACATTCCTCCCCCTCCTCTCTTCCCCTCCGCATCATCAACCTGCTCCCCCTGTAATTTCTGACACGAGCAGATGAATAATAGATCAGAGGCTTTAGCTGCCCTGTAACTCTACCCCCGGTGGCAGGACAGGAGGCAGGCCAGCATCTCTGGCCAGCACAGGCCACGTGACCATTCACTCTGACCGCTGAGGAGTGAAAAGCTTCGTTATGACCAACATATGGCTGATATGAAACTAACCACAGGCCTCTGCCCACAACTGTGTCCTGGGTGATCATCCAGCTGCTCTGGTGAGCACAGCTGTAGAGGCTGAGAGACCACAGGCTGTTCAAGAGAGCACTCAGACCGAGAATAAGAAAGTGACACAGACATCTGGTTTGTGGAGAGGAGCCAAGGAAGTACTGGGGTGTGAATAGGTCTTCTGTCACGCCTTGTTTTTTAACATAAAATATTTTCAATTTTATTTGCAGGTACGTACATCTCACCAAGCTTCCTATAAAACATTTCCAAGGTGCTTCACAGACATTGTTTGTTTCTTGACCCCCAGCTTATTACAAACAGAGAAGATAATGATATGATCCAGGTTTAGTGAAGTTCAATCCTGCTCTAACATTATTCCTTGAGTATTTTTCCACACGATCCAGTTCCCATGAGTTTGACATTATTATACTGCTGAAAAGTCAAGAAGTCATTGTCAAGAAAGTTTCTTCAGAAGAAACCAAACTTCTCAATGATTATATTCCAGGACTTTTGACAAGCTCCCTAACACTGATAGCTGAAATGCAGTCCCAAACTATTCCAGAGCCTCCTCCATTTGTTAAGTCATGGATGTGATTGGCCTTCTTTGTACGTGACGACTCAGTTTACAACTACAACCTTTGAACTTTACATTAATCACGCTTTGACACACTTCACCAATGATATCCAGTCTAAAGTTCAGGCAATGGTCTGCCACTACTTCATAATTGCTGGCACTGCTTCAGAATTGGGGCAGATGCACAATAGTGGTCTGAAGTGTTTCAAGCTGCTGGTCAGTGCTCAGTTAATCAAAAAACAACCATGCAATGAGAACAAATCACTTCATCAATATTCAATTAAATCTATACTCCCCAGAGTGTTAATATTAAAGTAGTATTAATCTACTGTGAGTATCGCAGAGGTGAGGATGACAGATCAGATTATAACTGCTTACAGATGAACTAGTATTAAATACTTTGTGAACCTTCCCAGTCAAAATGCATGCAGCTGAGTTTAAAAGTGTAACAGAGAGACACACCTTTTAATTAATTATCATATAATTGATATGTTGTATACAAAAGTAGAAATGTCGTGATTTTTTCACATCATAACATTTTCATGTTCAGCCGTTTAAACCCGTAAGTTTTTAGCTGTACAACTTAGCTTACCGCAGAACAGCACCGTCGTCAGCCACAGGGTCAGGTGAAGGCCGTGCCGTGGCTGCGTCTAAGCTGCCTGCTTTCTTTGTCTTTGTGTCTCTTTTCCGTTTCCTTTCACTCTCTTATCCCACGAGTAAATAATTACCAGCAACTTTATTTACCAACAACGGAAAATAACCGATAATTAACGTAATCGACAACTTCCGCCAAAGAGGCGGTGCATTTAAAAGTCTGATTGGACCCGCTCCCTGTCAATCAATAAGCTAACCAATCGGCCGCGGTTTATAGACCAGTGGTGAAGAAATAAACGCCTGAGGGTTGTTATAATTATGACCGGGCCACCTACCGGACCGCCGATTTTTAGACCAGTCAGACGAATAAATAAACCAACTGTGTCGCGTCCGCCTGCCCACTACCTGGGTTGAAGGGGGTGGACAGCAGCACCCCTTCCTCAATAATGTACGGGAAACAGGACCACGTTTTCAATGGGACTATAGACAGTCGGCTATATACGTCATGATGTCCTGAGAAATTGAAAATTAGTATGAATAATATTAATTTTAATATGAAAATTAACGTGAAGTTAAACAGTCAACAGTTGTTCCTTTAATTTATTTAATTAATTGTGTATATATATTTATGTATATATATTTGTATGTGTGTATATATATATACATATATACATACATATACATCTCTCTTTCTCTGTGTGTGTATGTGTGTGCTAAATATAAATATCTCTTATTAACTCATAAGACAAGTGACAGAAATAGACTGGCAGGAAGAGCAGAGGTGGGGGAACAGAGCAGGAAGGGGCTGGGGGGGCTGGGCTGACCTGCTTTAAAAGAACCTAGCAGAAACATCGATGTATATACATTCATACATTTTTGATCTGATCTGACCCAGTTTCTATTAAGGCTTAGGACGGGCCTTTTGTGTACTATTACAACATTTGACCTACTGTTGTCTGAAGCTAAAGTGGTCTAGCCCTGTCCCACATCTATTAGGCTGCATGGACTGTAGACTGCATCCCAGTCAACAGGACAGGCCTACTAGAACTCTAGGCAGAAACATGATCTGAGCCTCCTTTTAAATAAAGAGTCGATGACAAGAGAATTGGACCTGATTCACACACTGACCAGGGGATAAAGAGGCACATGCTTGGATACTCACACAACAAATGCAACGAGCGCACACACACGCACACACACTCACTGACACACACACAGCTCCCTCTGTGGACAAGATCAGGTTTCCCCTCTGTGTCCAGTGGCTTATTAAACATTAAGCTCAACAGCTTCCCTACAGGAGGGGAGAAAACCCCACCACCACCACCACTACCATCACCCATTGCCTCCTCCTCCCCCAGCCTCCCCTCTCTCATTACAGCTGTTGAGGTATGAGACAACAGAAGCGCGGCCACAACAATAAGAACCCGGGGCCGTCAGCCAATGGCTGCACTGGCTGCAGCATTCTCCCGGTGACAGCAGGCAGACCTGGGAGGAACAGATAAGCTCTGTTCTTTCATTTCTCCAAACAGGAAATTTAGCTTTTCATGTGACGACAAACAGCACCCAGGTGAATAATGCACAGGTGTACAGGCACACATCATACACATACACACACATCTTAAATACCAATGCTAGCGTCATTCTATTACATACACCTGCACACAAACACAGATCAAATTGCATTTTACTATTATGTATATTGGACATGAAAATGTAACTTTTGTATTACTGTATTCATTTCTTACTGGAATAACTTTTAGCTAACTGTTTTATTAGATAACTTTGAAGCTATGCTAATTCAAGGCCAATTGGTTACTAGACAAATCTTCCTGGTTACTTTTAAATAGTTTTTAAGCCACTTTACTTACACATTTTGGCTATTTTAGCTTAAAGCTATTTTTCACATACTGTTCTGATAAAAAAAGGCTTTGTATGGTTTGTTTATAATATAATATGAGGACAATCCTTTTACAAAGTTTTAAAAATATGTTTATCATCATGACCTCAGCAGAATCCAGGTTTGATGTCAGTGTGTGTCAGACGATACTCACGTGTGGTTTGGTAGTTTGACACCTGACAACCGGAAACAAGCGTGTGTGCGTGTATTTGTGCGCATCCAAAGCCTGCCACTTTGACCTGGTCAACAGCGCCACCTGCTGACATCAGTAAAGGGCTGACCTTACATTTTAGATATCCGACGCTGTCTTCCTGTTTTATTTAGTAAATGTTTTGCAATATTGTTATATGTATGCACAGCTATTCTTTCCCATTAAAAAAGTATCTACGTTTCTTATTCCTTATATATTTGTGCATATATACATATTTATAATGTATATGTTGTGTATATATATAATCTATAAGTGTATCACTCTCCTTATGTATAATCTAAGTATTTCTAACCTTTCCACAAAACATACAATGAAAACAAACAATAATTTGTAATTTCTTTATCTTAAAGTTGCAGTGTTGTCTTCCTACCACTTAGCGGTGCTGTCTTACTATCTTTATACATTGTACACAGCACGGTGTAACTGTATTTGATAACTTAGAATTCCAGATAGGTTAGATGATTCTTGTTACATGGGTCATGTTCAAACAGACAGGACCTGGTCCACATCTGGTGTCCAGTATATGGTCCACGGTTTCCTAAGTCCATGGTATTATATTATATGTAATATATTAGAAAAATGGTTTAAAAAAACATCATTAAATACATGTATATATTCCACAACCTCATTTACTGGTGAAGTGCTAATGATGAAGCAGCTCAGCTATGGTTCTGGAACCTGATGAGGACCAGGCTGGTGGAGTTCTGGTCCTGAGGCAGAGCCAGATGAGAGCAGAGACCTGAACCTCATTAATCGTCTCCCGCGGTGCAGACTATTCTGCCAGTGTCAGTGGAGGCAGCAGAGTGGAAACAGAGGACATGTCTCCACAGGAGGAGGAAAACAGTGGCAAGAGCCAACACTGGAACTCAGCGCTAACTCCCTGAGTCTGTGTCGGTTACAATTATAAAGATTTACTGAAAAGGAATATTTAAAAAATCATTTAAATATATATATTTAAGATTGTTTTGGGAATATCCAGACAATATCAGACAAAAGACCCACGAGCAACTGTCTATCTGTCTGGAAAATTATACAGTCCACATCGTGTCTGTACAATGTGGGCCACATGTCAATCCTCAACCAAGTGTGGTGACAAAATGTTAAATGTAGTCAATTAGCATTATTATCCAGAAAAAAATTAATCTTGATGATTACTAGGCCAAAAATAGTTGTCACACGTGGAATGGCTGAATCTCTATTTCGCCTGTTGGCCCAGTGCGGCCAAACCCAGGATGTGTAGATTAACAGATTTTATTGGACTAAAATCTAGTCTGAGAACCAGATGTGGGCATCATCACCTGACAGAGAGACTAAGTCTGTATCCTTCACTGTTTGTTTGAGACACTAGTTCTCCGACCTTCAGTTCAGGAGTTGTCTGCCGTAAGAAAAGTGACATTAAAATGATTACTGCCACACTATCAAAGTTCACGTGGGATGTGAACCAAACCAGAGTGCCAGAATCGTTTATCCACACTGCAGCAGCGGCAGTGGCAGTGGCAGTGGCAGTGGGGGGCTCAGCACTTTGCTCAAGGGCACCTTGGCTGTAGTTAATGAAGTCAGGAGGAGGTAAATGCTGCTCTAAGCCTCAGACAGTAAACAGAGCAGTAAAACCTGATTCCCTGCATTTACATGTGTGTATTCTGCGTGGTGAACCACCTACAGTAAATATATGGCCACCGCAGCGCTGCAGAAACCATCGGTCCGACCTTGGTCTGCAGTTTAACTTAGATAAAGCAGTGCAGTAAACTCACATCGACATTAATAAGAGGAGGACAGAGAGAAGGAGACACGGAGGAGCCGCACAGTGTAGTACTACACAGTATAACACAGTACAACAAACTGAGCCAAGAACTCAGACCTGTACTAGGTTCTGTGTATCTGTGGAGCAGGGACGGTGACACAAACAGGTCACACTGAACTAATGAATGAGTAACAAGAGCGGAGCTCTTTACACTAAGGTGGATTCTTTTCTCAATGACAAAACTGCTGTAGTTTTTTGTGCTTTTGTCATGTCCTGATTTTTTTTTTCAGGGGCAATCATTATATTGGTATCTTTTCCAATTTGATTTGTATTAACTAGAAAAAAGTATTATGCTTTTTTCAATGCTTTGTCTGGTTATTTTAGGTTTTTTATCTTTACATTGCTGGATTTTGACATAACTAAACTATGGCTAATTATTATCCTAAAATATGAAGCAAACCATCAAAAGCTCAATGGATATTGTATTATAAATAACTCGTACATAAAAGGACAAATAAAATAAAACACAGCTAATAAAATCCAACTGTAAATATGTCTGCTTTCAGATCATTTTCAACAATGTTTGAAAACGTGACAGACGTAGGCCACGTTTTACTTATTTTAAAGTTTCAGCTCTACATTTGTTTATCCCAGTCTGTTATTATGGCTCGTCTTTTCGATCCAAGGCATTAAAACTCCCATCATTTAACCTCAGGGACAACGTCACATAATTCCAGGTCATTCTTTTCCGAGCTGACACTGTCGTCTGAGCCTGGTTTCACGTTCACAACAAACCAAAGCCGTTATTTAGTTTGTCCTTGTATTTTGCGAGCGATGCTTGTAAAAGTGTGAGTGCTGACTCTGACCCTGTCTGTCGGATCAATAAAAACAATTACGTTAAAGGTGTAAATCCTGCTGTGATGCAGGTGCTGCTCAGTCTGCCGCTGCCTTCAGGGACAGCGCGTATTTATCTGCTTTAATCACAGTTTTACTGCTGCGGTCCGGTCTGAGGAAGCTTTGCTGCGTCTGCTCAAAATGTATCACGTCATTAGACCAAACAGGAGGCCGTTCACTGTGATGGACACTGTTGTTAGTTTGTTGTTGAGTGGTCGACGCCATCGTCGGGTCTTTCAGCTCCATCACTCCCAGACGATCAGGCTGCCAGAGCTGATCACGAGGAACGACCGTGGACGAGCGATGGGTGTTTTGACAGATACGAACAACAGTGACGTAAAACTGACAGCCATCAAGTCAGTGATGCGGTCATTAATCCCTGCAGAACAGTTTAGTCCACGAACCATTATCGACGAGGAAATTCTCCCTGTGTCTTGACGGACATCCGTTAACTGAACAAATGAAGAAGACAGCGTCTGTCTGCTGGTGAAATTCTGTAGTAAAATCAATCTTTTTACCCAGAGCCTGATGATAATCCTCCTACCAACCACATTCACCTCGCAAAACCAACACTGCGTGACAACTTGCCATTATTGGATGGCGGTATTGACATTATTAGCAAAACTGAAAAACAAAATTACGAGAAAAAAAAGACCACATGTTAAAAAAAAACAGTCCATAAAAACCATCACAGCCCACACTCCCCACTGAATGTCTTAGGTATGGTATGGTTGTTACGCAATGCATCTACTAGGGGGCAGCACTGAGTTGAGAGTTACTTTGCAGGTCCGTGGCAGTTCCTAAAAATATTACATATATGTTGAGGGTGGAGGAGGTGGTGGTAATATTCTTGCTCAGATAGAGTTCCAAATCCAGGCAGAGCAGGAGGTGGTGATGGTCTGTGTGGTTTTTTCAGGAATTACATATTTTTATATATTTATGAAACTATTTGGTATCATCTAATTTGATGTTTGTTTCTTCTTTTCTTTTCTTTTTTTTTTGGCCTCTGTCCCTGTCATGACACTCCTGAACACAATAAACCCCCCTCATTGGCTCCCCCTTGTGTTCATAGTGCACAATATCCTTAGATGCACACTCTCTCTGCCACATGTGCCCCAGGAGTGATAATTCAGGTTCTTGCATAAATATGGCTGTGATTGTCCAATGTTTTAAAAAAGGATATGGCTGTGATTGTCCAATGTCCAATGTTTTAAAAAAGATGTTTCATAATGAAGTATTTACATCTTAATGAAAATTATCTTGTCTGTCGCAGTTTGTTTATTTGTTTGTCTGTCACAGTTTTGGAAGATTAAAAAAGGAAAGTTGTTTTTGGTAAGTTGGTTTTGTGTCAGGATCTCCGTGAACAGTCCTTTAGTCACGGATGTCCACTGATTTCTACCTGTAGCCTCCTACGCCTGTGGACCAACGAGCAGCAGGACCCCAAACCTGAAGTGACACAGTGACCATCTGGGAAGACAAACGTCTTGGCCTCTGATCCATGGATCAGAGCAGTAATGAAGAGGATTAAAAAGGAACGGCGCAGGTTCTTGTTGTCTCTGTGTCTGTTTTCTCTCCAGTGACACTTTTTTAATCTCTGTGTTCTTGTTGCAGTGAAGCTCGGAGCTTTACTAACCTCTACACTGGGATTTGACCTCAGAAATCAATCGTGGCTCGAGGCCTTCACTGGGATTTCCCTGGTCACATGATCTACTGAGAGACAGGCAGGTGCTGCATGTTTGTTCCTGTAGATTTTCTCTGCTTTGACGTCTGATCAGACGGGATCAACCCTGCCCTGATGTTCTTTTGTGTGTGTGTGTGTGTGTGTTCATAAGGAAGATTACTGTGTTTGTACAAAACAAATAAAGTTTGATTGAAAGTTGTGACAGATTCATTCAGGCAGTATTCAGCCCTGGCTATGAGCTGTCAACACAGACTCAGCTGTGTGTGTGTATGTGTGAGTGGGTGTGTGTGTGTGTGTGTGTGTGCATCACAGTGGGTCATAAATCGCCCCCTCAGGTCTTATTCATAACAGCAGCACGCTTCTTTCACACACACAAATACGAACACACACAAACGTAAAAGCTGCAAAGTGTGTGTGTTTGTGTCTGTGTCCACCCTCTGACCCCATCACCCGTCCTCCAGACACACACTTTCACCTTCTCTGACCCCAACTCCCCCGCCCTTTTCTTTCTGTTGATCTTCATTTAAGGGTTTCGGCTCTTTTGTCATTTATATTAAATGCTTTTCATTTTCACATATGTTCCTTTGGCTGCTGTGGGTTTGAGGCTGCAGCCGCACCGTTACAACCTCTAGAATCTTCAGACCTGAGAAGTGAGACACGTATGTGCAGAGTTTGGAGCAGAATACCTTAGAAACTACTTTAGAGTAGTTCAACTACAGCCAAAAGTATCCACTATAGCATATAAAATGTTGTTAAATTTCCAGTGTAAATGATCCAAAGAAACTCTTGGAGATGGAATACATGGAACATCGCCCCCTGGTCTAATGATGTGGTTTTGCGGTCTGCTGATGGTGGAGGCTGATGTTTGCATAAGTTTTGTTTGCTGACGTTCCTCTCGGGGGTTAATGACCCAGAATCCTTCATCTTCTAATCATGGCTCAGATGAAAAGAGACATTGTTTGTGTACATCTGCCTTCAAAGAGGAGACGGCGGGGCCTAATTTAGCAGCAGCAGCAGCAGCGGCGGCAGCAGCAGCAAGTCAAACAGTATGCAGATGAGGAGGCAGCTGAATTTAGCTGAATAGACCTTCATCTTCTTCTTCTTCCTCCTCCTCCTCCTGCTGCTCCTCTTCTGGTGGCTGAGGCAGCTGAGGCAGGTGCTGGGTCTCCTCCTCCTCCTCCTCCTTCTCCTCCTGCAGTGATCCTCTCCATTGTGGTTCCTCTTAGAAAGAATAAGGACAGCTGTTGTGTCTGCTGCTGTGTGTTGGCATGTGGCTCTTTTATAAAGTTAATGTTTATATAAAAGGCAGTAAAAGTGGCTCAGACGTCAGCTGTTTGTTTCTTCACCTCGCTCTCCGTCTCCTTGTTTTGCAGCTTCCCTCTTGTGTTTCTGTTTCATTTTGCTTTGCTTGCTCATATTAATTAAACACTTTTTTTTTCAGTTTACGGATATCATATCATGATTCCAGGTGTAATCGTGTTCAGAAAATGAGCAGCAAACCTAAATTAAAGAGTTAGTTTAACTTAAGATCAAATAAGAGTCAACTGTGTGTGTGAAGCCCACATATTTCATAAGTAGACACCAAGTGTGGGCCACAAGTTCACACAAAATTCATTTTGAGCCAACACGCTAATTTTTCCACACAGGTAAAAGAAAGAAGATGTATGAATGGAGATGTCAACAGGATAAGATCATGGTTGTGTGTAAACTGTCCAGGTACAGACACCAGGGCTAACCTTAGCAAAAGACACCATGATACAGACTCAAGAGCTAACATTAGCTACAACAGTCCAGGTACAGACACCAGAGCTATCGTGAGCAACAACCATCCTGGTACAGACAGTACAGTGTAGCTAGCCTACAATAGACCAGATGACATGGTTTGTGTATATGTATGTATATATATGTATATATATATATATATATATATATATATATATATAGTATAAACTAATGAAGCAGTGATGTATAATGTGATGGGACTGACTAATTACAAGTCTTCAACAAAACACCTCCACATTTGTTATTCCAGTCTAAGAAAAGAGACATGTGCAGAAGCAGACATTTAAAAAACATTCCCACAACGTTACCTTATCAGCTGTTGGTGCAGATTTGGGGCAACAATGAGGTCTTCATGGAGGGCTGATTTAATAAGCAGGGTGGAGGAGGGTCTAAGGAGGGTCAGGATGGTGGCCGCCACAGTGAAGGAGGATAAACAAAAGAATTCCTGGTGCCATTCCACTGAGGCCAACGTGGTCATTCCACTGAAGCAGTGGGGTGAACGCAGGCATCTGGGCTCTGGGTGGAGACAAAGAGACAGACTGTGGACTGGGGCCAACACACCAGGGACTGATCGGGGACACGGACACGCTTGTTAAACCTGAAGAAGAAAGAGAGGGGGAAACGATGGGATTAAACAGGGAACAATCCATTTCAAATTTGTGTGGAAACAAACAGTAATGAATACTAAAGCAACAGGAGTCAATATTGTTATATCAGCAACCAACACAGGAGTTTGGTTTGACCACATGGACAAAAATGGCCTTAGGTTTTACTGTAACATCTCCACACCAGTGGTCAGGTGCAGGGACGGACCAGCAACCATGGATGGGAACATTTAAAACAGACACGTGTCTGTGGGTCCTATGTTGGGCCACACCAACTGCAGACATAAGATATACAGGATGTGGGCCACACCTCAGCCAATGGTAGCTCTCATCAGGCTCATTATTTGCCTAGTACTTTGAATGATGTTTGTGGCCCAGATCTGGGATTCCACAAATATCAGCCTGACTGTAGTTATGGGCCAGTAAGTGATTATGGGGTCAAATCTCAGGTGCAAGGAAATGTGTTTAATTTAATGCATGGTCAGCTTTTGTGTGGGACATAGTTCAGTTAGACCTTGAACTCAAGGTCAATGTAGCCCACATGCAAATTTGTCATTTGTGGCCCACACTGTATTCCCAGGTCCCACTCCTTCTGACTCAGTATTCATTTATTAATTTTATGTATGTCCACTGTGGACAGTGTGTCTCAGGTCAGGTAATGGACATGAGAAACTAATCTAGAACTATTCTGTCACACTGGGTTCTGTGTTCTTTCATTAAATACCATGGTTGAAAAGAAAACCAGAACTAAATGAAAAAGCTGTGAGTCTCTCTGATCTTTGAGCCTTCACCTCCTCTCCTCCACTCAGGTGGTCATTCATTTGGTCATTCATTCATTCATTCATGCATTCATTCATTCATTCTTATAAAGTGCATTCCTAAAACGTACCAGCAGTGTCCTTTGAATGAGTTACAACGGTGAAGAGGAGTGAGAGTGAGAAGTGGGTCAGAACAACTGGGTCCGACGTGACAGCCTGTTCTCTCCTCTCTTGATTTCCGCTGCAGCAGAAACACACTCTCCATTTAAAAAAAAACAACAACAACAACACTCAGTGAGCTGCAGCCTCATCTTCTTCACCCTGACAGATGAAGACTGACACAGTTTCTCTCAGCCCTTATCTCCAGACAGTTCCTCTCTCCCACTCACACGGAGACAAAAACCATCAGTTCCAAACTGTTTCTGCTTCGAGCCTCTTTGTTTTTAACCCATACTACATGTGTTCATGGAACTGAGGTTCAAACCCAGGTCAAACACGAGCAGGAAAATGTCCTTGGAATTTCCACAGTGACCCTCGGAACTCTCATTATTTTTCATCCTGTCTGTGAAGTGTGTACATTTCCTCAGTGTAAAATGGGCTGCCAGGCTCCATTAGCTGGCTGACCACACAGCTGTCACGTCAGTGTTGTTATGGAACATACGCTACCTTCAACATGTTGACCAACATGTTGGTCAACATGTTGGTCAGTTGCATGTCAGATTACAGATATTAAATTGTGGGTTTTTTTAAAAAAAATAAATAAAATGAATAGCTAGAGTTAAATTGTGGGTTTTTAAAAAAAAAAAAATGAATAGCTAGAAGAGGATCTGAGCTAGTGTTAGACAACAATAGATAGATACAAACACAAAATGTAGAAGGAATTTGGAGAGGGAAAAGATTTCTCCCAGATATATGATAGACAGACAGACAGAGAGGCGGGCAGACAGACAGCTAGGCAGACAGACAGACAGACAGACAGATAGATAGACAGATAGATAGATAGACAGACAGACAGACAGACAGATAGATAGACAGATAGATAGATAGACAGACAGACAGACAGACAGACAGACAGATAGATAGACAGATAGATAGATAGACAGACAGACAGACAGACAGATAGATAGACAGATAGATAGATAGACAGACAGACAGACAGACAGACAGATAGACAGACAGACAGACAGACAGACAGATAGATAGAATCCTCAAATCTGACAACTTCCAGGGACGGGGGTAAAAACCACAACAGAATGATCGCTTACATCCACTGAAAAGTATTCAACGTGATTCTCTGTGTTTGCTTTGAATACATAAATTAAAGGAAGCAAAAAAAAAAAGGAGAGAGTTATTAAGTACAACTTGCCCAAAATATTTAGACAATACAATTCATACAGTACTGCATGTTTACAAAACTCTGATGCTGTAGTTAAAGTGAGGATGGAGTTCAAAACAGCATTAGGCCAAAACACTGTCCTGACAACTTCTCTGGAAAACCAATGTTTGGTGGAAAATGTCTAAGTCAGGAAAATCTGTTTAGGCACGGGCCAGATGGTGTGTGTGTGTGTGTGTGTGTGTGTGTGTGAAGGCACGAGCTCCCTTCTACCCTCCTGCTCTGACAAAAAGGATGCCCCCCCATGGCCTCCGACAGATGTGTCAGTTAAACACCGATGGCCCCCAGATGAGACAAAGAGGAGACAGGAGGAGACAGAGCGGGGGGCTGACCGGACCTGACTGACCTCTGACCTCTGAAGTGTGTAGACAGAAACACACTTCATACATGGGCAGAAATAGAAACACTGGGCACAATCTGATTGGACAACAATGAAAACAAGCTGGAGAGAAGACGGGCAGCTGATCGGCCAATCAGAGCAGAGCGGATGTCAGACGTCCTGACGTCACTGAAGGTTCATTAAACTCATAAAACATTTAATGATGAAACACATGAATCACAGTCACTGTTTGTTTTGTACAGTGAGCCACAGCTGTGACTCAACTCATAAAAACTACAAGCGTCTGAGACAAGTCAGAAGATGAGTGAGGGCTGAGGGCCCAGGCCGGGGCAGGGAGGGGGGAGGGGGTTTCCCAACAGACAGTACAGGCTCAAAAGATGAAAGGCTCTGGTAGAACGTAGGTTAAAATGAAAACGTAATGTACAAAATGTTAGTGTTAAAGGTCTAGTAAGGCTTCTGTAGTTCAGAACTTTTAGTCTGTATGTTTTAGATGTTATTTCATGTACGTCTGTGTCTGTTTGGTGACTGTGAGTCTGTTCTGTTTAACTTCCCTGAGCACAGGGCCACCAGGATGCAGGCAACACCCGTCCTCACACACAGTGCACGGCTCTGCACGAGTATACGTGTGTGTGTGTGTGTGTTTGCCAGCTATAATTTTAGCATCTCTCTCACATGTCCATTCTTTTTTCCATAATTTATAGTAGGATTCATGAAAAGATGAGCCAGTTGTGACATTCGACCGTCTGACCGTCTGTTGTCTTCTGACTCTACTTCCTGTGTCCCAGCCTCTTTCTTCCATTCGAACCTACTTTAAGTGTCCTCACCCACTAACAAATGTTTGGACGAACCGACCTTGATGACTGTCCAATCAGAGCAGACTGCTGCAGGCTCTGAGAACTCACTGACTAAATGCTCCAGAATGAGACACTGTGTTTGTTTAAGGACAGTCTGCAGGTGAGGGGCTTCAAAAGACCTCGATGCTGAGAAGATCTTAGACAAGTTCAAGATAAAAGAACATGAAACACAGACACAAGACTGTGTGTGTGTGTGTGGTGTGTGGTTGAGTGTGTCACAGGTGGAATCACCTTGTGGTCAGGGCTGCGCCATGAGTCAACATGAGAACAGGGAAAGACGTGCTAGAGGGACAGAGTCATCACTCTGAGAGGAAAATAAATATGCCCTGACTCACATGTACACGTCTACACACACACACACACACACACATCTCAGGAATCTCCAAGTGTGTCAAGCTGTTCCACTCCAGTCCACCAGGTGGCAACAGAACAAAAAACTTTAGAAAATCAACACCAAGGTTCTGCTACTTCAACACTTTCTGACTGATTGGTTTATTT
Source organism: Cynoglossus semilaevis (assembly GCF_000523025.1). NCBI lineage: Eukaryota > Metazoa > Chordata > Actinopteri > Pleuronectiformes > Cynoglossidae > Cynoglossus > Cynoglossus semilaevis. Next base: position 17,626,574 of record NC_024307.1, read on the forward strand.
ACTTGTAGCTTTTTCCAGACTAACCTAACTTTTAGCTATATCATTTATTATTTATTTTCTTTTTTTCTAGTTAGTCATGTTGCGACAAAGGTCAAGATATTTTTTTGTAAATTTCAGCTATTGACATTTTAAATAGTTAGTCCATATAAAATACATAGTCATAGTCATTTTACACAATACAGTCATCGAGGTTTTTTTTTTATAAAAAAGTAACTCTAGAATATTAGAGGTCGGTGTCTCCACCGCTCCCTGCCTCTGGTCTCAGTACACAGTACTTTCACCGTCTTTTGGAGCTCCTGTATCCAAGTTCGCACGCAACTCCTCCCTGGTGTGGTTTTAGGTCTGTCAGTCATGGCCTCCTTACCATTAGGCCGAGGCAGGTCTGACTCTTCAGTCAACTCCCAGGAGGAGCAGGTCGCTGCACGTCCACGCTCCTGACAGCAAATTAGAGACGATCAGAGGGTTGGTTTTTATAAGACGACTGATCCATTTTCATCTGCTGGATTAGACTCTGTCAGAACCCCTGCAGGCAAACATCTCCCAGTAATCAGGAGCTGAGTGGAAGGAGCAGAGAAAAAGGAGAGGCAGAAAATGACATTGTGCTGCAACCACATCTGAGGAGAGAAATAACAGAGCAGAGAAAGGCACGTCTCTGTGGAGTCACTAGTTAAGACGTTTCCAGGCAGATTGTTAGAAGGTTGTGTCGACAGATCCCCTGTGAGATGAAACCACACGGAGAACGACAAGCGTTCTGACATCGGTTCATTGTGAACAAACGTACACTTTTTTTCATCTGTGTTTCAGGAAAGTCCCTGCTCAACGCAGGAGAAAGTTGAATTATTAACCATTAACAAGAAGAAGGGTCAACAGCAGAGTGGGAAGCTTTGAAAGTTTAAATTTGTCTTGAAAACTTCCATAATGGAAGGTTGTTCTGCACTTTGTTAAATCAGCACTGGAGGTGACTGGAGGAGAAGCTGTTCCAAATGTCCCTCTAGGCTTCTGTAGAACACACAGCTGCAATGTCATCATCGTAGGACATGTTACTTCATATTCAAAATAGCTTTAACTAAAGGGAACACTGATCCAAAAAAAAAAAAACAACTAAAACTGGCTTTTTTAAAGGATCAGAAAAAGATCATCTGAATTGTAAAAAAGGCAGCATGACATACTGTATATCTATAATGTGACAATTTGGGAAAAAAGTTTGAAATGACTGTAATTAAAAGAGAAAGGTTATCCAAAAAAGTAGCTAAATATGAAAAAATTTAAATACATGTATATTAATTGGTCACAGAAAAACTGCTTATTTAAATTATTATTTGAAGTTGACACAGGGCCTGTATCTCCATGTCTGCTACTCTGTTCAACCATAAGGCTCATTTAGGACCAACTCTAGCTACACGTATGAATGGATTATGCAATCAGTTCATGCATAATTGTCCCCACGTATAAAACATAGCAGTACCACTAGAAATCCTGAAGGCGGTGTTGTACAGTGTAGCTGTCGTTTACCCATAAAAGGAACAGCAGGAAGAAGAAGAAGACAACGGCCTAATAACAACAACAGAAACGGTGGAACCAGGAAGAAGGATTCTCCGCACTCAGCACTGCCCCCTAGGCCATGTACTGTGTGGACAGTGAGGTTTCAAACAGATTTCAAACCTGTTTCAGTGGGTCAGTGTCAGTCTGAGCTGGGTTCTCTTCTCACTGCAGCCTCTTCTTCTCCGCTCAGTCTAATCAGTCCTGATAACAACATTAAGGATTCAGTTTTTCTAAGGAAGTGGGTTTGAGTGCAGAATTATTACTAACCCTCACTTAACCATCTGGGACAAATATTACAGAAAATGTTTTATTCCAATTAGATTCAATCTGAAGGTCTGATCTGCAGTGACTGGAGTGGGAAGAGGCTTAACATCAGGATGAGGAAGTCCACTGTGGTCACGTCTTTGGTTTGAGCCCTGCTCATGAATGAGCCGTGAGTGTGTGTGTGTGTGTGTGTGTGTAAGAGTGGGGGGATCAGTTAAGCAGATCGGACAGTGGTGTGCCAACTCTCTGCAGGCTGTCAGAATCTATCTATGTCTCTCTCTCTCTCTCTCTCTCTCTCTCTCACACACACACACACACACGTTTATGAATGATGGATGGCCTGGTGGAGGAGTGAGGGAGGATACATATTCATAAAGGTCTGCTGAAGCTCAAACCTCCTGCTGCTGCTGCTGCTGCTGCTGCTGCTGCTGCTGCTGCAGACACGGGACGTTCAGGGAAGGTCAGAGAAAAGCTGAGTCATGGTAAACTGACCACTCACTCACACACGCACACACACACACACACTCAAACACACTTTCCTGCACATATCTTCACACACAGAGACCCAGACAGAATCTATCGGCCAAAAACCCACATCCCACATCGATCCTCTCATCCCCCCCCCTCCTCCTCCTCCTCCTCCTCCTCCTCCTCTACATCACTATGCCTGTCTGCACAGCATGTGACACTTCCCATCTGTATCTTTCTATCCACACAGAGAGAAAGAGGGAGGGGGAGACAGAGAGAGAGAGAGAGAAACTGACACCCACATCACATCCTTGGAGGTGAAGGTGTATGAATAACTGACCATCATCCATGACTGACCCTTGTTATTGACCAGGGTTTGGTCAGCAGCTAACGTTTTTGTTTGTCTTGTCCGTGCCTCCTTGTTGTTGTCTCCTAATGACCACTGTAGTAGATGATACTGATGTCTTACCAACTGTCCTCCAACAGTGCACTGTAGTGTTTGACTGGCTCTGTCCTTCTGTCACTGTCCTCTGTGAGCTTCATGGACGTTGTCCCAGAGTGACGTCACTCTCCTCTGTGATTTGGTTTCTGTGTCTCTCTGTTTGGGTTTTGTTTTCCTTTTGGCCTGATCTGGGTTCAGTTGTGTTTGTTTTTTACCCCCTGAGGCTTCATTGTCTCTGTACTTTTTATCACCTCTGCACAAGAACTGACCTGAGGCTGAACTGTGACAGACGTGGGCATCACCTGACACCGACCACTGACAGAAACTGGGTTTTCATGAAGCTGGTCCTTATTCTCTGGAGGTGGATGGATCAACTAACGCTGCTGCTGCTGAGGCTGCTGCTGCTGCTGCTGAGGCTGCTGCTGCTGCTGCTGAGGCTGCTGCTGCTGCTGCTGCGGCTGAGGCTGCTGCTGCTGCTGCTGCGGCTGCTGCTGCTGCTGCTGCTGAGGCTGCTGCTGCTGCTGCTGCTGATGCTGCTGCTGCTGCTGCTGCTGAGGCTGCTGCTGCTGCTGCTGAGGCTGCTGCTGCTGCTGCTGCTGCTGAGGCTGCTGCTGCTGCTGCTGCGGCTGCTGCTGCTGCAGGACCAGGGTTGTACAGACACAGACATAGTACTTGGTTTGTGGGTGTTAGAGTCTATAGAAAGGTGAGTCACTCGTCCTCACGCTGGGACTGAAACCTGAAACCCGCCGCAGTGCTTACGTCAGTTGATGGATGCGTATTCTTGTCAGGGCAGAACAATTCTTGGAAAAGCTCTCGTTTTACTGCCGTCATTGTTTCAGGCTCATCTTTCTTTGGGATACTTTAGGATCTCCAGCTCCCAGATTGTTACTGAGTCTTTGTGTAAAAATATACTGTGACTGAAACCTTTTTTTAAAAAGACAAGTCTCTATACAGAGGACACTTAACAAGAGATTACTCTCCTCTGTACTGAAGACTTTACTGAAGCCTCGGAGGACAATAGGAATATGAAGAAAAATATGATTAAAAAGACTCACTGAATGTGACTATAACACAGATAACACCACACTTGGTGTCTTTTTATATTTCCAGTTAGAGGCCATTGTTTGCACAGCATGTTATATTTTTACTGTACTTTTCAGACACGTTTAAATATAATTTAGAGATAACGAACATTATGATTTTTACAGGATTTCAATAATAATAAAGATAATACCAGTTTAGGTCTATGATACTGAAGAACAACTAATCAAAAACAGGGAAAAATTCATTTTTGTTGCTTTATAAATCAATGATTTGTCATCTTAGTTGATTCATTTAGGGACCAGTAAAAGTTGACCTTATTAAAGTTTTTTTAGACTACACTGCAGGAGTCACCAACTGAATTTGTGGGCCAGAATGTTTCAAACACTTTAGGGGCCAAACCATTAAAAAATTTTAAATACAAATCACTGTTCTGCATTATTATTTGATGTTTATTTGGGAATTTAGTCATGTGCAGGATTGGGTAATTCGTTGTGCTGGATTTAGCTCACGGGCTAGCAGTTGATGATCACTGTAATACCCTATGAAATACTTCCACTGAAGTAGACGGTCTGATCTGTGAGCTGACATCTCTGGACTTTGTTGAGGCAAAATAATTTAGTTTCCTATGAAAAAAAATGTTGTAAAAAGTACAAAAATGTAATTTAGGGCAATTTCAATGACAAAAACTGACCACAGGAGGCAGTTTGTTTGTTTTCCTTCAATTCTATCCATGGAAGATTAGCTTCTCCTGTACAGTCGGTCCCACACCTGACCCCATCTGTTGGTGATTCAAATCCAGCTTGAGAAAATCCTGAAATCTTGGTATTAAATGACCAGTTCATTCAACATGCAGCCAATTTAGTTGAATTATCAGATTATTAGATGATGTGAAACCGAGCTGCTGATCCTCCAGCTGCCTGTGGGGGGAATTTCCTCCCTTCATTCAGCCAACATCTGAGCCTGACATGAAAGAGCGCAGCGCCTCAGGTCTGTGTGAGCACAAAGATTTCAGGGAACGATTGAATTCCACAGCGTTTCTGACCCCAGAGTGTTTAAGTCTGTCTCTGAAGTCAAACTTCTCTGAACGCAGCTGCTGAAAAATAGTTTTCATGCCTTTTGACGCTGTGTAATTGTGCTGTCAGGTCAGACGTTTCCCCCTGGAGGTTGACTTTACCTGCACTGCTGCACGGTGAGGAGGGTTAGAAGTTTGACGCACACTTATTCCTGTAGCTCAGGGAAGCATGAGGAGGAGGAGGAGGAGGAGGAGGAGGAGGAGGAGGAGGAGGAGGAGGAGGAGTTTTCAGTGACTTCTCTGACCTTCTGTAGAGAGACTAAGCTACAGGTGAGAGGAAAAGCATTTTTCTGTCTGTGAAAATGTCATCAGTGTCAAATTTGGAACCAGAAGGTTTGGATTTCAAGGGTTTTCCTCTAGGATTGAGTCTGACCTAAACAAAGACAGGTGTCTACGTACAGGAGTGGGTCACACAACCCAGTGTTGAGTCTAATTTTTAAAAAAACGAAGACTTTTTCCTGTGGCCCTGTTGTGAATTAGTTATTATACCACATTTTCTGGTCCGATGTTGGAGCCCACAAACGATGTTGGTTTACAGCTAGCATAGATGCTCAGTAAAATGTAGGCTACATTTTGTTGACACACTTGTCTGGTCCATGGCCTATAATCTTCTGGCCTATTTTACATCAGTCTACAATAGAGATGTGGGTCATACCTGAAGTAACTCAAACCAAAGCTCGTCCATTCTGACCTAACATCTGATATCCAGAATGTGGACCTCTGTCTTTCTGGCCCTGCTCTACATCAAAAAATGATCTGGCCCACTTTTGGTGCTCAGAATATTGTCATCAATTGTCATCGATCCCACAGACTCAGAGTTGAATCCAGACTCTTTGCTTTTTCCATTTAAGTACTGCTGACGTTTGTATTTTTCTTTAAATGAAAATGTAAATACTGTTTGTTCAAGTGTTGTTAATGCTAAGGCTAATGCTAATGAACACTCTGACAGTTGGAACCACTGATTATTGACCTGGACATTAAAGTGGTGTGTTGTGTATTTAGAGGTGTGTTTATTAAACACTAGGTGTCAGCACTAAGTTAATTAAAGTCTTCTGTCTAAAATGTGATCGTTTTTCAACATTTTATTGACTTTGCTGCTGCAGCTGCTTGTTTTAATTCAAAGATACACATTCATTAAAGTCTCCAGTGAACTTAACTGAGATTCTAGTCTTTTTTTCACCTCCTGATGTGGGGAATCACAGCTTTTTTTATTTCACCAGTTCCCTGGTTGAAGTGGGAATAAAACGAAGCTATAAACCTTGTTATTTCCTGCTCTCTTCTCCAGAGAACTGAACATCACTAACTGCTGTTCTTATCAGGAAAAATAGGTCACCTCTTAAACATGACCTTCTTCTGAAACTGTGACAGTCTTTCAGAGCAGTGTTTTTCTTTTAGACTTCAAAGGTTTGGGCTAACTTTTAGTTGTCCAATGACTCTTAGATTAGATAGAATATTTCAGATAAATAAAAGTTTATTTAAATAAGCTAGAACACACACACACACACACACACACACACACACCAGGCAGAGAGAGTGTGCATCAGATGATAACAGAGAAGAGTCTTTTGTTTCAATAGCTGTACATTCCTAGCGTGTATTTATACTAATAAATTATGTAGTGGGATGGGTCGATCTGATACTCATTAGCTGTACATTCCTAGTGTCACCGTGTATTTATACTAATAAATTACGTAGTGGGATGGGTCGATCTGATACTCAAAATCAGTGGTCAAAATTTCAGAAGCAGAATTTTTCTTTCCTGTCCACACCGAAGCCAAAATGATCAACTTACGTTTGTGCGCCATGCCATAAACATGTACACTATCACGTCAACATCAAGAACACAGTGGGCTGAAGGAGAAAAGAAGGTGTCAGATTGATCAGATTCATCAGTATCAGCAGATACTCCAAGTTGCAGTATTGGTATCGGATATGAAAAAGATGTTTCGAGCCATCCCTCTCAATTACTGCATGAAAAGAAAAGAAAACTGGTGCTGACAACATGTACCTGATGGTGTGGCTACACAGATATACCTTATCAACTCATCAACTATTTTATTGTTTACACTTCCCACTGCTGCGTCCAGCCATAGTTCTTCCTGCCTTAACATTTCTATCACCTGGGTCAGTTAAAACACCTACATGTTATTGTGACGTTTTCTATATGTTTATCTCAATGTAGGTCCAGAGTGGTGACAGTTCAGAGCTGAGCTGCTGTGAGAAGCTGTTGACAAAGTTCTGGCTCAGTTTCAGTCGTATGAGCGGATTCTAACAGGAGCCACAAATCTGTCTGACAATATGTCGCCGTTTGACTTGAATCCAAGAGTGAAGAGAGCAGCACGACTGCACCGCTCAGCCGAATGACAAAAACAGAGACACGATGCAAAAGTGTCCCTGACTCATGCAGATGATGCTCCTAACATCAGTGAAGCTGGGAGGAGGCCAGCGTGAGAATCACCTTCTGATGGGAGGCTGAGAGAGGGAGGGCCCTGAACCAGATCAGTCTGAGCCGCAGAAAATGAAGAGATTAGTCCTGGACCAGGACTCGCTCAGACATTTGGCTCCGCTGCTTAGTGGCTCCATAGAGCTGTGAGCTGGTGTCAGACAAACACAAACCCTCAAGGTTTGGTTTGGTGAAGGAACAGAGGAAAAGGATGAAGAAGGATTTAGAGACACAGACGAGATTCAATAGGGTAGAGAGACGGCCTAACTGTCTGACATTATATATATGTATATATATATATACATAGAGAGGGAGAGAGGAAGAGAGAGAGAGAGAGAGAGAGAGAGAGAGAGAGAGAGTCTGAATTATTCCTGGGAGTCATAATGAAGGGCAAAAAGTTCCCTAAAAAAACAACACAAATGAAAGTGATTGTAACACAGTCTGATGTCTGGGCTTCAACCAGTGGATGTGAAAAACACCGTAGGGTTGGAACGACTTTCTTAATACATTTACGGGAGATGGCGATGTTTCAAACGAAAGACTGTGTTTTCACAGAGAGGATGACGACACCACGGTGACAGTCGGAGCTCACAGGCAGCAGCAGAGTCACACTGAGCAACACAATGTCACTCCTGCCGCTCTCATACAGACGAACCGTCAGTGTGTGTGTGTGTGTGTGTGTGTGTGTGTGTGTGTGCTGTTCCACCGCAGCTCTGTAATTACTGACTCAGATCTGCTGCTGTAACACAGGTGGGAGAATTTAATTACAGAGTGAGAGACGAGTGGCAGCCCACCTGCACGTGTGTGTGTGTGTGTGTGTGTGTGTATTTATATCAGTGTGTCTCTGTGTGTGAGACAGTGTGTGTGTGTGTGTGTGTGTGTGTGAAAGTGTATGTATATTTATATCTGTGTGTCTCTGTGTGTGTGTGTGTGTGTCATATGTTTATGACTACAGCTAATATTATGGTGTGAGGCTTTGACTGGGATG
>NC_024307.1:17634975-17642475 GCF_000523025.1 Cynoglossus semilaevis
AGACAGAGGTGTTTAAACACCTGCTGCCTGGTCGGAGGAACCGTGATGAAGACTCAAGTGATGAAGGTCCTTCCTCCTCCATCACCTTCACACAAAAGAATCTGTAATAGAATAATGTCAGCTAGACAAAGACGATTTAACCATGACCGTAACCTTCTATTAGCTATTGTGCTGTACTCTTGTCTGATTTAAGGTCATTTGAAGGTCAACACAGTTATACAGCAGCCATTTCTTCTCATTTCAATGCCAGATTTTCAACTTCATCTGGCTTTAAGGTTAGCTTTCTGGTTATTTGGTAACCTAGCTTATCTTGGCTAACTCTAAGTTAAGGGCTAACCGTACAGTAAGTGTGTTTTTCCTGACTAAATCCTGACCCAGTTCTTCTCCATCTGTGATGAATCTACGTCTGATTTCAGTTGTGCCTCATTATATTTATTTATGATCAACTCTACTACATGTTGTCTGTGTGTTTAGTGTGTTTGTTATTAGCTTGTTTAACCCTTTGTATTTACCAGGCTAACTACTGCTAACCATCATCTTTAATCAAATTCCAAACCTTGGTTTTTATGAATTGTTGTTTTTTTCTAACCTATATAACGAATGTAAAATAGCAGCAGAGTAAAATATTCACAAACTGTTCCAGGCAAAAACAACAACAACACAAAAACTGGTGTGTCAGTCAAACAAGTTTGGTCTCGTCCCTTTTCTCGTGTTCTCCTTGCAGGGATGAATATTCAGGAGGAAAATAAAAGATGTTTATAGCTGTTAATGAATATTCACTAATGAGGGGAGCAGTGGGAATAAGGAAAAGCCGTGAGCAGATTTTTTCTCTGGGCAACAAGAGTAGAAAAAAAATCAATTTATGATAATGAATACACAGAGATGTGTGCAAACACAGACAGATAATTGTAGAGCAGTGTGTGTGTGTGTGGGGGGGGGGGGGGGGGGGGTTATTTGACCAGAGTGTGTCTGCTGACTGTCTTTATACTGAGGTGCAGGGTTTGTTCCAGATGGTACAGTAATAAACGGCTTCTTAAATGTGAAAAACTAGAAAATAAATGCAGTTTAGGCTGAAAGGTCAGGAAAGGTCACTGCAGCCTCACCAATAAGCATGGAGACCTGGGAGAAAGGAACCAGTGATGTTCGACTGGCAGCCAATAGGAAGTCAGCGTTTCACCGTTGATTATTCCGAGCCAGGAAATCATCCTCAGTAATTCACAGATGACATCCAGGTCGATGTTGGTTTTTTAGGTGGAGGTGAAGAATCGACGACACAATAATCAATGAACACTCAGATTCTCCTGTTCCAGCATTTTCACACAGACAGGATTTTCTCTCAAGGTTGTTGTGAGTCTCATTAACTCATCCACACCAAAACCAGGAGTCAAATCTATTTTTACCACATCATTAAAGACTGCCTCTGTTCATGCACCAGTAATCCGTGTGTGTGTGTGTGTGTGTGTGTGTGTGTGTGTGTGTGTGTGTGTGTGTGTGGTAGTGAGCCTTGTTCTCTCACACACTAGAATTTAAATGTTTACTTTCTGATGAGTCTCCTGTTTCACTGATGAAAATGTAGCTTCAATCAAAGCTGCTGCTCTGAGTGTCCATCATCAGAGAGGAAGTGCTGAGGATTTACTACATTCACTCATTTACTTCACCTGCACGTACAGTATGTGTACAATCTAAGTACAGGTAGTATTTAGTATTTACTACCAACGTGACCAAAGAGAGGACTGGTCATCAGCTCCACGTATGGTGAATATGTGTACTTAGTGTGGCTGAAAGCCACGAGACCACATACTGTATTCACTTATACAACAGATGTAAACATTATGTAAATATATACGTAAGTATATAATATATATAGTATATGGACATGTTTACATTTTGGTTTATGTAAACAATCCAGAAATGTCACAGTAAATGTAAAGGAAGCTCAACAGTGATGAGTCCATACAGACAGGCCCACAGTTGGACATGGACCTAGAACCTGTGATGGTCATCAGTGATCTGGCTGTGGGCCACGATCACTGACCATCCTCCCCACTGTGTGGCCAACGTTGGCCCAATCATTCCCAGAATCCCTGAAGACAAGTGAAGACAACGAGCCAACGAAGCAGAAGGTCTTCAGCTGAGACGACATTCCTGAAGTCTGGGAAACTATTCCTGAAGATGAAAAAAAGTCAAGAGTATCTGGTTCTTCGTGTGTCAAACATGAACCAAGACTTCACACCAGTGACCGCTCTGCTCCAGCAGCAGCAGCAGCAGCAGCCTCAGCAGCAGCCTCAGCCTCAGCAGCAGCAGCAGCCTCAGCAGCAGCAGCAGCCTCAGCAGCAGCAGCCGCAGCAGCAGCAGCAGCAGCAGCAGCAGCAGCAGCAGCCTCAGCCTCAGCAGCAGCAGCAGCCTCAGCAGCAGCCTCAGCCTCAGCAGCAGCAGCAGCAGCCTCAGCCTCAGCAGCAGCAGCAGCAGCCGCAGCAGCAGCAGCAGCAGCAGCAGCCTCAGCAGCAGCAGCAGCAGCATCTGCTCGTTTTGTCAGGAGCCGAGTGTAAGCAAACACTTTCTGCTCCAGACCATCTGTCCCAGCTCACAACTGTGTGGGAGTTGGCAGACGAAGGTGGAGGAGTCGAGGAAGGAGTAACAGAGAGAAAGAGGAGGAGGAGGAGAACAAAGACGAAGATGAAGAAGATCGACTAGAAATGTGGATAAAAGAGATGAAGCGTCACAGCGTGGTGGAACGTCATGTTCAACATTACTTTATTAAAACATCTGTAATCCTATGATGAAAGAACTGATGACCATCAACTGATCACAGGACAGACGTGAGTCAAAGACATACATGAAGAAGAAGAAGATTGATATTTTTAATACCAAAACACACAAACACAGAGAAGCAGCAGGGTCAAAGTCAAACTATTCCACTACTGGCTGTTTATGTTTAATGTTACAAATACAATCTGTACTATACTGCAGTAACCTTTATATATATGTTGACGTCCATAGAGTTCATACAGTACACTCATCCATCCATCATGGTTATCTCTCTCTCGGCCATAGTCATTTATGCATCTACAGTATCAGTCCAGCCAGTAACAGTATCTGTGTATGCTGTAAATCTCCATCCATCCATTTTCATCCGTTTATCTGTTACCAGGTCGTGGGGGCAGCAGTCTCCATGACCACCACCCAAATCACACTGCACCGTACCAACCCCCCTGAACCTTCCTGCAGGTGGTGAGTCCACTGGAAGGGACCAACCACCCTGACTGGGATTCGAACTTGCCCACGAGGTGAACCTTGGGGTTCCATACCAATGACAGAGACGTTGACTCTGGGCCAAAGAGCCACTGGTGTAAATATATCTGTGATATTTATTCTTCCATTTCTCCCTGTGACATCAGGCGTCTCTGGGCTCTAACATCCATGTAGACAGACACACTTCCTGGTTCCACTGTCATCTCTGCGCTCTCACTTCCACACCTCAACGTGAGGCAGCAGATGTTTACAGGCCGTCCCTGCAAACACTGCAGCTCTCTGCACGGCTCCTCCATTAATTACAGCAGCGTTGATTTGGCAGCTGAGCCGGGGTCTGTGTGTGTGTGTGTGTGTGTGTGTGTGTGCGCAGCAGCTGATGCTGGAAGACACTGGAGCTCCCAGACTGAGAGATCACGTCAAACCTCAGGAGTGAGCAGCAGGGCTTTGTCTCAGCAAACACACACTTGGAGCTCGCTTCAAAACCACTGGGTTCTCAGAAGGTTTGGAATCAGAGGAACCCCAGGGTTCTGCTGTGGTTCCTACGAACTGCTCCGTCCTGTCAGGTCAGTGTTGAGTTAGCAGGAAGAGGAAGAAGGTCAAAGAGAGATATGATGATGATGAAAGTTGTCAGAGGTGTTGGAGATTAACGTCAGACGCAGAAATGAATTCATCTGTCTGAGGACTTTCTGACCAGACCTGGACCAGAGTTGGACTAGTAGTCAATGACTAGTCAATGACTAGTCAATAACTAGTCCGCAGCAGACTGGATGCTGCGTCAATTTAAACAGATCAGAGTTAGACGCCGTATCAGCACAAAACTCCCACTGACCTTCAAAATAAAACCCAAAGCTCAGAAACCACAAACCTCTACAGCGATTTAGGTGACACCAGGTCAGAGGTCAAACGACCACAGAGTCAAACAGAGGCACAGTAAACTACTGGTTGTTGTTGTTGTTGTTTTCTTCATACAGACATTTATCGCCTGATCTCATGGTCGCATGTTTTGGATTATCGCAGAATAACATGTAAATTCAGTTGGCCCGCAAGGCACCGCGCTGCCACCGCCATAACCCACCCAGTGGAATATCAGGATCAGGCAGATCTACCTGGCTGTGCTGTTAGAAGCTGCCGGAGGCTCTGAGGGAACCAACGCCAACTAGATCATCTCCCTGGAGATCAGACCCTCACAGCCTCAGACCTGACGTCTACATCGTCCCGTTCTCCCCTCTCTCCCACTCCTTCTCCTCTATCGCCTCCTACACTCTCTGTCTGGCATCAGGGGGCAAAAAAAAAACACCTCCTGTTTTTCTACCTCGGGGTTAAAATACACAACAAAACAAGAAATCAGCTAGGAGAGCTGAAGAAAGATGATTTGACTTTTATTATCAACATCAGCCTCAGGTCAGGATGTGTAAACACAGACGTGGTTGTTGGTGTGTGGTTTAGATTCTACACTCTGATCTCCAGCAGTAAAGTGAAGATGTTTTTTGTATATAAATGATGAAACAACTAGAAGGAAGCAGAATCATGATACACCAGTATAACCAGCTAACACAGACAACTGTCAGGGTCTGTGAATTTAGCTCACAGACCAAAGACAGTTAAGAGCCCACTGCTGCCTCCTGTGGTCTGCTCGTGTTACTGAGGTACATCTAAACAAAGAATGTCACTGCTGTAATATAAAATTGTTGTTTTTCTTTATGCACTTCGGTGCGTATGAAGATTAGGAGTTTTAAATTACTGCTGGACCTGAGGGAGTTCTGAGGAAATTAAAACAGATTTTATCACAACAGGCTCTTTATTGTTGTAGTTTCTGTATTAACCTCCAGGAAAGTTCCTCTAATAAAGTCTCCATCCACGTATACGGAGAGTGCAGCAGCTTTGTGTTTAACAACTGTGTGAACAGCGCTCCTCTGAGCAGACCAGGGATGGTCTCACGCTGATAAATCTGAACTAACACGGCCAGTGTTGTTCCAGAGGGTCCAGGATTGACAGGAACCTGCCGACCCAGAGCAGGGCTGAGAACCAACAACACCGACTCAAAGCCCTTCAGCCTGTGAGCTGCTCTCTTCTGACTGCTCGTGGGTTCAGGACATGTAGATGTGAGTGAGAACATGTGTGTGAGTGAATCCACGGACCCCAGTGAACGGGGTTTTCTCCCACTCTCACAGCCTCCTGATCAAACACAGCCTCGGGCCTCTGCTGCTCCCTGATTATTTTACTCTCCACAGAACATGAAAGTCTCGTACCGACTGGAAAACACTACTGCAGGTGCTGAACAAACAGCATCAGGAATGGAGGTGAAGATTAGAAAAGGATCACATGTTGAAAAGGCTGACGTCCCACGTCAATAATCTGACGTTTCATTGTTTGGTTTTTGGTTTCCTGTTGAATGTTCACAGCCTTCCTCTCTCTCCCAGTATGAGCTGTGGTCAAATACAGCAGAAGGTCATTCACTCCTAACAGCTGCAGTATTTATAGGACAAAGTCATACTGTGCAGAGAGGTAATACTACAACTGGTACTTCAAATACATCCAACATTTGTATTCAACTACAACTCACTGGATCCCCGCTGTGTAGAAGTACTGAGCCACTTGAGGTACATGCACCATAGTTTGAGAACCTGCTCTGATTATCACCTGGCCTGTTCTCAGGACTGGGGTGAAGTGGTTGTGAGATTCCCACCTACCTTGTAAACTGTCGCAGGTTCGACTCCAACACCACGCTGGGTTACGTCAGGAAGAAGAAACCTCGGCTCCTGATGAAGAGTCTGACCTGTTCTCCTCTGACACTGACGGAGCTGCAGCTTCCTCTCCTCAAGTCGTTGCCCTGCGGTAATGAAAGAAAATGTGAGAAAATTGAACAAACCTACATTAGAAAATGTCTCATTTAACTTTCAAACCAATGGTTTTCATTTTCAGCGTTCAGCTCATCTTTCTCAAGGACACCTCCACCTCTGGTCATTAATCTGACTAATGTTGTGGATTATAAACCTTTATTCTTCCTCTGGTGTAACAGTTTCGCTGGTTTTCTATTGGGTTTTCTATATATATCGTGTCGTAGCTGTGTGTTTTCAGCTGTGCATTTTCTTCACCTGTTTTCTAGCTAAGGTTTAGCCTTCTAGCTATATGTTTTCTATTGTGCATTTTCTTCACCTGCTTTCTATACTGCAGATCTGCTGAGCTTCATCTTCCAGCTATGGTTTAGTCAGTTTTATCATCTGAATCAAATCATTGATTATGCAGCCCACATCAAATCATCATAACCTTTGACCTAGTCAGCGTTCAGCTCATCTTTCTCAAGGACACCTCCACCTCTGGTCATTACTCTGACTAATGTTGTGGATTATAAACCTTTATTCTTCCTCTGGTGTAACAGTTTCGCTGGTTTTCTATTGGGTTTTCTATATATATCGTGTCGTAGCTGTGTGTTTTCAGCTGTGCATTTTCTTCACCTGTTTTCTAGCTAAGGTTTAGCCAGATTTATTAACACATCAAATCATCATAACCTTTGACCTTGATTTGTCTGGTCCAAAGGTCCTTAGACTGTGGTCTTCTCTGTTCCCAACACAAATAGCCAGTTTGGCTGCGATGTGGCCCACATTTGTGTGGCCCACATCTGTTGTCCACAAATGTAGGCCACATCTCAGGCCCACAGACGTAACTAGGACACACAGTAGATGTTTTCAGTGTGTAAATCGAATCCACAGTAACTGGGAGACAGTTTACGTCTCAGTCTTTACAACTTTGATGATTTGATGTCAGGATGAGAATCTCCACCCGCACAAACCTGCGCTCATCCACTCCATGAATCATAAACTGCAGCTTCAGAGACAAAGTGACTCTTTCAGACTCTCGACCTCATTAGAAGTTGGCAAAAACACATAATTATGCAGGTAAATGAGGAGAGGATGAATGCAGCCAGGAGATAAATCCACCTTAAAGCTGCTGCTAATTACTTTTTTGTGGCTGCTGTCAGTGAAGACAGTCCATCATTATCAGCTCTGGACGTGTTCCTGGCTCAAACCCAGAGCGTTCTCTTTTTTTAATGAACCATCAGCGTGATATCTCCATGAAGAATGAGCACAGACTCTGGTCCTGCCTCTGCCCGTCCTTGGTCACTGAGCAGGAAAGAAGTCACTCTGATGAAGAGGAAGAGGAAGAGGAGGAGTGCAAGTGTCAAGATGTTATGATTTGTTCAGAGGATTCAAACCCACAACTCCTCAGACCACATCAGTCAAGGATCAA
>NC_024307.1:17647475-17649222 GCF_000523025.1 Cynoglossus semilaevis
TCAGTCTGAACCTCAGTCCAGGCTGAGTCTGAGCCTCAGTCCAGGCTCAGTCTGAGCCTCAGTCCAGGCTCAGTCTGAACCTCAGTCCAGGCTGAGTCTGAGCCTCAGTCCAGGCTCAGTCTGAGCCTCAGTCCAGGCTCAGTCTGAGCCTGGACTGAGGTTCAGTCTGAGCCTGGACTGAGGCTCAGTCTGAGCCTGGACTGAGGTTCAGTCTGAGCCTGGACTGAGGCTCAGTCTGAGCCTGGACTGAGGTTCAGACTGAGCCTGAGCCGAGGCTCAGACTGAGCCTCAGTCCAGGCTCAGTCTGAGCCTGGACTGAGGTTCAGACTGAGCCTGAGCCGAGGCTCAGACTGAGCCTCAGTCCAGGCTCAGACTGAACTCCGCAGCATTAGAGCAGCAGCTGAAGACAATGAGCTGGGCTGTAGATCACAGTCACATCAACAGTGACTGTGTGACCGCAGCAGTTTGGGCTGAGACTTCAGTTTCCATCAGCCTGACACCGACACGTGCAGAAACATGTGTGTGAACAGCAGTGAAGAGTGTGATCCCAGATATCTGGTGACCGTGAGCGCCTTCTGGAGCTACAACAGGATCATTAGTCGGAGGAACAGACGCTGAGTGAGTCTGAGTAATCAGCCTGTTCACAGAAAAACCACTGAGGGAGAAGGGGAGCAGTAGGGGAGGAGGTGACGTGAGGTGAGGAGAAGATGAAGACGAAGACGAGGAGACACGGAGGAAATGGGGGCAAACGAAAAAAACCAAAAGGAAAACAACAATGAAGAGACTAAAGGATGAATGAAGTCGATCACAGTGGAACACAGAAACAAACCCAAACTCAGAATGCTAACATGCTAACAAGCTAATGGGTGGATGCACTGAAAAGACTGTCGTTTATCAACATCAGCAGAGCTCAGCTGCTCAGTATCCATCTCTGACACACATGGCTCTGTGTGTGTGTGTGTGTGTGTGATACTGCAGAGAAGCTGTGGTCGTCATGGCGACAGTGATGCAGCTCAGGGGGCTGGTTCTCATTAAAGAGTCAATTACCTGCTGTGGAGATCTGTGTCACCTTTAACTGATGAGGTGGTCCATTGAAGAGGAGAGAGGGGAGAGAGAGAGAGAGGGAGAGAGAGAGAGAGAAAGAGAGAAAGAGAGAGAAAGAGAAAGAGAGAGAAAGACACAGAGAGAGAGGGAGAAGTTGATGTTGAACACAGAAGGAGATCTGTGTCAGATTCAGTCTTTCTTTCCTTCTTTTTTGCAAATTTACAGTAAAAACTCTGAATAGATATAAGAAAAGGAGAAGGAGAAGGAAGAGGAGGAGGAGGAGGAGGAGGAGGAGGTCTTTTGGTTCAGGGGCTGCATACAACCAGTATTAGACCAGTCCAACCATAACACAATTACCCATAAACAACAATAAGAGTTTTTCCCCTTCCTTTTCATACAGAGAAGTACAAATTTATTAAATACATCTTTATATTTAGTGAAATATAATTTGACAAAACAATTCCTGTTTTTTATTTTTTTCAAAATTGAAACCCCAAGCTACATTTGACCCTTCCTGCTTCCTGCTCTAAAGTGTACAGTATCACCTCCTCTTCCTTCTCCAAATCAGCTGTGTAGCCTTAAAGTGAGGTGATGAATGATGGTAAACATGACCACCATAATAATGGTGCTAATTGGCTGCTCTGACGCAGCAGCCTCAGCAGCCTCAGCAGCAGCAGCAGCAGCAGCGGCAGCAGACACCACA
>NC_024307.1:17649342-17673760 GCF_000523025.1 Cynoglossus semilaevis
CAGCAGCCTCAGCAGCAGCAGCAGCCTCAGCAGCAGCGTTTGTTTTCTGATCCATCTTCACAGGAGTTATTTTGCTCTAATGGTGCATTTAATCTGACTCTGTCTCTCTCATTGCCTCCCCCCTCCTCCCCCTCCTCCTCCCCCTCCAAAAGAATGGAGTGTTCCACACACTAAGTGGAGATAATAGTGGCTCCATTTCTGTTTCTGAGAGGGTAATTTAGCCACTCTTTGAAAACATAATTGTCATAATGGCATTACAGAGTTGCTGCTTTTGTTGTTCACAACGTTGCCAGTCACACACAACAGTCTCCTTCTTTGTGTTTGATCAGCTTTTCTAACGCTCTCTTCTGAAGCTCAGCTGGTTTGGTCAGGAACCAAATGAATAGAAACTGGACTTCAATGGCATTTCAGTCCAGTTTATATTCATTTGGAGCCAATTTAACTGAAAACAGCTGATAAATCCACTTCTCTGTGGCCAGTCCCAGATGTTAAAGAAGCATGTTAGCATTAGCAACACTGTAGCATCTGTAGGTACAAGAGAGAAGGAGCAACGTAGTCCTGGAAGAGCAGAGTTCTACAGCACAAATACTTGGTGAAAGTAGGAAAGTCAATTCCTGTCACTGTGACACAGCTCACCAGTGTCACCACAACCAACTGTGACCTCTGTTTTTAACCCATCACCACAGTGAACAGTGGCAGCTTTAAGAACCAGGAGCAGTGAGTGGAGACGGAGCCATGACAGAGCAGCTGGTGGACTCAAACCTGAAACCTTCTGGACCCAAGTCCGCTTCCTTAACCATATGGTGGTCATGTGTCATGTGGTGAAACCAGGGGTCACTGAAGCCTCAGGATCATTCATTC
The DNA here is from genome assembly GCF_000523025.1 of Cynoglossus semilaevis. Taxonomy (NCBI): domain Eukaryota; kingdom Metazoa; phylum Chordata; class Actinopteri; order Pleuronectiformes; family Cynoglossidae; genus Cynoglossus; species Cynoglossus semilaevis. The sequence continues at coordinate 17,650,204 of NC_024307.1, forward strand.
AACCAGAAACAGAAATGATCACAACAAAGCAAAAAAGAAAAATCAGGTGAACAAAAATCAATAAAAAACATTAAAAGATGAAGTCAAGTCACAGTTCAGAAACAGACGACTGATGTTTCTAAATTATTATTTTTTTTAATCTTTTTTGAATGCGTCTCATCAGTCACTCACACATTATGAGTCTCACCATTGCAGGATGCAGTACCGATGCCGACCAGCAGCAGGAAAGGAGTCATTCAGTCCATGGGTTTAAAAAGGAAAGTAGAGCAGAGGAAATAATCCCTGCAGTGAAAAGTGTGTGAATAAAAGCGGAGCGTGATGAAGCGTTAGCCTGAGTTTAACCTCTGTCCTTCAGCCGTACCTGCTCCCAGCTCCAACACACACACACACACACACACGCGCACACACACACACCTCTGAGCCACTGTTTCACATGAAAAGCCATAAACTCATTAAGTGTGAGCTGCTGTTAATCCACTCTGATAATGAAGAGCAGGTGAGCTGAATGGAAATGACTTCAGCGCCTGGGCCACGGGAGCTGGTGAATTTCGATGAAGCTCGTCTACACCCCACCCACACCACTCTTCATCACTCGCACAGATCAAACAGCTGCGTCGGCAGCTCTGCTCTCATTTGTTTTATTTGTGCAGAGTCTAATACGATTTAAGCAACTGTGCAAATGAGATCCCCGAACCGAGGAGAAATTAGCCAATCAAATAAGAGTACGACTCCGACAAGTGTCTCCCGTCTGCGCTGGGACGAAAGTGAACGAGCGCTAACGTCTAATCGGTACCAAGTGTGGGATTGACAAAACTGATTATTAAGATGTTCACTGGATGGAGTTCAAATAGTTTTATATAAATAATGTGATTGAAATGAATTCTCAATGAAACGGAGTCAAATCATAATTTATCTGTTTAACAGTCCTGCTCTGATTGGCTGGTTTGTGTGCCTTTACCTTTAAATGGTAATGAGCCACTGAATGGCTTCATGTAACCATGACAACAGTTAAACAGTGAGAAAGAAGCAGCAGCGTAGTCAGTGGTTAGTAGTTAAATCTGAGACTTCAAAACGTCGAATAATCAGTGTTGGTTTTGGTTTGGTTTTTCAACCTTGGTCTCGACCCCATGTGGGGTCACCTGCCATTCAAATGGGGTCACCAAAAATTGATATTAATCTATTAATTGATAAAAAATACTGAAAATATTTTGTCAACTAATTATTCATTTTAAATTATGATTAAAAACACCACACACAATCTTCAACAACTGTTCTTTCACCTTCACGAATATAAAACGAGTTGAATAAAAAATACCAGAGCTGGAGCTAAAAAAAAAAAAAAATGTCTCTTAGAAATCTGCAATGACAAAAAGGGGTCACGGGCCAAAATAGGTTGGGAATCACTGAAGTGAGTTGTCACTGGCTGCGGGTCTGACCGTCACGTATGAGTAAATGGAGGTGAAATTTAAAACATTTGCAAATTTGTCCCAAACTGGTACCTGAAGCTAAGACTGAAACACCAGGGACCAGAGACGTAGGGACCAGAACCAGAAGACAGAGGAGGTTCTGAAGAACCACTTGGTCCAAAATGAACTTCAGCTCTTTGTCAAAAATGAGAGGAAAGACTTTAGAAACAGTTGAGTGAAATCTTTACTGTAGCAGCAAAATCAAACAAAATAACAGATTTCACAGCACCACCTTCATCACTACCATCATCGTCATCAGCAGCAGCAGACAGGTTTAAACACAGTAAAACCTTCCACCTTGGTCACTCCACAGCACACACCCTCATAAAATCATAAATAACAAGCAGATCTTTTCTCCCAGCGACTTCCCTCTGGTCACAGGAAAATAAATGATTGTAGTGACTTTGTGTCTCGGTGAGGAGTCAGGAAAATCATTAACAAAAAAAAATGGAAGTTAATTCAATCAGTCACTCCTCATGTGACACAGAGGGAGAGGAATCGCAAAATAAAAACAACAGAAGAAAAAAAAAAAAGTCTTTGAAATGAGAACATTTTATATTAACGTCTCTGTTGAATCCCTCTGGTTCAAAGGCAGCATCACTGTCAGACTTTGGCTTCGGACCCACGGACGACAGCCGTCTGTCGCCGGTGGGTCAGTAGTTATTGATAAGGCATCAGTAAATATGGAGGAGAAACAGAGGAAAGACAGGAGTGAATAAAGTGAGAGCGTCAGGACCGACCTGCGTCTCCTGATCAACTCGCCTCCTGTTCCCTGAAGAGCATGACGCAGGAGTGCAAAGACAAGTCAGGTGAACCAGTCAGTGACCAGTTCAAGTCCCCAGTGTCCTGGAGTCAAAGTGCTGTGTTAAAGGGATATGTTCACTATTGTTTTTTTATTTCTTCAAGTATGAGAGTCAGAGTCCGTCAGTCAGAACTCCTGCTCTCAGTGAGGAAGAAACTGATGAAAGTGTTAGTACTTAAGTAAAGATGATAAGACTTGTTTTAGCAGCAGTTCAATGACTGTATATCACAGCATTTACTGAATACAGTCACTTAGTTTTCGTGAAAACAAAAACAAAAATGTAAACTATTATTTTTCTCTCTCAGTCTGGACCTTTTCCTGACCTTCACTCCACAAAGGTCCTGGAGACCCTGAACCGTCCTGATCCTATGACCTCTCCCTGGTGTCCACGGCTCAGTTTGTTCATGTGCACACTTTCGCCACCAGGAGTCACTATTCTCAATTGCTAGCCATTTTCGTTTTGCCCAAACATCGCTAATCCAGGAAACTGCTAGAATCCCTCGTCGTAATCTGCGTCGGAGCCGTAATCTGAGACAGGAAACAAAGATCAATAATTATTGATTAGTGATCATCAGAGTCCAAGTCGGGACAAATGTTCAACATCAAACCGAGTTAGATTTCTGTGGTTTAGGTCAAAGGTCATGAAAGGTGAACTGTGAGTGGAGGTGTGGTTAGGAGTCCAGGTCACTGAAGACCTGTGTCCAGTCACAGCCAATCAGAGACATTTTAATCCAAGTCTTCAGTGAGGTTTGAGTGTGAACAGACAGTTCCTGAACTCTCCCTCAGTCTGGCTCCGTGTTTAACGACAATCCATTCTCTTCAGACACTTTGAGTCTTTATTTAACATTTCAAACCTGTAGAAGCTGCAGACAGACAGACAGACAGACACCACTGCAGTCTGTGTCTCTGACTGACTGACTGACTGGGACGAGGGTTTTTTTGTGTGTGTTTTTAATGAATCTGCTGCTGTGGGTCACAGCCCAGGTTCTGCTCAGACGCCTGCTGAGTTTTAATGAGCCGTCCCCTGCGTCAGATTAACTTTCACTCCACGTAAACGTGGAAGGCTGTTTCACTGCTGGGACTCTGACTCTGACTCTGCTGCTATTTAAATACACGTTCATAAAAACTGTCTTCATGAATCCTGGAGAGGAAACGGTCTTACTGCTGTCCCAGTGAGACTCAGGTCAGACAGAACCTCTGCAGCTGAGACACAGTGGACACAGAGTCCTGGGAATCAGTGGAGGGACACCATAGTCTCTGAGTGGAACTTGTCCTTAGTCGTTATAAGGACAGTCACAGGGACGAGCGGGACGAGGACCTCAGTCTGCTTGGTCAGATGTAGGACAGGACCACTGGTCATTGATGTACTCTTGATATAACTGATATAAGATGAGAATATATTATTTAGAGATAGGTGGCGCTGTTTGAGGCTTTTCATGTTAAATTGGTTAAAATGAAACCATTTAGAGTTCAATATTGTCTTTCACTCTACAGGTAGATGGCGTAACGGTACACGTAGTAATACCTGTAACAGTTGTTTACAGTAACAGTTCAATGTTTTTATATAGAATGAAGGTGATATTTTCTTCAACGTTTACAGTACTTTATATGTTCAGCATTATTTTTTTTATACATTCCCTCAAACCCCCATCTGAATTTGGAATCTGTGGCTCAGCTCATTTGGTACTATTTAAAATATCGATATATATCTCATATTACGATGTACTAAAAATATATCCTGATATGACTCGTTGCCCTCCTCTTTGGGGGTGAACAAAGAGAACAAAAAGTGTTTTGCAGGTCTTAATAGAAAGTTTCAACTGAGTCTGTGTCTACCTGTCTTCAGGCTAGGGGGCGCTCACACTGACCGTGGCTGTCAGAACCACTGAGCTCCACACTGCCTTAAAATCTCAGGACTGTCCCTTTAAAGTCAGTTATTATGGCATGTAATGCCGTGTGTGTGGTGTTGAACTGACTGTTGCTCCCCATCAGCTCCATGGCGCTGACACAGGGCTCCTCCTCCTCCTCCTCTTCATCATCGGCAGCAGCGTCATCGTAGACAACCGGGCCACTCTCCACCACCACGCCTTCACCCGTGGGGTTTTCCACCGGCACTGGCAGAGGGTTTGGGTTGGCAACCTGGACAAAGAATCCAGAAAATGTCTTTGGTTTTTAATGCAGAATATTTTGATCATATTTTTAACATAATGAGCAGAGAAATCTGACGTAGATGTGCTCTGTCCTGACCCACTTCCTGTTAGGAATATAAAAAAAAAATTAAAAAAACAGAAGAGTTTGATGTGTGAGCAGCAGGAGCAGCAGCAGCAGCAGCAGGAGCAGTTTTTAAATCTGCTGTGCTGGAATGTTCTCTCTCCAGGTCAGAGTTTAATCTGAGCCTGAAGAATGAACAGAAAAACCCCTCTTGGGTTCGAGTCCCATCACAGAGGAGAGGGTGAACGTGGGGGTAAAGTCCTCATCACAGCTGCCCCTCTTTTTACATTTCACCCCGTTAACATGGGCTCGGCTGAGCTGTCAGACGTTTCACGCCTAAACACGATGATTTTCCACCGCCTCGGGTCGACTGTGGCTGACTGTATTTTCCAGGGGGCTGCTGGGAAATAGAAAGTGAGCAGTTTACGGTTTAAAGAAGCAGACGTACAGGAGGAGACGTTGGCAGCAGCACAGGTGAAACCACTGGAACAAAGTAAGACAAAAAGTCCTTCTGACTTTTTTTGCTGTAGTTTCTGAGACTTTTTTTTCTTTTCTTTCCTGAGAGTCATCTTCAGTGATGTCGGTAAAGTCGACCTTGTTGTTCCCTGACAAAGCTGTCGGTTCATTTCCCTCCAGTCTCGTCTCATTTGGTTCTGTCAGTGCTGAATCATCCATTTCATACCGTGTTGAATATGTGACAGGAAAGGGTTAAAGGAGATTGTGTTTAATGGAAGGAACCTCTGCTGTCGGGCTTTGACACCTGCAGCTTCTGATGTTCCCATCAGCTGAGGATAAATATAAATGTGGCGGAGCAGCAGGAGGAGGTTCACGACTGGGAGGAGGAGGAGGAGATGTTTCCCCAGCTACGGGCTGAGAGCCACGTCTCTGCTCCTTCCTAACTCCTTTATTCTGGGACCGTGTCCTCCTCCACACTGGTACAGTCACACTGAACCCTGGTCGTTCATCTGCTGCGGCGCTAACCTCCAAACTATAACTGCATGAACACGGAGCAGTGTGGAACTCAAACGAACCAAAGAATCTGCTGAGTTTAGAGTCACAGACGAGATGATGAAGTGAATGAGGACAAATATTTATGGTCTGCACCGTTGAGGTCAGGACGAAGGAGCAGCAGCAGCAGCAGCAGGAGAAGGAACCGAAGGCGGGAAGCACCACAGCGGACGAGGCAGATTGATTGACAGGTTCTCATCGGAAAATTGGTGGCAGAAAAATTCCGTCAACTTTTCATTTTTACAATTTTGACAAGACGTTGGTTTGAAGTTTGAAACCTCAGTCAGAGAAAGACAGCGTTCACCTTCAGACGGTCATGACATCTGCTCCCATCAACACATGTCTTCAAACCCACACCTCTGACTGTCTTCACTGAAGAAAGAAAGGTTTCTTTTCTGTTAGGTGCCGTACACACACACACTCACACACACACACTCTCTCTCACGCACACCCACACGAGACACACACTTTTCAATCTGTTGCTGTAATGAAATGGCCGTGTTACATAACTGCAGCTGTGAGCAGCAGCAGCAGCAGCAGGGGGAACAGTCTTCACTCTGCACAGATCCACACAAGCGGACGCAGGTGTGGTGGGGAGGTGGGAGCCTTGTTGACCAGACCCCTTGCAGTAATGTTTTCTCCCTGGACGGAGGAGTCCAAGTTCCCAGAGAGAGCTCCTTTGAGAGCTGCAGACAGCAGCATGATGAAGCAGGAGAAGAGGAGGAGGAGGAGGAGGAGGAGGAGATGAATGGAGTTATGAGGAAGGAGCAGGAAACAGATGGAACACTGGTCCATAAAGACGCCTGCTTTTACCTTCATCAGATCACGTGACTCAACTCTTAACAATGAAAATATAGAATCAAAGTGATTTTTTTGTTAAACGACTAAATAAAAATGAAGGACCAGACTGAGACAAAGAGTCTCAGTCTGGTCCTGCAGAGGACAGCCCCCCCACCCCCACCCCCGACACTGAGGGTGGGCCCATTTTGTAGCTCACAGGCCACAGTGGGGTTAAATATTGAACCGACTGCTCAGGTCAGTGTCAGATAATGTGGCTCAGATGGACCAGAACAGAATGCTGTCATTTTTCAAAATAAAAGCTCTTCCTTCAGTGCAGTCAGCCAGGTCTGGTGATATAAACCAACTGAAACTGTTGTTGATGTTATTGCAGAAAAATGTCACAGAAACCAGTCCTCACCACAAGGTGGACAACTCTGTACTAATGTTCAACAGGACAGATCTGGAGGCCGTACGGGCCGTGTCTGGCCCTCGGACCATAGTTTGCTCATGCCTGAGTGTTGTAACTGCTGCAGCTGTAGTGACCCACAGTAGAACCACAGACACACAAACAACAGACTGAAGTCCACCGGCTGATTCAAAACTACTACGAGTTCTCCTGAGTGGACAGACATTTCAGGTGAGAAGAAGACGCGTCTCTCAGAGATGATAAAGGACAAAGAGGAAAACTCTGAGCTGCTCCACAGACTGACTGGGTCTGAGCTGCACAGACAGAGAGGTCACCAACAGACAAAGAGTTTTTAACAACCTCAGAATGGGTTTAGTTTAGGAGCGACTCAGATTTATCATGAGCAGGAAAGAGCTGGGAGGGAGGGAGGGGAGGGAGGGAGGGTGAGGAGACAGGAGGAGACAGGAGGAGACAGGAGGAGTAATGAGGGAACAGCAAACAAAGACAAAGTGAGGTTCACCTCTCACACGGCCTGAGAAAAAAAAATGAATTCATTCTGGTCCAGTGTCAACAGAGACTGTTTACTGAAAGACACAGACGGAGAGAGACACAGAGGGACAGATAGGTGAGACGATAGACAGATAAAGAGACAGACAGGCTGAGAGACAAATACACAGAGGACACAGAGGATAAAGACAGCACGCGGGTCTGTCCTCACTGAAGGACAATAACGTAGAGAGCTAAAGCAGAAGAGTGTGTCCTGCATGTGTCCATGCAGTCATCATCACCCTGTGAGAACAGATGATGATGATGATGATGATGATGAACTGACCTGACCCACGGCCATCTTCTTACTGGCCTGTCCACTGATGAAGGGCTGCAGCCTGAAACACAGAGGAGTGGACACTGTCAGCACAGAAGACGTCTTCACACTGACGGGAAATTGACTTTAATTCACTGTGATTATTTGGGTTCAACCAGATGTGTAATAAGAGACAGGTGGGTTCAAACAGAGGGGCGCGTTAACCATTAACAACCGTTAATCCAGGTGAAGAAGCAGAGACTCCGACAGTCACAGCACAAACACCAACCCACCCTCACCAATTAACCTTCCCTGAGGCTCCGCCCACCCAGCCTAACATCGCCAACACCCTCCCTGGAGACACGGAGCTACAACTCACGGACAAAAGACAGAGAGAGAGAGAGAGAGAGAGAGAGAGAGAGCTTTCAATTAGTCTACTCTAACCAGTGTGTGTGTGTGTGTGTGTGTGTGTGTGTGTGTGTGTGTCACTTTTTTTCTGAAAGCTCATTAGAAAGAAAATTTCAGCCAGGCTGACGAATGGCTCCCTGCTGAGTGAGCTGCTCAAAGTGTGAGACTGGAGCGACTCCCCTGTGACCTGACCAGGACAGGAGGAAGGAGACAGGGGGGGGGGGGGGGGAGAACAATGTTTGGTCACAACAGACAGTGAAAGGAGTGGGGAAACAGCTGAAGGTAAAAGAGAGAGGAGACCAAAAATAGAGGAGGAGATCTTCACTGTGGAGGGGGGGGAGGAGGAGGTGACTTTTACTCTGCAATAATCAGGAATGTTAATGAATAAATGATGATGATGATTTCCCACTCAAAGTCCAACCCACTGCCAAACAAACAACAGAATAAAAACTTCATCACAGATATTTTAATTCCTCATCTTCGAAAAATACGACAGCGAACAAGTCAAACTCTGGACGTGGATCATGGTCCGTTCATGGTCCGTTCATATAAAACCAACAAGTACCAACAGAAGTACCACAGGAAGCCAGACAGGAAGTGAACAGACAACAACCACAGTAAACTGGGCAGAAAGCATCCAATCTTTCAGGCTCAGCTCTGTCTGTTCCACAGTGAGAGGGTTTAATCTCAGAGTGATGGAGGAGGACTGCTCATCAGACACCTCCCCCTCCTCCTCACCTCCCCCTTCTCTATGATGGCATAGCAACAGCCGTATCCATGAACCAGACGTCCCACAAGCATCTGTTAAGTGCTGCCGTTATAAAAAAAAATTTAAAAAAATGGATGGATGAAATGAGCCTGGAAACAAACCCAACACCTCCATCCTCAGGTGCCACGGAAACCAAAAAGCTTTGAGGAAAAATGTCACCACAGAAGAACGGCGTCGTTCCTGCTAACTGTGGTGACGGCACCGATGGAAACCACTGAGCCGAAGTCAGGTGACCGGAACATGGACGGATGATTTGTACGATCTGACAGAAGCAGAGTTTAGGAGGAAAAGTCTGGGAACAGTCAGGGTCAGGGTGAGCAGGGATTTAATTCTGATGAATGAACACCAGCTCAACCACAGCTGGAATTCAGTCTTTAGAGAGGACAGTGACCAGGCATCAGAGACTGATGGAATTCTCTGATGGAGACACCAGCAGAGTTTTCACAGCGACGTCAGCGGAGGAGGATTTTCATAACAAAACTTTTTTTTACGTTTTTTTTTACTGGACTTATCGTTAACTTATCCTAAATTTCCCAAAGGGAACACCGGAGAGTTTAAAAAAGTGCTATCTATCTATCTAACGTTCTGGTGAGGTGTCCATGGTCCCTGTTGTGTCAGGGCTTCCATGTTAGACCAGGTCTGTGAACCATGACGGTCAGTCTGGATTAGTTCTGTTCTTCACAGAGACTGTTCTGTTAGGAACAAGTCTAAAAGTCTCAAAAAGTCATACAAATTCCATTTATTTTTTTTGACTGTTCGTGTTTTGGACAACGGTCATTAATCTTCGTTACCACGGCACAGGGTCTAGGAGTCACTATTAGGAGGTCAGAGGTCAAACGGCTGTCGACGACGCCGCAGGACGACCCGCGGCGGCAGACGTTTGGTCCCCACGGCAACCGTTAACAGCAGCAGGGAGTGGCTCCCGGCGCCCGGTTGGATCTTGCAGCATAAATCACTCACAGAGGAGAAGAATGGAGGCACACGCAGAGTCTTCAGGAGTGAAGACCACCTCCCCTCCACCCACAGACCCACAGACCCACAGAACACACCCCAACACACCTCACACATCATGGCTGACTGCTTTGAAGTGGTTCTGCAGGGAGGGTGAACAACACTTGGTCTAAAGATGTTTGAAAAAACATTCACATGTTACAGTATATGTGATGATCTAACAGCTGTGATGAAGACCAGTCAACAATGTCCTGAAAGTTGTGTTTTTCTATCATTTATACATGTATAATATTCAGACAAAACACGTCCACATGGACCTGGACATTGGACAGTCTGGTCTCAACTCTTCACTGACTCCAAAAAGGACACAGACTGAAAAACTCAAAAGTTTACTCTGAGTGGAGAAAACTTTATGAAAACTCTGCTGTGATTGAAGAATGGAGAGTTCATGGCTCAACATGAACTGAGACCCTGACCAGTCTGGACCCCACACAGTACAGACAGTTGAGTGAGACCAGACTATGGACTTGACTCAGACTAGGTCAGAAGTCTGAACACTGTGGGTACAATAAAACAATTATGTGGAGGGACTGAACAGCAGCATTGTTCCAGCGACCTGGACCTGAACTCTGAGACTCTGTTCTGGGTCAAATCTTGTTTATTCTACACATCTCTGATAGTTAGGCCACAGAACAACAAACTCCCATCAGTCTGGGTCGTCTGCCTGTCCGTCTCATATCAAACCACCCACCCACCCCCTCCTCCTCCTGCGGCGCCACCCTCCCCCCCACCCCACCACCCACCAAGTCTCTGTCTCAGTCTCTGTCTCTGTCTCTGTCTCTGTCTCAGTCTCAGTCTCTGTCTCAGTCTCTGTCTCTGTCTCTGTCTCTGTCTCAGTCTCAGCTCTGCGGCTGCTTCTTAATCAGCTTACTGCCAACGAGACCAACCCTGAGCTGAAAAGACGACTGAGGGAGTTCGTTTAGACGCCGGCTGACAACTGACTACGGCCTTGAGAGGGGGAGAGGGTGGTATCAGTGAAACTTAGAGAGGAAGAGGAATAGAAAATAAGAAAAGACGGCAATAATTCATCCTGGCTCTGAGCAGAGCAGGGACCAACTTGAGAGTGGAGATAAAAGAGGACAAAGAGGAAGTGTCTGCTTATTGTGGCTCTGGGAGGCAAAACTCTTCAGCTGCTGAGACAACCCCCCCCACCCCACCCCCCACCAGACCATGAACTGCACACAATAGTATCAACTCCTCTGGTGTCAACATTTCTGCTCAGCTAGCTGCCCTGGTATTTCTCCCTCTTTATTACTGTGGCTAAGCTGTGGATGAGAACTGGGATGTTTTCCAAATGGCCCAGTTTAAGAGTTTCGGGTTGAAATTCCAGACATGGTCGTCCCATTAGTTACAGTGAAGGGAGGTGCGCCGCCAAACAAAAGCCTCGGCCGCTGAAAGTGTTTGGGTGGAAGAGGAGAAAAAGCTGCTGCTGCTGCTGAGGCTATTACTGCTGCTGCTGCTGCTGCTGCTGAGGCTGATACTGCTGCTGCTGCTGCTAACAGGAAAACTACTGTCAAAGCGATTTCTCATTTCTAAACACTTGGTGAGATTCATCTGCACGGGGGATGGTGGGGGGCAGTGTGGGTGAGGCAGAGGAGATAAAACATGTAAGGAATGTTTTTGGAATTACTGTGGGAGGTTGAATATCTCATACAGTACAGTACTAAACACGGTTGGATTTAATTAGAAGTGGTAATTAGAGCAGATCATCTTCCAATGATCGACTTATTTATTTTACTTTTACCAACATAAAGACTGGAGCTAGGCACATTTCAAACCATCGTTCACCTACTGCCAGGCATGCCTTATGTTAAGTAACACATCCACTAGGGTGCGCTGAGGAACAGAATACACTAAATATTTATAAATATATATATGTACAAAAACATACATGTACATAGATACATACCTATATACACATATATACATTTACATATAAACAACATATTATACCTATATACATTTACATATAAACAACATATATATTATATAGATAAATTATCTCCATGTTGATTGGGTTATTTCATTTGTGAAGATTAATCTGACTATTATTTCAATGCATCTAAATGCAACGTTACCTTATAGTCGATACAGGCGTTACTATTTGGAACCACTGCAGGAGCTGAAGTGACTGACACCACTGTCACATGGATTGTGAGACACTGTAGACTAATATTTCGTGGAAATTCTCGCACCGTTCTACTAGCGGCCATGAAAAGGCAGCAGTCCCTGAGTGTTTGTTTTTTTTATTTTCCATTAAAACAAACCGTCTCCGTGGACTGCAGGACGGTTGATGTGGGCTAACATCAACAAACGGGGTTCATTCTGTCTGTTAACGTAACACGGTGCAGTCAGTCATGCTTTTCATGACCTGCGTAAAACAAAGCTGGACTATTTCAGGTACTGGGATGTTCAATGACAAATCCTGTGTCACTCTGTGGAAAGATGTAGAATAAAGACGAAGGACAGACACTTACAGCCTCATTACAGGAAAAAAGACAATCATAAATATATGCTACGTGGCAGCAGAAAATTCCCAGTGAGTTTTACTTTCTAATATATCTGTGTTCTGTAGACCAGAGAATGTTAAAACCATGCAGTCAGTTCAACACTTTAACACTGTTAAATTCAAGATAAAACTAACAGAGGGTTAGACGGGACATAGACCCCACCCCCACCCCCCCCCCCACCCCACCCTCTACCCACTCCCTCCAGCCCAGTTCCCAGTTCTGTTTGCACGTCAGCTAGCTTCAAACAGCACCAGCATCCAACGGCTCATTGGTTACAGTTTCCCGAGCAGAGGGCAAAAAGGAGGAGGAGGAGAAGGGGGAGGAGGGGGTCAGAGGAGGATCAGAGGCACTCGTAGGGAGGGGCCACAAAACCACGGACAAATTACACACCCTCCCGTAACACAGCTGGTCACAGAACAAGGAAAAACATCCTCTCTGATGGAGCGTGCAGAGGAAAAAGTGACAAACTCCTGGTCCGACCTCCCCTCACTCCTCATCTGCAGCTGAGCGTAGACTGAGCCTGAGCCCGTCCCTCCTACCACTGTTCCCCTGTTTCAGTGTAAAAATAATTGTGACTGTAATAATTTAATGCAGCAGCAGCAGGGGGTTTATTTTGGTCTTTATTTCGGCACCTGCTCCACTGAGGTGAAAAACAAACCTGAAGTATTTCCTGCCTCCCGTCCTCTGGCACAGCCTGTGAGAAGCAGAGGCTAAAATCACATCTGGCAAAAAAAAAAAAACTGCTGAGTTCTACTCTTTCTCTCTGCAGTTGGATCTGGCTCTGGGTTCCATTTACATTTTCTGAAAAACCAACATTGACCAGAATGTTGGGCCTGGCTACCATCCCGACTGAGAGGCTGAAAAAATAACTTTTTTTCTGTTTTCTTTTCTGGTACAAAAAAAGCTGTGGAATGAGGAGCGACTGAGTAAAAAAAGAATTAAAAAAAAAAAACAAAGGTTTAGAAGAGAGGAGGTGAAACGGTGAAGATGCACAGAGTGACCGAGGGCAGGGAGAAGTAGGGCTGCGGGGCAATTATCTGGGCTATTTATGGAAGAGTGCTTTTCCATCCTCCACCAGAGGAAAGGAGGGAACAAGGAGGGGAGGGGGAGTTGGCAACTGGATGAAGGGGGAGGAGGGAGGAGAGACAGAAGGAAGGCAGAGGGGAGAAATACAGAAGGAGGAGGAGGAATGAAGGACTCCTGAACCTGGACAGTTTGGTCCTGTGAGTTCAGAGAGGACGGGGGACGAGGGTGAGAGAGGGGACAAGAAAAGAGAAGCAAATGTGAAGAAAAGAAGAAAACTTCAACATCTAAAAAGTTTATAAAACGTCCACTCAGTTTAAAAAAAAAAAAGTCAAATAATCTGAAGTATTCTAGCTGAGGCTTCTGACCGTCGCCTCTGACGCAACTGTCGTACACTGTTCACTAACGGTCGTAACGCCAAGATCACCAAGACATCAGAACACAGAGGAAAAAGGCAAAAGTCTGAGTGAAGATCAGAGCTGCTGCAGAACTGATGGTGCCGAGTGATCTAACAGTTCGGAAAGAGTTTTACTGAGGATTGGAGTCATCACAGTACGGGGGGAAGGAGGAGGAGGAGGAGACATCCAAAAAGAAGGTCAAGATGGAAAAGAAGAGGGAGAAAATAAAGGCAAAAAAGAGGGGAGAGGTGAGGAGATGGAGGAGGTGAGATAAAGGTACACAGGGTCAGATGAGGAAGGGGAGGAAATAAGGTGACAGGAAGAGAAGGGAGAGGTGAAAGGAAACAGGAGGTGAAGTGAAAGACAGAAAAGGGGAGAAAAAAGGAAAGGGAGAGGGTGAGCTAAAGGTAATAAAAAAGGAGAGTTGAGGAGAGGGAGAAAATGAGGTAGAGGAAAAACAGGGAGAAGTGAGGTGGAAGAAAAATTAACTTCTGAACCAGAACAGCTGCAGTTTGGAGTGAACTCAGCACAGAATGAAAAACATTATCAAAACCTCTTCAGACCAAATCAGTCGACCGCCGAGACCAGATCCTGGGCTCAGTGCTGTCACGTTTACATGTGTGTTTGCTTTACGGGTCAACAGAGGAGTGGACCAGGAGAAAGGTGTTGGTTGGTCCAGCAGGAGAGGAGGCAGGAGAGGAGAACAGGCAGGAGAGGCAGGAGCACTGTGTAGCCCCTATCAACCAGGCCTCCAAGCAGGGCACAAAGGCTCCACTGTGAGCAGGCCTCCTCTTGCACCTCCACAGGTCTGCATGCTTTTAATAAGCAGCACAACAAGCCTTTCAGAGACTGCACCAATGGTGAACTCCTACAATGAGGCTCTGAATGGAGCCATTCTGAGTCCAACGGTCACTGGTCGGGGTGTTTTGTTTTTCGTCTTAGCAGCAATAATTGTTCACTCCAGTCTGACTACCGACTGCTGTTAGAAAACGGGAGATCATCCGGCTGCAGGGCTTTTTATTTCTGCTGCTAATGAGCGGTGCTGCGGAGCAGCTGAAGGCTGAAACCCTGCAGGGTTCCACAGTTCGTTTGGTACATTCACAGAGGCCTGAGCTCAGGATGCACAGATGCTTCCTGTCAGGAAGAAAAGAGACAAATGACAGAATGGAACCAAGGGCGACGTTGATGACTCAGGAGAAAGAGTCTGTTGTCACTGGTGGACCAACAGATCTGGAGGAGGGTTTTGAAACACTGCGGCAGGTCAGACTCTTCAGCAGGGACTCTGAGGACAACATGAAACCAGAGCTGGTCTGTCCTTCATGGAGCGTGACGGCTCCACCACCAGAAGATCGCTTTTGTTATGAATAAAATAATATATATGGAAGAAGAACAGCGCCTCCCCCATCACTCCCTCTCCTTACTCTCCTCCTCTCAGAGCACAGCTTCAGTTGTCTAGCATCGACCCCTGACCTCCCAGTGGAGGCGCGCCATCACAAACTCCCGCTTCCCCACAGCAATCAATAAAAGTCTCACGTTATCGCTTCTAAATGAGACGTGGTCTAATGTGTCATAATGTGTGTCATCAATCAGGGTGTCAGTGGAGGTGGAGGTGGACCCCCCACACCCCCACCCCACCCCCCGAGAACCTGCTGGGCATCAGTGCAGTCCACAGCAGTCCCACTCAGACACAGGCAGACTTCAGGGATAACAGTTCTGTACACATTTTCAATCTGTTTTTGATGAAGTTTTTTTCTCCTCTATTCATTTGATTTCTCTTTTCTGTAAAAATATAAACTTCCAAAGAAAACTTCAACAAAACAACTTGATGACCCAGAAACCGAGCGACAGAGGGGGAGATTTTACATCCGATGGTAACCATCCAAATCCTTCAATGAATGGCTGCATTCCAAACCTCATCTGAGATGTCCACAGCTCAGTCCGTCTGACAGAAGCTTCAGACCAAGAGCAGTTCTTTGTTGAAGCCAGTTTACTCAGATTTATTTTCCATGACCTGTTTTCCTGTCTCTAATGGTTTTTTCTTTTTCAGACCCACGCCTGTGTCCTCCGTCTGTGTGTGTCTGTGTGTGTGTGTGTGGATCCTCCTCACAAATCCACTTTGTCACAGACAGAACATTTGATTTAACATGAAAAGAGAGTGGTGCTGAAACCAATCCACACTGCAATAAACAGCAGATTTATCAAACCGCGGGCTGAGTCTCAACCCCAAAACACGCTGCATCATCTCAGAGCTCTGGACGGAAAACTGCATCCAGATGAGTGGAGCTCAACTAACCACAAAATGAGGAGCTGGAGGAAGAGGTTTACGTTCACGTAATCAGCAAACAGCTGCCTCAGTGTGAGTCCTATCAAGCCTGGAGATGGAACCAGCATCAGCTCAGACAGCTTTGGAAGAAGAGCTATAGGAAAAAAAAAAAAAAAACTTCCCTCAACTGCAAACTGATTCTCTACACATTAGGTTCCTGAAAAAACCTGGGACTGGACCAGGTCTGTGAAGACCAGGACTGGACCAGGTCTGTGAAGACCAGGACTGGATCAGATCATTGTCAACAACATTTCTTCAGTTCCTCTTCATTTATTTAATTTTAAAATTCAAAAATAAAAAAGACCATGGGAATAAATGGATACACCTGCCCAAAACTTTTGCACAACAATGGACATTCCAGTCTAAACTCACCCACCTTTTTCCCAGAGTGCTTAGCGGCGTGCTGAGGCTGAGCGCATTTCGCGGGGAGCCTCTGTTCCGTCCAGTCAGTTTGACGGACGACGGCTCTTTCTTCGGGGTCTCCTTCTGGCGGGCAGGACTGGACCCGGGTTTGACGTTGACGTCCTTCAGCACGTCGTAGTTGATCTTGGTGGACAGCTTCCTCTGCTCCAGCAGCTTCTCGATGGCCTCGTCCGCCGTGCTGGCTCTGATGGGAGCACGTTTTTTCGAGGGGCCTCTCGGCTGAAACAACAGGTCGTTACTAGATGAGTGACATCACAAACGTCACTGAGTCTGTACTCCATCAGATGATCAGGGTTTATCATTTACAGGCTGGAATTTTAAAAATATTTCACACATCTTTGCACCAATTTTTGCTCTACTTTGTACAAATAAAATAAAGTCGATTCTGAATCTGGTTCTGATCTCCTCCTGATGGACACAGCAGATGGTCAGATGATTCCTAGAATCAATGTTTGGACCATTATGACAGGGATCGTCCCAGACCAGCAGAGGAACCATCATCTCACACCGATGCACCTTCACACAAACACACTGTAGTGTCATCATTGTGGACAAACAGCACATAAAACACCAGCACGCTCCGCGTCAGTAGTGTCTCCACGCTCACGTCCACTCCGACGGCTGGAGCGTTTGTGTCCAGAGCTTCACGTCTCATTTCATCTCTGCTCTGCTGCAGTTATTCCAGACAGTCAGAGTCTGGAGGCAGATGCTGGGACGAACCAAACCACTGAAGTGAGCCAAGAATACAGCGATGTGAGAGGGAAAACGAGGTGGAACCAATTTTCCCATCACTGTCTGACTGATCCACGGACCATCTGACCGATCGGCTGAAGGCTGTGGGAAAAGGCTCCAGTGGTTTTCGAGGTGCTTTATGTTCCATGTCCCACTTAATGGGTTCACTTTGGACACAAAGACACTGAGTTAGAGCTGGTCCAGTCCAACAGAACCAGAACTACAGGCGATGGTTACAATTTAGTTGCAACTTCTGTCAAACAGTTGTTTGACAGAAGTTGACTGTTGAGTTCTGTTTGGTCACTCAGTTTGACTAACTGACCAGAGCAGGGCTGTCCAGCCTACAGTTTAATCTACTACCAGACATGCGTTCACTGAGATTAAATCTCTGTTTACATGTCCCGCCTTCTTGTCATCAAACATGACTCTGATTGGCTCAGGCGTCCATATTTTCTTCGTTAACATGAAGAAAACATTATGGTCAGACCCTGTGTGGGTCAATGAGAGAGGATTAGAGAAGGTGCTGCTGCTGCTGCTGCTGCTGCTGTGATGTTGATGACAGAGGTGTGGACTCGAGTCTCATGACTCGGGTCAGAGTCATCAATTTGATGACTTTCGACTCGACTTGACAAAATGTAAAGAGACTTGGAACTCGACTTGGTCTTTAACATCAATGACTCGTGGCTTCACTTGGACTCGAGCCCTTTGACTCGACAAGACTTGATACTTTCTCCAAAACCCAAAGATTATAAAGTAAGTTATTGAGGAGCGCTGTGTATCTCTCATTGTGTACATGTGTGCGTCTGTGTGTGTATGTGCTGTCGGCACAACATCCAATTAAATTAGACCCACGTTGTTTTGACGCGATAATATCGTGCCAATCAAATTGCGGGCCAACCAATGAGAAAGAGCTGTCAAACAATGCGCGGGTTAGAGAAAATGATACCAAAGATTGTGTTGTTCGGATTTAAAAACTACGATATGGTCAACAAAAAACGAGTGGCAGTGAGTGGAAGGACTCGAAACAGAAACGGCAGGACTTGGGACTTGACTTGACACTTTTCAGTCTTGACTTAGATTCGACTCGGACTTTGCCTATTTTGACTTGAGACTTGATTCGGACTTGAGTGCAAAGACTTGAGACTTGCTTGTGACTTGCAAAGCAATGACTTGGTCCCACCTCTGTGGACAGATAAAGAGTTTACCTTAAATATTCAAGGATAATAAGTCAAAGAAAACAGAAAGAGTCAAAGAGTTTAACTCTGCTCTCACCTTCTTCTCCTTGTACGTCCCCAGCTCCTTCTCCTTTGCTATCCTTGCCTCCTTTTCTATAACGAGATCAGGCGTTACCACTAGATGTAGCTATGTTCAACAGATGAAGTCCAATATTAAATACATTACCTTTCTGCTCCTTAAGGTAGTCAGAGTTCTCTGCCATCCAGAGGGCCGTCTTTACCTTCACCTCATGATCGCTGAGAAGATACTGCAGAGACAGAAACAATTACTGGTCTCCAACTCAATCAGTAGTTTTAAAAAATGGACAAGAAAAATAAAAATAAAAATAAATGAGCAGACTGACAGAGAAGAACAAAAGTGTCTTGGATGAAAACTGTTTGGGAAATGTCTCATTTAAATGAAGTGGAAACAGCAGCTCCACCCACCAGATCGATCTCTTTGTCATCGATGCCACTCAGGTCCAGCTCCCCACTGTCCTCGTCCCCACCTGTCAAAGACCAAAGCAGGGACACACTGAGGTACCATTTTTATTTCCTTCCTGGGTTAGAGCAGGAGGCCTGACGGGAACGACACCTCCTTCATCCTGCTGCGTCTCCTTCCTCCATGGGTTAAACGGTAAATTAGATGGGACTGCGACTCCCTGATAAACAGGATAATAGGCTTAACTCTGACTGCAGCAGCTCCACCTTCACACTCTTCTCTTTTTAATCACAGATTGAATTTTTTGGAGAAAATGCTGAAAGTGTTTTTTTTTTGGACATTTGACACAGTATGTCTAAAAGAGAAAAAGCTGAGACACGCATGCTGGAATTTACTGAGATTGAACAGTTGAAACGGTAAAAACTTTGAATGGTGCTGATAAAAGGAAAGGTTCCAGTTCACCACAGTGATTGAACTGAGAAACAAAACATTTCTCAGTATTTGACAAGGGGTAAAAAAAAAAAAAAAGGATCGTTCACAGACACTCAGCAGTTTTGGCTCAAAATGTGTCTTTAATTTATTTTGACTGTGTCGCCCGCTCAGTTATTCATCAACTGTAGACAGAGTTTCTCTTCCTGCCTAACATGTAGCCATTTTAGCCAGGTTTCTCAGCTATTTGTACACAATTCAACATCACTGTTGATGGAACACTTTTAAAATGCCATTACAGTAAAGTCCACCCCTACTAACGAAGGCCGGTTGGACTCTTACACCCAGGTTGGCACAGCTAAATAATTTCACTTTCTCAAATTTGTCAAATCAAATCTTTTTAGAGCTTTTCCCCTTCACTGATGTCAGGAATTCAGAACCAGGGTTTTATAGGTAAAATAGGCCACTGAGTTGAAAGCAGTCATTTAACTTGTGTCATCTCTCTGCCTTCGACGCTGACTGCCGTCATGGGGGGGCGCCATCCCCTTCCTCCCTCCCCCCATTTTCCTCGAGTTCAATCTCCCACCAGGACGGCTGCTTCAAAGAGGTGTCACCTGAGTCTGCAGGCAGCTTTACCGCTTCATTAGGGCGAGACAGGTGCAAAGAGAAGGAGGTAAAAGATGAGGAGGAGGAGAAGGGAGACGAGGAGGAGAAGGGAGAGGAGGAGGAGGAGGGGGGAGCCTTCCTCAGACAGCCAGGGAGCTTGGTGCTGGGATTATCTGGCTGCTCATTTGAGTTGAGTTAGCAGCTTCCTTGAATAAAGAAGACACCACTCCAGAGGGGAGACACGGGTCAGTCACTATCTACTGGGCCCAGCCCTCCAAGAACTTCCTCTCTGTGGGGTGGGCGGGGACCAGATAAGGCGGAGAGGAGCGCCGGGAGAAATCCACAGCACCAGGAGGCAGAGAACCAGCGAGTCTGAAGGCTGATACCAGCAATTTAACCTCGGGGGAAGGGAGAGGGGGCAGAAGTGCAGCCCCCAGCTCTGGGGCATCTAGACTGGCTAATTTCAACAAAACCATGAAGATACTACAGATAAAGAAAAAATAACTGAGCCATCAGCTCCAGAGGCAGTTAACAGAGCTCCTTCTATTGGTGGAATTTGCCGGAGCTGTATTTGAAGAGTTCTTTAACATTCAGCGTTTTGCTTCTCCTTTTTTGTAGCTTAATTTCAAACCAACATAAAGATCAAATACGATGGTATGACATCAGTGCTTCGAGTGTTAGCAGGTGCTAAAAATAAATGCTAACAAAAAGGTTAATCGATTAAACCATAAACCTGAAGCATGTTCACAGCTGCAGAAAAATAACCGAGACAAAAGGACACACTAATATGACCCCCGCCCTGGCCCTCATGTTCATCAGCAGGTAACATGAGCCCACATTTGTCCCACCTCCAGTCCTTTCATCTCCAACATGATGCTGCAGAGACACGGACAGCAGCAGTGAGGACTGATGTGGTCAGAGGGAGAATTTTACTGTAGAAGAAAAAAGGAGCAGAGGAACTGTACCCTGAGGAGGGAAGGCTACCTGATGAAGGTGACTGTGAAGAAGAGAAATGGGGGTGAGGGAGTAGAGGGGGGCCAAGTCATCAGAGAGACACTGAAGAAATGTTTCGGAAAAGTTTTAGACTGCGGTAAAAAGGTCAGACTCTGACAGGAACACAAATATCTTTACTTGGAATTTTTTCTGCAAAACCTGGGTGGAAAATGTCCGTCTGGGCTTCCATAGTACACACAACGTCAGAGAATACTACATGTTGTAGACTAGGTAACCATCAGCTGACTAAAGCAAAAAAAGAAAATGCTGCAACAAACAGCACCTATAAACAACTAAAAGTTAGCATTGAATATTTATAGAACCTAAGTCCAGATAAAGAACCACGGTTATGGTTGAATAAATGAATGATCTACTCTTTGAAAATGGTTATTTCTGACCATTGGTCATTACTTCTGTGATCCATCTAGGCCCCAGACCCCATGTTTGACATTGTCTGTCTTAAAGACTGTTGTAAAATTTTCTATTTATTCACAGGCTGTTTTTCTTTCACAGGAAAACAAGTGAACCAAAAACATGAAAATATTTTACTTTGTTGTCTTAACTGTCTGTGGTTTTCAGACCGCAAACCTCTCTTATCCAACAGAATTTTCTCTTCTTTTTTATTCTCTCAGCTCCTTCAAACAACAGTCGAGTACCGATTCAAAAACGTTTCACAAGCAGAGGGTTTCTCTCCTCCATGTTTTTCACTGGTGGTATAATTAGAATGTAGCGAAGTGTCAGGGCGTGTATACCACGTCCATTAGCAAAGACGAAATACTCTGACCTTCACGCAGGAGGAAAAGTTTCATCTTTAATGGAGAAAAACAAAAACAATGTGTCGGTGACAGAGAGGCAGAGCAGGACAGATAAGGAGAGGAGAAATGAAGGAGGGAGGAGACACAAGGGTGATGGAGGTAAACAGTGGGGGGGTCGGTAGGGAGGAGGAGCGATGTGGAGGAGAATCTCCATAAGAAAAAGATATAATAATATCTTTATATTTTATGGATATATATTGTAATATATCCATAAAAAAAGCCAAAGGTGAGCGATGACCTTGAAATACTACCGCCGACATGGCAGTGTACGTACAGTACCACCATACTTTACACTCAGCAGTGAAAACATTAACAACACATTCTGCTGGAGTTTGACATTTTTGAGAAAAAAAAACCTCAAGGTCACATTCAGATACAGTATTTCCCCGTTTTCCCAAACAACTCCTGGAGGAACAACAGGCGAACACACAGCCCTGGGCGACAAACTATATTTTCTCCACCAAAACAATTTTTTTAAAAACTGTGTGAGTGTGGGAGCAGACAAACACCCACACACACAGCTGCGGGCAGGTTCACATATGTTTTTTCATCAGTTTAAAAATAAAACCACCAACAGTCTGTTCTTAGAAGAAGTGAAGAATGTCATTGAGAGTGAGGAGAGGGTTTTCTACTAAACAGACGGAGATCTGGGTTTTTACATTGATGAAAAAGAAAAGACTCAAAAAACTCTGTTTGTTTGTTTGTTTGTTTTGTTCTTTGTAATTTTCCACAGTGGTATTAGGAATTATACACTCACCAACAGGGAATATGACCAAATATTATTTATACAATGAACCCATGGGAAACAAAAATCCCACATTTTTCCCAGAAACATTTTTATGGCTGTTAACAGTGAAAAAGAAACGCCATTGTGTGAAAATAATGCTGTTGGAAAATGAAGCTCTTTTCTGCTGACACTTTTTGTTCCCACTTAAACCACAGCAAACAGATTTATCTCAAGCGTTAATCACTGTCTCTTTTATTGTATAATCCAGATTTCACTGCTGTGGATTACAGATTAAAGGCCTGGCTGTAATCAGTGTGCTCCTCCCTCTGCTGCAGCGTCTTTAAAAAAAAAAACAGTTTGGAGCCGGTGGACGTCCTTCCCTGCGGCACTGTGAGGTCACGAGGCTCGGTGCCAGCTCGGCCTCACAGACAGCCAGCAGCCGGAGGAGGAAATAAACAGAGAGGCAGAGAATCTCGCTGACACCGGCAGAGCGGGCCGGACCATTAAAAACTGACCCCGCTGCCCTTGGAGGAGCTCACTCTGAAAGTACACCCACTCCTCCACCTGCTCCTCCTTCTCCTCCTCGGGACATTCAAATACACGGGGAGTGAGGAGACACAGACGTGGAGGATCTGCAGGCAGGAAGTCTGCTCTCACTGCTGAATGATGAAGATGAAACCAACAGCAGGCTTTTTATCTCTTGGCAATTTAGATGAATATTTACAACATATTTACAAAACTCTGGCAGCTCATCACTCCCAACCTCTACCTCATTCACACACTCCATGTTCAGTCACACAGCGCCAACAACATCCTGCTCCTGACCTACAAAACTCCCTGACACCTCTGTTAGTGTTCAACTTCCTGCAACTATTTCCCAGCTCAGGGATCCTCCTACAGACCACAGGGACAGAGACCAGGTCCAGGTCTGTTTGGAGTCAGAACTTCTCCAATCTGGAACTACAGTCTGTAAAACCAATCTCTTCAACAAAGCCTGTGGATTAAAGTAGGTTATTGTCTGCTCTCTTTGCTATTTTAAAAGATGTCAATTCTATTCACTACGTAAAAGTGAACAGCTGTAGACTATCTCTTATATTAACAAAACAGGATGGAACAGGAATGACAAAATAGTCAGACTTGTCATTCTCCTTAATAAAAACGTCTGAGTAATTTCCCATTGGACGACAGCAGCAGCAGCAGCAGCAGCAGCAGCAGGAGGAGCAACAGCAGCCACGGCACCGAGCAAAGACGCAAGCCCA
>NC_024307.1:17674633-17681268 GCF_000523025.1 Cynoglossus semilaevis
AAAAAAAAAACAGTTTGGAGCCGGTGGACGTCCTTCCCTGCGGCCCTGTGAGGTCACGGGGCTCGGTGCCAGCTCGGCCTCACAGACAGCCAGCAGCCGGAGGAGGAAATAAACAGAGAGGCAGAGAATCTCGCTGACACCGGCAGAGCGGGCCGGACCATTAAAAACTGACCCCGCTGCCCTTGGAGGAGCTCACTCTGAAAGTACACCCACTCCTCCACCTGCTCCTCCTTCTCCTCCTCGGGACATTCAAATACACGGGGAGTGAGGAGACACAGACGTGGAGGATCTGCAGGCAGGAAGTCTGCTCTCACTGCTGAATGATGAAGATGAAACCAACAGCAGGCTTTTTATCTCTTGGCAATTTAGATGAATATTTACAACATATTTACAAAACTCTGGCAGCTCATCACTCCCAACCTCTACCTCATTCACACACTCCATGTTCAGTCACACAGCGCCAACAACATCCTGCTCCTGACCTACAAAACTCCCTGACACCTCTGTTAGTGTTCAACTTCCTGCAACTATTTCCCAGCTCAGGGATCCTCCTACAGACCACAGGGACAGAGACCAGGTCCAGGTCTGTTTGGAGTCAGAACTTCTCCAATCTGGAACTACAGTCTGTAAAACCAATCTCTTCAACAAAGCCTGTGGATTAAAGTAGGTTATTGTCTGCTCTCTTTGCTATTTTAAAAGATGTCAATTCTATTCACTACGTAAAAGTGAACAGCTGTAGACTATCTCTTATATTAACAAAACAGGATGGAACAGGAATGACAAAATGGTCAGACTTGTCATTCTCCTTAATAAAAACTTCTGAGTAATTTCCCATTGGACGACAGCAGCAGCAGCAGCAGCAGCAGCAGCAGCAGCAGCAGCAGCAGCAGCAGCAGCAGCAGCAGCAGCAGCAGCAGCAGCAGCAGCAGCAGCAGCAGCAGCAGCAGCAGCAGCAGCAACAGCAGCAGCAGCAGCTTCCATTTCCTTCTGCAGGTCAGAAGACACATCGTCTCCAATCAGAGTTGACTGCTGGGACCAGACGCTGCAGTCATGTCTCCAGAGACACACTGCTAACTGCTGCACGTGCACAAACACACACGTTTCGTATTTCACACACACACACACACACACGGAGCTGCTGAGTCACACACTAGTGACAATCTCTAAACCAACAAAAGCAACTTTTCCTTTTTCTTTTCATTCTGCTTCACCTTTTAAATCATTTTTCCACTCACCTCCCTTCTTGTGTTTTTTATTCATTTTTTTCATGACCCAACTTTCCCTCCCTTTGTTTCCAACTCGCCTGTTTCTCTTATTACCTTTTTTCCCTCTACAACTTTTTCCCCATCATCTTTATCCACGTCTTTCTTCTTTCTCTATCCTTCTATCCTCTTTAGTTTTCTCCTCTCATCACCTGCCTTCAACTCTGTGACTTCACCCTGCTCCTTTTCTCAGTTTCTCCTTCATCTTCTTTAGTTTCTTCTAAATGCCTGTTGCCTGTTTCTTTCCATTTATTTACTCTTCTTACTCCTCGTCCTCTGCCTCATTCTCTTTTCAATCTTCCTCTAATTTGGTCTCTGACTCTCCTATTCCCATTCCGGCTCTTACTTCTCCTCCTTAATCTCATCTTCTATTTTTTAATCCTCTTTCTTTTCCTCCACTTTCTTCTCATCTTTTTCCACATTTCTTCTTTATTTACTCTGACTCTTCTCTCTAAATACAAATCCCTTTTCAACTCTTCCGTCTTTGTCCTTCTTCCCTGGTGTTTCTTCCTTTCCTTTTTCCTTCTTTACTCTTTTCATGTCATTCTTCTGACCTCTTTATCATGTTGTTTTTTTATTCTCCTTTCCTCTCCAAACATATTCTTCCCTTTCCCTCATATTTGTTCTTCCTCACCCGTCTTCACCTTCTTTTACTTCCTTCTCTTCTTTCCTCTCCCCCCTCGTTGTGGTCCCTCCCTCCTCCAACACACCCGTACACTGACTTCCTTCCCTCCCACCATTTGACAAATCTTATTCTTCATCACTATTTTATTGGCTTTTCTTTTTTCTTTGTTTCTCAAACCCTCCTCCTCCTCCTCATTTACACACATCTCCATCTCCGTGTGTGTGTGTGACCAGCAGCTCACACACACACGAACAGCCACACACGTCCAGCTGACGCAGCAGCCAATAGGATGTGAGCAAATGGATAAGTTGTTGACAGGATTAGCGGCATGAATTAGTGATGGCTAATCACTATTTAAAGGGACAGTACACTAGATTTTAGTTAGTGCCCTGAAGCAGCTGACCACCACAGGTGACACACCACTGCTGACTGAACAGTGCATCAAATATTTATTTGACAGGTGTCCACATTCATCACTACTCCCCCCCCCACAGTCACAGATGTACATGTGTGTGTGGTGGGCCGTACCGGGGGTGAGGCAGCATCTGAACACACTCTCTCTGTTGATGTGGTCGCTGTTGCTAAACGTCAGCTCTGCCCCTCATCCACATGATCATTAACTGAGGGAACAACACAAACAGCCCAAAAAGGTACAGCTCGAAGACAAATGTCTTGTAGGAAATGTACGATTATTGTTCGACTCAGTCACTGGCCTTTACTACATGTGTCCTGTTTTTACCGCATCAACGTGTCTAAACCGTTTATACAACTATTTTACTGACTGAAATTCACCCATTTTTGTTTAGACACGTTACCGCATCAACGTGTCTAAACATTTTACTGACTGAAATTCACCCATTTTCATTACATTTTTAAACATTTAGTTTTTGTTCTAAACAAATCGTCTAAAGCCGACAACAGATTCCATGAAGTCAGGCTGATTGTAATGAATTAATGAACAACCTGTGGGTGTGTTTGTCCATGGATTATTATTGTAGTTAAGGTTCAAAATATAAAATCTGTTTCTACAAAAACTCCCTTTTTAACCCTTTTTGAACAGGAACATTCTGCATTTGTTCGAAGTCTCGCTTGTTCTTTGATTTTAAAAAGTTATTTACATCCTCAAACAGTAGACAGGATGCCAAATATTTACTGGTGCATTCTGGGCAGCTGAGAAACACTCTGTTTGCCTTTGCCTTTGTTTCAGTGGAAAGAAAGGTTATTGATTCAACAAGCTGCTGCTTTGAAGGACAGCCACCTCTTATTTACATCCCAGAAACACCAAACAAAGCAGCGTGTTGGTCCTTTGTGGCTCCAGAGCTGACTGCTGAGAAGTGGAAATGTGCTGCTGCTCACACAGAGGAGAAGCTCCAGCCTTTTTCTTTCATCCCTCAGAGACTCCGAGGACACAGAGAGAGAAGAGACAGATGCTGCTCATCCCTAAAAGACTATAATTGTCCAAGTGTAGCTCAGACCCAGAGCTTCTACCACACCCTGAAATGCTTAGAGCTGGGGTTTAGTGCAGTAATTACTGCTGGAGAGAAGGAGCAGGAGAACGGGTGGTAGAAAATATCTCAGCACTGACACAGACAGAGCGACTCGGCTCCATGAATGGACCTACTGCTCTGGTACACAGTATGTTGTCTTTCACAGACACTGAGGGTAAAGAGTCTTGTTTCACCTGGAGCTGGGGATATCACTTCAAGGCCCAGCATGCAGTTCTGGAGGCTTCAACTTCAGGTCAGATGTCCAGTTTATGTCAGTCCAGCCTCAGACTACGGCTGACAAGTCAACTGACACAACTGTCACATTAATCATGAGGGACTGGAGCCTGATTAATATTGTCGAGGACGATGGCTTCACTGATGTGTCCAAAGTTCCATAAGTCACTGTCAAGATGCTCAGTAATGACATTTTTCCATATTAATAATTTAAACATTTGGACCGGTCCACCAGCCTACACCAGCCTACAGCAGCCTACACCAGCCTACAGCAGCCTACAGCAGTCTATACCAACCTACAGCGGCCTACACCAGCCTACTGTTCATTAATTTTCTGCTCCAGTAATATACAGTGAAAGAGTTGACTAATGTGGATCATAATCATAATAATTAATGCTTAATTACAATCAGGATTAATCTGAATTATTCATGATTAATCATGGCTCATCCCTGGCCAACCTGTGATCAATCAGAATTGTTAAACAAACCTAGTATAAATTTAGTATACAGAGTATATCTATGAATAAATACTGTATATGGTGATGTAGTACAGGGGAGTCCACAGTTTCCTGACCTGGCAGCTACTATTCTAATGAGCAGGAGAAAGTCATCTACCCATCGAGTGACGGCTAAAACTAGTCTCTAGTTCTTCAGCTTCTGATCTACTGGTGGATCCCACTCTCCTTACTGGGCACCACTGGTGTGGTCTCATTCTCACAGCCAGTGCTGCAGGATGATGTAGTTTTACTTTGAAAATGACTCTTAATGGAAGCCCCTGTGGTGAAGTCAAAAACTCAAAAGTGAAGTGGGTTCTTCAAAAAGACAAAACAGTCCCCCAGTGAAACCCAGACTATCACAGGCCTGGCTCACAAATGGCTCTCTCTCCCCTGACGCTCTCAGCCAATAAAAGCAGCAGAGTGGTTTGACAGGAGCTGTGAAGCTGAGGTAGTTAAGGTCAGGGCAAACGGCATTGATCCGACTAAGTGCTGCGCTGAAAACAGCGGGCCTCAATCAATGGAGTGGAGGGGGCCGAGGGGGGGGGGGAGGGGCAGAGTTCCCCGTTGGTCTCTGCCACCGACGCCCATGACGTCCTGAGGTGCTGGAGGCAGCGAGCCACTGAGAGGACGAGTTAATGAAAATGCCTTCAGTCAGACGATTGTTGATGAGGACGAGAAGACAGAGTGAAAAAAAGAGGTTTGAGTGAGACTTCAGAAATGTTCCATCAGCTCACTGAGGGCCTGTGGTCTATGGTGGTCCTCTACAGAAGGTCACCTCCTCGTCCTCATGCCCTCATCTGATCCACACACTCAAACACCAAGATCTTCTCCATGAATGCACCTGAGAAGCTGAGGTTCTTCAAAGGCTGAATAGATCTATCTATCCAGTTACACTTTGTGAACAAAGAGTTGGTTCAAGATTTCAGCACAGTTGCTGTCAGTGTTTGGAGGAACTGTCTTTACTCTTTAGGAACTAGAACCAGATGCTAAAGAACTAGAAACTAGTTTTAGAACCAGGCACTAAACAGGGGAACAGGGGAACGTTTATCTGCCTGAAAAAACCTCTTCTTTAGAGGGTGTACCTTCAGAAATAACAGGTGCTATTACAGTATCTACAGTATCTTAAAAAAAAAGAAAAAAGAAACTTAACTGTCACATGAGGTGACTGGAAGGCTCATGTGAGGTGGACCAATCTGAACCATCCCTCAAACTGCTGAAACCAACCGTCCTTTTTTGAAAAGAACTTGAAAAAAAAAAAAATCAATCAAAACTGAAAATACAGCCGTGAGTATCCATCATAACTGGAACACCATGTGGTTTGTTTCCTTTTTCTATGAGAATCCACAATTATACCCTCTTATACTTCCTCCAGAGCCCTGCCCTCTGCTAACAATGTCCACACACACACACACACACAGCTCAGATGAAAGGCTGTGTCTTAATGACAAGGACCCCTGTCCACTTATTACTTCAAAGTTGCAGCTCGAGGGGAGACCCTTGATGATTGCCTCCCCCACCTCCCCCATATCCTCCACAATTAGAAGAGGCTCAGATTAAAACGGAATCAGTCGAAATCCACAGAACCTCCATCTGTGTCCAGCTACACACACACACACACACACACGGACACACGTATGTACCAGGTCAACGTCATTCCTCAGTGTAACTCTGAAGACACTGACACTTAAGGACATATTAGAGACCTGTGGGGTCAAAGGTCCCCCACAGGAAAAGTATTCTTTACACAACATGTCCCTACAAAAGCACGGCCATATTCAGAACACACACAACTCCTGTGATGACATCAGACTTCAGCTCACATCAATCTTTAATTTTTAATGTTACTGTGCGTCCGTGTCGTTGCTGACTCCAGGTGACGTCAGGTCATAAGAAAGACAGAGAGAACGCCTGGTGTTTGACAGCTGTGGCTCCTCCTCACTCAGTCATGTTACACACAAACATCTGAAGCAGGTTAATGCGTGGTTTGACCCCCACAGAGACAAACAGGATGTTGACATCATCATCATCATCATCATCATCAGTAGTAAGGGTTCTGATGATGAGGAACAGAACACAAATCTGACTCTTCCTTTAGAAGCCATTTAACTGCCTGTTACGTCGACAACAATTCATTAGTGCCAGTAATACAACAATGGCCTTAAACTTTGTTTTTGGAAAGGGTTCCATCAGTACACCTGTTTGATGTCTTCGTCAATATTTAAATAAAAACAAAGTTGACCTTTTTTTACCGACCGTCATGGAAACCATTACTCCTGCTCTGTGGTATACTGGACGAAAATATGTAAAACATTATGAGAAACAAAAATGCTATTATTTGGTCTGGATGAAGAGGAGCACAGGGATTCAAACCTGTAACCTCCACGGTAAGAGGATGTTTCAAACCCCCCCCACCACTCCCTACGCCAACATCCATCAAACCACACTCCAATATCACCTCCCACCCCTGGCCTCCCGTGACCACCCCCTCTCCTCCCACCTCCCACCCACAGCCATAAAAACACAGGTTTCC
>NC_024307.1:17681417-17687395 GCF_000523025.1 Cynoglossus semilaevis
TATATATATATATATATATATATACACAGTATATACATACATACATACATGTTATATAGATGCTGTTCCCTAATTTAACCAATAGAAAAACATGTGTCGAGTGTGTATCTAAAGTGAGAGCTGACCTTCCTGGTTCTCTTTCTCCTCTCCGATGCACTTGCTGATGGAGTCAGAAAGACCCAGAGTGGATGATGTGGACATCTTCCCCAGTATGGTCTCCAGCGATGGACCTTTCTGCCTGGGAACACCTCCGTCCTCCTCCTCTCCCTCCTGCCTCTTCTTCTCAAGTTCGATCAGAGCCTCCAGCGTCAGCTCGCCCACATCTTTACCAAAGTGCTTGGCCACGGCCTCCAGCTCGTCCTCCTCCAGCTCCTCGTCAGTGGCCTCTGCAGTTGGCGTTGACGTGATGTCATCAGCGGTGGTTTTTTCTAAGAGATACGGTGAAGGAAACGAAAGTTTAAATGTGTTGCTAACAACAAGTAAAAGTAAAGTGACCATTTCTAAGACCTGCAGAACAGAAGCTTTTTGAGCTGAAACATCTTTGAGAGGCTCCAGCTGCCACCTTCTAAATGGTCAAGGATGGAATTGACCTCCGTGACTGAGAGCTTTACAAACTTTATCCAGAAAGACCAACATATTTTCTTAGTGTGAGGGTGTCCTCACATGGACTCAAAAACATGTCACTCTGGTCAACAGTTTATTCCTGTTATCAGACAGAGAACTAAAAACAAATGACACTTAGTGTCAGAGAGCCACAGGAGCTGGAAAAGTCTGAACACAGTCACACCACTCCCACTGAGTGTGTTTGCTTTCAGATTGAACATCTGTGTGGGTGTGAGAGAGGAAAACAGAGCCAGAGTCAGAGATAAAAAACTGGGAGATAAAACCAGAAGGTGACTGTGATTAGATGGTATTTTCCAAGGGTGTGTGTGTGTGTGTGTGTGTGTGTGTAGATGGTCTGAGGTGAGGAGGTCCCAACTAATGACTGACTGACCACAGTGTCATGTACTCTAACAACCTGATCACTAACATCACAAGATTCATGTTAAGCAAATGACTAATAATCTGTTTATTTGGCCCAGTTTAGTAATCATACATAATTAATGGACCATAATGTCTGTGACCACACGCAGACGGGAAGAACAGAGCAGTGGTCAGGATGCTGGGAAATCGGTCCAACGTGTAAACACTACATCAGTGACCGTCAACTGGCAGCCAGCGGGCCAGACTGGATGGTTCGGCGGGCCAGATTGGGCCCCCGGGCCACTAGTTGGTGACCACCTGACCACTGTTCTGTTCTTTAACAGAGGTGTAATGTCTGTCCAGAATAATTCTGCTCCCTCTACACTTCACTGTGAGGAACCTTGTGTTTTGGCCACAGTAATGGAGCAACCATCGTTGGTTTACATTTGTGATGACTTCACATGAACCACATGACTCATGCCGTACCTTCTTTAGCGTAAGCGGCGTAGATTCCGCTCAGTTTAGGTCGGCACTTCTGAATCTCTGTGTCTATCTCATCTTCGTACCAAAGGATTTCATCTGTGGCAGATTAAACAACAACAACAACAATAAATCAGTGACAATCAGACGCCGTTTGTCACAGACTTCCACTGAAACATTTCAGAGCTTTAAATTACAGTTTTCCCTGCAGTTCCATATAATTAGACTATAACGTGCCCGTGACATGGAGCATGGTTAATTACATGTGCAGGACATAAGTCAAGTGGAGAGACACCAAGTCATTTTCTCTCCTGGCAGTTGAACTTTTACTTTTTTTCTTGTTACATGACTGGACTTTCTTTAGGTGAAACGTCAGGATGTCCAAACCTCGTTTCTGACACAGACTCACTGAAAAGAAACCAAACAAATGTATTTGCTTCATTCAGACTCAGGTCATTACCTTCGACGTCATCGATCTTTTGTTTCAGCTCAATCTCCACCTACACAAGTGAAGAGAAACAGAATGAAGGTGAACAGAGAGAGGAGAAAAGAAAGTTCAGTCGTCCTCCAAGGGTCAAGCCGAGATGCAGCCCACCTCCTGGACACCAGAGGTAGGCCGGTGGAGACACTGAACCCACTGCTGTGTTTAAAATAATAGAAACAGGTCCCACACTGGTCCATGTGCTGGACTGAATAGTGGGTCAGAAGTGGCCCACAAATTCACAGAATATGGGTCACAATTTTATCTCAGACCAAACAACTGAACCAGAAAAAAGGCTTTGGTTGAATTTGAATCCTGTTGTCCAGACTGTAGGCACCAGGAGTGGGCCACTGAATTTTATCAGTAATTCTTTTGATCAATTACTAGGCATTTCAGTCAACCCCATTAGAATTCAGTGCCACCCCACGAAGAGATGTCACCCCAAGGTTGAAAAACACTGCTTTGACAAGCCGTCGGATGTACAGTGGCCCAAACAAAGAGTCTACATCAGCAGAAGTGTGAGCTGAAGGTCAGTGAAGAAACAGCTCCTCAGTCACAGACTCTCTCTGGAGCAGAACCACAGTCCAGCGTCTCCTCCGTGTTAATGGCTAAAATGTTTGACTCTAAAGGTTAATGTTCTTCATTAAGTGCAGACTGAAGCCTGAGGCTAGAAATAAAGCAGCAGGAAAATGATCAACTCAGATTCCAACGATACATTTGAGAGGAGCCAGACATCACACAGCCAGCCTTCATCACACCTGCTGGAACTTCTTCTTCTTCAGTCCTGCTGTGTAGCACGGAGGGTCACACTCTCCGTCCAGATCCACCTTCATGAACTCCTCAATGGTCAGCTGACTAGTGGGCGTGTCCTCAAACTCGTTCAGTCTGAGGGAGAAGAAGAAGAAGACACCACCGAGTCAATCTGCATTCAGTCTGAGGGAGAAGAAGACACCACCGAGTCAATCTGCTGAAATTAAATGGGACATTCTGGCAGGTGGAGACTGAAAAAATATATAAATATTTTTTACTGCACTCTGTTTGTAGATAACATTGGTTAAGATTTTTTATTCTGAAAGTTTAACGTTTTTTAATTAACCTAAGGCAACTCTCAGCCTTGTTTTTTATTATATTCTTAAAAGTTACCAAAAAGAATTTGAAAGACATTTGCCGATGTAGAAATCATTACACAGGAGGCAGGTTATTGTCAGTAACATGTGCTTATCTGGGCATTTGTTAAGTGTTACATTATACAGAGGGTAAACAAAAATAAAAACAGACCTTTTTCTGAGAGTGGACTCACAGACTTTGACAACACTGACGATTTCTTTGGTGGTTCGACAGAAGTCGTGCATACGGGCGGCGACCAGAAGAGCTGGAAACAAACAAACAAAAACATCTTTCTGAAGTCTGGAGGTAAAGACTCCTGTAGAGTCGAGGTTGGACATTTGTCAGACTTCACCACAGACAGTTTCTGCAAGATTTATTCTATGATTTCTTTTCAAGCATCAGGATTTAAACCAGCAATCCTCAGATTATAATTTCACTCTTAATTACTAGGTGACAGATGGTATATTCTGACTCATCAGTCATCAGGCCTTATATTTAGTCAGACCTGACTCTGGTCACTCCCAGTGAGGATCATCTTCAGTCAGCAGTGACTTATATATTAAAACCCATTGCTGCAAAAACCCTGTTTTGAAGCATTATATTAATGGAGCTGTGTGATAAAGTACAGAGTCAGTCTTGAAGGATTATATAACAATCATTACAGTCGCCACACTAAACAGCCTGTTAAAAAATAGATGCTCACACTGGAGCTTAAAAGCCCAACAGTCTGAAGGAGCTCCATCCAACTTTAACAACAACTCTGCTGGTTTCTTTCTCTTTTGTAACAACACCGGTCTTAAACCTATGTCTTAGTGCTCCAGTCGTCTTCATCACAGTCTGATTTAGCGTCAACCTCAAAAATAGCGCCACCTGTGGCTAGGGCTGGGTGTCAATCAAAAAATATACATACCAGTAAAATACCGGTTCCTGAACGATACTTTTTTCAATAGCATTTTTTTAATACTAGATCTGACAAAAAGAATACTGGATTTAGCTTAAAACCTAAACTTGGCACCGAAAGACAAGGCATTTTTTAATACTCTCTACTATCGATGTATTTCAGTCGGTGCTATAAAAGAACCGAAGTTCAGTACCAGGCCTACCTGTGGGGGACTGTTACCTGCTCCACAGAGACCAGATGGCCTCCGTCCTGTGTGCATCCAATCTCTTTTCATCCTCTGCACCAGTCTCAACGCCGTCATGGAGACTTCGTGGTTCTTCTCACCAAACTCCAGCATGTGAGCGAAGCGGGGGATGTACAGGCACGGGTCTGCAGATAGAAAAAAAGCAAGACAGGCTGATCACTGGTGAATGTGTGATAAAATAAAAATAAACTCTCCCACTGATTTCATACTGAGAGTGCACCAGCGTCTCAGATGACAGAGACAGGTTTTTTTTTTGGTAACGTGAGGCGTCCTGACCCCACGGTCTCAACTGCAGGTCCATGAGATCACCAGGTCTGCGGTGTTTGACCCCTTAACGTGTCTTTGAAGTCCACATGGACAAAGTGACCTGCAGTTGCTCCTGGAAACCTGACAACTAACAATCAAGTGCTGAACAGCAGGTGAAATGATCAAAGAGCGAGTGAGTAACAGAAGCTCCGAACCAGCGTGTTTCTGTCAACTGAACCGTGACAGCTAATGGGTTTTAAAGGAAACGTTCAGGGTTTTTTTATTTTTTTGTCTGGAAACTTATGTTAGTGCGGCTTTGTTCATTACAGACATAAGGTTAAATAACATTTTCCAAGTTTAAAGCTAGTGTTTTAAGAAAAATAATGACATCTATAAACAATTCTGTCACTTTGTCACAGATAAAGCTTCACTTTTTTTTAAAGAAAACTAAGCAGCATGTTGTTTGGTTCATGCTCTTTTTTAAATTTTGACAAATATTTAGTAGTTTATTTTCTATAGTTGCCAAAATTGTTTTAAGCTAAATACAAACAATGAAAATACAAGCTAGGTCCCAGTGGAGCTCTACTAATTCTCTATACGAATGTCATGCAGCACTGTCCTATAAAAATCACATCTAGTCAGTTTTGTGCTGCAGCTGCAGAAAAGAAAACCCCGGGGTTAATTTTCATCTGTGCAGAGTCAAATTATCAGTGTCTGACACATCGGTGGGCACCTGTGGGCTTCTCCAGTAAAACCAATCTCCAGCTGCTGATCAGTTCCAGTTTCAAAAACCCACAGAATTTTAATGAAGCTGAAGAACAGCTTCATTTTTTCCATTTAGAGCAGCTTTTTTTCAGCTGGCAGGAGAACAGTGGGCATTTTTTCCTCAATTGCAGTCCTTAAGCATTTCTTATGCCTCGCTTTTGGTAATGTATATCATAAACTTTATGGAAAACACTTGTGATTCAGCTGAGAAGAAGAAAACACACCTGCTTTTATCACGGAACCTCTGTCAGGTTGGCAGTTTTACTCTGCTTTCATTCTCAAAAGAAACTATGATCCATCCATACATGTCATGGGTTAAAGAAATAGGGGTTTTTAAATTTTGTTGCGTTCAACAAAAGACGGACAGGAGTGGTCTGAGGAGTACTAAGATGTTGCAAGAAGAAGTGTGAAAGACACTTTGTTTAACCTCACTTTTTGATTCAGGTGACATGTTTTTGAAAAACTTTTCCACAGACTTTTACAATAAAAATGTGGCCCAGCAGCATTCTAATGAAACGTATGAACCTTTACAGACCAGGATAACATGGACAACAACGAGTGAAAGCAGGAAAACGCAGGAGTATTTCTAACAGAAAGTGAGTAATGGGAATGCAGCCTGCTGCCAAAATTAAACTGGAGTCGATTTTCCTCCGTGTAGACAGAAAGGTGGAGTGTTTGTGCTTGGCTGAAACAGTGGAGTCAAATGTCTTTGAAGTTAGAAGCAGCTTTTAAAGAGTGGTCCAGTGGAAAGCTGGTATAGCCAGCTGGTAATAGGATCCAGATTCACCACC
>NC_024307.1:17687445-17738815 GCF_000523025.1 Cynoglossus semilaevis
CTGAACCATGTAATGATACATCTGCAGAGCTGGCCATCGCTGCTCTGACTTTTACTGGAGTGTCTGTAAATGGTGGGCCAGGCCTGATCTCCGGAGGATGAAAACATAGATGGAGGGAGGCAGCAGAAGACAAATAAATCCTCCTTCAGTTAAATATAATTATCTGCGCTGCTCAAACAGCCCAGGAGTCCGTGAGTGATGGATTGCTGCGGTTCACCTTTTTCATGTAAACCACTCTCCCTGAACCTGCCTCTGCTCTCATCTTCTTCTGTTCCAACATGTTCCCTAAAATTGCTTCGACCGCCCTGGGAGACGGGCAGTGAACTTGTTCCCTTCAATCAAACGTGCGTGCAGAGCTGCGTGAACAGGGGCATCAAAGCTGTGAGGAAGATCTTCCAATCCCTTAGAAGAACCTCAGAACTGTCTTTGCACCATGATATACTCTGGTCTATTTTCTCTCCCTGTGGGAGCAGCCATGTGTCTCAGAGATTCTGAATTTTTCTCTGGCCATTTTGGCTGTGGATATTCATGGTTATGATTCATCGGTTCCAGACTCATCCATCATTTCCAGACGTCAAGTCATCAGTGAAGCCATCACAAAGTTGGGCTGATATTTACTTTTAAAAAGCTATAAAAACAACTGTAGTCCTCAGTAATGGCTCTTGACATTGGAAGCTAACTCCATGCGTAGATACAAGAGTGTTCTAAAAATAAAACAAATATGAGTGACCCATGAGCCACAGGGAGAAAATAAATTAATGAAACACACAAACACGAGGAGACAAATGTGAACTCAACACAAAAGTCAAAGGTAAACAGGTAACCTTCTTACTGAGAGACACTGGCTCTTTTACAACGTACACAACACTAGGATGGCACTGTTATACACATTAAAATGTCAGAAGAACTAAGACTCCCTGACAACTGTGTTCTGAGGTAATGATAACACTGAAATAAGTAACTGTTAAGGCAAACTAAATTCAATTTAATCTTATTAAAATCCACCTCCACTCCAACAAGCTAATAAGGCTAATTATAGCAGCAGGCACAACAGGCACTTTCCTGGGGCCCTGATCTGAAAGGACCCAAACTCAGAGAAGCTAATTCTGTTAACTCTCTAAAAACAACATGTTTTCCAGTCGGCTGTTTATTGCTAGAGCCACGTTTTGGTTCACATAATATTCTTCAGACTGTTTAGCCTTGAAAATAGAAATATTTCATCCAAGATAAATAATACCGAGTTTTTAAAAGAGTTCCCCTGAATTCCACATTCCACAGTCAGGGTCAGCGACTAAAAACTATGACTCAGGGTTAGAATTTAATTGGAACTGAAAATATCTGAAACTGCCCTTCCCACGATGCTTCAAATGTTTTTTTTTTGTTTTTTTTACTTTAAAAATGGCAACAATGACAACATTGAAGGCCACTGAAGCTGCTGTGATTTTTGGAAGGTATGATGTGGAATTGTTTTTTAAATTTATATTTGCCTTAAAGGAATAATACATTTTACTTTAAAACAAAAAACAGGTTTACACCATTTGTGAAATAACATTTTGTCATGAAAACACAATTATTCCAACCAAATTCATTTTGATTCATTCATTTTTTGACACCATTATTGTAAAATAACTTTAAATTGCTATTTGTCCATAATTCTGTTTCTGACACAGACGCTGGTGTTGGAACAAATTATGATTAAGGTTGTTGTTTTACACAGGACTTACATTGTTTTCGTGATCAACAACACTGCCTCTTCTCCAATGTTGTACTTGTACAATAAGAACTAAATTCAAGTGTGATCAAATTACTCGATTTCCAGTTGAAACGCCTCAGTTTGACAGGTTTTTCTGGGGCAACAAAAACTAAGTTGGCTTTTCTGCACTTCTTTCAAAGCCACTCGACGTATGTTAACATAACTGGTTAATATCGCAGCGTTTTGATATATTTCTACAGATATATTTCCTTTCCCGTTTCATCCTCGCCGTATTTAT
This sequence comes from Cynoglossus semilaevis, assembly GCF_000523025.1. Lineage (NCBI taxonomy): Eukaryota > Metazoa > Chordata > Actinopteri > Pleuronectiformes > Cynoglossidae > Cynoglossus > Cynoglossus semilaevis. The sequence goes on from NC_024307.1 coordinate 17,689,437, forward strand.
TTATGCTGGGGCTCTAATGAATCTGGTGGAGGAGGACCAACCCTCTGGTGACGCACTCTGCGGAGCTGCGGAGGGAGGCGCTACGGTCCTGCAACCGTCAGCACTGTGCCAGGCTGTGATTGGTGGACTGGGATCCGGAGAATACGACAGGAAAAAAAACAGAGCAGAAAAAACAGAAGACGGTGTAAAACTCCCGACAAACGACCACTAAACTGTGCAGCGAACGTCCGCAGCGGGACAAGGTCTGTGGCTCCGTGTCGAAGGACATCAGCTCCAGTGAAAGGAGAGAAGGAGGGAGGAGAGATGTTCACTTGAGAGAGGAGGATTATAACACAGCGGTGGAGGAGGAGAGGGAAAAAACGCAACCGAAGAGCAGCTGCGAATCTTCGGATTACACTCTCACTTGGGCGACGCTTCGCGAAGCTGGAAGGATAAGGTGTCGGTCAAAAAAGGGAAGAAGAAAAAATATGATGATCTGAAAGAAAAACAATAGGACACTCAAAGGACGCCCGTTGTAGTGGCACTTTGGACGTGGGTGTCCCTTTAAAGCGGAGTGGTAGAAGCAGGATTCCGCGCAGAGGAAGCTGAGCGAACTCCCTTCCGCACACTGCTGGATCGTTTACACCCGCTCGGCTCGGCGAATAGGAACGCTGCGGGTGAGAGGTTTTTAGGTTCGGGGGTTTTTAGTGCTGATGCCAACGGCAGACTGCAGGCTGGTCCACCATGGCCGGATCATGAGGTGTCTCACTTTCTTGCTTCTACTTCCCGAAACACTGAAAAAGTCCAAGAAGCTCCCGGGCAGCAGGCTGCCGTTATGTTATGAGATCCTGACTCTGTCTCTGACGACGAGCAACAAGAAACAGAAGAGGAAGATGGCTGCGGAGCTGTACCCCGCTGCCAACACTGAGAACACCAACCTGGCCAACGGCACCACGGTGGCGGACACGGAGAAGAGCAAGGCGGCGCAGGTGAACCAGGCCGGTGGAAGCGGCGGCGGCGCCGGCGGAGGGTGCTGCAGCGGAGGCGCGGCCGCGACAACTCCGACCACCCAGCAGAACATCAACAACAACAACGTCGATCCACCGAGCTGGCAGTGCAGCCACCCCACACTCAGAGAGAGGTAACACGAACCGCGGCACACCAGCCGAACTCCCCGTCGATGTCTGCTCTACACATTTAAACAGGTCCAGTCGACAGTATCTGCAGAGAAAACCTTGCTGGCTGGTGACAAATATTAAAATGAGTGAAAGTGAATGCAGCTCCTGATCTGTGTGACGACTGTCAACTGCAGCAACTCTATTTAAATAGGGGATTAAAAAGAGCACCCTAACAGATGCAGTCGGTCCACTGCTCTGTCTTAGTCTCACTCTGTTCTTCAGTTCGACGGACATCTGTATATGGACCGAGCAGAGTGAATTCACCACCAGCTCCGTGGGTCCACTGTGGACATTCACGGTGCTGTGGACTTAGTTTTTAATGATGTACAACATCGTCTTATTCTTAGCTTCCCACTCTGGAGTCTGGGATGTGATGGGAACACAGTTATCCAAAGTTAAAATAAGATGGGGGGGTTGATGTGGTGCAGCTCCACTACTGTAGCTTAGTCTTAATCCTCCCCAAACCTATGAAAATAACTGGTGTCTCCAGGCAAACAGAGGAGAGTGTGGGAGGACGGACTGACTGGCTCTTATACAACACTTGGACTCTTGGAGTCCCGTTCCTAAACACTTTCTCTGCTCCTAGGAATGCCTTGATGTTTAACAACGAGCTGATGGCTGATGTCCACTTTATTGTTGGGCCCATGGGGGAGTCACAGAAGGTTCCTGCACACAAGGTAAGGACGGTTTTACCTTCTGGTTCAAAGGCAGAGAAGTGCCTGTGTACATTTAAAAGACCTTCAAATGGGAAGGCTCTGTTTACATTTATATTTCTGTCTCTGAAGTGAAAAGTGATTCCGTCTTCTCCTCTCTCCCCACACAGTACGTTTTGGCCGTGGGAAGCTCCGTCTTCTGTGCCATGTTTTATGGCGATCTGGCAGAGGAGGAGTCTGAGATCCATATCCCAGATGTGGAACCTGCTGCTTTTCTAATTCTGCTGAAGTAAGCCACTCTTTGTCCTGTTCACTTTGACAACCGTAGATGACAAAGAGGAGTGTATGATTAGTCAGCTACATCTGAGGTGAAGGCCACGGAGCAGGGAGCGTCACTGAGAAGTGGTGGTGGTTAATTGCTGGTTCTCTCTGTACTGTTGAACTGAAGTCTTGCTGTACTTTATCTGCCGTCTGACTTTTTTTTTTTTCCTTTTTTAAATGGAAGTACATGCAGACTCTCAGTCTGCTACTTAATGTATATGTTGCTCATTCAGTAGCACTGGCTAAATTAGGAACCATGGATTACTGCCTGGTTTGTCTTTTGAGAGAGGATGGAAGTTAGACTGTCACGGACTGTTTTCTATGAGCCAATAGAAATAGACCATCATTATTTCCAGTTGACTTTTTGGAGTCTTAAAAGAAGTGGAAAGTAGATTAGCACCACTGAGCAGTTTCCAAAGATCCAGGGTTTGATTTTCTATTGGCTCATGCTGCTTGAGTCTTCTTTGCACATATACTGTTGTTAAAATGCTGTTCTCCCTCTGCAGGTACATGTATAGTGATGAGATCGACCTGGAGGCAGACACGGTGCTGGCCACCTTGTACGCTGCCAAAAAGTACATAGTCCCTGCACTGGCCAAGGCCTGCGTCACCTTCCTGGAGACGAGCCTGGAGGCTAAAAACGCCTGCGTGCTGCTCTCTCAGAGCCGCCTGTTTGAGGAGCCCGAGCTGACGCAGCGCTGCTGGGAGGTGATCGACGCTCAGGCCGAGCTGGCTCTGCGGTCCGAGGGCTTTTGTGAGATCGACCTGCAGACGTTGGAAATCATACTGCGGCGAGAGACGCTGAACACCAAGGAGGTGGTGGTGTTCGAGGCCGTCATGAACTGGGCTGCAGCGGAATGCAAAAGACAAGGTCTGGGGCCCACCACCCACAACAAGAGGGACGTCCTTGGGAAGGCGCTGTTCCTGGTGCGGATCCCCTCCATGAGTTTGGAGGAGTTTGCCAACGGAGCGGCACAATCTGATATCCTGACACTGGAGGAGACACACAACATGTTCCTGTGGTATACTGCAGCTAAAAAGCCTGAACTGGACTTTCCGCTAACTGCCAGGAAGGGCTTGTTGCCTCAGAGGTGCCATCGCTTCCAGTCCTCAGCCTATCGAAGCAATCAGTGGCGCTACCGCGGCCGGTGTGACAGCATCCAGTTTGCCGTGGACAAGAGGATTTTTATCGCCGGTCTGGGCCTGTACGGGTCGAGCGGTGGAAAGGCCGAGTACAGCGTCAAAATTGAACTCAAGCGGCAGGGTGTGACCCTGGCCCAAAACCTGACCAAGTTTGTGTCTGACGGTTCGAGCAGTACGTTTTCCGTTTGGTTCGAGCATCCGGTCCAGGTGGAGCAGGATGCGTTCTACACGGTGAGCGCCGTGCTGGACGGGAACGAGCTGAGCTACTTTGGCCAGGAAGGCATGACGGAGGTGCAGTGTGGGAAGGTGACATTTCAGTTCCAGTGTTCCTCTGACAGCACCAATGGGACTGGAGTACAAGGAGGACAGATCCCGGAGCTCGTGTTCTATGCATGAGCTGTGAACTGAACACAAAGCAGCTCTCCCAGCCTTTACAGTAATGTAGCATTAATGACACTTGAGTAACGTCACACTACATGGCCTGGATTATTATTTTGAGAGACTATTTTGGAAGCAAAGCAGCTGTTGTTTTAATCTTATTTAATTTAACCTTATTTTTTTTATTTAAACTCTGAGTTAACTTTATTTGCTCTGATGCCTGTGTGTAATGGCTGCAGCTGCTGTAGAAACAACATTAATGCAGTGATCTGTTGTTATGTAATCCAGCTCCACAACTGGAGCCTTAAATCCTGCAACAACTGCGAGTCCTGATCTGCAATGTTGTTACTGTAGTCAAAATCAGCAACGTTACCACACGGAGCAGACTTGATTTTAGTGTTAATATTATGAATACAGGTGAAAGAAGAAGTAGAGATCAGAAATGTTTTGCACTTGAAGAGGGCAGCCTCACAAACACGGTGTCTTTTTGTAAAATACGATGTAACCGTCAGCAGCTTGACGCTGTCTGTACTAGAATGCCTATAAACCTGGTGATAAAACATAAAGGTTATAATGTGACTGGAGCCTTGCATGTCATGTTGATTTGGTGCCTGGGTGGGGAAAAAAATGGAGGGATTTGAGGGGCAGCAGCGCCCTCTGGTCACTGAGCCGTGAACTGCACTGAGAGTTGAAGAAAACTCAAGGCCTTGTGATTTTACAGTCAACCACACTGACGAATAATGATGACGTTGACAAATGTGTTAATTAGTTTCAAATTGATCCCCGAGTTCAGAAGTAGAGAAAAGAAGAGAGTCTAACTATTTCATCACGTTCTACTGTAATTAAATCATAATGTTAGGTTAATTATTGATTTCACAAAGTTCTGTTAATTTATCAAATCATGGACGTAACACTGCTGTAACACAGCTGCGTGGATTCTGACTAATCTTTCTACAATCTGTCAACACACGTTCATCTTTTCTTTTTACTGTTCTTATACAGTGAGCACCATCACTGTCTATGGCCATGGTTCCCAAGGTGGGGGCGGGACTTATTGCTAATTAATAAATGACAACAGCAGTTTTGAAGGACTTGTGTTCATCTACAATATTACTATCTACCTGAGGGGGCGCTGCAGAAAAAGCTGGGGAAGAACTGACTTATGGAAAGGTGATAGAATAATTCTTCTATCTTGTTAGAATCAATGAGGAGGTTAAAGATAAAGGCTGGGGTCCTTACCTATAGCTGGGGCATTGATACAGAGTTCTTTGGCCAAAGCCAGAAATGTTTTTCCCAAGACGTAGACGTTCACCTGTGGGAACGGAAACAGTAAATAAAAATCTTGAAACTGATGTAAATGAAGCCATTGAGATTCATAACATTCAAATCACATTATTGTCTCTAAGTTGGACTGGTGTGATAATGTAGCTTCAGTTTCAAATAGAGACTCACAGCAGTTGGACCACAGTTGTGTCAGGTCCAGGTATTCAAGTATTAAGTATCCACGTGTACTCAGATGAATATAAATACATATGAAGTTTTATTTTATTTTGTTTACGCTCTATAAAATTTCAGATCTTCCACAATGATGACATCTCCTGTGTTATTTAGTTGCCAGATTAGACAGACAGAACACAAATCAATTATTACAACGTGTTACTGTCAACTCTACCCACAGACAAACACTGGTCCATGAGCCGTGCTAATCCCTATATTAGCACAAGTATCACATTTTCATTGTATGTGACCGAGTGGGGGCCATGAGGGGAGTCAAAGTATTGATCGGGTGTAAGAAAAAAAAAATCACTACAAAGATAAATCCGGCCCAGCAACAAGCTGCAGCGCAGCTGTGATTTATGTTAGCATGTTAGCAGAGTGCATCATCAGGGTTATCTCAGTGGAAACTCCCATCACAGATGTTTCTTTGTGTTCTGACCACAGCAGCTCCAGAAAGAACGGCAGTAAATTCTATCACCCCCGACTCTATCTGAAAGGATCTGACGGGGAGTTCTTGCTGTACGACAAAGACACGATCCTCTCACAGGTTAACACCGCTGCAGCCCACAGCCACTGGTTTCAGAGCCCAAATGTGAAGCAGAAGGCAGGGAGACAGGGGTCATGAACTCAGGTCACATCTCCTGTCATGCCTTCAGACATACTCCAGACCTCCAGGGTTTGCTTTTTTTTTTTTTTCCAAAGCAGACAGACGCGTATACTTTCACTTTTGGTCAACCTTCTGGAGTAGAGGAGGGAAGCAGATGCTCCTCAACTATTTTGGGACATACACCCAGTGGGACAATTGTTAAAGAAAAGTTTTTAGAAAAATGAGTGAAGGTGGAAAAACAAGTGCTATTTAAAAAAGGTCTGATCTTACTAATTGCAGTTAAACATTTATGTATATTTTCATTTAAAAATAAATTATTTTCATACAAAACTGTTCCACCTCAACAACCTGCAGCCAACACAGTACAGTTAAAAGAGAGACTTCTGCTCTGAGACGACCAGGTAACACTAATGTTGAAATAAAAGGGTTTCAAGTGAAATAAACATGACATCACACCAACACAGCAACAAGTGTTTGGGTTAAAGGTGCATTTCAGACTTTTCATGCTCTAGTACGAGCACCTTTGCTAACAGTTAACACTAACTGTACGCAAAGTCGGACTGAAGCACTTCAGCTGTGTTTTGATAATGGTATTTTTCTCAGGTAAAACATTTGAAATCCACAAAGATGTCTGAATTCACCAACACCCCTCCTCAGACCAAGACGGAGAAACTGACATGGTCTGCTACACAGTTAAAACTTCTATCCCATAATAAACAGGTGGTATTGATCCACCCCTCATCAATAAAAGGCTGACTCTGCTCCAGCAGCTTCACCACAGCAGAATGAACCAGTGGCTCCGGCTTCTTCTGGACAAAGCAGCTAAGAGCTCAGAGATGGGGGGGAGGGAGGGTGGGGTGGAGCCGTAAAAGTAATTGGTGGTCCGATCATTGCCGACCCACAGCGGCAGCAGCCTAAATGCTGGACATTTATAACATCCACCCCACCCACCCCACCCAAATCCACTTCAAATACACACCCTGTTTCCACATGCCAGGGCGGTGCGGGCACGGGGGAGGGGTGGTCCTGCTGCTACACGACAGCTGGGTGCTTAAAAATAAAAGCCCCCAACCAGCTGTGGCTCTGAGAAATGCCCCACCACACCCCCAACTCTCCGTGAATTATACATGCAGACAAATGGAGGACCTGCTAAATTTATACCTACCAGCGTGTGCACGAGCACGTGCACCAACGTACAGGCACCGAGGGTTAATTATACGGCTGTAAGTCTGACAACCAGATGACTACAGGGGCGAGCTGTTCAGCACAGATGCATCATGGGAGTCGTGGTGAGAGAGGTGGGAGTGTATAATTAGCTGGACGTCAAAACACATCAAAGTGAAGAGTTTTTTTATAAAGAGTATTCGTATATTTAGTGGTTACTTTTATAAGGAACCATTTAAAACCATCTGATCACAAATTCCACTGCTCGTCGAAGGTGGTGTTACCTATCAAACTAATTGGGGGGGTCACAAGAAATATCGATAAATGATGACCTTGTTGGAAAAGTTGTTGGAAGCTGCCAAACGGATAAAAAAAAAAAAATTCAAGTTGGTCAGCAGAGTAGCTAAAGGTCATGTGAAAAAACCTAATACTGTAAAACAAAACTATTATTTGTGAACAAGAAAAAAATTATTATTTAAAGTGACTTTGTAGCCAATGGGCTATATTTTCATGCTGGCTACAATGTTCAACCCTGTTCTAAGCCATTTGTCAACCCTCCATGTTCATTTCAGGTGAATGCATCAAACTGATTAGAAAAGAGGTGAACAAACTACGGCCCATTGGGCTCTCTACTCTGGCCCGCCGAACACTGGTCCAGCCTGTGAACCAAAACGATTGTCCATCTCTAAATTAGAACAACTGGGAAACGTGGGGTGGTACTGCACAGGTTAGCAAAGACACAACAACAACAACAACAAAGGTGGAACCACAGAGTTCTACCGACACACGCTGCTCTGTCTTTCACGTCCACTCCTGCCCACGATCCCGTTTGGACCAGAACATTACCACTGCCTCGTTCCCTGCAAATAACGCGAAACTCAATACCACCCCCTAGTGGAAGTATTGCTTGACAACATGCCAAACATACAGTAAGGCACATAGCGCCTTAACCAGTGCTAATCATGCTAATCCAGTTGCTTCCCTGTCATATTTGTCCACCTATAAGAACAACATACAGTTATTTACTGCTACGGCAGACAGAGACAAATCTGAGTTTGAAGTAGTCTGTCTGATACACAACACCCGCAATGAGGAAATTTCCATTTCCACCGCCTCCCTCCCCTTTTCCACACCCAGCTGGTCACATGATGTGTGTCATTGACAACCGATTATTGTGCCACTGGAAAACAACAACGCAAAACTCAAATAGGGCAAATGCTGGTGGCCACTGGGACTGGGACCATTTTCATTTTCACTATTCAAAGCAGACAATGCAACCTCCAGGAGAAAGGTTTCAATCATCTCCTTGTGTCTATTTCTTTTTCCTTAAACCAGTGTTCCTGTCTATTTCTTTTTCCTTAAACCAGTGGGTGAAGTGAGGATGTAGGTGTCAAACGTACCTGCAGGATGTCACTGAGGTCCAGCAGCATGTCTGAGCACAGAAGGTTAAGGCAACAAAAACTGAGACCATATTCAATAGTCACAACAAACACATAACTGAAGTTTTTAACCCGACAGAAACTGAACTTTGACCTTCCTCACACATTACCATGTGTGTAAGGTGTTGAGCTCAGGTCCCTGTGTCAGTGGACTGGAATCCCTGACACTGAAACGTCACAACTCACAAACCAACAAACAAGACCCTGACCCTTTGTCACACACACGCACACGCACACACACACACACACACACACACGCACACGCACACGCACACACACACACTTCTGGATTTGAAGCCAGCACCACTGTGGTCTCCGTGGAGACAGGTGCGGCGGTCTCCAGGCGTCCCCGGGGACGGATTAGTGTGGCTCCTGTGGAAAGAGCCTCACAATGGAATTAGCAGCAGCGTGGATGAAATGGAAAAGATAATCCCAGAACACCCTATCTGGAGATTAGAGAGGACAGACTTTAAACCTGCAAAACAAAAGGCAGAGTGGGAAGAGCAGCACATCTGGGTCTAATGAAAACAGTGACATCTTCTGTCTCTGCAGCAGGAAGGACTCAGACTAAATGACGGTGGTTTGGTTTTATTATGAAGAGATTGACAAATATTTGCCATATGTTTGTAAATTAGTGTCTCAGACGGTGAGACAAAAAGACAGACCTGTAGCAAAAACCAAGAAACAAGAAGATCAGGCGCCAGAACAGAAACAAAGTCAGTGCTGAAGGCTGAGAGTAGAGGGTCACTGGTGCAGAACTTCAAGACACACCATTTTACCATGAGTGTTAAAAAAAGCTGATTTTGAATGTTGATTTTAAAACAAAAATGAAACAGGACCCTAAAATAATAAACTCTGAGCTGCTTCCTTCCCTCCATCAGCTCTGGAGGCCACTCTGACATTTCAATCACACCAGCCTTCAGGCTGACTGAGAGGGTGGCAAAACCAGCCTGACCCTCTCTGTGCCATTTGTCAGAAATATGTCTTCACCTGCTGCCCTGCAGACGATTATCTCACCGTAACTGATGGGGTTCTAACAGCGGTTTGTTCTGGAAACAGAGGCGGGAAACAGAGAAGAACAAAAGGTAGAGAAAGGTCAGCGGGAAGAGAACGGCAGTGGAAGGTGGAACCGATGATTAGTGCGCCGGCTGAAAACGGATGTGATGTGAGGCCCTGGCGTCCAGAGGCTGGACAAATGTTTTCCTCCTCCCTCCCCATATCTTCGTCCTGATTCTCCTCTGCAGAGCTACACACGCACCTAAATGTGGAAGAGGAAGTGAGCAGAGCTATTTATAACTGCTGCCTGACTGCAGCTGGAGGAGGAGGGAACACACTCTACATTTAGAGAGGGACACACACACACACAAACAGTGGAGCAGGAATAACAAACAATAGAAATGATAACATTAAGGACGATAATAATCATTATTATTATCGTTATTAGCGGTATTATTATTATTATTATGCAGTCCAGTTTAATTTCTGCTGTGAAGGACTTTACTTCTGTCCACTTCACCTGTTAATCAAGTCTCTGTATTAGGGTCAAAGCTCCCACCACAGCTCTTCTTCGGTGCAGCAGGCTGTGTGATTTGAACGACCGGTTCCTAAACGGGACATCAAGATAAAATCCAGACCTCCCACCTTCTACATTTACAGCCACAGAGCAGTGAAGGATACGCGGCGTCCCCTCGGTGCGGCAGACCAGGTAGAGGCAGGCAGCGATGATGTGAGACGCCTTGCGTCCACGAGTCAGGTGTTTGGTCAGAGCCATCCTGTAGAAGTTGTAGGCCGTGTCCAGACAGTGCTTGTTCATCTGCAGCTGGTGACCCAGAGTGTTGATCTGCTGCTTGGCTGAGAACAGACACAGATGAGTCACTTCACCATGACGACACTGACCACACACATCCCTCTGTTGACATGTGGTTCATTTCTTTCTTTTCTTTTCTTTAATCAATAAAAGACTTAATATCACACATGGAGGGACATTATCGTCCACTGCCTGAGACAGACATGTTTATTTCTGCAGGTGTCTGATTTAATCACTACAACATGTTCAGACAGGTGTGTTTCATCATTACATCTCTGTCAAGTGCTCAGCTGTGATACCATTTATTTGATGAACCATTTATTTGGTCCAAACATCAAACATGATTGTCCCTCATCAACTGACTATTTATTTTCACCTTTTCCCAAAACTAATGAATTTAAAGGAACTGGATTTCTGTCCTTAGATGAGACAAAGAAGCAGGTTGTGTTAAAGACGTCCTTTAAAACAGCAACAAAAATAAACAGAGAGAAAGATTATTATAATTTAATATTTTATTTAAACTTCACTGGTATCCACGGTACAACCTACACCAACTATTTCAAGCATGTTTAAGGTTCATTTTCAAGGACATTCTATCTGATATTATCAAACCAAAGACTGAATTATTTTCTCATAAATGACTTATGTACATTATGGTCAACGGAACGTTTTAGGAGAGAAATGTTTCACAGCAATTTGAACATTTAAATAAAAAAGAAAGGACAATAAGGGGCAGAAGTCACAGCCACCGACTTCAAAACCAATGACGACGCCACGACGACGTATTTGGTGTATGAGTTCACACACATACACACAATAAATCATATTTTTAGCATAAACTCCTAAAGTGCTAAAAAGGCATCATGACACGCACAACTGCAGCGGATTCCATTGGGACAAGTGTGGGGTGTGTGTGTGTGTGTGTGTGTGTGTGTGCATGAGAGACAGTAAACGTCTCAGTGTGTCATTACATGGTCAAGCAGACAAAGAACATGTGTTGGTCATCTTCAGATGATCTTCAGACACAAACAGGTAATAGTAACATGTGGAGACACAGAACAACAGGTTGTAATTAACCTTCACTGCTGTAGGCTGTGTGTGTGTGTGTGTGTGTGTGTGTGGATGCTCAACATGTTGAGCTCATGGAGGGTCATGAACTTAGGCTGAACACAGACACACTCACACGCTGGTGTTGTGTGTGTGTATGTGAGTGACTCTGATCTCATCACTGTTTCATCATTCCACTCAGAAACACAGACTGCAGCCGCAAATTCAAGGAGCATGACGCACACACACACGCACACACACAGCTTCCTTAACTCAGGCAGATAATTGAAGATGACATCACATTACTGCAGGGTTCATTCATTTCCACCAGCTATAATCTAATCGCTTTCTAACATTATCTACATTAAAAAAAAGCCAGGTTCAAACGACATCACCATGACGTCAACAACAGTGTCAGAACAGAACTCTGGGATTTAAGAAAAACCACTGGAGACTCATTTCATTTCACTGCTGTTGTTGAAAAAAAAACAACACAAACTGCTGAACGTGAATGCAGCGCAAACCTGTGTGTGGAGTACAACTGGAATTAGACTTAGTCGTCTGCTCCGCTCACAAACTAGTTCCTGAGCAAAATTTGTTTAAACGCCGTTCATCTGAATGATGGAGAAAGACTTTCTTAATAAATTCATTGGAGTCGTCAATGTACCCAGGAAACACTGTAGGTCGAGGACGTGGTAAACCGATGAACAACACTTGTACAATTCTGATGAAGTGCTCTTTATTTCTTATCACTCTACGGTGGTTCTTGGTTTCTAACCTGTGTGAAGGACTGGCTCTTTAGCTAATCTACAGTCTGTAGGATTAGAGTCAGTCACATGAGGCTTCTTCAGAGCAGCGACCAAAATCATTAACGCACAGTGTTCTGAGATGATTCACAGCCACATTTGAGACATCAGCTATAAATCACTTCAGTTAGAACAAGCTCAACAACAACAACAACAACAACGACACAGAGCTACAACAAAGGTCTGATTCTACTCTGTGTCTGAACCTAATGCTGTGAAGAGGTTTGTGTCACTGGTGATAAATGGACTGCAGCACACACTCACACAAACACACTTTTCAGAACAGCATTCTACTGCCTTTATATTCTGTATCTACTCAGTTTGAATGTTGATAAAAAAGAGAGAGCAGTTGAATAAACCAATGATTGAGCCAAATGTAAGGAGAAAAAATAAGATTGTTGGACAGAAATAGGTGAGGAGCAGCAGCAGCAGCAGCAGCAGGAGCAGCAGCATAATACACTGGCCTCTATCACCTCAACATCACTGGCTCTCTGCCTACAACTGCATCAGGCCCAGATGGAGCCCAGCACAATGATACCAGTTGCTAATGTCCATCAAAAGATCACTGATGTTGGTCAGTGTTTTAACGGAAGAATCCAAGAGTCAAACCTGCTCCTCTGTGAACACTTCAGGGTCAAAGTGAATGTCTGTATATGTTTACTACACCTGAAAACTCGCCCCCTCTTAATGTAGGCGTGCGTCGCGGAGTCACATCAGTTTTCATCAGTCATCGCAGCATTAAAACTACACCTGAAAACTGTTTGTGTTGCAGCGCTACCATCGCCCCCTCTTAATGTAGGCGTGCGTCGCCATCTGCAGGTCACATACCTCTGTGCAGCGTCTGAGCTCGAGACTCTGAGCCCATTCCGTGTCCATCTCCGAAAACTGGATTTTTGTTTCCTGTTAAAAACAAGATAATTTTTAGGAACTCAAACGGAACAATCACAAACAACATCTGCTTCTCAGATTAAAAAAAAACGGGCAATTTAAACCAAATGTTTTAACACTCATTTATCCTGACAAAGTGCTCATTTGAAATTTAATTTTTAGAGTTTTAAATAATAAACAAATTTAGACACAACCAAGAAAAAGAAGACAAAGCTGTATGGAAGGAGAAACATTAAATAAATATTTGCTTTAACTGTACATGAGGGACAATGTTTTCAGGGGGGTTTATTTTTTTAGGTATAATATAATACAATATTTGACAATGATGAACCTTTTCAGGACAAAAATATATAGAACTATTATATAATTTTAATGTTATGTACTGTTTTTATTCCACAGAATTCATAGCAGTTAAATTGTACATCCACAAGGCAGACGGAGGTGGAAGGCAGTGTTCAAGAACTGAAAAAAAATCATATAAAAAGTGATACAAGAGTGAATATGACAACACACACACAGATATACACATCTATTACACACGACACACACAGTGTATTGGACCACTCTCCCACACCAAATTCCTGCCTCGTGTGGCCACAACTTAACCCATGTTTCCCAACCTTTTTTGAGCCACAGCACATTAGAAAAAAAAACATGCCACACCAAACAAAAATCTTACAAAAAAGTACGTAATGAAATATAATATTTTTGTTTAAATTCATGACTGACTGTGTGAAAATCTGGGTGTGTTTATGTGAAGACAACGCTGATATACTAGCAGCAATTGAAGAAAGACAAAGATCTCCACTCCTTCAACAGGTCTGATTTTGTTTTTAGTTTTTATAGCCATCTGTTGCCATCTAGTGGAAGAGCCTCTAACTGTTTTGTCTGTCACCATTCATTTATAGTTTTCAGACCAATAAAGTGAAATCACAGCACATTAAATGATCTCTCACAGCACACTAGTGTACCATGGCCCACTGGTTGGGAATCACTGCCTTAAACCCCAGGGGTTAGTCACCCTCACCTTCTGAGGACACGAACTGCCCGACAGCCAGCGAACTGCCACCTCCAGTCTCCACAAACTCCACCTCAGACACAATGATGTTGTCCTCCAGCACTGAGCCACAGCCCATGCAGACTGCATCTCCACGCGCCTGGTCCACATCAATGTCCGAGCTGCCGCAGTTCTTGCAAACCTTGGGGCTCATGGTGACACTGAGGAGTCTTCAAAGTCTGCGGAGAAAAGATGGGAGACCTCTGGAAGATCAATGCTGTTCGTCTTTGAAGAGCCTCAATATCAAATGTTTGTTTAAAAGGTTGTCAATATACCTAAAAACAAGTACAGGACTAGGGTGACCTACAGCATTTTGTGGTTACGTCACCATCTCCCAACATTTGTTTAAAGTCTTGTTCCATCATTCTGACATACAGCGTTAAAACAAATGGCGTGCAGAGCGGATGAACACGTCGTCACCTGGTGTTATAAGCCCAAGACTGTTTTGTTGAATGCATGATAGACCAGCTTTAAGAAAATTCAACACTACATACTGGACCAGTCAGTTTACACAAACCACCGTTTGCAAATGATTTTCCTGTGTGTTTGAGTTTAAACAGCGTTCAGACTTTGCAGAACGACAAAAGACAAGTGAAGTAGCAGAGAGGCCTCCTACGAGAGACAGACACCAACACTGGTGTTGCCTCAGAGCATCAGTGATCATTATCACCTGTTCTGCTGTTTACACAGAACATCAATGTTTGAGGACTTTGCAGAGCTCTCTGTTGGATCAATGAACCATCCTGGGGTGGAAGACAGAAGCTGCTGTGAACACGGCTTCTACAGAGGACAGAAGACTGAGCAAAATTCAAAATGGTGGATTTTTTAATGTTAAGTGAAACATTTGTTGGGAGTGTACAGTGCAATAGAACAGTTGGGTTACAATACACGACCAGTGCAAACCAATCAGACAGGTCTGTCCTCACCTGCACGTCTCATATTCAAGGATAAAGTCTTACTTCTAGCTGCACAGCTTGTAGTGGAGGAAAAGCTTTTCACCAAGTCAAAGAATAAAACTTGTGTAAAATAATGTATAAAGTAATGCAGGTGGGAACAGAACTCTGATGTAATTTCAGCTACATCAACACACTGTGCCTCTTAATATGTGGAATCATCCCAGTTGTAATGGTATTCAAGGTATTCACTGGAGGTGACAATATTTCCGCCCTCAAAGTTAACCACTGCCCCCATTCCAGTTTGTTTTTTAATTTATTTTTGAAAACTGTCCAGAGAGTAACCCTGCCTTACCTATTCGTCCCCTCCCAAAAATGTTTGTATTTTAGAGGGGTGTAGGCCGTAGTTGGCAGGGAGGGGGCCACCCTCTCAGTATCTCATGCATTTCCAACCACGCTTGAAGGTGTGCGAGCAGGGGAGGGGCATTTGTGTTTGTCATCCGTGGGCAACATTTCATAATCTTTAAATTAACTTGTGGGCAACTGTGAATCTGTGCCTTTGTATTTTATTTATATTTTAATTGAGTTATCACTTCTATCTGTTCGACCTGGCCTGTTTTGTTTTTTTTTTTAAACATAACTCTAAACAGTGTTTTTGGTTGCTAGAATGATGAAGAATGACAGGGATGATGCTGCAGTAGTGATTGTGCAGGAATCACTTATCAGCTACGTGGCACACTTCAGTAACTCTGCAGGCTAACTCAGCGGGTTTTTTACTTCTTTTATATTTAAATTAACCGAAGAGAAAAAAAAGCCACATTTTTATTTTAACACCTACACACACACAGTTTTTTCAGTTTTAATTTCAAACGTCTATTAAATCGCCCTGTTAGCAGCGCGTGCAGTCTTATGAGTGACAGCTGAAGCTAACGCTGCTGTTGCTAACAACCGGCAAATACCAAACACACAGTTTATCACACCCACAGACACTTGCACACAGACACTCGTGGACCGTGTTTGTGTTGCTGGTGTGTATTTCTGGCGTTACGTTTCTATCGTACGTACCTTCAGAGTTTAAATAAGCAGTTTATAAAAAGTCCGTTAGCAGCAGCAGCCCGGGTCCAAAGCCGCCGGCAGCAGTTTAACCACCACGTCAACACTGACCGTCTGTACCGACTCTTCTCTCTCTAATGTAGATGTAATCGAAATGCATAGGTGAGCTGTAAAGTTTGTGAATCAGCGCGTACTGATCCTCCACATGTTGCAACGTTAGTGCAACCCTCACATATACACAGCTAACATGTGCTTCAGAGCCGGAACATACCAACACAGTCCGCAGGGGGGTAGCAGTTCGACGGCCCGCCTGTCAGTCTCATGAAAGTGAGTTAAATGAAGATGTATTTTTAACTGGCGAGTGACAATTATTGTTAAACCTAAAAAATATTACTTATTATTGAAGGTGTTAATACGAAGTTGCTGTGAAAAAGACTACACCCCCATGTAACTGACGCAATGGTACAGCCTACGTAAGCGTTTTTAAACAGACAGGTACGTCAAAGTGATGTGGGCAATTAGATTTAATTAATTATAATTCAATACAATAATAATTAAAACACTGTATTATGGTCAGTAAGTAGAATGAAAATGTGTGAAATGTATAAATAAAAACTTATTAAACTTAAAAAAGTCCACGCAGTTCTGTACCCATTATTTATTAATTAATTATATACAGTAAGGAAAAAACAATTGTAAGGTAATAAAATGTAAATCTCGTAGAAATTTATAATAAATGCATAAGGAAATTTATTTTTTACTATTTTGTAAATTAGATACCCCATCACCACTTTATTTATTGTCATAATTCCAATTAATATATCTATTTATGACAGACTTTAGTGAGTTCTTTTACTTTTCTTATTGTCTTATCCTGTCTGTTAACATGTCCAAATAAAGATTATTCTATTCTATTCTATTCTAAATAATGTAAACCAAAAACGTCATTGTAAGAAGTGTGTGATCACTACCAATATCACCTCATGTATGAATTGACTCTTAGCACATTGGACTTGGGTCCTGTTTTCCTTTGCTATGAATCAAGAATACTTCTAAATAAAACAGACACAGAAAACACAGAAACATAAACACTTGACTTTATTCTCAACAGAATTTAGCAATTCAGCATTTTCAGGAAGTAAAAATGTGTTAATAAAAACAAGTTAAATCATAAGGTGAGGTTATGTTTACATTGACTAAGTCACCACTTAGACAAAAATACTGATTATGGAATAAAGATAATCCAGACGGCCGCTCCAGTAATCCTCATATTTACCATGATCACATTCTGTAACTTAAACCAACTTTGTTATTGTAAAGAAACAAATCAGAAAAACAGTTATTGTTATATATTAAACAAAGATATTTTGTTCATCCTGAAGACGCGAATTAGAACAATCTGACTCTAATGGTGTTGATGGGGGATGAACAGGTGTCTAAACATTTATCAACTATCTGCTCCTCTGTGTGCCTCCCTCTCAGGGAGCCTCAGACCAAACAACCTCAGTTGTTTTGTAAACAGCATATAAAAATAATCTATACATTACAAAGTAGAAGGCAGGGGAGGTGACGGTGACGATGAAGGTGAACGCTCAGTCTTTAGAACCACACACAGGTGAGGTGAACATCATTCTGATTTTTACTCAGTTTAACTTCAGTCAGAAATGAGTCAGAAATCAAAGGACAACTTCACATCTTTCTTTCAGACCGTCTCCTTCCTGTGCTGGCACATCTTTGATCAAACAATGGCATTTATCTTGGAAACTTGTTTTGTTTTTTTTTTAATATAAGGTTCATTGCTGCTTAGCACAACAAACCTGTCAAAGTGACAGATCAACAACTTCATTCTTGGCTAACAGTACATAACCATCACAGGAAGAAGTAAACGAGGGATGTTACCAAAATTTAAAAATGAGCTTTAAAACCATGTGAGTACATACAGTACATGCCTCGTGTTAACTGTGGAAGATTAAACAAAATAAATCTTACAAAAGCCTTTTTAGGTTAAACTACATTTAAAGCATATTTGATACATCTTTATATATAAAATAAGAACACTAAATAAGTCACTAAAATGCTGACTCCACACAGATTAAAACAGCCTCATAAAGGACAATTCCACCATTTAAAGCTGTAATTCATGACAACATTGATCTTATTCAGGGGTTGGAACAGCAACATTTAAATGCCGACACAACCCTTTTTTATCGTGTTGAATTTAAAGCATAAACAATCAATCAGGTTCAGAAATGAAAGAAACAACCAATATCTGTTATTTTAAGTCTCAGAAGAGAAACTGAACTAAAAAAAAAACATGTAGTTCCATATGAATGTGCTGAATGTCCTTGTGCTGGAAGTTCCTGGTTCTGTGCAGTGGAAATTTAGTGAAACCATTTCTCCTAATGTGCTTTTTTAAAAGAACATTCCAGATTTAACTTTAGCTCTTACACTTCACTCCGTTTCTCATTCCTGGTTAGGCAGACTTGACATTTAACCTTTGACCTTCATGTGGAGGAGACAGGTTTAACAGGTTTAAGTGACTCTATGAAGGCATGGGGAAATACAATCATGTCCCCAGAAAGACATTTAAGTGACTCTATGAAGGCATGAGGAAATACAATCATGTCCCCAGAAAGACATGGGACGTGTGAAGTGTCAGCAAACCATTATCAGAATACACACACACACACACACACACCCATCTTAATTTAAACCCTAACTCTATTCTGACCAACATTCTAATCCTAACTTCAAACTAAATCTTCAACCTCAAAATAGCTTCTCACTCAGGTCCTCCAGAATAATATACTATATATTTTTACGAAAAAGTGTACCCACAAGTACAGGTGTACCAGAAACACACACGCACGCACGCAGACACACACTAACTGGTTCACCTACAGACGCAGCAGCAGTTTATAGCATATCTAAAGTCAGGAAGAACCATTAAATGTCATGAAAAGTTAACAAATGTTGAAAATCAAGAACAGAATCATTTGGATAAAAGAAGGACACATAAATTAAAGGACTTATAAAACATCACTGCTGGGTTCAACATGTAAAGGTTAACGTTGGTTTTGAAGACGATGTAGAAAAGTGACAGAGTAAAGACTCAGTCTGTCTGTGTGTTTACAGAGGTATTAAAGTGAATATAAAGTGTAAGTCATTCTTTATCATCTGTATAAAGATGTTCTCTTTGTAAAAAAACAACCAGGACAAGAACTGGCATCAAGAACCAATGAGTTACCAGAAGAAAAAAAAACAGATACCCCTCACTGAGTCGGGGACGAACACTTGGGTGTGTGCTGCCTGCTGTAGAGTCAGAGTGCACGTGAGCGTGCACCTCACTGGTCCCGAGATTCATACAGCAGTTTGGCCGCCTGTGGTAAAAACACAGAATGGAGTGGATAGGGGTACAAGGTTGGTGGGAAACTGTGAGTTCAACATTCCTACACTTACCTACCTTCATAACTATCATTTGTGTTAGTACTTTGGCTGCTCCTTTGACTCTACAGTGTGACATAACTCACATACTGTACATAAGTACCTCTCGACATAACTCACATACTGTACATCAGTACCTCTGTCACTCACCTATGCTAACACCAAACAACACAAACAAAAGAAAGTGAATGTAGCACAATCCAATGTACGGCATACAACCAGAGACTGCAGTCAAAGCCGTCTTCCACGTGTATCGCCCCACGACAACGACCTACTCACCTCGGCAACTTGTTCCCGTGCAAAATTTGTTTTAATGCCATACATTGAAAAAATAGAAGAAAACTTTAACAAATCTATGAGATGGAGACGTAACCACGAAATGCCGTGGGTCGAGGACATGTTAAACCGAGGACGACTGTATTTTTAGGGGTCTTTAATATTTAAAATATAGCCCATAAAATCTGTGGCCAAAGAGCTAATGCTAAATCACTCCTTACCTCAACCTTTAACATGACATCTAACAGAAAACACTTGTCCTACATGGAGTTTTCCACTCAGACTTTGCAAAAGTAAATATTGGACCACAGCCTCGACAGTAGCCCCACTCCTGAGGGTTCCTAAGTCAAGCTCAGATACTACTGTCATTTAGCTGATGCTAATGTTTTGGGTTTTTTTTTTTTTGCTGATGCTAATGTTTTACTCTCTGACCGTACCTTGTGCATGGCAGTCAACCATAATGAAGCTGCCTTCTTATCATCTGTTGCCTCCAGGCGGAGCTGCTGAGCTTCCTGAGAGCCCATTGGTTTGTAATGAAGAAGCATTCCACTGGCTCGTGTGGTCCCTCCTACACTCACGCACACACACATACAATTGCAAAACAGTCAAAGGAGAAACAAAACCTAAAAAAAAATGCATTGCACATGACCAGTCTGACCACTAGATGTCACTAAGACACAACATTTAACATCTAAACAAATCAGCAGCAACAGTATTTTTGAGACAAGCACACAAACATGGAGCACAACAGAAAAGCTTCATGCAGACAGATGACGGCACATGTGAGGACACTGACTGAGCCTCAGGTTATGGGCTGGACACCTTCATGTTCTTCTGTCATGAGGAGAGAGCTGGATATGTTTGCTGCCCAGTAAATGCAGCAGCGTGTTGGTCTGACGCTCATCAACTGAGACACAGTCAGTGGGAAGAGACGTGGACAGAAGCTGAGCTAACCTTCGGAGAGACAGTGACTGTCCATCAGACTGGTGTAAGTGTGAATGTCAGAGTCTGAGACCAGAGGAGGAAGAACACCACCACCACCGTCATCATCAGAGTCATCAGTGTCATTGCAGCAGAGTAGAAGAGTTTGTTAGTCACAGCTTGGAGGAGAAAATATTACAGACTAAAAAGATCAGTGTTGTTTAGTGAGAACAACATCATGGATCAACACAAAGTTAAATAAGTGAATAAGTTCACTTTGGTTAATTACTCCGTTTCTGTAAATATTTGTAGTTTCTCAAGAGTTCCACTCTCACCTCCTGGACTTGTCCCATCTGTCAGGATCTGAACACTGGACATCCGTGACAGCTCCACCTCAAAGTGACTTTCACCGTCCAGGAACAGATACCTGAGCTCAGAACAATACCCAGTTGTGATAATGTGTTCTTCCATTACATTTTCTTCTCAGAATGTGACCTCAGAGAACTCTAACCTCTGGTTGTTGGAGAGGCGACACGTCATGGTCTCTGTCTTCTCTGATGTCCCCAGAGTCACAGCAAAAGTGCTGCCTGGAAAAGCGACAAAAACACACAAAAAAAACATGTTAAAGTCTCTCCTGATTTTGTTTAACAATAAAAAAACTTTTTCAGCTGTTGTTAATATTATTAATAATAATATTAATATTATTAACAGCTTGATCTTCTCACCTGCCAGCAGGACTTTGAGCTGCTTGTCGAAGAACTCCATCTCTTTCTGAGAAATGAGGCTGCACTCAGCACACTGACGCACAGGGTCAACAAAACACATGCGCGGCAGCGCCACCTTCTTACTGCAGCATTTATCACAGAAGCAGCGGCCACAGCGCCGACAGTGATGCTGCAGGAGGAGGAAAATCTGAATGTCACTTTTACTGCAATGTTGTAAAGTCACAGGTAACATCACGACTCTTGACAGTATAAATAAAAACCTAATGTGACTAAACTATGCTTTAATTTCTTGGTTTTTATGATTAAAAACAACATTTATAGAAAATATGAGAAACATTTGGACAAAGGTGATCAGAGACACAGAACAGCAGGTAAATAAACCTGTGTGATTTATTTACCTGCTGTCACAGAGTCAACAGTGTGTTTCCAGGCCAAATAAATCACAGAAATAAACAGAGGACTAAAAAAATGTTTTAAAAATTAAATTAAAAGTTTTTACAAGTAAAATATTGTTGTTTGCAATGCTGTGTGCTTGTGCAAAAACAGGGATTTTTGCAATGTAGCAATCCAACAACCTTTCTCCGGATGAAGTCAAACTTGGTGTCACACTGCATACACCTCGAACACTGAAAGAAAAGGAAAAACAGGAAGTTACACAACCTGCTGTGCTCAGCACGCCAAGTTCAACCACCTCTGTAAAAGATAAATGTTTTCTCTTGATCATTGCCAAAAACAACCATGTCACCAGATCGCAGGACAATGTTTGGAAAATATGTTTTAAAATCATCCATTTTGATATATGACACATTTTCATCTGACAAAAAAATGTTATTTTGAGCTTTTTAAAAGTAAAGATCATAAGGATGTTTTTTGGAATAAATAATTTATAATAGCTCAGGAAAGCAAACTAATTATTTTTAAATAACTGATATATTTTGTTCTGTTGTTTAAGTTCAATACATGTTTATTTATTTTTATTGAAGCCCTGATTCAACTGATCTTCTGATTTTATCTTATTATTTTAATGATATTAAAGGTTTTACTAAAAAAAAACACTATAGTTTAACAGATATTTATTAATTAGCAGTGCTGTTTTGTATACATTTCACTGTCTGTCACTGAAGCTGTTATTAATGAGATACAGCTGACAGGCGTGTGTGACTGCAGCTGTGTGTTAGCTGCTATGCTAACGCCAACAATCAGCAGTGGTTTTTAATTAATTCAAAACTACATAAACACGATAAAATCCGGTTAATCTGCGATTTAAACCACGGGTCAATCTAAAAGAAGTGAATTAAAACTCTGACAGTTACAGGGTGACCGTGTTCTCCAGCTGCACCCAGTGCTGGAGCTAAGTGTTATGACAGGAGACAACTATGTTAAACTACCGCAAGTCAGGGTACAGTATACCGGAAATAACCTACCCAAATAAAAGTCCATCCACGAACCATGGTAATGGTAATGCCATACTTTAAACTTTACAAAGTATTAAAATTTGTTATTTTTTAATTCAATGTAACATTATAACTAAAGAACTTTCCTGTATTTCCCTGTAATACAAACATATTCTGTGTAAAAATATTTAATTGTTTTGGTTCAACCGCCTGCTCTTATATTGAAAAGAACACTGGGAAGCTGTACTGGTGTGTGTGGCCAACTCTCCTCCACCTCCCGCTTTTCCCGTAGCTCACTAAAATGCCTCGCTGTCTCTCACCTCTTTGTCCGGGACCCAACGAGGTTCGTCCAGGCTGAAGGGACTGTTGAAGGCGCCGTTCTCCGGAACCATGCGTAGACCGCTGGGACTGCGAAGCAGCTTCTTTCCGTCCGGAACCGACGACATTTTTTCTTCTTCTCCTCTCCTGACCACAGAACAACTCCTATCTGAGCCACACCCACTGTGTGCTTTGATTGACCGCATAATCAGCCAGTCACTGTACTAATCAGTGGTCACGTGAGACAGTGGGCTAAAGTGGAGTGTTTTGGTTTTCAAAGCTCCGCCCACGGACTAAAACCCTCACGTACACTGTACTGTTGCAGAAAAACACTGATGGAAAAGTTAATGTTTCCTTTTTTCTTTGAAGACAAACAAAGGCTTTTACAATGTTTCAGTAAAAATAAATCAGTATATTTCAGTTATATTACTATTAGAAGAGAAAAGATACATTCTATAAAGAATCCAACTGAAAATCATTTTCTGCCAGAGTAGGGGCAGGACCCCGCCCTTTAGAAGTAGAAAATTATTTAAAATAATCTAATTTTATTGTTTAATAGTTTGGCCAGTATTGTACAACAGTCTGTTTGTCGATCTGAAATCATTTCTGGTCAATTGGTGCAAAATTTTGTCAATATTGTCGCAAGATTCAATTGTATTATACACCTTTTTTTGTAATATTCCAACATAGCAGTGCTATATATGTTTATTAAGTATTTTTTGATTGGATAAACTTCTTTATTTTACTACTTACATTTTAATTCCCCCTAGAGTGTTACAATTTTTTGTGTTTAAAAAAAAAAGTGTTTAATCCAGATTTAAGGGATTACATTTTGCCATAGTAGATTAAAACTGTCCAATGACAAATAACAGTAGACACATAAGTACCAGCCTCATCCAGGAAACATTTATTTACCGTGACAAAATGAAAACACTTTAACAATGACAGTTTTTATATTTAACACACAGGAGATATGTAATTTAGAACCCCTCCTACATCCCTCTAGATGGAAACAAAATCACTGATCAAACTCTAAAGCTGATTGGTGGAGCAGTAAATGAGCAGAAAGCTGAATTCTAATTAATGAGTGAATGTTTATTGTTTACTATTTAAATTATTATTTGGTGAAATATTGGTAATTTTTCATGAAATCCACTTTTAAGGGTTTTCCAAGATCATTTCAGTTTTTTTGTAGGATGGCACGGTAGTTTTTTGTACAACTCTGAATTAAACAATGTATAATTGTTTAATTTAATTAATAATTCTCATAACAGCTCCACACAATCACAGCTGGTCCACTGGAAACAGAAAAAAATAATAATAAAAGAAGAGACAGAGATTTTAAATCATAAATTTACATTCATTTCATCAACGTCAACATCACTCAAAGATCATTTCTGCTTGACATCAGAGTTTCAAGATTTCGCATGGTTTAGTTTTTTTTTTTTTCGTTCCGTTGTATCTTACAAAGATATAAATGTAACAGCTTTGACCAAAGACTGCTGATAAAAAGTGAATAAAGTCGTTTGGTATGTGTAGTTTAATATTTAGTTGTCCAAGTGTTGAGCCCTGTGGAACACCTCACACTCTATATCATGAATTAAATCCTTTATGAAGACAGTTGCCCCCTAGTGGTTAACGCCTACTTCTGTCCATCTTTCTTAGCTTCACTTTACAAACCAAAAAACTACATCTATTTCTTATAATGTCATTTTTTGTAACAAACTTGGCAAATGTGGCTAGTAGGTTCATCTGTATTACTATTTATTTCCATAAACTGCTGAAGTGATTTTTATAATCTTGATTATTTTCTAATAGCCTTCATCATCATAGTATTACCTACTTTCTTTTGTCATCTGCTGCAGAAACCAAAGCCTAAATCATTGCCTTCATCTAAAAATATTGAAATATGTGCCTCTTAACTTTTTGGAGCTCCTACATTAAGACAAAAAGGAGAAAACTTCTCTCAAACACAAAGAGATGGTTGAAGGTCAGACTGAACAGTCACACACTGGACCCCGACCCATCGTTTAAAAAAACAGTGTCAATGAAATCTGTGATTATTATAATGATTTAGAACAGGATTATTGACATTCTTTGATTTACAAAAATCACCAAGACAAAATTATTATTATTATTATTCAAGTCGGTGAATTTACGTTACTGCATATTTACATTCTAGGGCATTTGATAAGTCTACCAAAAAAAAGACTGAAGCTACTGTAAATAAACAGTGAAGGAGACAATATTATGACTTGGAATGAAAACAAAAACAAAGTCACATACAAACAAAACCTCAGGTAATCATTATTAAATTCACTAGGGATGTCCAATAATATCGGTCGGCCGATATTATCATAATTATGTAATATCTGTATGGGTTTTTCCTCCAATAAAGAAAACCTGATAACGCAATGCCTGGGTTTTGCCAAATGATGTGTGCTCTAAAAATAGTTTTGGGGATAAACGGCTGTATATTAAAGTAACAGTCACTAGATGGCAGCATTGTAGCTCATTTTAATAATCAGGGGTATTGTATGCAAATGCTGGTCACAGCAACACAATATAGTGGTTTCTACAGATAAACAAATAAATATTACCAGGCCTGTATCGGTATGGGTTGATATGGGAATTAAGTGTTTCGAAAATGTCGGCATATCGGATATCGGGAAAAAGTTAATATCAGACATCCCTAATTCAGATGTGTTAAAAAAGCTTATTGCACAGCCCTGACAACAAACAACTGCGAAAGAACACAGCAATTACAAAAAATCTGAAGATTTATGAAACAAAACACATTTTTTAAAATATCTGGAAATCAGAATTTACTATTATTTTCAGACCAAATCATTTTTCAGGAAGACGTTTTATTAATAAAAATAATAATTTAAAAATAAATTTAAGTTGATAAATTTTAATAAAAATAATAATTATTTTTTTATTCATTTGTTATTTTTTTAAAGCTAAAGGTCACTTCAATTTTAAATTTTCATTCAACTAGCAGTGTGCCCCCCGGTGGTCAACAATACTACTGTCATTCTTCATTTAGTATAGTTTTTTTAAAGTGAGATCTGAAAGTGTGAATAAAACTTCATGTGTATTTTTAAAACTTACACTATATTAGAATTTAATGGTATAGATACTTTGGTTTATGAAGTTCTTCTTCATGTTTTTCTTGATAAAATTTTTTGTTACATTTTGTTAATGCTCAAAATGTTTTTCTTGATAAAAATTTTTGTTACATTTTGTTAATGCTCAAATCTTAGGAAGATAAACCTTTCGTAGGTAAACATAACTTTTTTTATGATTCAAGTATTTGCAACTAATATCAAAGGGAAAACAAATATTAAATTGTACATAACATTAACCAAGTCACTAAATAATGTTATTGTTTTAAGAGTTTTTGGTTTTTATTTGTTCAACTTCACTCTCGCAGTAAAGTGTTGTCGAGTGTAACCTCAAAAACAAACCTTAAAATTTCTCTGCCGTCAGTGTGTGAAACTAGAACCTGCTCCTGAGAAAGTTGTTGCCAAATGATAACAACTTTTTAATTCCAGAAAATAAACTATTTAAAGCAGCTAAAATGGACAAGAAACTACAACAAAACATTTTTGTAAACACAGATCTTCATAAGTAAAAAAAAGGTCATCATTCACACGGATCTCAGATCAGCGGATATTTGTCTTCATACACATCTTCATATTTGCTCCTGCTTCAAGGTTATTTCAATGAAACCTACAGCGAAAATCTAAAAGCAACAGCTAGCATTTATCAAAGTGCAGTGAAGCATAAAACTGTACAGTGGTGACACCAACGTTTTTACAGTTTACAGTCGGGAGGGTGGATCCTGACCACGTGGGACAGACCGTCAACGCGCCAGGTTGGTGTGACTGGCGCTCAGGTCACGACTCTTCCTCAGACAATTATTTCTTTCCTGCCAGAATGAAGAGACAGGGAGTGAACTTTGTTACAAAAACCTTGGTTATTTAAAAAACATTTTTTTAGCTTCACCAAGTATAGATAAGAAGCATGGCTGGTGTTGACAAATAATATTTTTTCTTATGGTCAAGTAAAAAAAAAAATATGAATGAATAAGGTTAGCCTGTGAGTCACATGACATAAATATAAGACTGACATGAAAGTCAACAGTTAGAGAGAGAAAGGACTACTTTTTCACACCTTGGGATCTAAACCACAGTTCTTATGTTTTTGTAGATTCTGTCTTTATGGTCTTTGGGTCTCAACAGTCTTAGATTGTCTAGATTGTAAATGGTAAAAATAAAAATACAAAACATATTTTGAGTCAACATTAGTGGTTCTCCAACTATGACATAAGCTGCATGTTTGAGACTCATGCTGTAGAGATACAAAAGAGAATCTGGTGCACATAAGGATGAAGTGAGTCACTTTGATTGAAAAACAAAACATTGTTTGTACATAACATTACGTGTGTGAAAACGTGTTTTCAGGATTTAATTGAAGTAGTACTACAACTAATACTTTATTGTACAGCATGCCTTTGTGTGGTAAACAGTCTAATAACATAAGTAGAAATAAATTAGCTTTTTTTATGTACTGGTCTTATCTGAGCAGTTGAGATTTATGCTGCTGGATTTTACTGTCATACTGGTAGTACTGAGAGAGACAGCTACTTTTGAAGGTACTACTAAGTACTTCTTAGGTCTTGAGAATCACATGGTCTGGTCCAGGCACTGATAATGGAAGTCTGGACCCTCATGGATACACTCAAAGACCCTTAGATTAGGACACTGTCTCAGTGTCTCATCAGTGTCCATGTCACACTTCAGTCTCCACCCCCTCTACCCCGGTCTCAGGTTCTTACTTGATACTGGTCACTCGCTGGCTTGTCCGCCACGTTAAGAACACTCAGAGAACTGGCTCTCTTCATGCTGCACCCAGGTCAGTCACATGCAGGTGGAGGGTGAGGTGGGAGGAGGCAGGGGTCAAGTGGAGAGTCAGGCGGGAGGAGTTAGGTTCACAGGAGATGGTGGGAGTGAGTGTGTGAGTGTTAATAACATGTTTATTACAAACAAACACACGTTTCAACAGTCAGGTGTTTGACATTAAACAGAGATGGCTAACATAGGGCTCCTGGACCAAAATGGACCCATGAAACACCTCACTCTGGTCCTAAATGTGTTATCGAAGAAAACATTCTGTCCATCATTCCTTAAAAATATATTTTATTCTACTTACTCTAAGTTATTGACATATTTACTCACCGTCTCAGATGCAATATTGATTATAAAATTAAAAGACCCAGAACCAGTCGCCCCCTGGTGGATATTTAGTATGCGTTAGTCTTCACTTTGAAATCTGAACAAATACAGTCTTTTCAACAGGTCCCTGAGGCACAGAGAAAAAGGCGCAGAGCTAACAGACAGCAGGAAACCACACAGAAGCATGCAAGGAGACAAATTCAAATAAAAACATTTATTCATAAATAAAACTTCTGACACAAACAAACAAAAACAGCCATGCAGTTTGTTTTTGGAGTCACATCCAGGAGAAAGGCCCAAAGAAAACAAAAAGTAAAGAAAATAACACAGCAGAGTCAAGGTGCACTATTTATTTCAAACTTGTTGAAATAAATAGTCTAAGCCACAAACCTGAAATAAATAATCCTGACTTTAATGGTTCAAAAACAAACCAAAGCAAAAAAAACTGAACTCCTCAGGCAAAAACCAAAGCATTTTTGAAAAAGACATGACTGTGTTTGTTCTCCACATCGCCTGGCTGCTTTTCATCTTTAATTACGTATATACAGTATCGAAAAATATTTTTCTAATTTTGCAGATGTACTGTGATAACTATATAATAAATCTTTAAAAAAAAAATTTTACAGAATAGACTTTTGGCCATGGGGCCATTCATCAGAGCCCTCATGTAGTTTTAATAGAAATATTTGTTCATGTTTTTTTTTTTTACGTTTTTAATACTTTTTGTAAACTAGGTTTCCGTTCAGCACAGACAGAAATGATCATTTAGAGACAAATTTTAACATAAAATGTCACAACTGTGGTGGCGATGTGAGAAATAATAACTATAACTGTCACTGATGTTGTTTCTGCCACTGAAATCAAGGTTTAAATATTAAAATTATAAATATTAGAGCTTCTTGTCAGGAGATTTCAACTATCATTTCAGGGGTTTTTTTTAAATAATATTTGATTTTAAAAAGAACCTCATCATCTTCTGTGGCCTCGTATATGTTGTTCAATGATGAGTCTGTATTTCATCATAACATCTTATTGTGCCATATTTGTAATAACTGTGAGTGTAATGGGTTTTTCTTGGCAGAAACAAACAGTTCTCTGTGAAGACAGCTCAGCTCATGCAGTGTGAAAACAGAAAACAGAGCCATGGTGTTGAACAAACAGAGGTTTCATCCTTTTTAATACATGCACGCACTGTTTTTCCACCAGATTCCCAGCAGAGGGCAAACCAATCCTGCTCTGTCTCTTTGTTTTTGGTTAGTGGCTAAGCAGCAGCTCGTCCTCCCAGTGAGTAAAGTGAGCGAACCGCGAGCTGGGACCAGTCACGTGTCTAACAGTGTCTGAGTTTGAGGGTGAATGGAGGGGGAGGGGGACGGGGGGTAGTTACCCTGGATTCTTGGGTTCACTGTCTCGAGATGATGATCCTCCTCCTTTCAGTTTCCTCACCAGTTTCTCGCTGCTACGACGGATGGAGGCGCGCAGCTTACTGAAGGAACCGCTTCTCTTCAGAGAACCAGAACCGTCCTGAGGAGAGACCGTGCAGGGTCAGGCACAGGGTTTACAGACCCACACACACAGGGGCTGTGGACGTACATAAACGAATCAACAGGCAGAGGACCGAGCTGCAGAGACGTCAGAGAAAATTCACACGAATTGAACTTCTGTGAACAGCAACGTCTGAGGGAGCTAACAGATGTTTGAAATAATATAAATATTTAATATCTCATTGTTTGTCTTACGTTTTAGATGCCTGTGCTTATTTCTCTGTAAAATCCCATTTTAAAAGTTTAAACCTGACTTGTCTTTAGCCAACATTAGCCTTTTCTGGGTTTATTTCGACCCTTTTTTTCCCGCTTTAGCCAGGACCAGTGCTGTGCTAGTGTTCAGACGTCAGGCCACGCCCACCTGTCAGTTAACGTGTGAATGTCTCTTTAAATCTGCAGTGAAACATGACTAATGCTACAGTCCAGTCAGAGGACACCGTCCACACGTCTGTACAAGGCAAACACAAAGATGCATGTCCACACTCACTGACCAGCATAGAGGGTGTACAAGATTTAAAAAAAGAAAAAGCTGACGTTTGAATTAATAAAACGGCTGTTATAATAATTATAATAATGTAGCTAACTGCTATATATGTGTTCTGGTAATTCAACAATGGTCAACCATGCTGTCTGGTTTGGATATAGTTGGAGGTCCATGGCCAAAGCTTTGGAAATGGCTGATAACAAATGTTTGAAAATGTAATAAAAACTACACTAGAAATCACCTGTTGGTGATTCCAGTGTGTGTATGAAATGTTTCCTTTGTGTGTTTGTGTATGTGTGTGAAAGAGTCAGCTTGTTTGTGTCTTATACACAAAGTTCAAACTTCAATCAGTGACTACTGTACATTTAAACCCAAACAGATCAACTGTGTCTCTCCTTCATGTCACATGACATGGAACTACTGCAGTGAACACAGAGAACAGAACCAATGAAGCTGAGAACTGACACAAGCAACAGACCATGACAATCATCCACGACTTATGAACAGACACACACACAAAGAGTAAAGGACACACAGAGAAGCTCCAGCCTTGGGTTGAGGTGGGTTAAGTTGAGATTTTTATTAGAAGTTCAGAAAAAAACAAGGACGCAGGAACAGGAACACAAACACACACAGACTGGATTAGTAAAAGAAGAAGAAGACGAAGCAGAAAGAGGAGACATCTTTGTTCCCACCCGTCCCTGACCTCCCACCACCCAAATATCACCCCGGTACCCCAGCATCACATGTATGTACAGATCAACAGGAGGTGGAGAGACTGAGACTCCACTCCCTCACAGACAGAGTTCAACTTCAGATCCTGACGTCACTAATAACTACTCAGACACACACACACACACACACACAGACAACTCTACATATGTTTGTGTTTCCTCAGCTATTCATCAGAACAACGACACCTATCTGTGACACCTCAGTTTCTGTGATGTGTTTTTACAATGTGCTGAGTCATGAGAAGATGTCAACAATGACCTGCGGTGGATCACAAACAACTACACAGAAAAATGTCAGACCTAATTTTGACAAAGACAGAGAGGAGACAGGAAGTGCAGTTTTGTCCATGTTCTGTTCTCTGCAGGTGATTTTCATCATCATCAGTGTTTTCTCATAACCGCGTGTGGGATTTGATTAGATCATTGGGGGAAGTGGGGGGTATGTTAACGCTTGACCTTCAAACCCAAAACCTTCTCTGAACCAAAGCAGTGAGAGAAAGAACATCATCAGAACCAGAGGAGAAACAGGAGGAGCTGCAGGTGAAAACTGCAAAAAGCCAAAGCTGGAAGTTTGAGGGGGAGACGAGGAGCAGCGTCCATCATGCAAAAGATTGTTTCTTTTGTTTTGTTTTTTTATTTTCTACGAGCATTAGAAGACATCTGGAGTTACTGTGGTCAGCAGAGGGCAGCAGGTAGAGAAGAAATGACAGGAGTGAGAAAAAAGGAAAAAACAGGTGAGCGGGATTAGTAACAGAGATTACTGAGAAGCAGAAGTCAGAGATTCTAACCAGATTAAACTGGTCAGACACAGCAGTTTCTCCAGCAGCTGACAACAACTAAAAACTATCCTTGTTTTTACCGCAGCGGCAGGTTCACAATTTCATCCACAAGGTGGAGCTGTTGCACAAGTTACTGTGCTGGAGAAAAGCTTGGTCTGAATTGTCACTGAAACGTAAACATGTTTATCAGACACTGAAGACAAGCAAAGCACGTGACAGCAGCCTATATATATATATATATACAGTATATATATATATAACTAACACTGATCAATCGACAGTGTTCGTTTCCAGAAAACCCTAGTTTGTGATTTTTAGAAGAGAAGACAGTGGAGTCACTGACAACAATTAAAAACTATTTGAAATTGAATGAAATTCTAAAACATGATTTCCATCTTCCATATTTTCTCACAAATAAATACTGAAGTACTGCAGAGCCTGAGTAAAAGTATTATTTCAGATAATTAGTGAGTGAGTGACCGACAGTATAGTTGTGTTTATTTGTATTATTAATGTCAGTGTTGTACACCAGAAATATTTTCCCTCAGTCAGTGATTTGTCTGTGGCTGCTGTCACTTTAATGAGGTTAAGAAAAGACAAATATATATATTTATATAAAACGCTTCAACCAAAAGAGCAAAGGTCAAATTCCCACACAACCAAACAAAGTACACACACACATGCACGCATGCATACAGTACATGCAAAAGAGATACTGTAGATACACACACACGCTCATACAGTACATACAGAGTACACAGAGGTGCAGATCACAATCACCAGTAGTCCAATAGTACAGTACAGTACAGTAAAATAAAGTACAGTACAGTGCCCATGTAGAGTTAGAGGAAAAACTGCTGCTGACCTCTGGATGTCTTAACTATGGTCTGTCTGTGGACTGTGTGTCTGTCTGTGGTCTGTGTGTGTGTGTAGAGTGGACATTGTGGATGTAGCTGCAGAGGAAACAGCCTCTAGATCACATATCACTTTGAGCTTCTTTAAGGACCACAAAGGTAAAGACTGGAGGGAGGTCATTGACCCTGAGCTGAGCTAACAGTGGATCACACTGTGATCTAAGCCTGTGTTTACTGAACTATCTCAGTGTCACTCCACTGCAGATGGGATTTCCTTCAGGACAATAACATTAATAACAATAATAAAGCTGAAATCAATGCTTCTGAATAATTGATGTCTAAACAACAGTGTGTGTTTCCAGCTGCAGCTGATTCCACGGCAGACGGACCAGAGAAACAAACAGGTCCAGAGATCAGCTGCTGATGTGGCTCTGTGGTTTTTAATAAACACTAATATTACTGTGTGTATGTGTGTGTATAAGAGAGAGATAGAGAGAGTGTGTGTGTGTGTGTGTAACAGCACACCTCCCACAGATACGGCAACGGTCAGAGCAGCTGACTGCTGATTGGTTGTTCAGTGAGCTACACTTGACTACTGTTTCTATGTGAGCTCAGAGCCCAGGCAGCAGACTCTGAGGTAGAAGTGAGTGAACGATTATGGTGAGGATGAGTAGAAGAAGAAAAGAGAGACAGACACAGAGAGAGAGAGACACTAAGACTGTGTGAGTTTCAGTTCAGTCCAGGCTGAGATGTTTGATGAGGAGTGAGAGGGAGTGATGAAGAAGAACCAATACAAACTGAGCTCAGAGACTAAAGACTACAGAAGAAGGAAGCTTGTTTTGTATTACAGCTACAGGTTTAAAGACAACTGAAGCTTTGGAGTCCACACATTTAAAGGGATAGTTCAGGTTTTATGCATTACTGACACCATGGTTTTATGGGAAACACTGAGAACTACTGTGAGAAGCAGAACCTAAGCAGTACATTGGGACTTTTTGTTTACGGTACAAATAACACAGTTTACTTCATAAGGCAAAGCTAGTACAGAGACTGAGGGAAAGGACCATGAACCATGTTGTTTCACCACAGAAAACTGTACCAGGAACCAGGTACTTCAACAACAGTACCGCAAACTATGTGTATTTTCACTGCAGAAAATGGGAAACAAATCACAGCACTTTTAACAGTTGGGACAAACCTGGACTATCCCTTTAAATGTATGCAGCTGTTTTTCACAAACACCTGTTGTTCAGGGTGAAGTCGAAGTGACACACTTCTGTTGGGAGAGTGGAGTAACTGGACCAGTCAATCAGCATCAGTGGAAACAAAGGATTCTTTAATGAGTGTGGAGAGATTTATACTGAGATGTGATGAGAGAATTAACAAAAGCAACTAATTTAAATGAAAGTAAAGGCTGAACTCTCTGAACAGAAGACACTGATCGAACCATCCACTTTCACTTTGACTCACTGGACAACTGCCTTTTCAAATTGGAAACTAGGAATCTGTGAATTCATCTCCAGGAGAAACAGGAGCTGCCGGTCCACTGCTGCCTCCTGTGGTCAGTTTGTGTCACTGGAATTTAATAACACATTTGAACTGAGTGATGGTGGCAGCAGTAGATGAACATCTGCTGTGTCTCTGTGAATTCAAATCAATGATTTTCTCTATGGACTTTGGTGAGCTAAAAAGATCGATTTTCAAAATGACAATGTTGATTCGGACGTGTCTGCTGTCCAGAAAGATCTAGGTGTTGAGTGTGTGTGGAGGAAGCCAGGTAGTGTGTGTTTCTGTTATGGGCTTTGTACTGTACTCACCCCGTTCCACTCGACGCTCATACTCACTTCCTCTCCACCGTCAGGTCCGCTCTCGTACTTCACCGTGTCAGAGGTCAAACTCTCGCGGCTGCGCTGCTTTTCACGGTTCTCAGGTTCACTCAGGACCTCTGCCACGCGCTGCTTGTGCACGTTGTCCAGACCCTAAGGAACACAAGGGCAAGACATTATGAGCTAAACTCAAAATAACAAATACGTTTTGGGCTACCTTTAGACTCTTAGCTATGTAGGTGACTTGGCTACAGCACACACACAGAACAGACCTGTTTTCTGGAGCGCATGGCTGCTTCCTCCAGAGTCTCTGCAGCCTCAAATTTACCCTGCCGCCTGTAGAGGGCGCCCAGGTTTTTCAGAGTGGTGGTCACTGTTGGACTGTAAGAGCAAGGTGGTAGAAAATGTCATAATTACATTCAGGTGTAATCAAGCGACACTGAAAAGGTTGACAACGTAAATGTAAAAGTCAGGACGGAAACCAAAGATTTTTTATAGATTTTATTTTATTTTTTGTTTAATTAATTATTATTTAGCAGATACCACCACGCATTTGCAGATAATAATTGCTTTATCCCTGCTGTTAGCCAGCATCTCAACACTGTAGCTAATAGAATAAAACATTTTCTACACAAACTCTCTCACCTGTCGACTTTACAGGCCTTGTACCAGCCTCCATATTCTCCAAACGGAGAACCATCCTTCTGTTTTCCCTGAAGAGACAAAACTCATGCTCATCAGTGTTGAAAAATGTGGAGACGTCAAGACAATTTCACACCAAGGTTCTTCCTACAACCATCAAAGAGAGGATTCTAGCTGATCTGGTTAAACTGTGGAGAAATGACAAGTCAGACATTGACGCTCATCACCCAGACCTGGTCTGTTAATCTTTATTCTGTCAATCCCTGCTTTTCCTGCTGGAACAGGATCATCAAACTGTCAGAGCAGATTTTTACAGCCGTAAGGAACTTTTACAACCTTTAATAAGGTGTGGTAATGAAGTCATTACAAGACTTTAACTGCAGAGAAATCACTTCTGACATTAGACTAAAGAAACAACCTCACCTTGCTCTGCTCCTCCCTCTCTTCAGCGTGCATCCAGATGGGTTTGTTCTCATCTGAAATTCATTTCAATCATGAAATTAAAAACACAAATGATGCAGATGTAATGTCTCTGACTATGATTCCAAAATGTATCTAAAATTTAAGAACAATCATAAATATGCTGTATAGTCAGGGGACGTGTGAAAGCTAAAAACTGGACTGAACTGGAAGGGAGTCCAACACCAGAACACGAGAACAGCAGGGATTCAGGAGGAGAGATGTATGAAATTTGGTTTGTTTGAGTTACAGTCATTTAATCTGCCTGAGATAATGACTGCACTGTTCAAAGTGTGTGTTTGTATGTGTGTGTGTGTGTGTGTGCGTCTGTCGTACCATCCACGGAGCCAAACTCCCTCTCATGAGCTCGGGTGAGGATTTCTTTATAAAGTGTCTCAGCCTGCTTGAACTTGCTCTGCTTCAGGTAACAGGATGCCTTCAAAACAAACACAGTGACACACACACACACACACACACACACACACACGTTACACATTCAGTGACTGAATGGAAACAAAAAAAACAATTTACTAAAAATAAAATGGAATCAAACAATACTGATGTACATTGAAGGCTGAGTCTGTTAGTCTAACATTCAGGATTCATATTGGTGTGTTATTGGTCCAAATCCAAACAACTAATAACTAATAACTAATCCAGGTTGTGGTGCCAGTAGCAGACATGAAAAGGGTGTATGGAGCCATCCTTAGTTAGAACGTCAGATGAAAAAAAAACATGATTTGATTAAAGCTTTGAATATTGTTGGAGTCAAAACAGCAGAGACAAAGAAGTCCATTCATATCAATGTTCTGGATCCAGTGTCAGGAAAAAGAAGTCCTTCCTGGTTCCAGAACTGTCATTTAACTGAACAGTTAACTAACACTCCAACCTCCACTGCCCCCTCACCAGGTTGTTCTTGGTCTTGGCCACGTTGGGGTCATCGGGGCCCAGTTTGGTCTGGTAGATCTCCAGTGCCCTCATGTAGTAATACTCCACCTCCTCGTACTTGCCCTGGTTCTGACACAGCAGAGCCAGGTTGTTCAGCTGTTTGGCCACATCAGGGTGGTCCTTCCCCAGAACCTGGGTGACAAATGAGGAGGCGGGGGTTACAACAATCAGAACACGTCAGATGTTTACCATTTGGTTGGTGAATCTTGTAAAGAGACCAGAGTAAAGCCAGGTGGCGCTCCATCAGGCTACGTTCACACCTGCTTGAAAATCATGATTAGATCACGGAAACACCTACGATGTCTTTGTGAGTGACTGATCAGAGGAGCAGGTTTTTGTTGTTGGTCTGAAAAACAAACCCTGTAACTCCACTTTTACCATTTTGTGGAACGTTAACAAAGAAAGTGTTAAATAACCAAGAACATGAATGAAGGTTACATACTAGATAGCTTTACATTTATAATGAGACATAATGTCTCACCAGGGATCATAATTGATTAAATTTAGTTTTTTAAGTTGCATTTGCTCGTTAAAATAATTAAAACATTTATGGATAAGACAAACAAAACAAAACCATATATATCTTACACAGAAGTGCTTTTGTATCTCTGCGACAGGTGATTTTTTTAACACTTAAATATAAACAGTAATTTTACAGCTAAACATGATCATTTCAGTCCATCATCCCTCTCTCTGTCCCTCTATCTCTCAGCTGCCTGTATTTAGTAGAAGCTGAGATATTGGTGCAGCTCAGACTAAAACCTTCAGGTTCTGCAGCTCTGCCTCATTTCTCTGTCATCAGCAGCTTTAAGTGGCAGCTTTTTAACTTAAATCCAGGGAATTATTAACTATAAACATTCAGCTGAGGGTAAAGGATGACATCTCCTTCTCTGAAAGTGAAGTAAAGGAGGATGAGGAGAAGGAGGAAGAGGGGGAGGAGTTTGATTTATTCAAAGCTGTGAGGTGAGACGGAGCAGTGAAGATAAAGCGTCTCCAGCTCCTTCACGGATGATCAGCAGCATCTTCATCACTGGCTGAAGCAGCGGAGATTGAAGAATCTGAGGCTGAGCTCTGGATGTTTCTTATGGAAGAAGAAAACTCTGACTGTCATATGACCCTCAGTATTACCCATCATTACAGGTATTTACACCATTCCCTGGTAAACTAACTCATGGTTTTGCTGAATAAAAAAAAGAAATGTCCCTTTTTTGTATTGGTAGTCGTTGCAGTGTGTCAGGTTTTCTGATCTACCTTCTCTCTGATCTCCAGCGCCCTCTTACACAGAGGCTCTGCTTCCTTGTACTTCCCTCTCTTCCCGTACAGCACAGCCAGGTTGTTGAGGGTGGCGGCCACCTGAAGGACACGATAAAAACACTTTACAGAACAAAAAAATTCACTTCTTCCATAAGCCTTACTTTTACAACTCATTTTCACCCATGTGTGCAACATGTGCAATGATTGTGCAACCAAAGTCTCAGCCCCGTGACAGCGGGATGACACCGTTGATCTGGTGAGTGAGGGAGTGAATCATTAAAAAAAAAAAAAGTGTGGTGATTAATCGTGTCTGGTAATTTGATCCAAATCGTCTGTGTGGTGAGGAATCCTCAACATGTGCAGAAAAGAGATTGTGGAGGTGTCTTGAGGTCACCTCAGATCTCCGATGCAGACCAAGATCTGGTCGCCATGTGGACCCCAGTGGGAGGAAGAACAAGAAAGAAAGGAGAATGAGGAGGAGAGGAATCCAGACAGGAAGATGAAGAGGTGGAGAGAAGTGACAGAGGAGAAAAAGAACGACGTAAGGAACTGTCTTTGGTTTTTCTTGTATAATCTATTCCTTTCTGGTGTATATATATTCCTTTCTGGTATATATATATATAGAGAGAGATTTCTGCTGAAGATCAAATGACTTCCTGATGGAGAAGAAAGATCGGAGTCTGGTGTCAGGATGGAAGGGTGAGAGGGAGGAGGTGGGAGGTGAAGAATGTGGAGGTCTAACCTCAGTTTGACAAAGTGGATCAGGATGTTGGTCCAGACGGTGGAGACCTGAACCTGCTGGGGTTCAAGCAGTGGGAGAGGCTGCTGTGTGTTTACAGTCATGTTGATGAACACAGGTCAATGCAGCTTCAGTTATTCATCACTGTCACCCTGAACCTCTCGTCACAGACCTCTGATTCAGGCAGCGGGACTGAAGCAGTTTTTGTTTGCTGGGCAACTACTCTAACTTTAAAATGTGAATGGTTGCAAAAATAAAAATTAATTAAAATTGCAGTTTTATGTAAAAAATTAAAAAAACAAAAGCATAAAAATATTTGTTCGGTAAATAACGCAAATAAATAAATACTTTTTTAAGGTGATTTGCTGTCATCAACAATGTGTACTAAGTGCATTAAGGTAATTGAAAGTACTATGGTGAATAAATACTTTTACTTCTCTGTGGTAATAAACAACTTTGGTTCTGTCAATTTCGGCGTCTGGAAGTGATTTCTAATAAAAATGTTCGTGTAAGAGCTGAGTTCCTTTCTCCAGGTTACTGTTCATGTGAGAGCTGCAGCAGTTTTAGCCTCACTCCCCAAGTTTTTTTACTTCGTACTGATCAACAAGCCTGCCTGTGACCCAGGGTTTTTTCAAAATAATAATAATAGAGATAATAAAATACAGTGATTAATGATAAAATAATTGTTAATTACTGTGTTGACATGCGACTGCCTAATCCTTTCTCATTAGAAAAATTGTTAAAATATGACACTGTATGGAACTTCATCATAGTCTGAAATATTACAGTAGAGACTCAAAGGTTTGACTCTCAACCCGTGGTTCTGTGATTGGAGATTGATGGTTTAAATAATGCTGTAACTGTGGTGTAACTGAGGTGAAGGTGGACTCACAGCAGGATGGTCTCTGCCCAGAGTCTTCTCCCTGATGGCCAGGGCATCATTCAGAAGATTGGCTGCCTCCTTGTATTTGTTCTGATCCCTAAGGAACAGGAACAGAGAAACAGGCAGCTTCAGTAGAGTCAGTTCCACATGAAGAGAAGGACAGATGTAGCAGACAAAAAAAAGAGACTCAAATATGTCAACAACCTTCACTTCGAAGACAAAAAAAAGAAACTCAAATATGTCAACAACCTTCACTTCCAGCATGTTATTTTCAGGTGATGAGGTGGAAACAGTCGTAGAGAAGTTCCCACAGTCTCAGGTCGACACTGAGTCGGGCCTGAACTCTCATTCTTACAGGGGAATTCAATTGAAAGCACGAAATGACTCTTTAATGGATAAGTAGGGGGGAAAGAATGGGGCGACGAGCCTGGAAAATTCCTGTGTCCAGTGTCATTCTTTTCATTTCTTTTCATTGCCGAGGAAATTAACAGCGGCCCAGTGTGACTTACTGTACTGTAAATCTGCCTTCGTGTTTGCCTTGCTGACTTCTGACACATGAAAAGGAATGCAGCCCTGGTTCACAGGCTGGGAGGGGTGAGGGGGTGACAACAGTATACATAGGACAGATTTCTGTTGGTTCTGAAGAGGTTTGAACGGCACCACAGCAGCTCCAAGGTTATTCACATTCTTTTCACTGGTATCTGATGAACAGTAATGATCTCAGGCAGTGGCTCAGCATTCATGTCTGAGCAGCACACTCCATCCTGAGAGCTCGGAAGGCATAAAACAGTCAGAGGGCTCTGAGACCTCAGGGATTTAAAACAGTGTGAGCTCAGTAAGAAAAGCACTTCCACACTGTTAATGTTGCATCCTAAATTAATTACAGCTTTTAATATTCACTGATGCACTTACCGAGGCTGCATGCTTTCTTAGCTGGCTGAACATCTTACCCACATCAGCAGGTTCTAACGAGTTCTTTGGAGACTTTCAGTGATTTGAAACCCTTTGTCTGGATTTACATCAGTGAGAACAGCAGCCTCGGACAAACAAGGTCTCTCTCTCATTTTCTTCTTTGTAAAGAGTTTACAGACTTTAGCTTCATGCTAACCTGTTATCCAGCCAGATTAGAGACAAATGCAACAGATATGACCAGAATGGAAACTGCTCTACTATATTATACTCGTTTCAATATACTATGTATGACAGACACAGCTCAATGGGGCTGTATTGTAATGTTACATTTGTATTGAACTGTTTGGTACAGGATGGTACAAATACACACATGTACTGTACCAAACATATATACACATCACATGATATATTCACACTCAGGAGACTCGGGTCTTTATTTTTAGGCCCACCTGTAAACCAGGGCCAGGATGTTCAGCATGGTGGCCACGTCTGGGTGGTCGTGTCCAGAGGTCTTCTCCAGGTCCTCCAGGGCCTGCTTACACAGAGGCACGGCCACCTCGTACCTGCCCTGGGAGGCGTACTGGATCACCAGGTTGTGGAGCGTCCTGAGGCGGGCCGGGATCTCATAACCTCCCTGCTGAGCCGCCGCAGCTGCAGCACTACCATGAGCTGGCTGCACTGGAGAGCCCACGGAGGGAAAAGCAAGACGGTTAATAAAGTGGTCTCTGACCGGGATTCAACAGATACAATAATGAAGCACAATTCTACCAGAACCCAGTGAGTTTCAATGGAACTAGAACAAGAAGAAAAAAAAGTTCTCTCTGTTCCTTTGGCTTCATCTGACAAACAGATGTAAAATAATCTGAGTGTGAAGATACAGCTCAAATACACAAAGAGAGTTATGTAGTGACAGGAAGGAGAATGTCCTGGTTCTGCTGTGGTATATTTAACAGGGTCATGAGAACATTAGCAGGAACATCTCATGTCTGTTCATCTGCCCCTCAGGTTTTGAATCTGTGTAAGAATGTGTGTCACTGTTAAAGAGTGTGTGATCAGAAAACCCCCAAGTGTTTCAGACCAAAGAAGAGTCGATGCTATTTTTACTCTGAACCACAGCACAAGTGACATTTTTAGTATCTTGAGGGGGTGGAGGTGGAGGTGGGGGTGACACTCTGTTTTTTTGTTTTCCCAGTTATAGTTTGACTGCAGTCACTTTAAACCAGCCGACCTGTTAAATCTGACCAGAGATTGGATTCCAAAATAAACATCAATTCTTATGTAAGACAAATAAATGTGATTTTTATTTGAGTGTCCGGCCCCCAAGTTGTCCAAAGTCTGTCCAGAAAATGCTGGCCCTCTGACAAGTATAGGTCATGACCCCTGGCTTACTGTCACAGGACTGACTTCACCACACAGGACAAGGTTCTATCAACTCAATGGTGTTTAAATCATGATGCAGTGTTGAACTCTGCAGTGACATCCTTCCACTCCGAAATATGCTTCCAGCCCCCCCCTCCCCACCGCCCCACCCTCCCAACACACACGACCCCCTTTCTCCCCCCCACTGTCTTCTCTCTCTCCCAGTGCGAGTTCCAGCAAACCGTCCAGTCATAATTCATTTAGCATCGGTTTATTTAACACCTCGGTAGAGTCTGCACCACTTCTGCTGCACAGAAACTGAGAGACCACAGTATGGATCAAGATGAATGAAACCTTCAAACTGAACTCACCATTATCAAGTCTGGATAAAACAGTAAAACAAACCAACAAAACACTAGGAGGAAACACCAACAAACTGACACTAGATTCACAGACACTGATGTTAAAACTATAGACTTTAAATATAACAGAGCTTATTGTTATACTCTACAATTAACTCTCATCAGATTTGTATGGTTTCTTCATTAGACTCCTGGTACTTTTAGCTAAAACACTCAGAACCTAATATGAACCAGGAATGTAGAGATGAAAGGAAGACAACACTGATTTGCTGGTACTTTTTTACACTTCATGCTTCACTGAGTATTGAGGCCAGTGGGTCAGTGTGTGTATGTGAGACGGATGATTCAACACCGAACGTGTGTGTTTTATGAACATTAAATAACAACCTTTTGTTGGTTAACCGATTTGGACATTTTTGTTTTAATTCAGAATTCATTTTAAATCATTGACTTCTTCAAAATAACTCTTGTGTTATTGTGTGAAACAAATGTGTTTTTTTTCTTCTACTTGTCCTCCCTCCAGGCTACAGTTGGTTTTGACAAATTAATCTTATGGGGAACACAGCTTTATTTTCTATTCTTCTGTTCAAGTGATGTAGGGGTGTGCGTGTGTGTTTGTGAATCTATGCAACAAAATAAGAGAGATATCAGATTATTCATCAGATTAACCTTTAAGAGATTAACCCGATTGTAGAATAGAAACAAATATATGCCGTTGCTTTGGTAATATTGTCCACTCATTTGTCATTCTATAAACAAAACCTGCACAATTAATTATATCAATAAAATAAAATGTGAAAGTATATTGATACATCTTAAGAACTGCATGTGTGGTCCCCAGAGAAGAAGAAGAAGACTCACTGCCTGGAGCTTGTTCATCATGGTCGTCAGGAAAGAGATCATCCAGAGTCTCTTTGCTGGAGTCGGAGTCTTTCTCCTCCTGAAGCAGGACAAAAAGTGAGGAACAGACATGAACCTCCACAAACAAAACTTAGAAACCATTCA
The DNA here is from genome assembly GCF_000523025.1 of Cynoglossus semilaevis. Taxonomy (NCBI): domain Eukaryota; kingdom Metazoa; phylum Chordata; class Actinopteri; order Pleuronectiformes; family Cynoglossidae; genus Cynoglossus; species Cynoglossus semilaevis. Next base: position 17,732,446 of record NC_024307.1, read on the forward strand.
CACGAAGCAGCAGCCCACAAACAGGAAGGAACAGTTCTTAGAAACCATTCACACGAAGCAGCAGGTCACTGTTATGTAGGAGAGCAGAGATGTTTCTCCACATCATGCTTCAAAACATTTATGTGAAACTCAAGCAAATGCCAGACAAACACGGCCCAGAATAATAACCTCAGTGGTATTGGTACTTCAAAAAAAAAGTGCGAATTCCCATAATGCTTTATGGTTTGTTAGAAATGTTGCACCATGAGTTAGGATGGTAGCTTTGTTTTTTGGCATTCATGTGAAAAATGCCATATAATGTGTAATAAAAGGGCAGAGAGTTTGAAGCTGAACATTTAGTTTGAAAAAAAAAATCTTATTTTTTTCACATCTGTTTCTGACCAACACACCCTAAACATGTATCTCTGATTCTACAAACTATCTGATGGGCCCAACTTCTTGCCTCTAAATGTACTGGCTCCTGGTTCTGATGATGTAAATTTGGTATTTTAGGATATATGCATAAAAAGTCACATTTGCTGTGATTTCCAGTGGGATAAAACTTGAGTCTGAAGCCCTGGACATAAAGTTCCAGAGCATCAAAACTTTCTGGAATTTAAATCATCTGCTTTGGAGGAGTCGCCCTGTGAGTCACATTCACAAAACTCTTGTGTAAAGAAAATCTTTACATTTTAGAAAATCCACAAACTGAACGTTTATTCCAAACAGCGTGTTTGAGGAGTGAGGAAACCCACAGACATGTTTCTGAATGTCACCACATGAAGAGGTTTGGAGAAAGTAAATCCTGGGTCTGCACAAAACAAAAGGAATTTCAGAGGTTTCTCATCGTTCTGACTGTGACTGGGTCTCATTAAAGCTGAGCGTATTTCATTTGTTTGTTTGTTTAAACGTGTCTGAACAAACTCTCTCCCTTTGTGTTCCTATCCTACTACTTTGCTGACTCCACAAACAAACCCTTCTGTTTCACTTTGATCACGTGTCTCCTTTAACACCGCAATTGTGTGCAGACAGAGTAACCACTGGAGTATTCCCTCTGGGCTAATGTTGTATTAATACAGATGATTTATACTCCAGGTTTCTGATACTCAGACAATCCAGGTGTAGTTTTACCTTGACATGTTTTGACAGTGAGCTCCCGTCTATAACAACCAGCTGTGTTCCATTTTAGGGATACAATATACAAACAATAGGAGGGTTTCGCCACAGAAGAACTATCATCTGTTATCATGAGTGTGTTTTACTAAATGAAAGACCTGGAGGCTAAAGCCATCACCTCAGCACCAGAACATTGTGGACCAACAATGTGGAAAAGATACACAGAAGAAACAGTGGAAAAAGTGGAGAACTGACACACACAAGCACTCAGGGGTCATCGTAATACAATAGACCAATGAGAAAGAAACTGGAAAGTCTATCACTTTTTGGAATTAAAAATGACGACGAGGAAAAATCCACAGGAAACCAACCCACACTCAGTACCTGTTATGTTCAACAGAAAACTCTACTGTTTTCTACATAAACTATAACATAAACTATCTATAGTCCAAACTAGGAGTGGCTCCATCCAATACTCAGGATCAATATCAGTCTACTACAGGTCAAAATTTGAGGAACAAATATAAAATAAAATAAAAACTAGAGCCAGTCCAATCCGATAACTTAACTTTGCATAACCTGTCGTAAACAGGACTACTATTGTTTCAGCCTGTGGCCTGCTGGAGGAGAAAACATAGGTATAGATTGATATCAGTATCAGCAGATACTCTGAGTTGCAGTATCAGTATCAAGTCATCTCACAAGTCCACCAAACTACTATCATACAAGAGAAATCTGATCAACCAGAAGAACAGCACACCAAAAAAAGCACTCACGAGGTGTCAATACCCACAAAAGGTAACAGAGAAGGGCAAACAACAGGTTAAAAATAAAGATACTACCACAACAAAGGAAAGACAAAAGACAAGGACGTAGAACAACACACCATACATTAGAGGGACGCCCAGAACGCACAGAGAGATCAATGAGAAAATATCAGATCACCACACCGGTCAAACTCAACTCAGACCATTGCTTGTACATCCTAGATAATTTCAACATTTTCCTCAGTGTGGGGTAGAGACAGGTTATAACAGAAGACCAAACAGGACAAAGGCAAAATGATCACGTGACCATAAACGCTAGCTACGAGAAGCCAAAGACAGACGATAATCATACGTCATGATGACATGGAGTGACACCTCTAAGGAAGACGTTAGCTCCAAACATTTCCTGGTAAAAACTGCTGGACTGTCTGACTGTATGAAACATGGAGTATAAATGACCACTGAAGTTCCTCCTCCATGTTGTTCATCTTCTCCTGACTGAGAGGACCCAGGTCCAGCTCAGAGGGACGTGGACAGGGACAAGCTCGTACTCTATACGTCATGGTCAGACTCACGGAGGGCGACAGGTCCTCGTCGTACTTCTTCAGCTGGTTCATGAACTCCAGGTGCTTCTTCTCTTCCTCCAGCTGGGCCACGCTCTGCTCACTCTTCTGCAGTTTCTGCTGCGTCCCAGCCAGCTCGTCCCTCAGCCACTGGTTCTCCTGGCACAGACGGCGGACCTGAGAACGCAGTTTCTGCTTCTCGGACTCCACAGAACTCAGGTGGCTTGACAGTGCCATCATCACCTGAGAACAAGGAGATGCTGAAGGTCAAGAACTTCTCACTGAAGGCCCTTTGATGGTTAGTTTTCTCTATCTGTACAACAGACATTTCCTCCCTGTCAGAACTGAGCTCCTACCTGAGCCTCACTTAACCCGAGGTCCAGCATTTCCAGGGACTTGCGGATCATGTGAGACTTCTCCTCCACCAGGACACCCTCCTCCTCCTGCTTCAGGCAGCGCAGCGTCCCCAGCAGGCCGTCCAGGATGGAGTGATGCTCCTGTTTCAGGGCCTCCAGGCCCTGGATCACCTGCTTGGTCCTGCAGATGATTTCATCCTGGGACAGTTTCTCCCCGGGGTCCTCCTCCTCCTTCACACACACCATGGTGGACATGTCCTCACGCATCCTGTGGGAATCACAGGAGAAAGACAAAGTGTTCAGTTCAGGGTGTTATCACTGCCTTTTCTTACTGCATCCTGACACTTTCTGTGCTTTGTATTCACACACACACACAGCATACACACACATCATACACACACATCATACACACAGTTAAGAGGATTATGACTGAATGCACTTGGGCAGCACTTGCAGTGAGCTGCCTAATAATCTGTGTGTGTACATCAGAGGAACCCCAAATGGCTTCCCAACTTAACCACCAGCTCAACTAAATGATGTTACTGTCATGTCATATTTCCATGAAATTGTCAATCTTAAAATCGACTGGATAAGATGACACCTTTCACACTCAAGTACGGTTTCAACATTGTGGCAAAAAGACTCTGTCCAAAGCAAGGATCGCTCCGGGCAGGAAACAGGAGACAGATCTGCAGCTGAGAGCTTTGGCTTCATGTGACTCAGCAACCAGCAGCCCAACAGCCAATCAGCTGAGAGCACAGCAGGAAGCTGAGGCTGTGAGGAGCCGCAGGTTAATGAGCAGAAATAAACCCAGCCGACAACAAGATAAGACAATGCTGAAAAATTCTAGGCATTGTTCTATTAGCTAACGGTGGGTTCTAATGATTGTGTTCATCAGGTGACTGTTCAATAACAAGAAAGAATCTAAAATCTGAATCCGCAACAGCTTAGTTTTCCTGCACAATCTCCCTCTGCAGACCACAGAGAAGTGAAAGTGATTCTTTCTTCCTGTTTTGATCCAACAGCCTGTTTATTTTTGGCAGCAGATGATCCCAGTGCAGAGACTCAGCACAGGGAACTGCAGAGGAAACTCGTTTTTGATGCTCACGTTTGAAATGTAAATAGCTGTCTTCAGGGCTGAGCACTGAGGAGGGGGGGCTCTGCTGCAGCTCTGCATGTAAACAGGTTTCAGCAGCAGAGGTTCAGGCATCGGAGATAAACGTGGTGGTGTTTGTTAGAGAGAGCAGAGAGAGATAAGTGTGATCAGATCTCTGAGGATAATGATGATGAGGAGCAGTAACATCAGCATGTGACAACTGTTAGTCCGACGACAACAAGGCTGGCCGCCATTGACACATTTGAATAACAGAGGATGAGAATGTGACAGACAGACAGACAGAGAGTTTCAGGTTTTATTGTTTTGGGGTTTTTTTTTAATCATTAGCAAATGATCGTGAACCAACAGTCTGTTATTGTAGATAGGCAGAGTCTGTGGGGGGAGGAAACCCCATCTCCTGATGTTGCCAGGTGAAGCTGCTGTTTCTGCAGATCACAGCATTTTAAACAACACAGATTTCACTGATACATTTATACAATATATCCTGTTTGGTACTTCAGTATCTTTTACAACAATATGTTGAGTTTTTTAAGTAATTTAAACGAAGGGAAACTGTCAGCATAGTAAACACACAATGATGTTCCCTGCTTAACATCAGGTTCATAAAATCAGAACAGAGGGATCTACATTTTAATCACTGTAGAAGAAATATAAGCAATATAGAATCAACCAATGCCGTTAATATTTGCATGTTAACTGTTGACTTACAAAAAATCGATACAGTATTGTGAAACTAAATATACTTATATTTCATCATACCAATTTTTTCCTCAAACCCCTATTTGTATCATTACTTTTTTTGCATCTAAGATGTTTTTATTCTACAGGTTTCACTTCTGTTCCTTGTTGCTACAATACAACAATTTCCCCAGTGTGGGATCAATAAAGTTCAATTGAATCTAATCTAATACCAAGACAGTATAACACTGACGTCCTGTGATTGGAAACCTAACCATGCAGTTATAGGGCCACTATTTCTGACTATTTCTGGGCCAAAATGAAAGTTTCAGTACTTACTTCCGCCCTGCAGCGGAAAGGTTCTATTCCTGGCGTTGTATACTTTCTTCAGTGAAAATGAGCTTGACAAACAACAAAAACTTTAATAAACCTGGGACATTAAACCCAACACAACTGTAGCGTCAATTATTTTCCCTGCGGAAAATAAGGTCATTGCACAAAGCCTCTGGGACCTGGGAGCCAACAACACATTGTCCCAGAGGAGCAAGGTGTTGTTAACATGGGGGTGGAGCTCAGCAGGTTGTCAGGACAAGAGTTGTCCTCTAGGTGGATTAAACATTATATACTGTAGGGAAGGGCAAACAAAACAACCAAGACTCCACTGGTCGCCAGGCACTTCAGACTGAGTGGTTTCACACACAGGAGATCTGAGTTTGTTCACGGGCCCCAGGAACAACAGACTGGAGGTGCCCTACATCAATGTAGACCAACACCTATATCCCACCTAAACTGATGCCAAAGCACATACTATTAACAGCAACACTTGACAAGCTCACTGTTGTTGGCATTAGGTGTAAAGAAGTTTTCATTTCTATGGATAAAGCCTTTTCTAACATGGAATATGAGTGGAAACTCATAAAGGGACATGAACCAAAGATAGAGTTGGATTATCCAAAACTCCAAGATTAGACATAGTCTGGAAAGTTAGCCTTAGAAACCCTTGTTTCTTCTTTCTAAGTAGACAATTTCTTCTCAGGAGGCTTCTCGAGGTATTCTTCAGTACAAAGGTTGCGAGTGAAAGATGTAAAACAAACACTTTGTTTTGATAATGTTTTGCTCTTGATCACTCCCTCAGATGTTCTATATGTGTGAAAGAGATGTTGTGTAAATGACAGGTGCGGTCTGTTGAAAAATTATGTGCTTCTTCTTTCTGTTGAAAACAGAAAACCATCAGGAAAAAGTTTTTAGATTTGGTCTATCAAAGATGAGTTTGCTATCACAGAGTGTCCTGTTCTTATTTACAGTCTATAAAGACGAATTACCTTTATTGGTCATCATAGGTCAACAGACACGATTTGCATTTAACTCTTCAACACACCAACATGCCAGAACCAAACACAGGTAGGATGTAATCCAGTGTTCCAGGCCTGGTACTGTGTACTTATCCCTGTTCCAACACCGCTGCATTGACACTTCTCCCCAGTGGTTTATTGACCTCCCAGCTGCTGTGACGCCCACACTGAGACCCACTGTCCCCGGGAGTCTGTGCCCACAACACAGGCTGCTTTCAGAACCTTCACCCTGATCTGAATGTCAATGATTGTCACATGACTTTGTCAATACCACTAGAACTGCTGCCATCATCATCATCATCATCAACAGCAGTAACCCCTGCTATCCTATCAACCGGGCTCACAGGCGTGGATCCAACCTCCTCATCACCACCGCTGCTGCTGCTGCTACTGCTTCACATATGGATCAACCTGAAGAACCAGATCAGGCTCTGCCACATTC
>NC_024307.1:17738845-17740090 GCF_000523025.1 Cynoglossus semilaevis
CACGCTGGGCGTCGAGCTAACTCAGCGTTAGCCCTGCGGTGACAGATTGTTTGATCAACGTCTAATTCCTGCAACTGACGTAAACAGCGACCAAAGTACAAGGAAAACTATGGAGAATGCAGCTGTTCTTTTTACAGTCCAAGTGTCGAAATTCTCCCATTTATTAAACACAAACGACTGAACACAATGACATTGTTACAATATCGATTGACTTGGGCAGAAAACGTCACGAAGTGGCTGATTAGCCGAAACGACTATTCCAATAAATAGACGCAGCCATTCCTACCGTTCTCTCAGGACATCCGCTGTCACTGAAGCCGGGAAAGTAGCGCCGCTTCCTTTTCCTCTTGACCCGGATAAATCACGTTTTATCAGAGACGGGGATCCCGCTCCTCAGTCCGCCGAAGTCTGGGCCAAATGTTTTAAATTATGAGAATATGAATTTTAAAACTTAATTTTCTTCCAAGCGGGTGTCGAATCCGCTGTCGTTAGTTGATGTCCACTTTAGCTTTATAGCCACACAGCTGAACCGAGCGCTGCCTTCACTCTCAGCTCCAGCAGCTCCGTCATGTCTGCGACCACGCAGTGAATCGAAAGCCGGCAGGACTGCGGCTTCATGCGGCAGAACGTCCGTGTGGGTGGCCGCCCTGCATGTGACAGCTCGGTGGTCTTCTGTTGGATTCACTGATTCACTCAGTGACTGACGCTGCGTGAAAATGGCGTCACCCGCCCCTCCCCTTGCGTTAAGCATGACGTAACCTCTTGGCTAATTAAAATGGAAGTTTTTATTGTTTACTCAGTAATTTATGTTATTCGTTTCATTTAACTTTTTCTTTTTTTTAATATTGGCCTCATCCAAACTCACCATAATTTGTCAGGTGACAGTTTTCTCTATTATGTAAACGTTTGCTTGTTTAACAAATCTGTTGAAATCTTCCTTTCTTGATTTCATTACACAACAGTCTAATAGTACATTCTATTTTTTTTACTGTATTCATTTTACAATTAATCATTTCTTTTTTGCATCTTGTGTACATGATATATTCCCATTGTTTGTCCCACATTATTATTGTTATTATTATAATGTTATGACTGTTTTCAGATTAGTTAGTAGTTAGTAGTGTTGTGTAGTTTTTACATTAATCCTACAAGGAACGGATTGGCAGAAAGTCTGATACATAACATACACGACAATAATAGTTTTGCAATTTTTATTTTAAAAAAATCACAGATAAACACATTTTT
>NC_024307.1:17740133-17758019 GCF_000523025.1 Cynoglossus semilaevis
ATTATGATGATTATGATGAAGAGTGCCGCACACTCTTCCACATGTTGCTGAAGGCGACTCGAGCCATGAGTAAAGTGATGGTGAAGTTTCGTTTGTACCACTCTCTGGATGAGAATGAGACGATAGAAGAAAACAGTAATAGTTCAAATTAAAACTGAAATACGCAGTGTATTTTTTATAAATTAAAGTAATCAGAAATTAATTCATGTTGTATCATTTAGCTTCATTGTTTATATTATAAGATTAATATGAAAACTAATGACAAGCTAAAAATAATGCTAAATAATGCTTAGCTACTTAGTAAATCCACTTCTATTCTCCAAGGGAAAACATAAGTCAGTCAGCACCACAGCTGTTGCACTGAAAATTATACTCACATGTTGTAATTTACGTGTTGCTCTTTGTTTTTATCAAGAAAGCTTTTATAAAAAACTGCCATTTCTTCACTGCTGAGAGATGGACGTCCTGTGAGACAAAGAGAGAAATGAATTTGTGGAAACCTCCAGCTGATCTCTTAATGTCAAACTGCTACCTTCCAACCTTTGTTATTTCATTGTTACGTAAATGGTTTTTTTTATGTGTTTATGTGTATAGCTATGTTCTTACCTTTTTGCACAACCTTGGTCAAACCTTTGTCCTTCAGCTGTTTGAAAATAAAATTTTCCTTTTCCTGAAGAAAGAAAATAATAATAATTCAAGTTTAAACTTGAAACTTAAAATAGTTTATGTAAAACGTCACACGTCCATAAAAAAACATTTTTTTAATCCTACACCACAAAGCTTAAGGTGGAAGGCATTAAACCTTTAAATGTAATCACTACAGCAGAAAAAAAACTTTGTTTCTTGTAAAATTAGAAGCAACAATGTAATAATAACAAAACATAATTGCGTTTAATTATACTTATGGATTATGTGTAAACCATTTTATTTTTATATTATCGACCCATTAAAATGTTACGGTGCAATAATTGGTTGATTGTTAAACGCTGCCCTCTGTCGGTGTCTTGTTTGGGTTTTTTGTTGTTGTTGTTTTTTCTCAGGAAACAAGAAAATACACTGTTACATATTTAACCAAAAAACAACAGCTATAATAACGAATATAACACAAACGTAAATGAAGCAAATGTTCCAACCCTGCTGAAGGAGATGTTCTGTTTGGTCCAAAACTCATGGTTCCAGTCTTCTGTCTCCTGTCGCAGTTGCCTCAGACGTCTCTCCAGCTCTGACTCTTTTTCGGGGATACGGTAAACGATGGGACGCAGGTTCGACAGAGGGTTCGGCGGACCGATCCAGTCATAGGTGGAACTGGGTTCAGGTCTGACATTGGATCTCTAAAATGTAAAGCCCAATAAAGGCGACTTAGTGTTAGCTTCCTATTATCAGAGACATGTCCCCTTTTACTGGATCCCTTATTAGGTACCACTACACCAATCAAATGTACTAAGTAATACAAATACGCAGGGAAAAATACAAAAACACTAAATAGTTATATAAAAATAGGCAAAATGAAATAACCAGTAATCAGTTGGGCTGCAGTTCACTTAGGCTAGTTTAAAAAGACGTTCTTAAACGAAAACTGATGTCTAACAGTTTTCGTTTTTTAGCGATACGAAAGCAGAGTACTGTTAGACATCTTTTTAGCGATACGAAAGCAGAGTACTGAATTTTCCATGGAACCTGGACCTTGATATCATCAAATGTTTCAATGTTAGTGAATAAAATGTGTTATTATCTTAATTGAAAATTAAGATAATATTGTTATTATCTTAATTTTCTTAATTACATTTTCAAAGGATAACATAACATTAACAAAGGTGGTTGGACACCAGTTTATATAAAAATGCAGATTATAATAAACCTTTATGTTCTTAGTTCCCTGTTGTTTGCTCGACTGTTCAGATGTGCAGAAATGACATTTCACTTCTGAGAAAAGTTCAGGCCTCAGACTACGCCATCTTAAACAGTTCTTCATCACCACTGACGTCATGCTAATGATGTAGAGCAACGCAATTCAAATGTCGAAGAAAATAATTCAAAACCAGTAAAACACGCCACAAATGTTAAATAGTCGCTGGGCTCATTTCACGTCCTTCTGCGCAAACACAACGGGCGACGGAATTTCCGGTCATGTGGTTCCGGCAGAAGAGATGGATGCGTTCGAAAGGTTCATCCAGCCGGCGGTGTTTCGTTTAATGCGGCGATAAAACAAAAAAAGCTGATATGCATATATTACCTGAGACCTTTTCAAAAAACCTTTTTACATTTCTTAACTATATATATTTCTTAACTATATATATATATATATATTAGAAGCAATGTGAAAATCAATTATATATTTTTTAAGGAAAACATTTATTCTGAAAAACAATTACATAAAAAACGGACACAGAATGTTATGTAAGTTTCAGGAAATTAATATTGAGAAGCTATAAAAAATAACAAACAATATAATAATATAGTTGTAAATGATTTGGCCATTATTTGTATTAGAAAAATTTCCCGATTTTAAATATAACAAATGACCTAAGATGACGTAACATTTCTCTTTTCATTTTATTTTGGAGTGTTATATATAAAATATAATAGATATAATCCCAATTTTTGAGCCAAATGAATTCCGTGTTGCCGTGCCGTGACAAACGGTCGACTGGCATGAGGAAATGTAGCTCACCCAATGTTGGACAACCAAAACCTTGCGCAGAGTTACAGTCGATCATACGTCACCAAAGTATAAGTATGTATGCGTTTTTACAAGTTACTATTTCAGAGTAGATTGTTACTAATGTTTATGATGATCCGTTGTTTTTGGTGTATTAAACACCAATAAACGATTTTAAAATAACTGTATTAAGTAATAAAGAAAACTCTGTGCAAGTTTACACTGACTGTCGGTTAAGGGGCTCATCGTCTGTAGCTGTAGATTTAGCTTTATGAGCTAATGTTTAGCTTTAAGCGGAGTAGGATCCCACTTTTCCCAGTACGGTTCTCATGGCTGTTCGTTGGTTATGCAGGTAAGAAGGAAAAATAAATTATATAAAATAGTAGAGGTGAATTAAGACTTTAAAAACAAACAGGAGAGGTGAAGTTAATTTGGTGAAGGTGGGGCAGAGTCAGGTGATCAACGGCTATTCATAATAAGCTTCAGCAAAGTAGGGGAAGCAGATTGTGTTTCCCCGCTTTAAACACGCTCTTTCATGTTTCCATAACGGTTTGTGTGGTTTATAAATGTCTGTATTTGTAAGGTTGTAGTTGAATTTGAGCTTGGACTGAGCATAGGGAGCCCCCTCACATCCTAGTGGGAGGGGCGACAGCAGCAGCCTCGCCGCAGTCACACAGTCATCCAGCGGGCAGTTGTTGCTGAGGCTAACCGGAGCGTCGAACACCTTCACCTGGATGCCAGGGTCCTCCTCATACCGGCCTGCTGTGGCTGATGGAAACAGGCATTCGTCCAAAATGTGCGCCAATGTACTGGGAGTTCTGAAAAGGTGAGGAGGACGCAGACCGAAGGTATGAGGGTGTGAGGAAGGATGCAGCTCCAGGAGAGAATGGCGTTGATGATGATGATTCCTCGAGCTGTGAGCTCGGAGGTTCTGGAGGTGTTTGCTGCGGTGATGGTGCTCAGAATGTGATTTGTTTTTGTGACATAATGCGCAAAAGCTGTATGGATGCTGTAGACTGCCCGAAGCCTGAGAGGAGTAATTATGGTAGTAAAGCCCGTATAACAGGTTGTCTTTAGGTATGTGTGGTTTGATAGGAAAATATCATGCAAGTACTACATATAAAAAGTTTTAAAATGAGACCATATGGTTCTGAGTTGGCCCTACAACAGATCCAAGTCCTTTGCATACATTTTAGCAGAATGTTATCTTTTTAAATGGAGGCACAGCATACTTTTGAGAAATCAACAAACTTTAAGAACCAGATTAACAGCCTGTAAGTGTTATTAGTGTCTTGTTAGAAATGTAATACTAAGTGATTAAGGTAAACTCCAGTGTGGATATAGACCAGGTAACAACACTCTTAAGAGTTTCTAGAGTATATAGGTGCATCATTCCCCTAACAAAATCTAATGATCAGAAGAACAAAGGTATGGGGTTCTGGAAGGTCAAAGACCATGCCAATGACAAAATGATCACAAAGTAAGTCCATATAAGGAAATACACATATTGAACACTGCAAAGAAAGATGAAGAGCAGACAGAGAATGACAGTGAAACTGACTTTGGAGTAACAAAGACAAGATGACAACAGCAAAGAGTTATATATAGAATCCATGAGATATTACGTAACTACTAAGACACAATTCAACATAGATATCAAAATAAATAAAACGACAAACTCATTTCAAAAGATTAGCAGATAAAAAGACATCAGTGAATCAGATGGTATCAAAGGTCACTTGTACACATGCCTTTGATCAATCTTCTTTTGTATGTCATACTGTCCCATCAGTGTCTAACACTGAGTCTAAAAGCAGGACTGTCTTTGTGTGGATGGTACCGATATCAGCACCATCACATCACAACTAACAGTCAGGTGAAACCGAAGTATTTTCATGTGGGCGTGTGGGAATGTTGGTTTCACTTTCTACCATGATCATGAGATTAAAAAATCGTGTAGTTCATTGGTTCATGATTGATCTTGTGGCGTTTTCTGGAGAAGAAAAGCAAAATTGATGAATGGATAACAGGGTCAATGACGAACTGGATGGAGAGACATTTCAGCAGCTTCTTCACCGTCTAACTGCAGCGTTGTAAGGAGTCGGTCTGTTTGTCTTGACACTAAACATGGTCTTTTCTTCAGAGATCAGTGATAGTCTGGCTTGAAATGAGGGGGTGAGAACTAACATGTCTGCAGGGAGGAACAACAAACTTCAGGTCGAGGCAGAGGGAAGGGTTTCTCTGCAAGTTTGAAAACAAATGTTCGAATATCCGGCTCTGTATACTCTGTCTTTGTCTAATGACTCATCAGTCCTGAGGCTAGTTTGTGACACATTGACAAGGTTTGACAATAGGAGACTTGACACATATTTTTGGCTGTTTTTAAGGTCTGTGTCGGGTGACAGGCACAGATCCCAGTCCTTGAGACTCACCAAATGCATTCATTTTGATGTTAATGAACTTGAATTATCCAGTTTGCTTGCATTATACTACCTTTTGTTGTACTTCTTAAAGAGGAGAAACCTTTTCTTTGAGTGGTTTTGCAGATTTTCACATACTTAAAAAAATCAACTGACTGTATCTCCTGTCAGGGAGTTCTGAGATATTTGTTGTTGTCCAAACCTCTGCTTTTGTCTATGATTAGAGGCTGTGATAAGTCTTAGCAGACGAGTGACTGACTTCTACCTGACAACTGAACTGGACAGTTCCTGTTGACATGTGATAGAGTCACATCTTATATAACTCTCAGATTCTTCCTGGTTATCCCCTGAGGGACGTGTAGAAAGCTTTTATTTCCAACACCAAAGCAACAGTGGTCTATTATTTACATGAAAACACAGATGAGCAGCAGAGCAGAAGGTTATCTGTACCTTAAAGAAGAACATGTTCAGCAACAACTGGCCAACCACACTCAACCTCAGACTTTAGAACCACAGAACCACACGTGTGTGATTCATCTAAAAGCCCAGTGGACAGTAGATCTTTTTCATGTGTGGAAAAAACATTCGTCATCACTTACAGACTCTTGGGGCCGTATCACCCTGAACACATCTGGGCTTAGGAGTAAAGCAGGATAGGGCGTGGTCAGAAGCTTGATGGGAGACCACTTGGTGCTGTTAGCTTTGGGGCAGCCAGTCACCTAGTGGGCTTGTTATCAGAAGACCCTGGTTCAAATCCCACCTTGACAAACTGCCGTGCAAGCATCAGTTCTCTCTCTCCCCTGGTGCTCCTGATTGGTGCTTTCAATTTCTTGTCACTGTTGCTTTTATTTTCCAGCCTCTTTGGAAAGCCCTTTGATGGCGGGAAAAGGATGGACAATGGTGGGCCGCAGCAGCAGCAGCATATGGAGCAGCAGCAGCCTTACCACCCACAGCATCCTGCCATGATGCGGCTGTATGAGGTCCAGAAGGAGGTGGCGTCGCTGGGTCCTCAGGTGTGCACCTTCAGCGGGCTGCAGAACGACCGGGACTACAAGCGTCTAGAGAGGGAGCTGACACGGCTGCTGCTGGAGGTCGATCAGGTTGACACGGAGGGAAAGCCGGAGCTGCAGGGGGCTCGAAAGAGGGCGGCGCAGGAGGTGGAAGGTCTCCTGCGATACCTGGAGGAGAACGCCACTCATCCCTCCCGTTTGGCCATTGAAGATCTGAGCAACGAGGCGCGAGCGCTGGTGGACGATCGTGTGGTGGCGCCTCAGCGAGCCGGCGGTGTGGCTGAGATAAATGACGAGCTGGTGGACGCCCTGCAGGGCCTGATCCTGAAGCTCACCCAGGTGAAGACCGAGGGGAGGGTTCCACTCCGAAAAGCGCGCTACAGAGCGCTGACCAGACTGTGCGCCATACAGGACGTGGTCGAAGGTCGCACGCAGCAGCAGACCCTGTCCCTGCCCCTGTCTGGAGAAACCCATGAGGCCGTGCACCGGATCAACCAGGTGATGGTAAAGGTGAGCGTGGCCCGCAGCCAGCTGGTGGCGCTGCTAATGGGCCTGAGCGGCAGAGACAGCTGTGCCCATCTGTCACGTCTCCTGACGGAGATGCAGGTGGAGCTGGACGCTCTGGATGTTTCTGGAAACGCAGCCATCAGAAATTACCGGAAGCAGGTGGTGGAGGAGATAAATGGTCTGCTGAAACATGTGGACCTGGAAGTGGAAGGAGACGACACCCGCAGGTCAGAATTATGCACGTTTACAAAGAGTGTAATATAAAAGATATAACCCTAATTATATCTGTGTATTCTATTATTTGTCTGGAAACAGTCCAGAACAAGGATGTTAAAGAACGTGTTAGTAGTTCATTAACGTACCAGTACTATTAACATTGATCCTTTTTTTGTCTGTGATTTACAGATATGATTTGGCTCAGAACAACTCCATCCGTGAGATCGAGGCTGTGCGCGCTCACGTGGTCCACCTCAGAGAGGGCATCCTGCGACACTGTGCTGTGGGTGACCTCAGCTTCAGACCCAAAGCTGAACTCCAGAGTCTCCTCACTCACTTGGACCAGGTGGACACAGCAAAGAACCCCTGTATTCGGGAGGCTCGTCGCCGTGCCGTGGTGGAAGTTCAAGCCGTCATCACCTTCCTGGACCTCCGCGAGGCCCTGGCCAGACGCCAGCCTGGTCCCGCCGAGCACCCAGCCCACCGGGCCGTGTGGCTGGTTCTGGGCAGCCTGTCCGATCTCCAGGCCCAGGTTCTGGGCTTCGACGGCAAGCGTGTTGACAAGAGCTACATGATGCTGGAGGAGCTGCTGACCAAACAGCTGCTGGCGCTGGACGCCGTGGACCCACACGGTGATGAGATGACCAAGGTGGCCAGGAAGCAGGCGGTGAAGTTTGCCCAGAACATTCTCAACTACTTGGACATGAAGACGGACGAGTGGGAGTACTGAGGAGCCGAGTGAAACGTCCTGTAAATTACACTAAACTGTGTCATTCCACATGTGCTGTAAATACAGATTCAAGCTCCCAGAATGCACTGCAGCAGCGCTTTTCCTCCAGTGATTGTGGCTGAACCTGAGAAACAGAAACATTTGTGAACATTTTTTTTTTATGTGAGGTTTTGAAATATATTCATTTTAAATTCTCAGATGTGTGTGACACAGAGAGAGAGTTTCCTGGTCGTTGTGATTGTGTCTCCACTTCCTGCTTCCTGCAGTCACATCCTCGGACTGAGCTTGATGATGATGATGATGATGATGATGGTGATGGATTGGTGAAGTCGTCATGACTTCTCTGTGTGGTCAGCTGAACTCCAACATCAGTTCTAATGAAAACCAAAGTGGAAGTGTTGACATGAGACACCAGAGGGTTTTCTCACACACGATTCAATCTTCATCTGAAAGTTTAACAGTAAAGTCAGCGCTGAAGAATCGGTTTACTGCTCGTCTGCTCCTCTGTCTGTCGTTTGTTTTCAAATGTTCTGTGGGACGTTTCAGACATGACTGTGTATGGATGGATCGGTCGGCCATCCATAAACTGCTTAATTTTTTGTTTGTACCTGCTCAGTGTTTTTCACTGTCAGAGAGCTGAGAAGGAGCAGCAGCAGCAGCAGGAGGAAGAAGAGGAGGAGCAGGAGCAGACGAGAGGGGGGGAGGAGGGGGGGAGGAGCTGCTGATTCTTATTCGTTGACACATAAAGGCTGAAGCTCCCAGGGCTGACAGTCCCGCTCCTCTTCACTACACAGTGTTGACAGTGATCACAGTGGACAGTTTTGTTCCTAGAAATCTGCTGCTGCTGCAATGGATGAAGAGAAACGACTGGAAGAGTCTGAATCTCTGTGCCTTTATTTTCCTTTTTGAACTGAATTTGTGTAAGGGAACAAACGCCTGCTCCTTTGTTTTGACATCCACGTAGAAGAACCAGGACATGTCAGCTGTGAATGTGATCATGGAGAGAGAGAGAGAGAGAGAGAATTAGAGCACCTTGGCACCCATCGCCAACCACTAATTTGCACTAATTGTAACAAAATTCAAACTTTTTCTAATCAGTGTTGATCCCCCGAGGAAGGTGTCGTCTCTGTGGGCAGTTGTTGTCCTCTGACAGCAGGAGGTGAAGGAGTCACTCCTCTCTGTGTGTTTACATCACAGAGAGCAGAACAAACACAAACAAAGTAGGAAAAGAAAATAGAACCGATTCTCCACAGAAGGAGAGATTCACTGACCACCGTGGTGTCAGTGGAGATTCAGTACAGTTCTAGGTGAAAGAAAACAGTCATCTGTTTGTTGTTAGTGAGTGACAGCTGAAGTCCAGAGATGAGACATGTGACTGAAGAGCTTCTGAAACCAGAACTATTTTTTAACTCATTCATTTGGTGAAATCATTTTATATCTTAAAAAATCTGTTTGAGAAAATATGAAGACTATTTGGGAATTTATTTAAAAAATCAACATCTTTGGGTAGTTTTTCCCTCTGGTCATTTTACGTTCTAGTTTTCCTGTGTCACTGTGTTGATTTTCAAACATTAGCCAATCAGCTGCATCCATCTGTGTGCGGGGAGTGACTCCACCTCTGATTGTTGCAGACGATGACTCACGTATTAAACATGGACACACCTTGGACTCCACCTGCTCTCTTTTATATACAGTCAGATGTTGGAGTGATGACTGAGGCTCATGTCTGCACTTCTCTTAGTTTGGCTCATTTATTCTGGTTATTGTTGTTGTTTTTCATCAGTGGTGTCTCTTAGCAGCTGGTGCCACTACATTTTCATCAGTGTTGTCTCTTAGCAGCTGGTGCCACTACATGTTTATACTCTATGAATCAGATGATTAATGGAAAACAAACTCATTCTTTGGTTCTTGCTGTCATAAACAGTTTACCTTTACAAAATCTCTGTTTTGGCCTTAGAAAAACTTTTCTAATTGTTGATAAGACAATGTTGTTCAATTAAAAAAAAACTTGAAGACAAATCACAGTGGGAGCACAGGTCAGTCTGGCAATTTCTATTTTTCAATTTTGGATTTTATTCTGCTCTGATTGTAGTCACTGAAGAGTTCTTCTTCCATATTTCTGGAACCAAAGTTTTTTTTATTATTTTTATTGTATTCCATTGCTGACACTATTAATCATAAACACAAACACAAGCTTATTTATGTTTTGAAGATTCATGTCACTTCTCTGTAACTTGTGATCGTAGCAGCACATGTAGCCAGAAGAAAAGAAAAGTGACAATTGTTTGTATTTTAAAACAAATTCTTTTGTTTTACATTAATCACCAAATCTTTTCTTTTCTTCAAGTGGTAATTACTTCAAACATAGTTAATTTACAGTTAAGTGAACGTGTCTGTTAAGTTTTAAAATGAGAGAAGAACCTCCATATTTATTTGAAAAAAGAAAAGTTCTTTACTCGTGCACTTTGTCATGTTTTCGACTGTTGATTCTTCACCAACTTTCTGGACTTTATTTTTTTTTTGCTGCTAATTTTTTTTCACTCCCAAGAAAATGCTGTTTCTAAAGTCGCCTTTACCTGCAGTGATTGTGATAAAATACTGCTGTTTAAGTTTAAAAAATAAAAAAGCACAGAGACAAAAAAATGTGGAAGTTGAAGTGAAGTGAACAATTTTACAAATGTTTTCCCACCAAAAAATAAAAATGCTGTTTCTGATTCACTGTTAAAGCCTGTGTGTGTTTTTTATTTATTGTTGACTTTGATTGTTGTAGTAAAAAGCTGCATTTATAAATGAACTGCATTATTCATAATAATATTATTTAAATATTGGTAATTTATATTAAAAATAGTTTAGTTATTAACATACAACACAAAAAATGCAAATAATTGTTAAAAACTTCTTTATTTAAAACAATAAATATTACATATATTGACACACAAATATACATAAAAGAATGAACATAAGACTAAATAACAATAAAATAACCCAAACATAAGTCAGTCTATTTTATTTTATTATATATATTTTTATTGTTAACAATTTTACTGTCTTCACTGTTCATGTTATGTTTTATTAAATTAATTGAAATATTTACATTATTTACATTATTCACATTCTCTGCCTATGTTTGTTTCTCGTTGAACCACTGGAGGGCAGTATATCCTCAGCGCTGATCTACTGTGGATTCTTTAAAGACGTTTTATGATATCAAAGTAAAACATTACAAAGTTGCCGTTTGTGTACATTTTATTTTAACGTGGAACATTTAAATCGTTTAATTTTTATAAAATGGACTTTTATGTCTAAACACTGACGCTCCTCAGTATATTATTGGATAAAACCAAAGTCCATGGAGAAAAGCCCTAATTTTAGCTCTCGGAAGTTTTTTCTATGAATTTACGAATATTAACAAGAAAACTATACGTCAGAGTAACACGTGGTCAGAGATGGTAATTTACCAAAGAATGGTCCATTGTAATCTAATCCACAATTAACAAATTACAGACATTTAAATTGGTGAAACTATTATTTCTTCGACAAAATAAACAAAATAGACAAAGTAAACTCACCACATACATCATCAGGAGATCGTCGCTTTACAAAGATTTACAAAAATATCCAGTTTAATTTCCAAATGTTCAGTTTTTCATACTTTTTCATACTTTTCATGTAAAAAATGTTTGACACAATTTTCCGGCGTCTACCACTTAACCAGAACGGTTTCACCTGCGCAGAGATGCAAAGAACTCTGGGAAATGTAGGAAAACACGCCCGAGACCAAAGCTTTGGGCCTGACCACCTATACCTAAATAATAAGAAATATGTGAGACTTTGGGCCTGACCATCTATACCTAAATAATAAGAAATATGTGAAATTTCAACGATTATAGCAGTTGTGAACTTTTAATGTGTTGCTTTAAATGTGGGAAATATATTCTTCTCTTTCCCACACATTAAAATGTAATATAAATGTAATAATATATGTTTAGACTGATACATGTTCTTTTTCACATTTATGTTATTTTGTATTTTTAGAAATATAATACTTTCTAGGATTACATATAACCCTAATAATAATAATAATGTCCTCCAAAATAGTGTCAGGGAAGAAAATAAGATAATAAAAAAAAACATTTTATGTCCAACAGAAAACAGAGTCAGAAACAGGACAAGGTCACGTACGACCTTGGAGGCAGCGGTGGATCAACAACTGCTGTGATGTCAACCCTCATGGAAGTTTCCAGCACACGAATGCTTTATCTTATTTTATTTGTCCAGGTGTTTTCCTCGGTACAGATCAGTTCCACAGAGGGGTGACTTTGAGCTGAGAGCTGCAGAGACGCAGGGGCAAAGATGGAGGATAAAAATATTCATGTCCAGGGTTGAGGGGAGGACACATTGTCCCTCTGTGTGTGTGTGTGTGTGTAGACTATTTAATGCTGTTATGTCATGATGCGGTATGCAGCAGGGCTATCGTGCTGTCAGCTGTGCAGCGGTGCAGGAACAGAGCCGAGGATGAAGAGGAGGAAGAAGAGCGACTCTTATGTAATTGTGCCTGAGCATCTTCACTGGGCCAGAAAATCCAGCGTCCGTTAAAGAGAGCTGCCATCACTGCTACAGCGACGGGGCTGGAATAAATGAGGCCGTCTTTTCTTGGGTGGAAGCTGCCTTGATGAGTCAGTCCAGTAACTGAAGACCAGGATGTTTTTCCTCACTCTCCCGGAGGCCCCTCCACTGCTCCCTGGTGTTTACATATTTTTAGTTTGTTAGTAAATGTGAGTAAGGAGTAAAAGAGTTCAGCTTGTACGCTGGCAGATTCTGATACAAAGGTGGTTATTTTAGCTCACAGATATATAAAATATATAGACGTTAAAATGTGTTATTTCATGTCTTCACTGTTTGAAATCTTTGTTCAGATTTATCTCCGTGACACAAACTGACCACAGGAGGCAGCAGTTGACCACCAGCTTCTGTGCTTCTCAGAGCTAAAATCACTGATTTCCTCTATGGACTTTGGTCCATTGATGTAGGTGGTTTAACTATTTAAAACAAATGGATTGGAAAGATACATAGAAAATAAAGTCACGTGACTAAATCATCACTGAGACACTTGTACACAGTGTTGTACACAGATGGGGTCAGAGGAGGATTTGTAACATTCCTGTGTTTCTCTCTGGACTGGTATTTTTGGCCCGGGTCTGAGGTCCATCTGTCGGCTGCATCAGGGAGTGTGTGTGTGTGTGATGAGTTTATCTGGAAAATTTCACATATTTAAATACTCAGCTCATAGGAAGTGTGTGTGTGGGGACGTTCCTAAACTGCCCAATGTCTCACACCAGAGTCCATGGAGTAATCAGAGGGACACAGTGGCTGCTGGTCTTCTACTGCCTCCTGTGGTCATTTAATGTCACTGAGATCAATCTAAATGACACAGAGGTCAAACATGTCAAACTACGTGAGTGTCTCAGCAGCAGTGGATCACAGCTGTTGTGCACTGTGATGTTAAATCTGTGATTTTCTCTAAGGACTTTTGTCAAATGTGACCGTTTTCAGTAATGATTCAGTAGAATGAGGAACAGAACGCTGACTTCCAGCAGTTATATTTCATCACTGATCTGTTTATCCTTCCATCCTTAACAGACGGAGCCATATTTGGCCCGTTGCCACAGCAACAGCAGTGATGAGTCACTCCCGGGCCGTTCTGTGTTTGAACGCTAGATGTTTCTGTGAGTCTCCACTCCCACGTTCTGCATCTGCAGCTCAGTCTGAGTTCTCAGCTCCTCAGTGAGGAAGTGAAGCAGCAGCGACGGTGGGAAGAGTGAAGGAACGAAAGACGAGATCCAAAAAAACAGAATCACTCTGAGATTTTTATTTTTCACTGCAGAGTAGTAGCAGCAGCAGCAGCAGTCGTGTGTAATGTCTGTAAATGTTTCATGTTCGGTACTGCAACCTTCACCATCATGTTTTATTCACGTCCTTCAGGTTTGAGGTTCGACGGCATCTTTGCTGCAGCAGAGATCTGTGAAAACACTGCACTTTTAGAGCTGATGCCTGCTGTCCCGGCAGAGAACGCAGTGCAGTGTTGAGTAAATGACATAAGACTGGTGCAACACAGTCTGGCCTGCAGGGGGCGTGCCGTCATTGTGCCTCAGGATAGTCCGACTCACCTTGAACATGATCCGAAGAGTTGGGATTTTTGGGGGGACAGAGAGAAACTGTTGCTGATGATGAAGATGATGATGATGATGGTTATTTTTCACAGCATCATTTCTTCAATCCCAGAGACTGAAGGACTTAGGGAAATGCTAATATTGGCAGCTGACAGAGCAGCAGATCACCTCTCTCTAACTGAGCTGGTGTTGGAGGAGTTGGACAGACTAGTCAGAAGAGTGTTTCCCTCTGATCAGCAGTCTCTGACTTTTCTAACAAATCTGATCTTGCGTCCACACGTTCGGCCTTCACCGGATCACAAGAACATTTGTCTGTTATAACTGAGCTGATACAAAGCAGACCTCCAGAGGCAGACGGCCAGAGTGAACCCTACCACTCGGCTTCTGCACAAAATATTGTTACAATGTACGTGGGCGGTGCAACATGAACTGGTTCCTTGCAAACCAGCCTGGAACGACTGGATTGATGTTAATCAAAACACTAAAAACACTAATAATAATAAGGTTTTCAAAACCTGGAAGCAGTCAAGACATGGAGATGTCACTAATTCTCTCATCATCATCATCATTATTATTATTATTCCTTCTGAGACAGAGCAGCAACTATTTAGGTTTCCTCATGGGTTTCCCTCGACAACGCTGCAGTGACAGTTCAAGTCCCTGGAGTTGACTGTGAATCCACCACAGGGATGATGTGTTCTTTTTTTCTCTCTTAATGGACTCTCCAGGCTCCCATAGGAGCAGCTGTAGAGGTGTTGATGAGACGTACGTCAGCAATACCTGAATGAACCTGAAGTCTTCTGGAGTCAGCAGAGAGCAGAGGACAGAGAAGTCGTTCTGAACTCATTCTTGTTTCAAAGGGTTCCTGATGGAACTTGGTCAAAAGGGTTGGAGACTCTCGGGAGACTGGTCTGGTCTACTGTAGGGGGTCCCTGCTCAGTTCGGTTCACGGTTTTTGGTCCTTGAAGACAACAGCTCTAAATAGACTGTTGGAACGTCAACTAAACCTCTGAAAGGTTTTAAACTTCAGAGTTAAAACTACAGACCGTGGATTTAAAGGTGATCACATGTACCTTGTGATCTTGACTTGTAAAAGTGTTTCAAGTCACATGTTGTGAGTTTGTACAGTCTGAAGGTCTCATGGGTCAAAGTTCAATCGGAGTCCGTTTCCTGTTCCTGTTGTGTTGTCACAGCTCTGTCATGTGGGTCACTGAGTCCTTGTCTCTATCTCCTCCCTATCACATTTGAACTTCCTCAACCAGACACAGTTAAAGTGTGACATCACCTGCGGCCAATCAGAGCCGCCGAACAGATCACATGTTTTTACTTGTTCATGATAATCCACTGCACTGTTCATAATGAGAACATACTGTTGTACGACTATATCACTCACTGTGTAGTGTTGTCATTCAACATGGAGTTGATGCAGGTGTTTGCACCGTCAGCACAAAAAGGAACAAACAGAAGTAAAAAGCAAACTTGAATTTCTCTCTTCTGACTGTGATGTCGTTCATCTGCTAATCTGCTCCTGAGGTTTGGATGAAAACAAATCCAAAGATACTGCAGTACATCTGCTCTTAGACGTTCTGATAAGATACGCACGCCAGCGTAATCAGTGTACTGATCCGACAGAACACAGCAGATGAGGAACCTGCGTTTGTTCAGAGTCCAAAGAACCAAAGGATATGTTACAGCCAAACCTCTAAGTCAGAATCAGAAGTACTGAAGTACTGTGATGTGCAAAAAAAACTTAAGCAGGATAGTCAATGAACACACCTGAGGACTGCAGAAGACTGGAGCACCACGGCCAGGTTTGAACCACAGCTGGTCCAGCACAGACTGAAGCATCAGTGACGTCAAAGCCAAGCAGGACAGACTTCAGTGTGTCCCAGAGGAATCCCCACTCCTCTCACACACACATGCAGGATGAAGATGACGATGACGATGATCGCTCATCTCCTAATGAAGCTGTGCAACTGACAGAACACGTGTAAGAGAGTTTAAAAATACTGCCCAGAAACTAGTTTAGCTGACACCGAAATAAAAAGCTGTTTCACACATTAATAGTTTTCTATTCTCATGGTATTTGTTTTCACACATAGTTTTCTATTCTCATGGTATTTGTTCTCACACATTAATTGTTTTCTATTCTCATGGTATTTGTTTTAAATTAAATTATATTGAACCATTAACAGCTTAAACAATATTTTTTGGCTAATTATAAATATATGGTTTTTGTAATAATAATAGTGACGGTGATAATAATAAAAGGAAAGCCTGTCTAGGCTACATGCTAAACGCTACTACTCTATAAATGTGAACTCTGTCTCTAACACCGGTCAGTGTCCAATCTGACTAATGCCAAAACAGGACAAATGGATAATTAGATGTTGTTGCTAAACTATATAAAACTGTATTTCAGTGAAATCCTCACGCCTTTTTTCCTTGTTTAATAAAAGCTGCAGCCTGAGGAGGTGCAGCTCCTCACCCTGGGAACCAACCTCATTAAAACCCAGCCCTGACCCTCCACCGTCAGTCCTCAGACGGGCTCTGGACCAGGGCCAATGGTTTTCAAACACTGAGGTGTGGAGTGGAGCTGAGAGCGGGACAACAGTGGACGGTCATCAGAATGTCTCTGGACGCTGTGTCCGTCCTCGGCTGTTGGCTGGGGTCCACAGCTTCATTCACAGCTATCGGACACTGAGCTGTGGAAGTACTGAGAACCATTCTGGTCCTGGTCCTGGGAATAGAGGCCACTTGTTCCAGTTCCAGGAAAACATCACAAACAAATAAAAGGGGAAGAAGAAAAAAAAAAAGCTGGAAATGTCTCCAGCCACTGAGGAAGTGCTGCTTGGACTGGGACACATTTAGACGCAACATTTAAAGAAGCAGTTCGTAGTTTCCATGCACCTGACTTGGCGCTGAGTTCTTAGAGTGTTGGTTCTCCTTTATCAATGTTAGTCAACCATTACTGACAGGACCCTGTCTGTGGAACACACACTCAGAAAATCAGTGATTTTAGGTCATTACTGTCAAGTGTAAAGTTCCTGCTCAAGGACAGAACGTGGCAAAGTTCACATTTCTGTACATTTTCAAGTCAAACCCCTTTTAACTGAGCGCTGGTCTTTCTGCCTCACTTGAGGTCAAGACACAAGGGGGCGCACACACAAGTACAGCACACGACCATGTTCTAAAAACACTGTAAGAAAACGTTATTACCTAGATATTGACTAGATTCTTTATGTGCGTTTTCCTGGAAGGTCCGATCAGCTCTTGGTACTTTATACTCTCAATTGTTCTTCAGAAAGGGTCGGGAACATATGATCATCAATATTTCAGAGAGTAATTGGATCAGAGACCAGGCCTTTGGCTGCCTACTGGAAACTCTTTTCCCTCAGAGTGAAACTGGGTCACAGACATTTTCATTATCACTGCTGCTTCCAAAGAAAGACATGACCGGGAACTTTTCTTTTTTTATCACAGCGTCAGTGAAGTGTCACCAGTTTGATAACATTCAGGATATGACAACCCATTCAACCTTAACTATGATCCTGGAACTTCTCACTTCATTTCAGGATCTTTTCACAACCTGGCCTCTCTCCTTCACCTTCAAGCTCTAAAAGTCATCCATCTCACTTCTGCTCCACTGTTATATCTTTTTCATGTCTCAACACCTACGTCCCAGAATCTTATCCAGGTTCTGTTCCTCTTGTCTGAGAGCATTATCTCTAAAAGAAAATTTTATGAGCTTTATTTTTCCCAGAATAGTTCTAAATACATTCATGAGTGGCAGAAAAGTACATGA
This sequence comes from Cynoglossus semilaevis, assembly GCF_000523025.1. NCBI lineage: Eukaryota > Metazoa > Chordata > Actinopteri > Pleuronectiformes > Cynoglossidae > Cynoglossus > Cynoglossus semilaevis. Next base: position 17,757,651 of record NC_024307.1, read on the forward strand.
AGGTGGTACAGGATTGGATTTATGTTAAAAACTAAAAACCCGAAGGTGCTACGCTAGGTGCTTACTCTGGCACTTTTCCTGATTTATGACTTAACTTTGTACTGTTCATCATCAGTCACTGGAGCTCTTCACATCGGTCCGGTTCTTAAAAACTGGACCAAGATTTGGATCAACAGCCCTGGTATAAACACATTCAGATGATTTTACTTGTAGAATCTTAAATGCAGTAGAAGAAGTCAACAACAGTTCCAGAGGAGTTGGGGAGGTTTAGAGGTTTAGTCAGTACAACAGCAGCAGCTTTTAGTCCACTGGTCTCTTTACAGACTCTAATCTCATCACTGCTACTATTCCCGTGAGTGCTCTTCTCTC
>NC_024307.1:17758066-17762013 GCF_000523025.1 Cynoglossus semilaevis
TAGAGTTGATCACAGACAGGTGTCATTTCAATCAGTGTTTTAAAGACTCAACTGGAAAACATCGGTACTGGACACCACGAACAGTGGTGAAAAAAAAAGCATGTGTAGTTTGGTTCAAGCTACTGTGACTGCCGAGACCTTCCACACCTTCTCACCTCACTCTGGTGGCCCTGAGACCTGGACCTGAGCTGAGGTTGGACTCCAGTAAAGGTTGAGTCCAAGCGGATTAGGGCCTGAGGATTTCCAGCAGCTCAGAGCTTCTATTCACAGCCCAGAGATTACTGGACCCTGAGCAGGTCCTGGTGTGAGAGTGGAACCATTCACACAAGGTTTCTTTTTCTGCTCCCACTCAATTACACAACTCACTGCTCCAAAGGCTGACCAGGATCATTAGTACTGGACGTGTTTACGAGAGATTTAATCTGCTGACAGATTAACAACATCATCATCTCAGTGTATGACCGTTTATCAGCTCAACGTCAAACATGACATTTCTGAAGCATCTGTCCTTTGAACGAGTTCTTGTTTAACTTTTAACATATGTAAATGCAGGTTTTTAGGAGCTGGTATCTGATTCCATCTGCACAAATAAAATAATAATAATTTAAGTTGGAGATGGAGACCAAATATGTTGGAAGTTTTGTGAGTTTTCTCACACCAGATTATATCTAATCTTCACAGGAACCTTTCCTCCGTACTGAACAGAAACAGAGGCCACTGTAGGAGAGAACATTTCTTTTCCTACGAGACACTTCCTTCAGTGATGGTTTCAGACGGTACAGTACAGTGATGTGAGCACAGCTGATGGAACGTACAGGCAGCTCCATTAACGTCTGCTGAAATGACTTATCGACTTTACTCCAACCACCGTCATCAATCATTTATTTACATGGTTTCTATTTTGAAACCTGACCATAAAGTAAAGTCAGGTCTGAACAAAGACGACGGTCAAACAGAGGTGGTTCTGTTTGTTTAAGCCACAGTTCCTCAAACTGTCTTTAAAAACGTCTTTTTTCAAAATCAATAAAAGTAACAAATTCTGTTAAGTCTGATAAAAGAACATCCTGGGCTGAAGACGACCGATGTTTGGACTATTAAAAAAACTCAAGTCATCACTGATTCCCTGGAGAAATTCAAAGAACTAGAACTAACATAAACTGGTAAAGTGATAATGTCATTTAAACCAAACAGACTTTGACTGATCCCAACATTAGGTCTGACCAGTGAATAACAAACAGTAAATGTTAACAAAACAGACACAAAGAGCTACAAAAAACGAAGGAAATTAAATTTGGCAAGACAAAAATATCTGAAACCAAAAAAAGTAAATACATTTCTGTAAAGAAAGACAACTCAAATGAATGTCTTGCTCTGACGTAGGACACAGAGAGAATTTAAAAAATGTTTAGGGTCAAAAACCTGTCAGTCACCAGTTACATTTGAAACTTTATTTTTACTTTTATTTCCAGGATTTCTGTTGTACAAAAACAATAAAAGTGTATTCTCTTTATGATTTAATAAAAAAAACTTTTATAAAAAAGATTTTTCTTTTTACAAAGAAACTGTGTTTTTTTTTTTAATCATACTTGATCCAAGCAACAACTCAGTGCCCAGTTACAGGAGGATAAATCTTAGAGAACAGTGTAAATCCTCTTGTTGCTGTGGTACCGAACAGGCCCAGGACCAGGACCAGGAGGGACCAGGTTTTTCTCCTGGATTATCTCAAGCTGACAAACAAGAACTTTAAGTTGTAAAATTAAAAATAAAATCTACAGTGAGGTGTGAGGTTTAGGTCCTGGGTTTGGTGGCGAAGGTGAGGTAACCTGTGTGGCCTGGTATTTCTCTCGGGGTGGTGGTGGTCTTCAGGGTGACTGCTGGGTGGTTCTGGACCACGTCTCTGGTACCAGGCTCTCCCGGAGAAGAAGCATCGGGACCAAAGTCAGGCAATGGCAGGGAGACGGTGCGGACGTCATGGACTCTCAGTAGAACTTCTAAGGTACTGATCTCCTGGAAGCCCTGGTCGGCCAGAACCTCACAGGTTCTCTGGACTTGCTCGATGCACGGAGAGAAGGAGCAGAGACGGCCTCCTGAAGACAGACATGAGAAGATAGATGAAGAGAACCAGTCCATCGGGATATTTACCTGAGGTCCAGGTAAGAAGAAATAGCACCTAGAACTGATTGTATGACAACAACAGTACCAGGAACTAAATGACAAATTGAAATGAAAATTCACAGTCTCTGTCTTTGCAACTCACAGCGAGTACGTGGTTCTTCATGATAACCACTGCACTACAGAACCACAAAACACATTTCCTGTAGAGAATATCCTGCATAAAATGAGCAACACGATAAGAAACTACAGTTTTAGGATTAGTTTCCACTATGACTATTAGTACCAGGGAGCATGTGATTTTATACTTCAGGTACAAATACCAGGAACTCCAGATAGTATTTTGACCTTACTGGAAAAAACAGTACTGGGAAAAAAAACTACGGTCATAAGATTGTCAAAGAAACCATGTGTGTGTTTCTGCAGGTGGTACCAGGACCAGATCCAATGTGCTGTTGGAAAGGATTTTGGACAGGAAAGATTCTCTGCTGTTACATCAGTGAAGATGTATTGTGTGGGTGGAGCTTCAGCACACAGCCTCCTGATTGGTTGGTGAACTCTTTTCTGTTTTATTTCCCTCAACCTCTGTAAAAACCTTGGTCCACAAACAGAACCATCCCAGTCACCACAGAGACCTGGTACCAACACACGACCAGGTCAAGACTTCAACTGACGACTGGACAGAACGGACAATGAAAAACGTGACTCCTCCTTCGTCCACTTCCATCCAAGTTAAAGTGAGGTTTCCTCTGATCTGGGATCTGTTCCTGGAGCAGCTGTGGTCTTCGCTCACTCTGTTCAGCCCTCAGATCAACGAGCTCTCTGCTCAGACCCCCCGCTGCTGTGGCTTGTTTAGAGAGCGGAGGCCTCAGACAGCAGGTGATGTGTTTGTCAAGACGACGTCTTCGTCTCCTGATGCTCCACCAGCGCCAGGCTGAAACTCAGACTGTGTTGATGAGATATTACATCTGTTTTTAGACTCTCCATTAGTTAAAACAATGGAACCTGGAATTTCCCAAGAGTGAGATTGAATTACATCGTTGTTGTTGTGGTAGAAACATGTCTCAATAATAAAACTTATGAAAATACTTACAAATACACACAAAATATAAGCCAACTTTTCATATGAACATGTATATATTAACTATTTGCTCACTTGAATGTATCTCTAAGTTTGAGTTATTTAATAAAAAAGTATTAGGAAATAACTGATACTCTGTCAAGTGAAACGAAATCATTAGCTCTTAGCTCACTGTCCTGAGGTCAGAGGTCAACAACTTTTCTACACCACTGACTTGTTTCACGTCAGACAATATTCCCCCGACTGATATAAAAAACAATCTAGAGGTCACAGAGGTCAAACCCAGCACATATTCTACAGAGGTTGTTTGACAGACAAGAATCACCTGGTGGTGATAAAGCTGTACTTCATGAAGGACTTCAAATGTAACTGTCCTTCATTTTGAAGGCTGGTCTTCTGTTTCCTCTGTGGATCTTACATTTCATAGCCCAGAATCACACTGATAATCAACAAAAAAATAAACCAATGTTTTCTCTTTTTTCTGGACATCATTCTGACCAATTTTAAATAAAAAAGTTTATAACCTAAACATTAGGTTTTTCTCCAACAGAGGACATGCACAGATCTGTGTTTTGTTTTTTTTTTAACAAACTTATTCTGTTCTAGAACATGTGAGATAACAGCGTCATCAGGACTTCCTTATTCAGCCATAATATATGACACAGAAATGCCTGATGGGAGATTGTGCTGCAGAGTCAGCCAGTAGTATAAAGACTTAGAGTCTGGTTGGGTTGATGGTTTCTGATAAACACAA
>NC_024307.1:17762055-17810866 GCF_000523025.1 Cynoglossus semilaevis
TGTACTTCTGTGTCTCCATGGCCATAAACACAAGTCCAGTGTCTCTAGGCAAACACACACACACACACACACACAGTTCAAGTTCAAACACACAAACTCAAACACACCCACACAGGGAGTGGTCAGGTTGATTATTAAACCAGGAGCCGTCTAAAGTCTTTATTAATATCTGCGACTATGGAGCACAGCCACACAGCCACACACACACACACACACACACACAAAGGTGTGAATGAGCCACAGCCTCCACTGAAGCTCAGGGTCTCTGAGTTTGTCTTTGTCAAAGTCACAGTTACATAATGAGACTCCTAAATCTTTGGTGGAGGCAGGGAGAGGGACAGTGTTAGGGTGATGTGGAGCAGGACTCACTGAGTCAGGACGGGGTTCAGAGCCTCAATATAAAACACAGGAACAGTCTCCCTGGGGTCTGAAACAGGAGCTGCAGATTAAAGGGTGACTCTTTGATTAGTTATCCATTATTTATTCTCCTGGACATTAGAGGACAGGCCTGACCTCACACTCCACAGACCATAGATATGGATGTGAGCAGTAATGGTTTTTCTCTGTATGAGGACTAAGGTATGAATTATTAGGGCTGGGCTGAGTTAACAGGTTATAACTATTATAACTGAGGAGTTAAAGTCACTAGAGTACTTAAGAGTACTAATACTTGAAGTATACAGTACAGACTGTTGATGCCAGAAAATCACCTTCAGGAGAACCAGAACAACCAGCTGACATTGTTCTCTACATTAGAGGTAACTACACATTAACTGGACGATTTTGTCACTGTCTTATCATTGAATTGGTAGGTCATTAAATGGCAGGGTGTAAGAATGTGTCTACAAGTTCGACACTGGTTTGACTTTCAGTGCAACGTGACAAGTTACACAGCATTCACCTAACATTCCATTACACTGTTCATTTTCAGTTCATCTTTAAGGCCCAAATGCAGGAAATAGAAATTCTCTCCCAACCCTTGATTCTTTCAGCCCCATTAAATCAGCATTTTTGGAATTTCTCTACATTTCTGTAATATTTGTTTCTCAAATTTGTAACAGCTATTCCCTTTACCATCTTCATTGCTAACTCTGAGCTATTTTTTGTTTGTTGCGTCTGGTTAACATTGGATTTTAAGTGGTAGTTATTATTTCTAAATTATCTCTTCACAATTCCTTGCCATATTTTTAATAACCACGTTTACTAACAGTCTTTGTTCATTGTTATATTTTCCGATTCATTTTTTTAAGCAAAGATATTTGTCACTTCCAGAGATCCAACATTCTCTGACCAGGTGTGAGAAGCAGACAAAATCAATTGGCTGACCAGTCAATAAGTTAGTCACAGATTTTCACTCTGTTGACGTTTCTACCAGCTCCAACCCTCGGAGGGAAACTTCATGTCCCAGCAGCAGGGAGTAAAGCAGCTTCTACTTTTGGAGCCACATTCACCATCTGTGTGTGTGTGTGTGTGTGTGTGTCTGCACAGGAACCCTGTATGGTCACAGAACGACTGCAGCCATGGCTGCTCTGTTTATCTGCATCTTTATATGTGAGTGTGTGGAGAATATGTGGCAGTGGCACCATAAAAGGGAGAGTCAGAGAGATGGAGGAGGTGCAGAGGAGGAGGTGCAGTGGAGATGGTAGTGATGATGATGATGCTACATTCCTCTTCATATTGGGCTGTGCTGTTTCAGGGAACAATGCTGCATTTACTTGTCTTAAGAGCGTTTTCCTGCCGACTCACAAAAACACTCGTCCTGTCTGCATCCTGAAGCCTCACCAACAATGGACACTTGTGTTCATTTAAACATAAAATTGAGCATCATGAGGTCGTTGCAGTGGCAGACAATGTGTTATATATGGTTATTTTCACACAAAATAGAGCAATAACAAAAAACAATCTATCAAACAATAAGTCAATGTCAGCAAGTTTACCTGCATTTAGAATCATCGCAGTAGAAAAAAATGAAGATTAAAAACAGCTTCACTTGTCTCACAATGGGAGAACGAACATTTAAAAACAAAATAAAAGAGTTTAAAGAAAAGTAAAAACTGAAAAAAGTAAAGCTAAACTAAACTAAAATAAAGTAGAAGCTGCAATAACTGGTTGCTCCTATGGAGGCGCCCTATTACAATCAAAAAGGCTGCCAGCAGGGACCAAGGGGCGGGGGAGTTTGCTAATTAACAGAAAGCTCTCTGAAGAAAATGACTCCAGTTTAATGTGATCATAATTTAATACAGTCAAGCAGAGTTTTCCCATCACAACCTCAGATCTCAGGCCTGAAGCCATAGAGAAAATAATGAATTGAATCGACTACAAAATGACCAACAAACGTTTGTCTGTCAGACTAAAGCAATGATTCTTTCTATGGAGTTTGGTGCAGAAGAGTAATAAAATGAATTTTAGGTTTGATCATCGTAGACTGCTGCAGGTTTCTGTCAGAGTCCCACCTCAGCACAGACATCTGTGTTGATCAGGTGTCAACAACAACAGCTCTGATCTGGATTCATGACTGGAACCTCACAGTACTGCAGAGCTCTTTGTGCTAAAGGACGACTAAGTTTTCCGCATGTTAACGAGATTGAATGGCCGACCGTGACTCGACCTCCAAACGCTGACCACCTCAGTGAGCTACAGGCTTGTCTGAACAGGCTGCACATCCTGGTCGTCACGGAGACCACAGCGTCCTGTTCTGACTGTTCTGCTGCGGCTCCGTGAACTGGTACAAGAACATGAGGATGAATGTCAATGAGCAGTGATCAGGATCGATGTTGGCCTCCGTCAGCGCAAAGAGAGGTGCTGCAGCCCGACAGGAGCAGGAGGAGGAGGAGGAGGAGGAAAAGAAGAAGGAGGAGGTGGTGCAAAAGGAGGAGGGGAATTTATTGGCTGGTATTTTAAAAAGTGCTCAGTCATGGTCATGTTCCTGCTGTGCCAGGATGAGTCACAGAAAAGTCACCATCAGGTGGTGGAGATTTTTCATCAGGGATTTTACCACATGTACTCACTGTCTCTCCTGAACTCCCCTGAATGTGGAAGATTTATAGAAATACACATTTAATAAATGTATTAACGGAAGAAAACCCTGTCTGGCCTGACCTCACCAGTGTGTACTTGCTCAAGGTCAAGGTCGACTGACTGCATCCATCCATCCATTTTCAACCGTTTATCTGTTACCAGGTTGTGGGGGCAGCAGTCTCTATGACCACCACTCAAATCACACTGCACCGTACCAACCCCCCTGAACCTTCCTGCAGGTGGTGAGTCCACTGGAAGGTACCAACCACCCTGACTGGGATTTGAACTTGCCCAGGAGGTGAACCCTGGGGTTCCACACCAATGACAGAGACGTTGACTCTGGGCCAAAGCTCCACTTGACTAACTGCAGTTGTACTAAATTGTCAGAGTGTGCTTTTACCTAGCAAAGTGATCAACATGTCCTTTCATGTACTCTGCAACATGAACCAGGCCTTTAGAAGAGCAGTCTGATATTTAGATCTTTAGTTCTTTTTCAAAACCTAAAATAGAAACGGCGACCTTGTGAGAAGTGACAGTAAAAAGCTGCGGCCTCAGCCATGAGTTTCCTCTCATTTTCATATTTCAAACTGTTGTTTTCAGTTTCAGAACACCCTTGTCATTCGTAGGAACTCAGCGTACCATTGTAGGTATCTGTTGGTTGATGTTAGGACGTTTGTCGCACCTCATCAGCTTTAGTGTGAACGTGTGTCTCTCACCTTGTTTCTTCAGAGCAGCCTTGGCGTGCTTTACTGCCTCCCAGGGGCTGGGGATGTCCAGGAACACAGCGTCGGCCACTCCTGTCACTCCAAAGCCGTCCTTACACACGTCCTGGTTCCTGACGGTGACCAGGTGATCCACACGATGTTCTTTAAACTCCTCTGCCACCTTCTCCGCCCTCTGCTGATGAAACTCCACTGTGTGCAGGTGACCCGTAGGGGCGATGGTTCGCAGGATGGCGTGGGACAGAGAACCACTGCCGGTACCTGCAGCACAGAAGACACGTTCTATAACCAGAACTGAAGGACATCATGGGGCTGCACAACTGCCGCATTTAGAGAACGTTTTCCTAGGACAGTGAAGGCATCACTGCCGAAACTTTGCCTTAAAGGAGTTGGTTTAGCTCCTTCTATATTTAAGCTGGAATTTAAATATTGTTGTTATTATTATTCATCTAAAATCTATATTACATCAATGTCACTCATTATTTAATTTTCTTTAATAAAAAAGATGAAGTCAGATTTTCATAGACTCACACATGGAACACAGAGTAAAAACAAATCACCACATTTCATCCACACCTAAACGTCAAAGCTTCAAAGACAGACTTTGTTTATAAATTGTTGGTTTTAATAAATGTCCTGGACTGATCCCACATAAAACAGGAGTCCTCAAGGTTTTTCAGGCAAAGACCCTCAAACAGATGGAAACGTGGAACAGTGACCTTGACCATGTATTGCATAAAATAGTTTAAGATTCAAGAGTTGTATTTGTCACAATGAAATAAAAATTGTAACCGACAAAACTGTTCATAAATTAGAAATTTGATTACATTCATTTGAATGTAAGAAATGAATAAAATAAAAGGAAATACGACTAAATTATTCCCAACTGTTCAAAAATGCCCTTGAAACTAAGATGGAAAGAAACTCAAATAAAAGTCCTTATTTACAACCACTGTGTGTTTAATTCAATATTAATGAACATCCTTCACAGGAGCTTTTATGCAATGAGCCTCGGCTGCAAATTCCTATCTCTAACTGTAACTGAACCTTTCACATCATGTTGTATGAAACCTGATCAACATGCATCAGGTTACAGTCATTTCCTCTCAGAAAACAGAGGTTGAGCAAAAGGAGAAAAAGGATCTGTTCTCATTCCTGTACTGTCACAGTCATAACAAAAGAGCCATGGCTGTTACCACAACTGACTGACACACACACACACACACACACAGCCCCTCTTCACTCTCCCTCTGATAAGTGGATGATACATTTGTGAGTGGGCCTTTACAAACGTCACCACTGCTGCTGCTGCTGTTGCTGCTGCTGCTGCACACAATGCCTGCTAATGTACCATCTGTGGAGGGCCGATGTCAGATTTAGGTGGAGGAAGAGATAAGCCCGGTCATGTGACCAGCAGCTGAGGCAGAGGGAGGGGAGCATCACAGTCAGAGAGGCCGGTGCATCCCATCCTCCATCCTTTCATTCCTCCATCCCCTCAACAGCCCTTGAACCTCCTCATGACATCACCACTGTCTTTGTTAGCACTGCCACAAAGAGGGCAATGTTTGCCCCACCGTCACTCTCTGACTGCCCTCAGCTCACACTGCTCAGCAGTACAGACTGAGAGGGTTGAGGAAGTGAGGAACTGAGAAGGGAAATGAAAGGTTGTAGTGAAAGGACACAGAGGTCATTGGCTAGTCTGACACTGAGACTGACATTCTCTTCAGGCATATAAACTGTATGTCCTTAAAAGACTCCAGAATTTTTCTGCAAGCTCCCAGTAGGATACATTACATTTTCAAGTGCTTCAGGTGTCTAAACCTGCCCTTGAAATAAGGATTCAGAAGACAAACAAACCCAACAATGACCTCAAGACATGGGCTGCATCAAGTGGAAACAGCAGGCGACCAAATACAGAACCACACAGGTAGAACAATGGAACAAGATGATCAGGATAGATGTAAAACTCTGGCTAAGACCTCATCAAACACGGTAGCGTTAGCTCTGCTGTTGCCTCCTGTCCATATTCTGGGGTTTTTAAATGAAACAACATTGACTTCTATTAAGTCTATAAAGCAACACTCAACTGAAGTTGTCCCCGTCATGTTACCAAATGGATAAATACATAAATTAGTCAAGATAACTAAATGATAGCTGTAGAGCAGGACACCAGATCATCATAAAAAAGTGAGCCAAAGGACAGTCAAACATTAGCCTGAAAATATAGGAGCTAAATATTAGCAAAAAGGATTTTCCAAAGAATATTATAAAGTAAGCTGAAGTACCTTAAATTAAAGCTGTGTCAGAAGAAAGAAAAAAAGAAAATATAGCAAAAATGTTTGACAAATGTTACAGTTAGCCATCAATATATAGCATACTTAATCGTAATAAAAGATAGGTATATCAAGAGCCAGAAACTTTGGTCCATCAACATCAGCAGTTTTAGCAAAATTATGAAAATGCTTAAATTAAAAAACTGCAGCTTGATTTTACAGTGGTGAGCAGACGCGGTTCATCTGCAGGTCACACTCCAGTCCAGGTGTACAGAGTCTATGACACCTCCTCCACTGCTGCTCATTAGTCAGAGATGAAACCAAGTCTGATGTGAGATGTGAAGAAGAGGAAGAAGGAGACGTGACTTCTGTCAGACACTGTTCCAGGCTTTTACCACAAGAGGAAACTAACTATCTGTACAACGGACTAAAATATACTAAGGCGGTCATGAACTTTCTGATAAGCACTCTCTTTGCACAACAACACCAGTCTGAAGAAAAACACTGAGAACACTGGATAAAGGCACCTTTTAAGAAAGCTGATCAGGTTGTAGCCAGAAGTCTGTGTAAAGATGTTGACAATAATTGATAATAGTTTCTTTGGGTTTGCTTTATCTTATCACTGCAGTACTTAGACGTCTTATAAGTACTTAGAAGTCAGTACAGTGTCACCACAAAGTGAAACATGTTGCTGAGCACAGACACCAGAACTAATGTTAGCTACAACAGAAGCAGCTACACTTGTCGGTGTCATACCATGACTACACTATCTCGATAAATGTGCTCTGTGAGAAGTGACCTGAGTCCAGACCTAGGTCTGCTCCTCTAAACTGCTGCTAGAAGAAGTCAGTAAGCAGAGGAAACAGAGCATAGAGGCTGAAGACGTGGTGTGGGGGCAGGGAGAGGACTAGAATCACACTGCTGACCTGGACCGTCAGAGTTACTTCATCCCTGCTTTCTGTTCTCTGTCTGAACCAATTACAGCCATAGCATCAGTCTTTCTGAGGGAGGAGAGAAGTGAAACTAGGAGCCAGGTCGGAGAACAGGAGCTGGACACTGGAGAAGGTGAAAGTGAGAATCTGATTGTTCCACTGATGACCCGCTTTGTTCCTGCAGACTCTAGTAAATGATTCACGACCTTCCTGCTCTTTGTTCAAAGGATTTGCATAAATGAGTGATGAGGAGGCGGAGCCAGAATCTGGAACGGCTCAGGTGAGCGTGCAGGTGGAAGTGGAGGAAGTGGATACGAGGATTCAGGAGAGAATTACAAAACTGAAATCTTCCTGACATGAGTTCAAACAAATCTGTGTTTTACAGAACATAATGACGACTGGCTCAGTGTGATGCTCTCATGTATGGGCCAGAATCTCCCAGGAGTGTTTTCAGTACCGTGTTGAATCCAAACCACAAAAGAACGTGTCAAAGATGAAAATTCATCATTACATTTCTTTTTATATATTTTTTCTGGGTGACACTTTGGCCCAGAGTCAATGTCTATGTCATTGGTGTCTGGACAAGATCGAATCCCGGTCAGGGTGGTTGGTCCCTTCCTGTGGACTCACCACCCGTAGGAAGGTTCAGGGGGGTTGGTGCGGTGCAGTGTGATTTGGGTGGTGGTCATAGAGACTGCTGCCCCCATGACCTGGTAACAGATAAACGGTTGAAAATGGATGAATGGATTGATATTTTTTCTGGTTTGATGGTGTGCTGTGGGATTTTTCAAATGTAAATGTATGTACCCTGGTTCCACAGCAGTTGGGATGTTACTGAAGTTGTGTCGCAGGGATTAAATAAACGTTCACTGCTGTTGTGTTGTTCCCCATGGTTTGTTATTGCACACGACCACTGCCTTTTATTCTTATTTCAGGGCTCTAGCCTCACACTTTAAAGTTATCAAACTTACATGTTGGCCATGGATACACTTCATTTTAGGTACCATTTACTAATTACGCTTCACTTGTTTTAAAGTTGACAAGGTAGTTGTGCGTCAGTGCAGGCAGAAAGAGACACATCATCAGAACATCATGTCTAATCTGTGTGTGTTAGTACAGACAAACACTTCAATGAACATGGACCAGATCAACACTGTCACTCTATCAGTGTCAGTCTGCCGTCACTTTATCTATTCATGTCCAAGTTATTCCTCTGGACTGATGATGTCGTTGTGCACATTTACGTGCGCACACTGCTGATTAAATATTCATACAGACAGCATCAGAGAGTCATGTGACACTGATGCAGATAACACAGCTCTCTGCATGCAGCTGCTAGGACTGCTGAGTCAGCATTTCTCCTTTCTCAAGTCACTCTTCACCCCTGAGACCACACACACACACACACACACACCCACACACACACACACTCGCACTCACACTCACAAACACTTTTCACTGAGCACAATCAATTAAGTGACATGCAGTGAAATATGATGGAGCATTGCACCAAACACTCTCACTGCCACACTGGCACACACACACACACCCCAGCCTCCATCCTCCGTGCCACACTGGCACACACACTCCCCAGCCTCCATCCTCCCTCACTTCATCTGGACTGAGAGAAAGAGATTAAGCAGGAACCAAGCGACTGCAATCAAACTAATGGAAATACAGATCAGAGCTGAAGGTGGAGCAGAGGTCCAGGAAAATGATGGGGGAGAAAAAATGAGAGAGAGGGGAGGATACAGAGGGGATAGAATTACATAATCTTCAGCACACTGGTAGGTTTCACACTGTGTGGATCAAACAGATGAGGTCTTTGGTGCAAAACATCTGACAAACTGAAAAATGAGAATTTGCAGTTTAAAGCTTTTGAAAAGTCTGATTTTGAAAAACAAAAACATGTCTGGACAGTTAACAATAACTAATAAAGTGCAGTATATCAGGCCTAACCACACCTTCAACACAAACACTGCCACAGTCAGAAATGGAGTTGGACTCCAACCAGTTAGGGAGAGAAAAATGGTCAGAACTTAATCTTCCATGTTAGTGTCCAACATGTTTATTACATTGGACATTGATGTCATTTTATAATTTAGTAACCAAATGTTGCAATGCAACATGATGGAATTAGGTTCCAAGATCCAATGATGACATTTCAGCATTAGCCTTAACATTACAGTGTTCTCTTTAAATATGAAAGATCACATGCATCACACACACAACGCAGTGTTCAACCTTATTTTCTTTGCTCCTGGAACTTTAACCGTGGATAAAATTACACCTTTTTTCTAATCAAATGAAAACAAACAGGACAATTATAAGATTCTAGTATTTAAATATATGATTTGTGTATTTTTCTTACTTGACAGCAACCTTTATCAGCAGCAGCTAAAAGATGACTGACAACAGCGAGGATGTAAACCACACATTGTCGCCGGTAAAGACTGACAGACTCTTCCTCTTAAAAAGTATTTCACACCAAAACCAGAGTCACATCCGGACTTCAGGATTTATTCTTAGTCATCCCCTTTTTGTCAGAGGGTTATAAGTCAAAAGCAGATATCAATGTTACTATATGTATCAGGACTTTAGGTCTAGGTTTTTATTTTGGTGGTCTTTCTCCATCCATAACTCACCTGACTCACAGACCACTGATCCTGGCTTCAGTTCCAGCATCATGGTGATGGTGGCGATGTCTGTAGTGTAGAGAATCTGTGTTCTGTGGGGCAGGGATATTGTCCACAGTTCAGGGGTCGGGTGAAGAATGTAGACATAGCCACCTTTACTGCAGGTGATCTTTGACCCATAACGCTGACCGATCAGGTCAGTTGAATGGCGAATGACACCATAGCGGGTTTGTGTTTGGGCCCCTTTCTGTACCTTCACTGGCATCGTGGAGTCCATACTTATGTATATGATGACCACGTCTCCATCCTGAATGAGGTCTGAGTACTCCACAAAACTCATGGTTACACTGAAAAACAAGGAGTCAAATTGAACAAACGGGTCACAGGTCAGTTAAATAACTGTAAACGTTGATTTACGACACAATAAAAGTGGAGCACACTCAACTTGCCATCAGACAGAGTTTATGTCCCTGGCAGTCTCTGTCTGGTCAGTTGTAAGTCAACCATCGGAACTGATGGTCACACACCTTATTTAATCTCTTGCATCATTAACTTTCAACATTTGGCAGCATTTTACTAATTTAGGCTAAATAATCCATTCATTCTTTAGACTACCTTTTCCTTTATGCTATCTCTGAGCTAATTTTGAGATGTACTTAAAAAATATGAGCATTATTTTGCCTATGTTATAGTTGTTTTGAGCCAACATCAATTCTTACCTGGGAAAACGGTAGATTTCCTTGATTTATTTATAGCTACCTAAACAAAAATGAAGAGTTTCTAAGAGAGTTCTTAATCTAATCTTCTTGGTACAACCTGCATTAAAAATCGGATACATTTGCTTTACCCGATGTTTAATTGGTTAATGGTAGAGATTTAAGTGCACAACTTTAGTTATCTATTTGTTGCTAACTTAACGCTGATCTTAAACTTAGAATAACGTTTGGGCTGCGTCCATGAAGATAAATATTAAATATTTTTTTTATTTTTAACATGCTCTTCTGAAATAAATACGATAATCTTCACAAGGAATAACTAACGTCCCAGCAGGAAATATTTAAACACATTTATGTAATTATGGATGTAGTTTTTAACAACTGAAACCAAGTAATTTCAGGGTCCAACTTGCTGAGCAGCTAGCATGCTAAACTTAGCATTGACAATTTGAAAAGCGAGTAAAACCCGTAGCTGTGTTTGGTACCTACCTTCAGCGAGAATTAAACTTTCACTTTGGTCAGAAAAGTTAGTG
Source organism: Cynoglossus semilaevis (assembly GCF_000523025.1). NCBI lineage: Eukaryota > Metazoa > Chordata > Actinopteri > Pleuronectiformes > Cynoglossidae > Cynoglossus > Cynoglossus semilaevis. The sequence continues at coordinate 17,772,886 of NC_024307.1, forward strand.
TGTTTATTCAAACACGCCGTTTTATTCCATGTGTATGTGGTTTAGTATTCGCATGTGAAAGGTTTTGACAGGATTGCAGTCATTCGTTTATTCACACGTGGTGTTGTTTTCACAGGAAGTGAGGTCACGAAAAGCGGATGTTAATAATAAACTGTTTCACGCACAATTTCTAAATCATAGAGGTCACTAATATATATTGTCTACATTGTCGAGGTTAATACAAATTAAATTAATTGCCCGTTTGATTTCGTTATTTTTTTCTAATCCCGCCGCGAGTCACGAGGAGGTCAACATTTAAAATCATTGTATTGCGTTTCAAATTAAAAAATAAATGTCAAAGGGTACGAACGTAATAAGCCAAAACAAACCTATTAAAGTAATTACAATACAAAAAGCCCTATACGGTGAGTGATATTAATGCCCCTTAAAAACACTTTGTGATTAAGCAAACATTTTTTTGAATAGCCATGAAATTTCATCCATAAAACCACGTGTTTACAATTTCACCTTATGCCAAACCATGTTTGAAAAGCCATTTATAAAGAAAATAAAAAACAGTATTTTAAAGAATTGTTGATATAAAATGTATAATATTTAAAATAATAACTGATAATAAAAACAAGAAGGAGAGATGAGGACTTTTTACATTAACGTTTCATTATATCAGTTATCAATATGTCCTTGCTAACATGTGATATTTTAGGTTGATGTCAAAATTCAACAACAGCAATATAAATATTAAACAATAAACAGCCAAACAACAGAGAGTGAGGTTGTGTAGTGTCAGGTTGTATCATACAATGCCAACACTACACTGGAGCACAGGCAGTACGTGTGTAGATATTGCACTAAAGTATTTAAAATATTATTTTAAAGTAAGCTTGTTATGAGGGAGACCATTTTTAGATATATTATACATATATATATTAAATTATTTATATTAAAGCGAAGTGTGAGTGTGTTGGGAGTCTGATGAAGAGCCTCCTGCTGACACGGTCCAATTGAATGAATGGAGCAGAAATAGTGACCAATGGGAGGAGCTGAGCAGCTTTATATAAAGGAACCAGTGGAGGATTGAAGCTTCTGTGACCGGAGGCAGAGCTGATAGGACTTCACTCTTCGTATCGTCGCTGCTGCTGTTCTGTGTGCGCTTGAACGTACTTTTCAGCCGCTTCACAGGAAACATAGGGATCTTTGTCTCCACTCCTGGTAGTAGTGTTAGTCCACAAATCCGCAAACAACAGGTAAGACTGTCTCATTCCTGCGTTTGCGTCATCGCCTCTGATGGCTCCACAATTAATTTAAATAATAACCAGTTAACGCTTGCGTGTGTGCGTGCGCGCTCGCGTGCCCTTTGTCACTCCAAACAATGGAGCTGCTGCAACAAATAACATGCAGAAATGTGTGGAGGAAAAAATGCAGCAGCATGTCTGCAGGACTGTGTCTCCATCTGTAGTTGATGGGGCATCTGTGAATTCTCAATCCAAACCTTTTTTTATGGTGGAAATTATTTCAATACAAATGTAAAATATTGTGAGTAAAGGGTCTACATTCATGATTGAATGATTGGGATTTTAATTGCTGTAGACCGCGAACTATTTGACATCACCTTGTTCTGTAATGTCATTGGTTTTAGCACAGGCGGAGTAATATGTGGTGGTGTGGCAGCGGGCGGTGTTCGGTCCTTTGCTGCTGCTGCTGCTGCAGCATCAGCATCAGCAGCCATTTTGACCGTCTTAGCACAGGTGTCGGAGATGAGTGTATCTAAGGCACGATGATTGGACTAGCGACGATTAATCACCGATTAATCGATGTCTTCATGATGCATACTTTGATCTAGTATTTAAAAAAATCAGTTTAAACTAATCAAATGTGAAAGTTATGTTTTCTTTGTTTTTAAGTGATGCTCAGCCTTTCCTCCGTGAACATTTGTGTTTATTGTTTTTGTCAAAACAACCCATAATTCAGATGAATCAGTAAAGAACATGTTTGATTTACAGCACCAACTGAAGCAAAGCAGACCTGGGGCTTCAGTTAATTCATTATACACAGAAGTTTTGTTTTTTTTAAACATCAAATTGTCAAATGTTCCCTGAATAATAAAAAGCCAACTACTGCAGTGTTGTGCAGAACAGGATGTAGATTGAAAGTGACAAACACCCTGAGGCTCCTCATTACAATATCAAATGTATTTTTTCCATCTCGGCCTTCTTATGTAATCACTCACTGAATCTATAGATTTATATTTTGTAGTAATAGTGATAGAATGTTGAACTAAAAATCTGATTAGGATCTAATGTCAGTAACACTGTGTTCTATGATTAAATTTGTTTAAGTTCAGATCCATTAAGTCTCAGGCCTTGAATCAGTCAGAGGTAGTTGACATTTTTATACCCCAGGGCCAAAGGTCATGGATAATGAAAGGACATGGTCACACCCTGAACACTGACAGCATCATTTTTTATCTTCAGTAACTGGAAAATAAATTAATAAAATCACCTGGATATTAATGATTTAATGGTAAATTTCCCAGGATTATACAACAACATCCTGCGTGGTTTTTGTGATTTATATCCAATAATGCGTACTTTTAAGTTTAGCTCAGTTTTGTCCTTGGTCGTTGTCAGTCTAAGGTTTTATGATGTCTCTGTTGCTAAAACAATTGTCCATGAAGGTTGTCAGATTCTTACTTTTTAAAATCACCATCGTTGATGAAAGTAGACACAAATGTCCTATATAATGAATCATGACCTAAGTTGGACTTGAGGTGTATGATGTCAAATATTCATGTTGATCCTAGTCAAGAGTAGAAAGAAGGACATGTTCACATTTGGATCCTGAAAAGACGGTGTGTGTGTTAGAATGTCTTCGTTCAGCTCCTCAGCTGATCGGAGGTGCGTGTAAAAAGAAGCTGCTTTAAGCTGCTTGGTGCTAAAAATGGAAGCAGGTGTGTCGGAGCTTCCTGACGTCATGACTCTGCCTTTTACAGATTCATGGAGGTCATTTTGTCCCTCAAGGACTGAGGTCCACATAAATCAAGTCTGGGGACCTGGTCCATCTCTGGGGTGTAGTGTTGTCCTCAGGAGGATTGAGGTGTAGATGTGATGCTGTGAGCAGTGCGTGTTTGTGTTTATGGATGTGTTGCTGATTTTTTCACCCCTCTGTCCTTCATCCTCCTCTCCCTCCTCGCCCCCCCACACCCCCACCCATCCTCCATCCTCCATCCTCCCATCTGCTGTGCAGGGAGCAGCCATGCCTTTCGGAAACACGCACAACCAGCTGAAGATGAAGTTCACCTCAGAGCAGGAGTATCCAGACCTGAGCCAACACAACAACCACATGGCCAAGATCCTGACTCCAGAAATGTACGAACAACTGAGGAGCAAACAGACCCCCAGTGGATTCACCCTGGATGATGTCATCCAGACTGGGGTAGATAATCCAGGTAAAAGATTTAAAGTCTGAGTGCAGGAGTGGCAGAAACAATCTGCTCTTTATTTATTAATTAATGTTTTTCATCTATTCTGACCTTGTGGAAGGATAAACCTGCAGCAACAGATTCTGACGCTCCGGCCATTTATGTGACGAGCTCTGCATAGATTTATTACAAACTCTAAACAGCAGCAGCGGTGTTGCGTCATCAGTGCAGCCCCAGCATACGTTGCATAATCTGGGCCAGGGTTGGATAATCCACAGCCTCAGCCCCTGTCTGTGTGGATTATGCTCACAGTGACTTTTCAGGATATTTTAAGTGCTTTAACTCAAGCGATGACTGTATTTATTTATTTATTTATTTTTTTAGTGCTGCCTGAACTGCATGCACACCCTGCTGGCAGCCATGTTTTCTAGCGGTCGTTAGAAACATGGCTGCCACCAAGGACAGAAGGACAAAGAGGATTTTAATCTGCTTAATGCAGAATTACCTGGGGAAAACTCTACACCAGGTTAAAGCTACAGCTCATTAAAAACACGATGGCTGATTTATATTTACATACAATTAGTTTTTCTCTAAAAACCTGTTATCTGCGATGGGTTAACCTATGGGGTGGGGGGGTACAACCAATGTTTTTTCATCTTTTGTTGGCGAAAGTCTGAACTCCACCCTTAAATCTCTAAACTTGACAAACAATATTTAAAATGAAACGACCTATAAATGGGCAGATTCCATCTTCTGTGTCAGTGACCAGTGTTGACTTGTGCCTGCAGGCCACCCCTTCATTATGACCGTGGGCTGCGTGGCTGGGGACGAGGAGACGTACGAAGTCTTCAAGGAGCTGCTGGACCCCGTGATCGAGGATCGTCATGGAGGCTACAAACCTACAGACAAGCACAAGACCGACCTCAACCCGGACAACCTGCAGGTAGCGCCATCTTGTGATGAAATCATCGCTGTAGCTAAGATTAGAAACCCATTAGATATGCTGACATTCTGTCGTCTCTCGTTAGGGGGGTGATGACCTTGACCCTAACTACGTCCTGAGTTCCCGTGTGCGAACAGGACGCAGCGTCCGTGGCTTCTGTCTGCCACCACACTGCAGCCGAGGAGAGAGACGTGCAGTGGAGACTCTGTCCATTGAAGGTAGCCGTCGTACAAGCTGCGTGTTGTTAAGTAAAGATTCGATCCAAACATCCTAGAACAGTTGCTGGTCAACAGTGAAAACTTTTAAAATGATCCAAACAAATTGATTTGAAATAAAATAATTCAGGCACCAACATCAACTGACGCACAGTTCACCTGTCAAAGTACATCATGTGTCGACGTGTTGAAACGCAGTGACTATGGAAGGACAAAGAATGTTAATTGAATCGAAAAAAAAATGTGCAGGTGATGCTGACTCATGTGTGCGGCAGCACCCTCTGGTGACAGACGGTGAAATAACTTAACTGTGCTCCTTATAGGAGTCTAAACAGAAGTCGTTTCAGGAGATTTGACTTTTTGTAGCATCTTTAAATATGTTGTTCTAAATCCCTCTGAGAGAGGTGCCTTTGAGATTATTGATCTTCTTCTCTGTGCAGCTCTGGCTTCTCTGAGTGGAGACCTTAACGGGAAATACTACGCTCTGAAGAACATGACAGACGCTGAGCAGCAGCAGCTCATCGACGACCACTTCCTGTTTGACAAACCGGTGTCTCCTCTGCTGTTGGCCTCTGGAATGGCCCGGGACTGGCCCGACGCCAGGGGGATCTGGTACGTAACTGTACAGAAGTTTACGCTGTGTTTTAAATTCTTCCTGTTCTTCCTTAACTGAGTCCTTTCTCGTTTGTTGGTGAAGGCACAACGACAACAAGACCTTCCTGGTGTGGGTGAATGAGGAGGATCATCTGCGTGTGATCTCCATGCAGAAAGGAGGAAACATGAAGGAGGTCTTCAACCGCTTCTGTACCGGACTCACCAAGGTGGGTCGACAGAAACGTCCAAAGATTTGCTTCTGGGGTTCTTGTCTTTGTCCTTTGCATCAGTTGAGGTTAGAAAGATAATGTCATCGTCATGTTCTGATCAGCGTCTGCTCCTGATCCTCCTTTAGATCGAGAGTCTGTTTAAGGAGCGAGGACACGCCTTCATGTGGAACGAACATCTGGGCTACGTCCTCACCTGTCCATCTAACCTGGGCACCGGCCTGCGCGCTGGTGTGCACGTGAAGCTGCCCAACATGAGCAAACACCCAAAGTTCGAGGAGGTTCTGAAGAGGCTCAGGCTGCAAAAACGTGGAACTGGTACGAAAACGGGGAAAAAGAAAAAAAAAAATCGAAACCATGACTAAAATCTCTTAGCAAAAGATAATCTTGTTTTTTCTTCTCCATCTTCCTCAGGTGGTGTGGACACAGCTGCCGTGGGCGGAGTCTTTGACATCTCCAACGCTGACAGACTGGGCTTCTCAGAGGTGGAGCTGGTGCAGATGGTGGTGGATGGCATCAAGCTGCTCATCGAGATGGAGAAGAGGCTGGAGAGCGGAGAGTCTGTCGACGACCTGATTCCTGAGCAGAAGTAGAAAATGAACCAATCCTGACACAACAACCTCAAATGTCTCCACCTCCTGCACTCCCACCTCCTGCTACTCCCTCACCTCCACCTCCCCGTGATCTCCACTGTCTGAGTGAATGTTTGAGTCCGTATCACGACAACATGTTGGGATTTGTTTATGTATTTAAACTGAACTTCCTGTAACTTCCTGTGAGGATGAATCTGAAATAAAATGAAAAACCTGGTTGAAGTTCATCGTTGTTCTGCCGTCATTTCCCATGGTTCCTCTGCAGATGTTCCACGTTCACTCGGTCTGCTGCTGGATGGAATGATCCTGATGTTCTGAAGACTGAACGGCAGAGAAATCTGAACATGTTTACGACATCTAGACTCCACAAACTCACAGGACGTGCCTTCTTATAACCATCTGTCAATCCATCAAACATCAGACAATGACAGGCTTCAGTCTGGTCTCCCTGTATGTTACAGTAAATACTTGAATATGGGGAAAACAATCATTAGTCCTGAATATATTTTCCAGAACTCAGTCAAAAAGTACTCAGACAGACCTCAGACCGTGCGTCTTCAACAGCATGAACAAATTTGTATCCTAATTTCTCTAACTGTTGAAGCAGGTCTGTGAACTGGTGTCAAAGACATCATCCAGAATGCCAAAAAAAAAAGATAAGTAGGTGCTAACCCTGACCCAGAGTAAAAAAAAAAAAAGATATAAGTAGGTGCTAACCCTGACCCAGAGTCCAGGAGTGTGGAGTAAAGAGGACATTTAAATCACAGAACAAATTATAGAAGCACTTGGTCTAAAGATGAGATCATCTCTTATTCTCCTACAGACTGTTTCCCCGAGAGACTGGAACGGGGACACGTGTCTCTGACAGCTGTCGGTCCAGACCTTCTCTGATTTAACAACTACAGACTTGTAAAGCTCTCATGTCTGACAGTAAGATGGTGTTTCAATCCGTGTGCAGCCGCAAGGATTTTCAGACCATGACCACTTTAATTTGTGGTCATGGCTTTGTAATTTAAAACAAAGATGGTAAAACCTGAGACGGGTTTGCTTCTGTTGACAGACTACAACTTATTAGTAAACATTTTAACAGCTACATATCTTCACAGTAAACTCATTCTTTTGCATTGCATTTATTTTTAGTTTCTTAAAGTCAGACTTTGTACCTGCTGTTGTTGCTGTTAGATACATGAATAAATGTCTGACATTTTAGTTTTTTTTCTTCAAACATCTGTCTATTAATATATTTTTGTTTGCTCTTCATTGACAAAATAATAAATTACTATTACTACTAATTACCTGGGGGCAGATGATTGCTCATTCTGGACTGAGTTTGCTGCAGTACCGCTCCTGTCCACGTGCAGACGCTTCTCGACCTAATCTGAGACACGTTAACTGTGAAGGTTCCGCCAGAACCTGTAAAAGCCTCGGTCTCATCCCCAAACAACATTCGAGCCTGTCTGCGATTCATCCAGACACCTGTGAATGCCTCGCTCTGCTCTCAAGTGCAGGCCCACACTGCCACGAGGTGGCTCCAGGTGGTAACTGCATCAACACAAACTCATGAAGAGAGGTCGCTGGACCAAAACATTCAGACCAACGGTAGGGAGGGTTCTGGAACCCTCTAATCTTCCTTAGGTGGACGTCTGTAGACCAGTGATTGGACCATTGATGGGACCAGAAAAAACCAGGACATTATACAACTGAACCAATGAAGTGTTTCTTTTAATTCTCATTTCTTCATCCAGACATACGAGTTCAGCTGGAGACAAAGAGACGTTCATGTTGACAGACACTTTAATCGAGACACAAGTGACCCTCGACCTTTTGACACGGACTCTGCCGTCGTCTCTACTTTTTCAACCAAATACAAAAGAAAGAAAAAAAAAAAGAGTACTGCAGTGAAGCTGTTTGTAAAGTAAGATACATTATGTACACTGAAAACAAAAAAAGCTACGTCATTTTTTGTCTTTTTCCAGAAGAGAAAAGAAAAAAAAAAACAGATTAAATAAATAAGTCTAGAAATGCTTTTGTTTTTGTCCACATTCACAGCATGACAAAAAAATGGGTTAAAGTGGAGCCTGTGATATTAGTAGGTCATTCAGTGACTATTGCCAAAAGCCTTAAACTATACATTAGAATATTTCATACATTTCTGTTGTTTTAAAAAAGGAGACGTTTGGAAACTGCTACTGTGATGATTGTACTCTTTAAATACTTCTACACATACTGCTTTGTTTCTGTGGTGGGACTTTCTTTGCTCATAGCTTTAACTCGTTGGCAACTTTGGAAGCAATGTTCTTGAAGGCGATGGAGGAGCCGGAGATCCTCTTGAAGCGGACGCCGTTGAGCGACAGACGGGGCAGTTTGCACACCTCCATCTCCCACTGCACCAGGTTCTCGGCACGCGCATCGCCGTGCACGCACAGCAGCAGGAAGTTCTCCTGCTGCTCGAAGTCGCAGTTGTTGGCGTTCAGCACTTTGCGGATCTCCCTCATGATGTCGCAGGGCTCCATGGAGCTGGTGGTCCTCATACTCCAGGTGAAGCGGAGGGAGCGGGGCTTACCGTCCTTAATTTCCCCTTTCTGATCCCCAGGTACATGGCGACTGGAGCAACAGGGAGAGGAGAGAAGAGTTCAGTCGCACACATTTCGCCGTTTCGATTTAAATAAAAGGGAACCTTTTTTTCAACCTGGATGTGTGTTTACAAATGTGGACTTCTGGGTAAAAAAACATTTCTATTTATTCTATTTAGGTATTTCTGCACGGACGTACCTGTGTTTTCTTTTATTTTACAGTTTTTTTGGTTTAGTATTTTGCTGACTCTTTGCAGCTCTTTTACATTCTTACATTCACCCAGTAGTGAAACAACAGCAGCGTTTGTACTCCACTGATCTGAGCAGCAGAGATCGGGTCTTATTTCTGCTAACCATGTAACCAATATGCAACCTCGCAGAATTTTACACTAGTTTTTAAGTAATTTAGCTGTAACTACTGTATATTTTAGCTGTGCAGCTGTTTTTCTATACTTTGAACTGATTTCAACAGTTGATATTTAGCCAACTTTAACTGCAACTCTGGCCTCAGTTTTGAACATTTCTCAACACCTGGTTCACTTAGAGCATCATATTACATTTTCTGACTAATAATTGGTAAGAGTCTGTTGCTAACCTAATTTCTACTGATATTCTCCACTAGCCATTTTCTGACTTTTGAAGGTTTCTAGCAAACTTTTGAAGATTAAACTAACTCACCGTCATGTGCCTTTTGTTACTGCGTCAATTGACAGAACCACTGATCTACTGCTAAAATTGTATATATAATATTTTTAAGTACTTTTTACTCACACACCCACATTCAGAAAAAACAGAGCCAGGTTGAGAAAAAAGTAAAAAGAGTCTGGTGGATTTGGAAAATCAGCGGTTACCGTGGTTGATTCGGTTTCCGCCAGAACATCGTTAAAAAAAAAAAAATTGTTTGACATTCACAGTCTCAGAAGATAAAATTCTTTTTCATTTAAAAAATATTTTCTTTCTGAAACTTTGGTGTTTTTCTTGCTTGTTTGTTGATGTTTATTTTCTGTGACAGTGAATGTAAGATCAGATGAGCTTCAGAAACATCCAAGTTCGATTCAGAACATTTTTAAACACTTTTTACAGGTGGATATGAATAAAAATAATAATTAAGAAACACACATGCCATGCTGTCTCACTGTAAACACTGCCTCATGCAAACTGTGTAGCAACAACACAAGTCAAGGCAAAAACAGTCACAAAGCAAAGCTGGAATTTCACACTGCGTGTTCTTTTTTTTGGATTCATTTGGAAAAGTTCAAACTTGGCAGAGGATGAAGCAAATATTTCTAAACAGTGTAGGAGGAGCAGAAGGAAGGAGGAACAGGGAAGATGAGATACTGCAGAGGAGCAGGACAAACTGAGGCTGGACTTAAAGGGATGTAGACGTGTTGTTCTGAGCCTGGGTCCCAGGTAACCTCACCTTGAGCCCTCAAGTCTCCCGTTTCTCTCAAACTCGGTGGAGACTCTGAGGTGCAGGAGGAGATCAGACATGGAGGAGGAGGAGGAGAGGAGGAAAAGATGACACAAAACAAAAAACTGTGGGTTGTGCTGGACATTAGAGACATTTACATCAGTTATCTGTGGTTCAAACTTTAAGGAAGGTGAGAGAAAGAGGGAGAGAGAGAGGTGGTGTGAGATAAGGAGGAAGTGAGACGACCACGACGACAACCATGAGCCATCACACCAAAAACAAAATAATAGTGTTAAAAATGAGACAAAAACATGGAAAGTTTTTGAACTTCCATTGAGATCAGAGTCATAGAACAGAAAAATCCACAGAGATCCGGAAATGAAGCAGCAGACGACAAGAAAAAAAAAGAAAGAAAGAAGAGAGTCCACAGAGAGCGGGGAGGAAAGAGGAGCAGCTGAAATACATCTGACTGAGCTTCACAGACACTGAGTGTCCTCAGGACAACTGACTGAACCTTGGACATGTCCAACACTGTTCTAGTTCATCAGAGGATGAGCGTGAGGTCACGGAGAGGTGCAGGTGAAAAGGAAGAGAGCTACGATCACCCTGCACCCAAATAAAGAGGAAGTAGAGAAGATGGAGTGAAGACAGGCCCCAAAACACCCCCTGGTGGAGACTGAGAGGAACTGTCTCATGACTGAGGAGTGACTGGCATCATCTCTTTACTCTAGTTCTGCATCTAAGCTAGATCTGATCTGAGAGAAACAAGTGGATCAGTTTGAACTGACACGTGGACGACAAAGAAGGAAAACTCAGGAAGAAATGACGGTGACGACAGGCCAAAAGAAAAAAGGAAAACATGGAACGATGAGTAGAAATGGAGGAGAAGCAGAAGAAGAGGAAGAAGAGTGGAGCAGAGAGGACTTACTAAGACTCTTTCCTCCCTGGGCTGAAGCCATGGCAGGACCTGATTTGGCCGTCTGCCGTTTGGCCGGGTCAATACTGACCCTAAACAGAGAGGAAGAGCAGTGAGGTTAAAGGGCAAAGAGGAAGGTTAGGAGGACAAACAGGAGGATGCACTAAAACAGAGGAGGAGGAGGAGAAAGAAGAGGAAAATCTAAGATGACCTGAAGGAGGAAAATGATTAAAGATCTTTGGCAAAGTCTGGAAATCAGAGGTGATGAAATGAAAACGGACTAAATGAAGGAGAAAATTCAGCCACATGAAAACAGTAACTGATGCTCTGGGAATAAACAGATTTCTGGCCTCAGGAAAGGTTTCTGGTCTCTAATCAAAAGTTCTAGATTTTTACATTTTGAGAAAATAAATTAGAAATAACCAGAAATGTAAAAATAATAATAAGATTTCCTTACAGTACCAAGCGAAGATAAGAATTATTACTTACAAACTTAAGAACAATGTTGCCCAACCAATAAATAACAAACAATAAAAATGTGTTTTCCCCCTTAATTCTGTCAGTTTCAGGCTTCTGTAGGAAAAACTCTTCAACAGACGTCAGAAAAATGATGATTATGATGAAAGTAATGATGAAACTGGTGGACGGTAAAGAAAACAATTAAGTCACCAGAGGGCGCTGCTGCACCGTCACTAAAGCCTCCGATGTTGAACCTAATCATCAAGCACCATTTCAGGAGGAGAGGAATGGGCTTCTTTACTTTGATGAGTTTACACTCTGAAGAGCCAAGAAGGTCCACACACTAAACTGAAGCTGCTGCGACTCTTCACAGATGTTCTCTGAAGCTGCTCCGCTCACATTAAAAATCCTCTGTCAACATCATACAAATCCACTCAATCTTACACTTGACTAAAGAAATTGAAGCACAAAATCTGCAGCACAAACACAAACCTGCCTGTGGAACTAACTTTGTGTGAAAAACTATCCTCACTGCAAATCTGTGTACAAAATATATAACCATACGATAATTAATCAAATCAAGTTTTAATTTTCTATTTCTAAAACATATACATAGAGAGAATCACTGTGGTGAGAGAAGGTGAAGAGGAGAGAGGATAGCTGAACAAAGCATTTCCCAGCATGCACTGCTGATTGATTAGTGACCAGGTTAATGAACGGACTGATGGAGGGATGTCTCCGCTCTGCCAATCATCTTTCAGCCGCTCAGACCAAACCACAGCTGCTCTGAGTTTCTTTACACACACACAGAACATTTAAAAGAACACAATTGACTGGGATGTGGCCCAGGTGGGATCGGTTTGAATTGTTGTCCAGATGAAACTAAAGAGTCTCCAGGCTGAAGCTTCATGGTCACTGCACAGACATAAGAATCCCAGAATTTAGGAGTAAATCTGATCACAGCCTGTGTGAGTAAATGAACTCAGAGACGGGGCGTTGTGTTAGTTCAACGGCAGCAGCCTGTGTGAGTCTGTTTAGTCACTTCAGTGTCGTCGTCGTTGTGGTTAGTGTCGTTTGGCAGTAAGACAGCAGTGAAGGCAGTACAGGAGTCCTACCTTTTGGTAAATCTGAATGACATGTTTCTACAACAGAACCAGACAAAGAAACAGTGAGAATGGTGAAGGAGACAAGAGAAGGAGGAGGACAAGCAGTAGGAGGAGAAGGAGGAGCTTTAATGAGTGAACAAAAATGAGATGTTTGGAATCATCAACAATAAAAGGCCCATAATGTTAACGATACTGATAAGCTATTTCAACTCCTCGTGTCAGGTCAGTCACTGCAGGAGTGACGTCACTGTTCCTGATGTTACAGCTGGGAATAAGCATGAAGACAATGGGAACAACTGTAGGGTGAGCAGTTATCCTGAGATCTGAAGGTTTGGACCAGCTACAGGGACCTCGTCTTTAAACGCCTGCATTAAGTCCTTTAATGGCCATTATCTCTGGTGTTTTATCCCAAACCTGGGAGTTTGACATCAACCTAAAAATCTTTAATGTTGGAAAGACTTCAAGGACAAAAGGTCAAACTGTGTTTAATTCAGGTCTGAGGGAGAATATAGTGATGAAGTGTCCAGTCTCCAGGATCAGACATATTGCGGAGAGCAGGGAAGTTTCCAGAACATGTTAATAATCATCTAACCTCTAGAGGTCACCTCTCTGACTGGAGGAGTCCATACAGGTTGAACTGAAGTCTCAAACTGTTTTATTTCAGTCCTGACCACAAACTCTTCACTAATAACCCCAGAAAGTGACCCTGCGGCGCCCCCTGTCTTACCTGCGGGTGAGTTTAGAGGTGAGTTTGGAGAAGAGGTTGCTGGTTCCACGGCTGCGGGTCTGAGAGAGAGGTGTGGCATCATGGGAGAGGGTGGGTGAGGCCGGGGGGCCGTTGTAAGTGGCAGTGCGTCGGTCTCTCAGCTGCCCGCCGTGGAAGGTGCTGCGACTGCCGGTTCCTCTGGGGAAGCGCAGTCGGTCGGGCGTGGTGGCGTTGGCCACGCTGTGAGTGGACGCCACTGGGTTCCTCTGACCAGCAGGAGAGACGGCAATGCTACTGAGGTGGAAAAGAGAGGACAGGAGAACAGGACAAAGTCAGGATGAAAAGTTCCTCGCGGTTTGACAGAGTCAAACTGCAGCTCTCACTTTTACTGACTGTTCAACCTGAGAGTTTTCTAGGATCTATGAATAAAAAACCTTCAACTCTTGTTTCTAATCTTTAAAATAAATCCATGTCTGAAGTCTCCAGGACTTGGAGTTAAAAATCAGAATGAACATCCATGGTAAATGTCAAGACGGCAGGAAATTCAAATAATATATTTACAACCGATTACAGCTGATACAGTAAAAACAACCAAACATTCTGGTTATTATTGTGTTTTCACACATTTTCTCTGCGACTGAAGTCTTTTTGAAAAACATCATTACGGTATGATTTAGTAGGGCACGTGAAGGTGACCTAGATCTAACTTTAAAAAAAAAGGCTCATTTGTTCTGTCTTCAGCTTGAAGGTAGTCCACGACAATGGTTCCAAAAAGTTCCAATTAAGAAACATTTTTGAGTTCACAAACAAAGATACATTTTAAAAACTGTTGTTTATTTCCCACCATGAACACGACACTGGGTTGGATAACAGTCAGTGATCTGTTAAAGGACTGTGAAGGTTGAGCAGGAGGAGTCAGTGAAAATCAAGCCATGTGTTTACAGATGATCAGGTGAAAGGTCCAGACGGAGCAGGTCAGGGTCACAGAAACAGAAGGCAGGTCAGGAGTAGAGCTGTGGTTGTTATTTGACCACCAGCTGACGTTTATCATGTAAACAGATGGATGAAAGCATGGAAAAATATTATCACACACACACTGAGTTCATCTTGTCAGTGTGTGGATCTATATTTTTCAGTAGGCAACCAGTGGGTCAGGTGCAGATAAAGTGAGAACTCGTGTTTTCATCAAGAAGGTCACTGAATATTCAACTTATTTTATCTATGCAGTTTGTTTCATATGGTTATCTCTTTAGCAAAATCTAGCCTCAAAGGCCAATGTCTTTATCCCTTAGTAAGACATTTCAGTTTTTGAAATGTTCCAATAAAGAGTAGCGTGAGCTAAAGGGTTAGCCAACTGCAAATGTTTTTTTAAAAGGCAACTTGTGTAAAAATGATTTAAGTTTTCGATTTATCTGCTTTAAACCAATGAAAATTTACGGGTAAAAATCCAGAGGAGAAGCACTTCAGTTTCCACATCACTGCTGGTTTAGTTGGTACAGTACAGCGAGTGAAGCCTGATGCTGGATGTGAGGGTTAACCAGGGGCCACACAGGGGCCGGTCGGGGGCCGGTGAGGAGCTCAGACATAAGGAGACAGACAGGGACATGGGGTTTGAAGCCCTGCCGTCTTACTTGGGGGTGTCGTAGTCCAGAGCGTAGTAGGAGTGAGGCAGAGCGGCCCGGCCCTGGAAAGAGGACAGGGGGCCGACGGTTTGGTGCCTGAGTCTGATAGAACTGGACGAGGCGCCCAACATGGCCGCCGTAAAGGCCGAGGAGGGACTAGTGGCATGAGCCATCTCTGTCATGCTGCTCAGCCAGAAACGGAAATAAAAATAAAAACATCGGCCCCGAAACCAAAGCACACACACACAGGTAGAAGTCAGAGATGAGAAAAAGGATATAAATGTAATAAATGTATAAAAGAAGTGAAATAGAACGCCCTGTGTTTAAGGGAGACATGCAGGAAGGATTTTATGACAGAACTGTACACAGAAAAAAAATTATTTCATGTAAAGAGAAGCCAAAGTCACAGGAGCTGTTTGTGTTTTCCTGTACTTCATCCCCCTCACCTGTTCTCTTTCCCGTTGGGAATGACCGAAAGTCGATCCGTGTTGTTCCTGTCGCTGCAGACGTACGTGTTTCTTCTGGTCATTCCTGCCGACGCAGTGTTGTTCTGTGATAAACGAAAGAGAAAGACCAAATTAATAAAAACATTACTGGTAAAACACTATTAAAGAAGAAGTCACTACTCATGGAATAACTATCCCAATATAAAGTATTAAAAAACTGAATTAAAAATATATAAAAAAAAGGGCCAGAAATGGATTCAAATGAACCAAAGGAGAACTTGCATTAAGCAATAGTTTGTTGTGCAGGTTTACATGCAACACACTGTATTTGTAACTGTTGACTGTGTGACACTTACAGCCGGGGCAGTGGTGGCACCTTTCCTACGGTCGGGGATGTCAGCCTTGTTGGGGTTATTGGCGTTGCCCAGGATGGGGCTGGAGGGCGGAGCTCCACGGCTTCCCGGGGTGGTGGGTTTACGCAGCTGGACACCACTTTCTTCTTTGGTGCCATTTTCCGCTGTGGTCGTCTGACTCCGCTTTGGATGAGCCGCTCCTGGAGGATTCTGACCAACTACAGAAGGAAAAAAAACAACCAAGATGAGACAAGTCACAGCAGAGGACAGTAACAACAGTCACAGTGTTGGAATGCATCTTTCTCTCTATCCATCTGAAGGAAAGACAGCATTGTACCATAAGACATATATGACTGAATCTCCCTTTCGTTATTTGAACTCTCTCTTTTTCCTCCGTCTACACCACAAATCATAATAAAAAAAATCTTGTCCATTCTGGTGTGTTTTAGTTGGGGACAATTTATAAACACTGGTTAAAAACATCTTGTAAATAAGTAAATATTAGCAGCAGCAGCAGCAAAGGTTGCAGCTCCTCTTATTGTGCTTGGTTTGATTACACTGCCTCCATCAGTCTAACAA
Organism: Cynoglossus semilaevis; assembly: GCF_000523025.1. Classification (NCBI taxonomy): domain Eukaryota; kingdom Metazoa; phylum Chordata; class Actinopteri; order Pleuronectiformes; family Cynoglossidae; genus Cynoglossus; species Cynoglossus semilaevis. The sequence goes on from NC_024307.1 coordinate 17,789,047, forward strand.
AGACAAAGTCTGCAGTTCTAAACTAACTTTATTAAACAACGAGTTTCTGCTGAAGTCTTCTTTGTTAATCTAACTAAACAGATAACTGTGTTTGTGAGAATGTCGGTGAGACAGAGAGACAGAGATAGAAGGGAAGATCGTGTGTTGGCCTCCGACCTTGTTCGCTGTAACGCCTCTGTTTTTGGTTGGACGAGGCGCTCCTCTGAACTTTGAGGTGTGACGGTGACTGGCCGTTGAGTTCACTGTTTGGTCTGGGTTTGGTCAGAGAGAGGTTACTGCTAGAGGCCGACTCACTGGGGTCCATCTGGAGGACACAGAGAAACACCCCATGAAAATTAAAGAACATTCCACACATTCACCAACAGAGTGTGACAACTCTGTGTTTTTCATCCTTGGGGTCGTGACCCCACGTGGAATCATCTGGAATTCAAATGGGGTCTTCTGAAATGTGTAAAAAAATGTATTACTTTTGGAATTTTGATTAAAAACACCCCACCCAATTTATAATAAACTATATTCTTCCACTTTCATTAATATAAATTCATAGTTAAAATAATATATATATATGTGATGTCAAAATGGAGTGATAAGCCAAAAAAACCCAAACTTTTCTTTAACCCAACAGCTTCACTTATTGTTGGCTTGTCTGATACTACAATCTGATCAGATGTTCACACTGTACCTCAGAAGCCTTTCTGCCCAGCAGCAGGTAGGTGGCGGTGATCTCGTCGTACTTCATCTTAGCCAGAGATTCCTGGATCTTATCCAGGTTGTAGCCCATTCCCACCATCACATCTGCAGAAACACAGAACAGGTTTGTTCCTGCTAATTCATGCAAAACAAAGGCATGCTGCTAATGCCATTTAGAACACACTGAAAAGGTGAGCACCAACATAGCAGGGCCAGCAAATTCTAAAACTTTAATTTATTTTCAGGTTTGTAACAATGAGCAAAACGGATAAAAGGAAAATCTCCACTGTGAGTTTTTGAACAGGTCAATAATCAGGGCAGGTCTTTAAATGTCTGTTCCAAATTGATCCGACTGTAGTTTTTGGACAGAGTCCTCCCTGATAATCAGCATGAACTGCTCTCATCAATCAGAAGAACAAAGCTGGTGATTGGAGCACACAAAGACACACATGCATGTACACAGTCACGTACACGTGAGCGTCTACTCTCAGACCTCCTCCAGCTCAAATTGGTAACATCATTGCAGACGCAGAAGCAGAGCTGCGAATCCCGCTGCAACTGCAGCCCTTAAACATTGATCTCTGTGCACGTGACTGCCTTTAAACATTGATCTCTGTGCACGTGACTTTCTGTGTGATGCCCCCGTGCACTCATTAATGTTTCAAAACATTCTTCTATCAGAAACACACGAGTGAACAGTTAGAGCCTGTGGCCTGGTGGTCACAGCAGTGGTCTCCAAAGCAGGAGAGTCACAATTCTGTGCTTTGTTCCACAAAGGCTAAAATGTTTTCATCATCAATGAGAACAGCAGTTTTGCAGGAATTTGTGTTTAGAGGACGTTCACTGAAGAGTTAAAGATATCACTGTGAATGCACTACTACAGCTGCTCTGCCAATCCAGTCACCTTTAATATCATTCATTCTCTCTCAATAACAAAGAGAGAGAATCTCAGCATCTGCAACTCTGACAGGAGCACACGGTGTTGGGAGCACAGGAGGAGGAGGCTCAGCTGGAGGTGAATCTGATTGTTCTACTATAAATGAAAACCTTGTAAACAAAAACCACCTTTTGCCCTCAGCTGCACCTGCTAGCTCCAATTAAACCTGCAGATCATCCTCACCCAATCTGTTTTTCTCACCCACTACGTTAAGAACTGTTTTACAGTTGAATTTTTTAAAACCACTTCTTGTCAGAAGTTTACACTGGAGCAGCACTGTCATTATTTCCACTGCACTGGTGTATTTCTCCAGCAGTGTAGAATCATTTCCAGTGACTGACGAGACTAGTTTATACAAACCCAGGGAGAAAGTTCTGATTCCCTAAGTCTGCCGTACCGGGAGTCTGATTAAAGAGCCACGCACAAACGTCAGAGTGTCGTCAGCTGAGGAGCAGGAGCAGAGAGGAGCGGAGCCTCTGTAACCAGGCAGACTCTGTGAGAGCGTAGCTGCTCATCCATCTCTGCCGTCAGTGCTGCACCACCCTCCACCCTAACACCAACCTCCTGCTCTGCAGCACTTCTCCATCGGGGGTTTATGGAGCCGTGCAACTAAACACACATGGTTCAAGACACTCCCCTGACAGCCTTAAGACAGTTACAATTAAAACCATTAGAGCCCTTCAAATACTCAATAAATCTAATCAATACTTTAGTGAGTCGTTTAATTTAAAATGACCGAGAAAACTAAAATATCAGGAGCTTGGATCTTAGTCATTTTAATTGAACTCAAACGCTAGAGAAGATAAAGAAATTCCTTTTTTAGCCATTTGTCAGAAATGACAAGATGCTTTACACCACAATGCTGAAATTCAATCACTCGACGAATTCTGTTGTGAATCCTTACATGTCGTCCCTTATGTAATGTTGGTGATGAATTATTCAACATTCAGGGAAATCCCTCTAATGTAGTCTCTCTCTGCACTTGCACTTGTACGACACTGAACATCCACAGCCAACCACAGCTGCTGCTGCTGCTCTTATGTAAGATCTCTGCTCTTCCTCCACCTCCTCCTCATGCTCCTCTTTCTCCTCCTCTTGTTTCCATCTTCCACCCTGAGCTCAGAGGGAGGCTTCACCCGGGGCTCATGTTTATTTCGTCTTCATTACAGCGTTTCATCTTTCCCTTCAAAAGCTCTGCAGAGCTGATATAATGAGAGCTTCAGCTGCCCGACGCACCGTCAAAGGAAAAATTAAAGAGGCCATTGATTTTTTTTTTCCTAAGAGTAAAGATTAATAAATAAAGTGAGAGACTGCTGTTTATGATGCGTGTGCACTTTTCTGACTGCGGGACAGCACGGGCCTGAGCGCTGTGAGAAGAACCCAGTGAGAAATCCTACAGCAATGAAAACATAAAAATAACTGCCGTGATGTCGTGTTTGGTTATCTCCTGAACAGAACTGACCTATTCTCTTCTGGTCTGTGATGTCCAGCTCTGGTTCAGTGTACGGCTTCAGCTCCTCCTCATCAAACCCAGTATTGATCCATCGATCCTTCATGATTTGCTGCAAAATGTTTTAAAAATAACAAATAAATAATTGACTAATAATAATCAGTTATATAATTACACATTGAAGTTCTTTTTGAAATGTATGACATGTGAAGAAACCACTAAAGAAAATCAACCAATAACAAAATAGTCGTATACTTTATCTAGAGAATGTTTGAAAAAAAAGCCTTGAGGAGAAAGACTTCTTAACAGAGCAAAGTCTGTGTACGATATGTTTTTAATTTGACATTTTGTCAGATGTTTATAAATTTCAAATTTCAATTAAGTTTTATTTTATGTACGTTTGTGACCATGCTATACATATCCTTACACCATAGCAGTGGTTCCCAACCCTTTTTTTTTTTGCCTGTGACCCCATTTCAAGTCTCCGAAATTCAGGAGACCCCAGAGACATTTTTTTTCTGGAATTAGTTTTTGGTTGTGTTTTTTATGCCCCATGCAGTGTCACCTGGAATTCAAATGGGGTCACCAGAAACACCCTGTGCTATAGTCATCATGTATGAATTTTTTCATTCAGGACAACTGACCTACATAAAATAACAATGAGGAACAATGAGGTATCGAGCCCCTCAAGTAACAATCATTCTGATACAAAGAGACCAAAAGGAAATGATTGACCATTTATGACTGGGTCTGTGAATGAAAAGAGGAATGAACACAGGATACTGTGAGAGCCGGAGGAGAAGATGCGGTGGGAGGTTACAGCAACCACAGGACAGGTAGGAGGTAAGATGTTGTAGTTGAAGGTGGAGGATGGATGGTGTTCTTCAACAGTGCAGACGTGCTGGGGTGGTGGTGGTGAAAGAATGGAGATCTAAAAAAAAATTATATTTACATTTTCTGCGTCCTCCCTCACCTCGAGAGTGCCTCTCTTGGACGGGTTGAGCACAAGGAAGCGCTTGAGGAGGTTTCTGTGTGATGCCCCCGTGCACTCATTAATGTTTCAAAACATTCTTCTATCAGAAACACACGAGTGAACAGTTAGAGCCTGTGGCCTGGTGGTCACAGCAGTGGTCTCCAAAGCAGGAGAGTCACAATTCTGTGCTTTGTTCCACAAAGGCTAAAATGTTTTCATCATCAATGAGAACAGCAGTTTTGCAGGAATTTGTGTTTAGAGGACGTTCACTGAAGAGTTAAAGATATCACTGTGAATGCACTACTACAGCTGCTCTGCCAATCCAGTCACCTTTAATATCATTCATTCTCTCTCAATAACAAAGAGAGAGAATCTCAGCATCTGCAACTCTGACAGGAGCACACGGTGTTGGGAGCACAGGAGGAGGAGGCTCAGCTGGAGGTGAATCTGATTGTTCTACTATAAATGAAAACCTTGTAAACAAAAACCACCTTTTGCCCTCAGCTGCACCTGCTAGCTCCAATTAAACCTGCAGATCATCCTCACCCAATCTGTTTTTCTCACCCACTACGTTAAGAACTGTTTTACAGTTGAATTTTTTAAAACCACTTCTTGTCAGAAGTTTACACTGGAGCAGCACTGTCATTATTTCCACTGCACTGGTGTATTTCTCCAGCAGTGTAGAATCATTTCCAGTGACTGACGAGACTAGTTTATACAAACCCAGGGAGAAAGTTCTGATTCCCTAAGTCTGCCGTACCGGGAGTCTGATTAAAGAGCCACGCACAAACGTCAGAGTGTCGTCAGCTGAGGAGCAGGAGCAGAGAGGAGCGGAGCCTCTGTAACCAGGCAGACTCTGTGAGAGCGTAGCTGCTCATCCATCTCTGCCGTCAGTGCTGCACCACCCTCCACCCTAACACCAACCTCCTGCTCTGCAGCACTTCTCCATCGGGGGTTTATGGAGCCGTGCAACTAAACACACATGGTTCAAGACACTCCCCTGACAGCCTTAAGACAGTTACAATTAAAACCATTAGAGCCCTTCAAATACTCAATAAATCTAATCAATACTTTAGTGAGTCGTTTAATTTAAAATGACCGAGAAAACTAAAATATCAGGAGCTTGGATCTTAGTCATTTTAATTGAACTCAAACGCTAGAGAAGATAAAGAAATTCCTTTTTTAGCCATTTGTCAGAAATGACAAGATGCTTTACACCACAATGCTGAAATTCAATCACTCGACGAATTCTGTTGTGAATCCTTACATGTCGTCCCTTATGTAATGTTGGTGATGAATTATTCAACATTCAGGGAAATCCCTCTAATGTAGTCTCTCTCTGCACTTGCACTTGTACGACACTGAACATCCACAGCCAACCACAGCTGCTGCTGCTGCTCTTATGTAAGATCTCTGCTCTTCCTCCACCTCCTCCTCATGCTCCTCTTTCTCCTCCTCTTGTTTCCATCTTCCACCCTGAGCTCAGAGGGAGGCTTCACCCGGGGCTCATGTTTATTTCTTCTTCATTACAGCGTTTCATCTTTCCCTTCAAAAGCTCTGCAGAGCTGATATAACGAGAGCTTCAGCTGCCCGACGCACCGTCAAAGGAAAAATTAAAGAGGCCATTGATTTTTTTTTTCCTAAGAGTAAAGATTAATAAATAAAGTGAGAGACTGCTGTTTATGATGCGTGTGCACTTTTCTGACTGCGGGACAGCACGGGCCTGAGCGCTGTGAGAAGAACCCAGTGAGAAATCCTACAGCAATGAAAACATAAAAATAACTGCCGTGATGTCGTGTTTGGTTATCTCCTGAACAGAACTGACCTATTCTCTTCTGGTCTGTGATGTCCAGCTCTGGTTCAGTGTACGGCTTCAGCTCCTCCTCATCAAACCCAGTATTGATCCATCGATCCTTCATGATTTGCTGCAAAATGTTTTAAAAATAACAAATAAATAATTGACTAATAATAATCAGTTATATAATTACACATTGAAGTTCTTTTTGAAATGTATGACATGTGAAGAAACCACTAAAGAAAATCAACCAATAACAAAATAGTCGTATACTTTATCTAGAGAATGTTTGAAAAAAAAGCCTTGAGGAGAAAGACTTCTTAACAGAGCATTAGAGAATGTTTGAAAAAAAAGCCTTAATTGAGGAGAAAGACTTCTTAACAGAGCAAAGTCTGTGTGTACGATATGTTTTTAATTTGACATTTTGTCAGATGTTTATAAATTTCAAATTTCAATTAAGTTTTATTTTATGTACGTTTGTGACCATGCTATACATATCCTTACACCATAGCAGTGGTTCCCAACCCTTTTTTTTTTTGCCTGTGACCCCATTTCTTGTCTCCGAAATTCAGGAGACCCCAGAGACATTTTTTTTCTGGAATTAGTTTTTGGTTGTGTTTTTTATGCCCCATGCAGTGTCACCTGGAATTCAAATGGGGTCACCAGAAACACCCTGTGCTATAGTCATCATGTATGAATTTTTTCATTCAGGACAACTGACCTACATAAAATAACAATGAGGAACAATGAGGTATCGAGCCCCTCAAGTAACAATCATTCTGATACAAAGAGACCAAAAGGAAATGATTGACCATTTATGACTGGGTCTGTGAATGAAAAGAGGAATGAACACAGGATACTGTGAGAGCCGGAGGAGAAGATGCGGTGGGAGGTTACAGCAACCACAGGACAGGTAGGAGGTAAGATGTTGTAGTTGAAGGTGGAGGATGGATGGTGTTCTTCAACAGTGCAGACGTGCTGGGGTGGTGGTGGTGAAAGAATGGAGATCTAAAAAAAAATTATATTTACATTTTCTGCGTCCTCCCTCACCTCGAGAGTGCCTCTCTTGGACGGGTTGAGCACAAGGAAGCGCTTGAGGAGGTTCTCGCAGTCGGTGGACATGTAGAAGGGGATGCGATATTTTCCTCTGAGAACACGTTCTCGCAGCTCCTGCAGGAAGGAGAAGCAGGAGGTCAGAGAGAGAAGTAAAGAAATATATAGAAATATTCAGTTGTGAATACTTTTAATATAATCACCTAAACTATACTCTAAGTTCAGATCTAAACAAAGCTCTCTTTCAAATTTACATACACTGCAGCACAAAACTAAGCGCTGACAGGATCATAATGATGATGTCAGGAATGTCATTATTTTCACACCTTGAGGTTCTGTCCATCGAAGGGCAGTGACCCGCTGACCAGGGTGTAGAGAATGACTCCCAGACTCCAGACGTCCACCTCTGGCCCGTCATACTTCTTCCCCTGGAACAGCTCCGGTGCTGCGTACGGAGGAGAACCGCAGAACGTGTCCAGCTTGTTGCCCAGGGTGAACTCATTACTGAAGCCAAAGTCGGCAATTTTGATGTTCATGTCTGCATCCAGGAGCAGGTTCTCGGCCTGAGGGTAACCAGACCAACATCAGTAAGGAGGTGAGATGATTTTCACTGTCAGGCTGTTGCTTCAGGAAATAAATAGTGAAATAGTTTTTTTTCTTCTTTTTTTTAAGTTAAAGGTTTTTACTAGGGTTGGTAATTAAATATAAAACCAGCAGGGATTAGAGGTGATTTCAATTAAAATATTGAATGTGTTAATGATTGAAGCTTGTTGAGATGCCAGAAGATAAAAATTCCCATGAGCACACAATTAATTAAATGTGAAGAAAATTAAATTAATCCCAGCAGATGACATTGACTGATAAACAGAATTAATCTACTCTGTGTGTTTGAGTCAGTCAGTTTGAAAATATCTCATTAACACGGCCTGTGTGTTTTTTTTTTTAAAACTTGGTCTCAGATAAAATCAGTGACATACAACATTTATTCACAGCTAATATAAAGATTTTATCTACAGACAGAACTAGGCCACAGTCGTGGCAGAAGAACTGAATTATTCCTTCATGTATTTGTGTAATATAGAAGTGGGATACAGTAATACAGATATTCCCTGTACTTTGGTGCAGGACACTATTAAATCTGTAAAAGAATACAGATGTTAGATCACCTAACAAGTCACACAGCTGTAAATCCAAATACATTTTCTACAGTCACTCTTGCACCAACATAAACTGCTCACTCTTGCACCAAGAATATCAGAGAGAGTCTGAGTTTGCATTAAATCACTAACAGTAAACCAACACCTTTTAAAATTCAAACCTATTGTTTTAGTGTAAAACAATGAACACTGTTTTTTTACGTTCATTTTTATCAATGAGCCCTGGTATGGTGATGGACATACAGTATTTCAGTTTCCTGTTGGAAAAGACTGTTTACCAAAAAGATAATTCATATATTTTTCAGAGGTCGAGAAATGAGATCACACAGACTTAATCAGCTGAGTGGCTGCAAGAACCACATTTCCCACAGTTTGAAAGTTCAAGCTGTTAAAGTGTTGAATTGACACTCATGTTAAAAAGTGTGCTTGGGGTAGGAGAGGAAGAGAGGGAGGAGCTCCACATCCTCCTCTTCATACGCAGTGTTGGAAACACAAGTGAGTCCCACAGATGCAGTGATAAAAATACTGAAGCGTTAATATTTGTATGCGCTCCACAGTGATGTTCTCTGTGCAGCAGCAGCAGCAGCAGCAGCAGCAGCAGCACAGAGGACGTCAGTGTGGGGAGGGAGGAGCCCGAGCTTCACGTACGACTGCGACTCCAGCTGCTGAGCATGAGAACAGTTACCGTTGGTGTGCACGTGTATGTGTGTATGTGATTATACTCCCCGCTGACTAAACTGTAATTTAGGAGGAAGTGAGGAGACAAGCAGCGGAGCCTCATTAGCCGCATCTGCAGAGTTTTCTTTTATTCTCCAAATCATCTGCTGTTAAGCAGTTGGTGGGGACACTGGTGTTGGGTTTAGATGAGGATCGTGGAGAAGTGTTACAAACTGTTGTCCAAGCTGTGACCTCTGTGTCCAGGTTCACTTTTAATGCTGCCAATTGGCTTTAGAAATACTTTTGAATCTGAGGAAGGTCATTTGTCGCTAGCTTTTTATAACCTATTAAATCAAATATCTGGCTAACCTTTAGTTATCTTTGGGAGTTTGGAGATAACTTTTTTGTCCTGTAACTAACTTTGAGTTACTTTGTCCTTCAGCTGACCAAGTAATGCTTTCATCATGTGGCTAACTTTTAGTGATGCGTTCAGCTATTCTGGGGATAATGTTCGAACATCTTCTAAAGCCAGAGTTGCAGAGGTGAAGATTGTTCTATTGTTAACAAGAAACCAAGGACAAGTGATGTTTGATCACATCACTTACAGCAGCACAGCTGAAGACTACATCAGAGCTCAGACTCTTGTGGTGTCTTTCTCTGCAGCTGATGATAACAGGTTGGATCGGCGTGACGTTGCTAAACTCACCTTCAGATCTCTGTGAACAATGTGCTTCTGGTGACAGTACTGCACTGCTGATACGATCTGCGGGAGGAAGAAGACAACAGAGGTGAGAGAGATTTTCACTCAGAGAAATGAAAGGATGTGGCCGAAAAAGGAAGGAGGAGAAAAAAGAAGAGATGTGGTCGACAGTGACAGTTAAAAGACGTTAAACCAAACACAGGTGGAGCTGAAGATAGCACTGGAAAAAACTTCTCAAAATGGCTGCTAAGTTAAAATGATGGTAAAAATAAAGACAAACAGCAGCCCTGCTCAGTCTCAACGTGTCTTTTCTGTAACTTTGGACCACTTGTCCATGTTCAAGCTGAGCCAACTAGCCTGAGTTTGGACATCTCATGTACAGGCAGCTGTCTGTTGTCTGAGGACATAAGACGGGGGGTAGTGTCGGAGACAAAGCCCAGAGCAGAGGTGTGAAAACAGAACACTGCAGGGGAGAAAAGCTGGGTACCTGTCTAAATTTAGCTCTGGCCTCTTTTTCCTTCATTCTTCCATGAGCAACCAGGTAGTCAAACACCTCCCCTGTAAAAAGAAGAACAAAAGGAAAAACAGACAGCAGGAGTTAACAAACGAAGAGTACAACAGTTTTACACAGTTAAAAATAAATGGGTTGATTCACTCTTAAATGCAGCAGAATGGTTTTGGCCCAGACGCAGTCACCGCAGCTGCCGCAGCAGCAGCAGCAGCGGTGCTTCCTTCACACTGAACATAAGAGCTGCAGCGGCTCTACTTTCATGCTGCACACTTTTAGCCAAAACGTGACCACACTGGCTCACGTGCTAACTGCACACCGGGAGTGAACCAGTGTCTACATCAGGGTCAGGAGACAAAATTAAACACACAATACAACAAATTAGTGCTTCCTCTCCTCCCACACACACACTCCCACTCTCTGAGGGCTGACCTGCAGAGGCAGCACAAGTGAGCATTTCTATATTTTACAGCTCCAGAAGAGCAACAATCCATGGCTGAGCTGTGACTCAGCTGCTAAAGACAGAATGTGCCTGTAAACGCAGCTCATCAAAGCTGAACCGAGAGTGACTGTAGAACACGGGGATTGGAGCAGTGATCAGACCCAGTAGGGATGCAGACACTGTGAAGGTGTCAAGTGATTTTTATACTTTCTGTCTTACCTCCGCTGGCGTACTCCATTACCAGGTACAGTGTCCTCTCTGTCTCTATGACTTCAAAAAGCTTCACTGCAAGAGGAGACAGAGAGACAGACAGTGAGAACACTTTAGAGATTCAAAAAATGCTTAAAATATCTGCGACTGTTGCAGGACACACACTATAGTTTGAAATGAATGGTTGATAATAATATCATAAAATAATAAATAAATAAAAAGAGACTGAAGAAGGGGAGAAAAAGCTGGGTTCACTGCAGCAACAAGTACCAGGAGCTTTGGCTTTATCTTGTTACATGAACTGGAACTGTTCCTATATTTTGGTTCCAAAACAAGTAGACACTGCAGCCCCAAACCACAGCTACTTGCAATATTAAAATAAATAAAAATATGGAAGCATTTTTTTTAAATGTTTATAAAAAATATATAATGTTGGGGCACTGTTGTATTTGAATGGTCAAACTGATCAACTTACTACTGCAGTTATGAGAGATTTATCAACATAAAATATTTCTTAACTTAATAATCATAGAGTGGAGGAAGGTAATGATGAGTGAACTCACCTATGTTTGGATGATTCAGAATCTTCATTATTCTAACTTCTCTGAAGAGCTGATAGAAAAGAAAGAAACACTGTATTAATAGTCAGATTACACACACCGAACATCAGTCATTTATATTTGTATTGTCATAATGGACAACATAATATTACAAACACATTATGTGCTAAAACAATGACCCTGACCTCTGGGAAAAAAAAAATCCATCACCATCATCAGGTCTACTGTGGGCTGGCTACACCTGTACTAGGACAGAATGTAGCTAACGTTAGCTCTGGTTTCTGTTCTCACATCAACTTGTGTTATACACTGCATGTGACTGTGTGACACTGTATTCTTGAAGTACTGCACTGCTAAGAAACAATTTGTTGACATCCAACCTATGCTTGTTTCCAAGCTGATCTCAAAAAGTTAAAACTTTCAAAAACTTTCCACCCAAAAAAACTAAGATATGTGGTCTCTTCGATTACCTCATCTGTAATTAATTAATGCATCCAAACAAAATGTTAGAGGCTAAGCTATAGGAAAACAAACATTTTAGTTACATTTGTGACCTGATTAAAGGTTTTCCCAAAGCAATGTTTTTAGTACATCAGTTGACCACCAACCACAGAGAGAAGTCAGGAATAAAGTGCAGCAGTCTCAGCATCACCTTTCCATCCCAGAATAGCAACAACAACATCAAAAACAATAATACCATACCACCATCATCATGATCACAACAAGCAGATCAGCTGATCTCTAACAGTCCATAAGGCTTTTCACTGTGGTGCTGATGGAGACATAAAAAGACGAGCGAACAGTGTATTATTGATCTGCCACGAACAACACCTTCCTATGTCTGTGTGTTTCTATGAAAATATGACCCAGCATCAATAGCTGATGAGAGGAGAGTCCACTCAGTGCTGTTTAACTAAGTGAAAGGGGGGGTCCACTCAGTGCTGTTTAACTGAGTGACCAACACATCTTCAGACTGCAGCCAAAAAAACAGGTCACCAGGGGTATGAAAAATCATACTTTACCATGCTAAACGCATGGTTTGTTGTTAATTAGAAAACACCAAATAAAGAAATCCAATTAGTCCACTTGGAGTACCTGCCGGTATTGATATCAATACGATACCATCTTTTCTCCCCCAGCATGCCACGGACTGTCGTTGCATGTTGCACAAAGTTAAGGTATCGGATCAGATGGGCTCTGGTTGTTTTTCTTGAAGGTTCAATCCACAGACAGATGCCGATCCTCAGTATCGGATCGAGCCACCCTCGTCAAAGATACCTTGACTTTGGCTCAGGCATAACCTGTCCAGTTCATAAAATGATCTAACCATTAGTCAAGCACAACTTGACCTAATTTTAAAATTGCCCTGTTTTGCAAACACAAAAAAGGGAAGTCAGGTCTGTGCTTCAATATTGCTCATGGAAACAACAACGCAACAACACACATGTATGAGCTTTACATTCAACCTGTTTGCATTCACTCACAATGCAGAGGGAAGAAAGAGGACGTCTCCAGGATAACGCAAGCCCTTCCTTCACCTTGGATTTGTTCCTCATTTTCAAAAGACTAAAACTTGGTTGTTCATTTCATTTTAAGTGAGGATAAAGTAAACACTTGTATGAATGAAAAATGTAAAAAAAACTGTAGGGGGTTCATGGATTACAGCGCTCCGTCATCTTGTTAGGAAAACTGATTGTTTTTTTTTCCTCACTTGTTGGTTTGACAGTTTTAAATCTGTTCTCTCTGCAGAGCGCATTAAAGATGATGTGGGGAGAGTAGAAAACTAGACTGTGATGTTAGATTCTGTGAAACCACCACGTGTCCCTCCTGCTGCTGCAGACCCAGCAGATTCTACTGAGCCATCAGGCCGCTCCGACAGAACCTCCCGCCTCAGTGTTTGTCTGAGAGGCAAACAGATGGAGACAAACAGCGGGATATGTTTTTATATTCAGTGTGACAATGCACTTCACACACACATACACACACACAGTCTGGTTTGCCTAATCTGTGAGGACTTCACAGAGACATATCTCATTCCCTAACCTCAACCATTACAAATGTGTGCCTAATCTTAAACAGTTACCCCAACCCAGGCCGTACTCTAACCCTAAATTCAAACTGAATCTTAAACCTCCTGGTGGATGATCTTTGCAGCTCCCTGTAGTTTTATATACTGAGCAGAGAAGGAAGATTCTACATTTATTTAGTAACTGGACTATCCAGCATCACATTTTGTGCAATTTTGGTAAAGAGGACATCTACAGTGATATGGGTCCATTGATCTGGTAGAACTTTACAGAATTAGTTATTCTCATTCTTATATTCTTAAAGGGCATTTGCATCGCTGGAAATGCAGGCATTTTTTTTTGCTGGTACAATGACATGAAAAACAATCGCTCTGGAGACAGAGACACTTTAATGACTGTAAAACAAAACACCTTTTGTTAGCTTACTTATAATATATATATTGTACATCATATACCTCACATTATGTGTTTGAATAAAGCACAAGCAACGTTTTTTTTGCTTCCTGCCTCTTTATTCTTGGCTGGGTCAGACTCTGTACTGGCCTACTTAGCAGATGGAGGCCAATGATATGGGAATACTTTGTCAGGTATGTTGTGCAGTAAACAGAATTAAAGGAAAAAACACAGGAGATAGACAGCGACGGACAGACAGAGGTGGAGATGATTCACCCTCAGCCTGAAAGCCTGCTGTTGATCCACTCATCGTACCACCACAAGGCTGTGCAGCCGTAACACTTGCACAACTTTGAGCTCAGGCCCACAACAAAACAGCCGCTTCCCCAACAACAGATTCAAAGATTTAAAGGTGAGGTCACATCTACAGCAGGCACCTGGGGGTAAGTCCAGGTCTTAGGGTAAACCTCTGTCTTTCCCTCTAAGGGTTCAGGTGACTTTAACAGCACCAGACAGGAGACTGAAGAAAAGACTGTCAGGTCAATGAGGGTTTCCTTGTTTATCCCAGCAGGTGAGCAGAGTCACAACAACTAATCACATGAATGTCCCTGCAGCATCGGATGAGACAGATGGATGCACCGATGATTCTTTAAAAAACAAAATAAAACAAAATAAACTCCCGTGTCGATAAAATCCCACTGCTACAGTTTTTTAATGGAGTATATTTTGTTAAGCTCAGCTCTCTGAGCCTCTAACTACAGTTCTGTGTTCCTTTTGACGTCCAAATGTTATTGTCCTCATCTGGACCCTCCTGAGGGAATAAACAGTGTGGTTCAGATTTACTGATTTAATCACACCAAAGGTCATGTAAAAGAGAATGGCTGGGTGGTCTCGGGTTATCTAAGGGGAGAAAAAAATATATAAATCTATTCTGTTGCAGGTGGAAACAAACCAAGGGTTCACAAGTTCAGTGTTTGTCTTAAAGTACTTTGTTACTTAGTAAAAATGTCTGGTGCAATAAACATTTGTTTTGTCAAAATGTGTCACATTTGGTGCGAATGTTGCTAGGTGTGCAAACATTAGCATCGGAACAGGACTATTGTTTGCATGTGTAAAACAAAAGGAGACATTAGAGCTGAAGCTTCTCTATTTGGAGATACATTTTCTTGTATTTTACATGGAAAATAGTCTGTTTGTCATTAACAGTAAAAAAAAAGAGATTTAAGAACCTGCTCTACTAACAATAAGGTAACGGGCTGTTTAGCACCGGGGCCAAATGAACGATAGCTATATAATAAACACATGAAGCACAAGAAGTGGGGTGTCCTAGGTGACAACACGAAGGTGACAACAAATGAAGCCCTACAACTTTGGTTGGTGTTACAGCCTCAAAAAGACACAACTCTGTCTTCTGCTTGGCAACTTTCCCCTTCAGTATACTGTTGGAGTTTAAAAAGAGTACTAACACACAGTTTTCAGAAGGTACGTCCGCTGGTAAGTAACACCGTCTCGACCGCACTACTAAACACAGTTTTTTTGCCAGATTCTCACTGGGCACTTGCTGATGACGTAATAAACTATTCCCAATTCTAACCACTCACCATAAATAAATATAAAATTTGACCATGGAGTGCAATTGCCCCCCCGACAGAACTAACTGGTCTACACATTAACACAAAAGCAGTGTTGAAGTAACAAACCTAACTAATTCATTCTTGGTTCTTCACTTCTTCTTCTGCGTCTGACTCTGGCTCAAACGTATACACTTGGACAGAACTTTGATCTCCACCAGCAATTTCCCTTTGACTGATCAGCTGGGGTTGTGGTTACATGAAGCTGTCCTCAGGTCTTCACCCCACCGAAGGGACAGGCAAGGCACCCAGTGGCTCATTACCATTTAAATGTAAAGGCACAGAAACCAGCCGTTCAGAACAGGACTGTTAAACAGATGTGCAAAGAATCCTGCTGTTGAGACCAACCCTTCAGCTTTATTCACCAAAACATATGACTACATTTCATTTAGATATCTATAAACTATTTTCATTTGAACTTATGTTCTAATATATCCCCTGAGGAATGAAAGTTCCACACAGGCAGCAGGTATTTTTCCACACACTCAATAACTGTGACCACAGTGTTTACATTTAATCAGGTTGTCCAGATGCTGCACTCCCCCTCAGCCCTCTGACCTGGAGTACAACAGGAAGCCTCACGGGGCTGAATGAGGACAGAGAGGGAGCTGACAACACTTCACCAGCAGCCACAGACAGATGAGAACTTCTGCTGCTAAGAGTCGGGATGTGAAGCTGAAAATAGACACTAAGGTTTCAGAGACTGTTTCTCCAGCTATCAGCCACTGACTGAGCCTTCCACTTACATAAGCCGTCAGGACACAGCCACGTCTCTGATGCAGGTGGGATGGTTTTAGTCCAGCACAGACGGAAGGGGGGGAAATAAATGTAGGAACTGCAACAGAATCGTCTGGTGGACAAACCTGCAACCATGACCATTCAATACTAATCAACCAACTAATACAAATGTGTGGATATTCTCAGTATCCAAGTCTTAATAGTCTCAAAAGCAGTTTTTTTCAACTGGACTCACCTCATACAAGTACAAACAATGTTCATGACTTTCAAGACAACAAAATGTGTATCGGATAACCTTTTTTCATGAGAACTGCAGTTTTGTGGTATTGGTAAACCCTGAAGCAAAAGCTGTGACAGACATTTTGAGAATCACTAAGATTACAGCTACATCTTTTTGTGAATCTAATCTCATTTAGTCATCTGTCTGCCTTTGAGCTTAATGTTTTCTAACCTGTGATCCTACGTTAAAAAAAATACTCCTGAAATAGCATGTTCTCCAAGCAAAAAGACACAGGAACTGTGTGCGCTGCAGGAACCTAGCTCCAGATTTTACACTAAGGTTGTCCAAAGAGTTACTAAAGATTACAGTGAAAGGGGAAAGACCACCAACACAAAACATTTTCAGTCAGGACGTTCTTCATTTTCAAATCAGATGCTAACTTCAATTAAATATTAGAAGAAAAACAAATGCTAAGAAACAGAAAAGAAATACCTGGTAGGAATATGAACATTTCAGGTGTCAATCATGTTTAAGTGATGTGTGTAGTTTCTTTAAGTAAGTGTTTGCCAGGTCCTTAAAACAGATCCTACGGTTTCCCGGAAATTAAAAAAAAAAACAGTCATGGCCGTTCTTTCACCTAAATTTTAACAATACAGTCACCTTAAAAAAACAACACACACGAACAAAAGCACTGAGCTTGTGTTTTATGACTCAGTGTTTTTTTGTCCGGTGTGGAGTCATGGTCAACAGAAAAAAACCCAGGCCTCTGAGACACAAAGGCCTGAATCAATGGAGCTTTGGAAAAACTGATGGAAAATCCACTGGGCTGCCCACTGAGAGGAGAGGAGAAAGAATGGGAGGGGGAGGGGGAGGATGGGGAGAGAGAGAGAGAGCGACAGAGGCTAGGGGAGACCACAAACTGCCTCATCTACCCCTATCTCTGAAAAAGCTACAGCAGCAGTCGATATCAGACTCCGACTTTCCTGAAATGACTTCCAGGCCCAGACATGGAGCCAAACACTAACAGCAACACCAATCAGACACACACACACATGCGCACAGACACATCTTACTTGCTAATGAGTGCACACATACAGACACACACATAGATCTCACTTGCTGATGAGTGTACACATGAAAAGAGGAAAACACAGCAGTTCTATTCTCAGCTCTACCATCAAACTGTATGTGCACAGAAAACTGTATCTCAATCAGTGAAATCAGCAATACACACACACACACACACACATATATACATACATATATACACACATATATACATATATACACACATATATATACACACATATATATACACACAAGTATATATATATATATATACATATATATCAGTCACTGTAAGTCTCACTGATTCATGATTAGGGTTAACGACAGCACAGAAAGGTAAAAGCAGCACAAAAGAACACATTTATTTATCTTGAAAGCTAACAGATGTTTACAGGAACACTGTTCACTACCACATGTGGCAGAAAATGGTCAGAATTTTTCCACTGACTTGGGGCAAAACATCTGATTCTGCCCTTGGAATTCTAGAGATGGGGCTTTTAATGCTGCTGTAGATTGCATGGTTCACTACAACTAGGCCTGAGAGAACAGCGTCCAGCCCGGCTTCTGTAGCACACACTTAGGCCTTATTTTAAGGTAAGTTCAAAATTGCCTTGATAAGAGGTTTCCATAGCTATAGAGCTAGTTAAGGTGTCAAACAGCAGAAATATAATATAATAAAAAAAATTAACCAAAAGCAGAAAAATAATTAACAAGTAACAGAAAGATTGTTTAAGAAACATTTGCTTCAAAAGTATAGCATAAAGTGAAATGTTTAGTGGCCAGAATCACAGTCACATGACAAAAACAAAATGGTGTTAAAGAAATTCATTGATTTCCTTGCATTCTTCCTCAGGTATAATTTCAATCTTAAGTAACACTTGTTAACCATCTAAATCCTTGATTAGATGAGCAGACCAGCCAATCACAGACCTAACCTTCCTGCAGAAGCTAAATGGGAAACTGTGTAAGTGTGTGTGTGTGTGTGAGGCTGAATCATCTCCTCCACTGCACCAGCGTCAGTGTTAAATAATAAAAGCTCTTAACTCACATCAGGAAGCTTTAACACAAGAGTGCATTCTTCATCCCAGCATGCATTGCTTCACTTTTAATGCTTTCGGTGTGTTGTGCGTCATGAATCATTAAGTGAATTCTGCCTCAGTGTGAAGAGGGAGGTTGTACAGAGAAGAGGAGGAAGAGGAAATGGAGGAGTAGGTAAATTACCTTCTGAAGGCTGTTTGGGTTCAGCTGCGTCTTGTCTATTATCTTAATTGCAACCTGTGGCGACAAGAAAAAAAAAATACTGCAATGAGATGGAGCAGTAAACAGAAAGACAACAGGAAGGGAGATGTGTTGCTGAAACGTGAGTAGTGACATCACAGGAAATTGAAACATGATTATATTTTTTTTAGAACATTTAGGACGTTTATGGTAAATCTGAAAAAACAAAAGATATCCCAGATTATATCTTTACCCTGAGATAAATCAAACTAGATCAGGAGAATGAGATGGGAACTTTTGCACGACATCTGATCTGAGATTAACATTGAGATTCAGACATGTGTCCAGCTGCTACAGTACAAACCAACAACGTGAATGTGTTCTGCAGATAGCGATCTCATTAGCCTTACGGGAATCAACAATAACCGCTAATGGAAGATTCTGTCTAACAGACATATATTAGTACAAATACACAATACAGTTACTGCTATAGTAATGATTTTTAAGGATTTTTAAGATCAGAATTCCATCACCTGGTCTACACCGTGACTTCTGTAGCCAACATATGTTCTGGTGACTGTTCTACCTGACGTTAGCTCTGGTGTCTGTACCAGAGCTATTGTAGCTAACATTAGCTCTGGTGTCTGTACCAGAGCTATTGCAGCTAACGTTAGCTCTGGTGTCTGCTGTGCTTCAGGTTAATATATGAATCAGCATATGTCATAGTCTATTGACAGTGTAAATGTGTGCTTTGTCTGTGTAGCATACATTAAACCTGACTTTCTTGTTGAACATACATTTCATGACCCTCATTAACCACTGATGTTTAATCAGGCCAACTGTTCCTTCACATTCACAACTCCACTCACCTCTCTGCCTGTGAGAATGTGCCGGGCCAATTTCACTTTGGCAAAGTTGCCTTTCCCAATGGTCTTAAGCAGCCTGTAGTTGCCGACATGCGGCTGCTGCGGTTCCTCCGAGCTGCGTGAACGCACCCCAGTCCGACTAGAGCGTGTACCGATCTCCTGACGACCGTTAGTGTGTGACGTATGCTGTGGAAGGGGGAAATAGAATAATTAAAAAGTCAAGCAAACTTTTTGGTAGCATCACATGCTTGGAGATTTCTGTCAACCTCCAGTCAGGACAATTTGATTTATAGGCCATGGCCCATTTATTGGATTGCAAACCAACAGCTCTGTTGAATTTCAAGCACGACATTCCCACTCTACTGATGCGGATAAAAGCACATACTGCTAATGTCCCTCGTGCTGGCACTTATCCTTTATTATACCACAGAGCTGCTGTTTTTCCAAAAACAAGGTTTAAGTACACAAACTGAAAATGTCATCTAACCAAAACAAAATGTCCTTCAACCAAAGATGCACACTTTTCACTCACATTGGTTTTACAGTCTTAAAAGACTTCCTTATTTGTGTTAGAATTTGCTTCAGATCAGTAATATATCAGACTACTGACTGGTCAGTATTTTGAACAGAGAATTTCCTATCTTTATGCAGAAACCATAAAAGGTTTGGTCGAGTCCTGGACCTCCAAACACATCTATAATAGTCAGATTTACAGAGAGTGTGCATTGTGAATTAAAGAATTGTGACCAGAGTGAAAAGTAGAACATTGAAGTTTAACTACAAAAGACTTATTTCGCTGCGTTGCAGGGATTGTGGGTTTTTTCATCCTTCACATTTTTATGTAAAAATGTGATGGATGTGATCGTTACTTGCACACTGTCCACATAAATCATTGATCATTACTTGCACACTGTCCACATAAATCATTTTACTGACTGAATTGGTTGCACTGTAGAGCCCTGGTTAGCATCAGTTTCAGGTCCCAAACAGTCACATCTGGACTTGAAGGTATGAACAATAATTGTAGCCCATTTAGTAGCAGTTGACTGTAATTTTGTTTAAAGAAAAAAAAATCCATGAACTGCTTCAGGACAAAACAGTAAGTGTAGAACTAAGCCGAAACAGTGACTATCTTGTCAGACTCTGGAAAGTCCGGTTTACCAATTACAGAGGCTGTGAGAAAATACACCAGAACTGAGGGCAGTAAAATCAGAATACAAGCAGGTCTTGTGATTTCTTCAGTACTAAACAAAACAACAACAACAACAAATATGGTGTCATGTTCTGATTGTTGGGAGAAGTAATAATGATTTGTGTTTTTGTGTTGCCCAGCCCTGACAACACCACTGTAGACATTGATTTTTTCATGTTGGTTTGGACTAAAAAACATCACCATCCTATGTCTATAATATGATCAAGAATTCAGTTTGTTTCTAACACAAACACAACAACTATAAAACCAAAAACTATGTTCAAAAAACCTGATGATTTGTTGTCTCGAAAAAGTTGCCAGTGTTTCCACCAAGACAAAGGGTCTGTTTAGATTCTGAGATAAATGTTCTCCTCATCTTGATGTCCTCACCAAAGACCACATTCTCAACAGTACTTTTACAATAATTCTCAAAATATGTTACATTTTGGATGAAAGCATGAGTCAACATATACAATTTCATACAAATGTAACTATGAAAGCCTTTCTAATTGCTGAAATGGTTCCTTTCAATAGTCCTAGTTCCTCAAGTGGAAACAGTCCCTCCCATCCACACCCAAAATTCTGTCATTTACCTAAACAACACTGAAAGTGGCAGCCACAAAACAAGAAAAACCAACAACAGTAGCAGACACTTTCATCAAATCCTCTGAAAAGGAAAGACAGAAACTTCATCCTTTAACACCTCTACAATATTCTTTACAGAGAACTCTCTCAGCTTCTGCCTTTTTCAGGAGACGTCACAGTGAGTCATCGGCAAACAGTTGTTGGCACAGTTTCAACACCAAGTGTCCATTCAGACACATCTTTACCCATTGTATGGGCTGTGGACTGGCACTACGTGGTTTAGAAATGAAAGGGTTAAATGTCTTGCCCGGGGACGCTTCTACACAGAATGGGTATCATACCCCAGACTTCTGGGTTGCCACCTAATAAGCAATGTTACAGTTTCCCAGTGAACTGTGTTGTTTATGACATGTTGGCACCTACAATTAAATTTATATTAATAAAAAACATAAATGTGGGACAAGGTCATAACGGCTCAGTATGTGCTGCAGATATAAAAGAAGACTTCACAAATATCAAATGTTACAAAAGCTGTACATGAAAACAAAATTAAATCTCTGTAAACGTGGCTAAACACTGCAGGCCTGCTTTCAAGATTATTTTAAGATGATAGCAGCACAGATAAAAATATCACCAACAAGGATAAGGTCACTGCTGAAGAGCAAATAAATAAACAGACTGAAGATACATAAGGATCAGGTTTGTGCTGATAAAACAAAAGAGAAACTTCATATTTTGAATTTATTTTCC